>NC_069658.1:333794686-334407186 GCF_027244095.1 Hemicordylus capensis | reverse complement strand
CGTTGTGTGAAAAAGTACTTCTGTTTGTTGGTCCTGGATTTCCCAGCAAAAATCTAGGACCAAAATGGAAGAGGAAGAAGAAGCACTTTATCAGCCACAAAATGGAGGGCCAAAACTACAAATAATTCAGAGCCGAAATGCGGGTGATTTGTTTCAGCTCCAAAACATTTGGTGGGGGGGGCAAGAGGGTGATTAGTTTCGTCAACAAATCACCCGAAACGGGCAGTTCTGTACCTGAAATGTTTTGCACATCCCTAGTGTGTGGTCCTCCTGTGTGGGGTCTCACTGTTCCCACCAGCCACAGGTTCTAACATTTTCAGTGAGGGCTGGAAGCACAATGGTTCAAATGGAGTTCTGTGAAATTTTCCCCTATTTCTGTACTACTGATCCACGAGTTCTTAACTTGGACAGTCTACTGTGCAAATGTATTTTAGTTAATATGGCAAAGTGACTTGCAAAGTAAATAGCAGTTAAAGTAGCCTAGACTGAACTTCTAATGGTGAAAACACACACACACATGCATGTAATAACATGGTTAAAATATTCTCTAGAACATCTAGAGAACATCTTATTTATTTACTTTATTTTTCTGTGTAAACCACTTCAAGAACCTCTGTTGAAAATCAGTATATAAATTGTAGTAGTAGTAGTGTTTGCATTTGTGTAACATCACAGCAGTGGTGAGTCACCCTTGGTGTTCCATGATAGCATCATTTTTTTAGTGGTGGTTATATGGTACTTGTTATTCATTTACAAGTACCATCATGATAATGTGCCACTGAAAGCGTGTTCATATAAGATATGTATTCTGACCAAAATCCTGAGGATTTTGATCTTCACTGCTCCAGTCAAGATCACTTTTATTGAGCCTAAAGCAACGACAACATTTTGCTGAATGAGGCTAAAAATGTGAAGCTCTCTGTAACATCCTTCTGTTGCTATTTGACTGAATACCACCCAGGACACATGTTGATAACAGAGGAGTCTACTTCCCTGTATTATTTTTTTTTGTTGGTTACCAGCTGATGAGTTCTAGCAGATTGTGTTTTAGGAAGAGCTGCAATTACAGCTGCGTCGCTGACACAAAGTTCATCTACTTTTGAAAACAAGCTTGGAAAGGTTTGGAAGCTAATGAGCTGCAGCTAAAGGAGTGAACTTGCCTTCACTTCTTTAGGTGGATTTCATTTGAGAGCATCTCATGGCCTTCTGCTTTTCCTCCTTGCTCTCCAGTGACTCACCGTGTTGACATTTGCCTTCACCTCTCCAAGCCTCATTCCTATTAGCTCCAGTTGGAAAGCTGTCAACAGTTTCCATCTGTTTTCTCAACAATAAATGTACAGATTGTTTTCCAAACAAATATTTCCCTTGGAACAAATGATTTTAGATGGGGAAAACTTTCATTCTGTCTGAGGCAAACCTGACAATTTTGTGTAGACAGACAGACAGACAGACAGATAGATGCACTATGGGAAGAATACCAAAAGGTAGGACAGTGTTTTATGGTGCATTGTCTCCTTTATCCTGACAACAGTCCCTTAAGAAAGATAGCTCTTGTTCCCATTTTGTGGGTGGGAAAAGGAAAACTGGATGGCCTTACTGAATCAGACCACATGTCTATCTGATCCAGCATCCTTTCCCATAATTGCCTGTGGGAAGTCCAGAAGTAGGACTTGTAGACAAATAGCCCTCCTCCAATGTGGCTTCTCAAACAGAGTCTCTGCACCACCTAGAGGTAGCATATAGCCATCTTGACTAGTATGTTGCCAGATTTGGCTTATTTTAAGCCAAATGTTGGGTTATGGCCCATTTGACCCATGAGTATACCCCTTAGGTTCTGGCAACAACAACACCATATTTTGTGACAGTGAATTCCATACATTAATTATGTACAGTGTGAATAGGACTTCCTTTTTATCCATGTCTTTCCTTTTGTCAGTTTCTTTCCTTTTTGTCTGAATTTAATCAATTTTAGGAGACATTCCCCAAGTTCTACTGCTATGGAAGAAGGATGAAAAACTTTTCTCTATTCATTTTTTCCACACCATGCATCCTATATAATAAAACCCTGGCATGTGCGTCCGTGTCTCTGGTGTCTGCGTCCGTGTCTCCCTCGGCCGTTCTGGGCATGCGTGTTGCGCATGCGCAGAAGAGCAGAGGGAGACACGGATGCCGGCGCCGGCCGCCATGTTGGCCGGTTGATCGGCCCAGCTGCGGGAAGGCCGGAGGCGGCAGCCGTAGGACCGGCCAGGCTGCGGGGACAGCAGAGGTGGCAGCGGCGGGACCGGCCCTGCCACAGGGAAAGCCGAGGCAGCGGCAGTGGGTCTGGCCTGGCCATGGGGAGGGGAGTGGCGGCAGCGGCAGGTCCAGCCCGGCTGCGGGGAGGGGAGAGGCGGCATGGGGAAGCCAGAGGATGCGGTGCATGTGAAGAGCCACCGTCCCCTGTGCTGTGCAATGAGGAGGCTACAGAGCGGGGGTGGCCGGGAAGGTGCTATACACCTCGCTCCAGAGAAGGAGGAGGGAAGAGCTCTCTCCCCCCACCCCAGAAAATGGGCCACCAGCTACTGTGATCCGCGGTGAAGCCGAGGACTGGGTGCCACTTGGACTCATCCAAGCCAACAGCCCGCTGCCGCCGCGATGTTGGGAGGAAAGAAGCGCCTTGGGAACCGATGGGATGTGGAACGTGTGAAGGAAGCAGCAGGCCTGATAAGTAGAACTTTCAAAATGGAGGGAGAGGGGGAAGGGCAAGAGGGAGTGGAGCAGGGGGGAGGGGAGGGGCAAAAGTGAGTGGGGTCTTCCATATCTAAAGATTCTAGAGACTGAACCTGGGGTCTTCTGCTCTACCACTGAGCTATAACCCCATCTTCTTTGTCATAATATGCATCACTTCAGACCATTTGCTATTTTATTGCCCATTCACTCAGGTTGGAGAGATCTTTTCAGGGCTGTGCAAACAGGTTCAACGCTGAATGTGGTTCAGCTGTTTTGGTTCAACTGTTCAGGGTCGAATCAAACCACCCCCTGTTCAGTTTGACCCCAGACTGAGCTCCCCCGGGGGTTCACAAGTTTTTATTTTATTTTATTTTATTTTATTTTATTTTATTTTATTTTACACTCCCCCCCCCCCCGGGGTAGTTGTCTGAGGTGGTGGTGGAGGGTCCATGGAGATCCCCGCCCCCGCCAGCCTCCGTTATTCCTGAAATTGGCCGGGTTTTGGCCTCCCCCCCTCGGTGTGGTGGCTATTTTGGAGGCTGTTGTGCCTGTGCAATAGGCCTCTGTGTGACCTGGGTACAGTCCTGTTGCAGGATGCTGAGGAGGAGCCCCCATGGATGGAGGGATTACCTATTGTGGAACAGCAAGAGGCTACCAGGGAGCCATTGCCCTCTTCAGATGGGGAGGAGCATTTTGTGCACAGAAGAAGCAGCCATTTGGCTGCAAAGTCTGACCTAGGAGGCATCTGAATCTGTATCTCTGAAGGCAGATGGAGCCTTAACTGGCTTCATCTGGCATTTCACCTTGAAGAGGTATAAATTCAGACCGCTCACTCTGCACTGGTTTCAACTGATTGCTTTGGTGTGCAGTTCCAACTTCCTGTTTGTGAGCAACTTGTTCCTGTTTGCTCCTGTGATCTTGACCCTGTGCCTGGCTATTAACTGGTGACTCTTTTTGGAACCCCCTGGACTACAGAACTGGCAACTGATCCCTCTCCTGGCATTGGTCCATATTGGACTTGGCACTCGACTATGATTTATTGACTGGTGATTCAAATGTGGTAATTTCTAGTAACTTTGTCCTACACACACTTGCTTTCGCTTTGTTGCTAGTAAAAACTCGAATCCCATGCATTCCAGCTGTTGCTTTGATTTATTGCGGGAGCATGTACCCTTGACAATTAGTGCCCCTCCCGAGATTTTGGTTGTTCATTTAGGTAAAAATGATCTGGGTAAGCGAACTGGGCTTTCTTTGATTCAGCAAGCCACGGCCGACTTTGCTACTATTAGTGGGCGGATTCCAGGTTATCATTTGGGCTGATTAGCTGCAAAGGAGGGTTTGGAGGGGGTGCAAGATATGTGTGTGGGGGCATGGTTAGAGGGGGCTAGAAAGAAAGTGAATGGCACCATTGGCAAGCATGTTGTCAAGCATAGGGGTGAGTTCATCCCGCAACTGGGAATTGTGCATTCCTCTCCCTGCCTGTTTTGGTTGTTCCTGAATGTTATTTCAGCACTGGTGGGGGTGGTAATTTAAGGGAGGGGGGTGTATTCATCGGCTGGATGAATACACCCCCAGAAGTAGCAACCACGCATGCGCTCGTTGCATGCGCCCATCTGCCATGCACCACACACGTGCGATAGGCACATGCATGGTCACTACTTCCAGCCAATGAGGGAAACAGGGCAGCAGGGAGGAACACTGCCGCCCTGAGGGGCTTAAAAATAACAGCGCGCTGGTGGGGGAAATGCAGCGGGAGGGGTGAGTACACCCTCCCCCGTCCTTAAAGTACCACCCCTGCTGGCTGAAACGCCAAAACCCTCCCCAGAGCCAAAACGTTTCGGAAACATTTTGGGTTCAAGCCTAGTGTGTGTGTGTGTGTGTGTGTGTGTGTGTGTGTGTGTGTGTGTATTGTGCTTTTTTGTCAGCTAAGAATATTAGATAGATAGATAGACAGACAAGGGGGGGAGAGAGAGGGGGGGAGAGGGAGCAAGTGAGGGAGAGAGAGAAAGAGTGTGTGTCTCATCATCAGTGCAAGGGCTGACAGAAAGGCGGGGGGGGGGCAGAACACAATTGCATTTTGTCCTGGTTCATGTATCTTGATATAAGCATGCTTGTTAGTTTGGATCTCCATTCCTCAACCTCTGCGAAAATGATGGAGGGTGACAAGGTGTTTTTTTCAAAAGTCTATTTTGATTTCCAGGTGCCAGCTGAGCATACTGTTCAGTTAGTGACTACTACTGTATTCTGACCTTCAGACTGAGTGGATTTGATAGGCACATAACAGATAGGAGCATAAATATAGAACATATGATGTCATGTCATTTTAAGGAGTTGCTCATCTGACCCTAAATTCCACCTGCTGTGCTGCTTCAGAGAGTAAATAGATAGAGATCAGATAGTAAAACCCAATGATGTCTCTTTCATCTCCCAATCACTCCTACACAAAAAGGGCATTTAAAAATATATCAAACCCTCTTCAAAATCAACATGCTTGTGCATCTTCCCAATTTGTAATCTGTTAAGTAGAAAACTCTGTAACTGAACATGTGAAATTTGTTTGTGTGAAAGGCATAAACCCCATATAAGTGTGTCAGAGCAAATGCTATTTTATTGAAAACAGCAATATGACCTACAGGATAGGGGTGTACATGGAACTGTTTTTTTGCAGTTCAGTTCAAATTTGAATGGAAATCATACCAAACCACCAGTCTGTGAACCAGTTTTGTTGAACTGTCTGGAACCAGTTCAAACTAGTTTGATGGCTATGCTTGTAAAGCAGTGAGGATTCCCCTTTATGAGCCGCCAGCACCACTGGTAAGGAGCCCTCTCACCACCACCCTGGCCACCCTTTGAAACCTTTTAAAGGCAGAATCCCCTTTTGCTTGTAAAGGGGAATCCTCACCAGATTCCCCTTTACAACCATAGCCCCTCACACTATTGAACAGGCTCAAACCAGGTCTGTAACGGACTAGGCCCAGCTCAGTTCGAACTTGGACCAGCTGCCCTTTTTTTTAGTCCAGTTCAGTTTGAGTTTGAACTGGTCGAACTGGGCTGGTTTGAATTGAACTGGGTAGAACACTATAGCTTCTCTTCAGCTTCAGGACATTGAGCCGGGTCTCACGATCAATGAGATCCAGTTTGTGCAGCAAAGCAGGGAGAGCAGGCTAAGCCCGCTCTCCCCACACACGAGCAGGGCAGGAGCCCTGGGTGGCCGGATTGGCCACCCACGTGATTGCCGGCTCCATGACAGAGCTGGCGGGGCCTGGGGGGAGTGGAAGCTTCAGCATGCCCTGCGTGAGTGTGCAGGGCATGCTGGCAAGACCCCTGGAGCCGGGAGGCAGCTTTTCGCCTCCCTTCCAAGGGTCTCCTCATGAGAAGCCATGGCTCGGAGCTGTGCCATGGCTACTCACGATTAAAAAACCCTGGGTTTGCTCTCTCCGCAAACCCGGTTTTAGGGGAGGGGTACTTAGGCGGGTTAACTGCCTGGGAGCCACCGGGCTCACCTGCGAGCCCAGTGGCTCACACGGTCAGCCGAAATCAGGCTAGGCTCCCCTAGCCTGATTTCAGCTGATCGTCAGAATAGCCTCATTCTCTTCAGATTTGTCCACAAATATAGTGAAAAGTGTATTTGCTCCAAACTATTCCTCATTTTATGTGCTCTAAATCTACTCCTCCCTCATTTCTGAACTCTTAAACACAGGCACTCATTTGTTCTCATTTGTAACTGTTGGTACCAATATTAGACACCTTGTGTGGGTGTGTGAAGGGTGGAAATGACAGTCATGCAAGCAATGAACATCCACACTGTATTTAGGGTGAAACAGATAGTAGTAACAATCACAGGGATCATATATAATGCAGTAAAGCTGTCTACCTGAAATATAAACAAAAGTCCTTTCCTGAGGCGCTGTAGGATAATCACTCACAGTGACAGCAACCTCAGTAAAGCACAGGCAGCTCGGAGACTTCATCCAGAATACATGGGGCTTCATCCTTGTTTACATCCCCAAATTGGTGTCTCTTTTTATCCTAAAACATTGTACTTGATATGCAACATCCTCTTTGCAATTTGAATTTAATCTAAAAGGATTTTCTTAATATTTTTGTAAAACATTTTGATGTTTTTGCCTCTCCCCCAGTAATTTCTCACAATGTTTGTGACAGTAATGGAATTTTAATTTTTGCTAGAAACATCATAGGGAAAGCTATAACTTAATCATAGAGAAATAGATGACCTTGCGCCAACCAGTCATGTGGCAGTAAAACTGGTTTGTGTGAGGGTTTTGGTTTTTTTAAAAAACCAAAATGGTGTGCTAAGTGGCTATTAATATGAAGAGAAACAAGCAGAAACCCTTGGGCATAAGGAGGATGGCATCTATCTCTCCACCCTAGTTTTCCCACTGTACAGTGTCCTTTAAGCTGTTAGGAGGTCTATCCCCTTCACAGATTAAAGGGTCCTTTGCAGATTGTTAACTGAGATCAGAGGGAAAAGCTTCCTCTGAACCTAATTAACCCGCTGCTCCACAACACACATCTGAGTTTAGCACTTTTGTACTATAGTGAGTGAATTCCCACATTCCATATGGGCTCCAGACTTGTTAGAATATATTTTGATATGCGATAGTGAGGAGAAATATAAGTAGTGGCAGAGGCTGTTTTGTGCATCATTAAGAGGCAATATCGTTGTAGGCCTCGGGGTCAGATAAGCCTGGAAGAAACAATTTCATGTTTGTAGCAGAGGTATGTGTGAGTGGTTAAGACTGTATGATCTCCTCAGAGGCCTGAAAAGTTATTGGCCCAGTAACCAGAGAGTTTTCAGATAAGTTGTACTTATTTCACCAGTCTAAGTTTTTCTGCCCTGGGCCCTTCCCAGCAATAAGTAGTTGAGTTATTAGAAGAAATCTAGAGTGTGCTACTGTTCTCCAATTGTGACAAGGATCATAACTAAGCAATCCGTAGACTTGATATCTGTCTAGTTTGAGGCTTTGTTTTCATACAAAGCCTCAAGCCTATTGCAGTTGTTTGTGTGATGTGTCATTGTTATTGGAGGAACAACTACAAGAGAGGTGCTAGTGTTGTGAGGGGTTAATTCCTGTGGCAGACTTATGGGTCTTACAATGATATTTAGAGAAACTAAATTGATTACATTCTTTTTCAGACTGATTTAAACAGCAGCAATGTCTGATTTGAAAATATTTCCCCAAGGTCACACAATGAGTTCATCTGTCCTGCAGCAATGGAATTTCAGGTGGACTTCAAGCAAGGTTTCCCCAGCAACCATATTTTAGGTTTGTGCATGGACCGATGTTTGTGGTTCGGTCCAAATTTGGCTCATTTGGCAGTTCAGGTTGAACTGGTTCAATGGTTCAAGGGCCAATGAAGGTAGTGCCAGGGGGAGGGGTGAGATGCTGCTTTAAAAATAAATTAGCAGGTCCTTACCAGCGGTACTGCTACTCCAGGCAGCTTCCAGATGCAGTGGCGCTACCCCCAGCAGCCTGTGCGGCAGTGGAGAGCTCCAGTACACACCAACATGCACCATGCTGACCACACAAATGACCTCCGTGCATGTGCAGAGGCCAGGTGCGTGCTGGAGCTGCACTACACCAGCATGGGCTGTTGGGGTGAGTGCCACTGTACCTGGAAGCTTCCTGGAGCAGCGATGCTGCTGGTAAGGACCTGCTAATTTACTTTTGAAGGGGCCTCTCACCATCTCCCCAATGCCACCCTCACCAGCTTTCAAACTGCCAAACTGGTTTGACCTGAACCGCTGGACAAGCCAAAATGGTTCATGGACCTGCGGTTCAGTCCGAATTCAGACTGAACTGCAAACATCTGTCCATGTACACCCCATGCACATCCCTACCATGTTTCCCCCTTGTAACTTCTTTTAAGGGTTAAGAGGAAAAAGCAAATGTAAAAGATACTCAATTCATTCCAGAATAAACCAGCCACAAAAAATTCCACCCCCTTAGTTCTCAGTGCATCCCACTCAGCTCTTTCCAGTTTTCATGGAACAGATTATGCATAAGATGAGAACTCTTATATTGCATGACGGAAGGAGTTCCTTATATGACTTCCATTAATGCTAAAAAAAATAAATAAATCCAAAACCCTTGTGGCATTAATTCCCATGTTCTGATAGCAGAAGAGATCTAGATAGTTGTCCACTAAGAAAACAGCTGTTTCAGTGACATGTTGCCTGGCCCATTTCCTTGTCAGTGTGCCTGGGTGCTCTTTCGCCTTGTCAGTTTTGTCCCCTACAATATTCCTGCTAATATTTTGTCCAACCTCTTAACACACTATGTTCAACACTTTCAAGTTCAACAATGAGTGGAAGGTGTAAACATGTACAATTATTCACATGTTAAATTGAACACAAATACAGCAGAACACTTACTATCTGTACTATGCATTTGAGGGGTTTGCAGGGGCAGAGCTATAATAGAACAGATGGGTTCCAAGAACTCAAGTCACCCAACTTCTGGGAGCCACATGCCTCGGCTCCCCCACCCCCAGTAGTCATTTCCCAGCTGGCATTTGCTGGCTGGGTGCATCTATCTTCCTTTCTCTCTCTCACTGAAAGGAGAGAATGGGGGGAAACTCACATGCACTAGCTAGAAAACGCTGGGTGGGAATGCGCTCCAATGGTTCCCAGGGCTATGGTCACACTCCCTTCTGTGTGATGTCATGTACAAGGAGGTGTGGCCAGGGCCCCAGAAGGGCCATAGGAGCTCATCCCTAGCCAGAATTTGCTGGTTGATGCATGTGCCCCCCCCCACCCGCTTTCTCTCCACCTAGCAAGGGAGAGAAAGGAAAAGAGATGCACCAGCCAGCAAACACTGGCTGAGAATGAGTTCTGGAGGGCCTTGAGCAGGGATGGGACAAACACAGACCCTCATCTCCCTGCCTACACAGGTGGGGGTTTGTATACAGATTCACTTTTTAAATGCATGCAGTAGCCCTCTTCAGACATAATAAATCCTAACCATGTGTGTGAATTGTAAGGGGAAAGCAGGGAGGAAGGAAGTCCCATCCACCCACTGTCACCCACCCCTGTGCCCAACAACTACAGTTGTGGTGCTGTTTGTCTGAATGGGGTGGTTCCGTAAGTGTGATGACCAGTGATCTCTACTTCAGGCAAGCAGAATTCCAGATAGTTATATCTCCCCTTATATAGAACCCCTGCTAACTTGGCAAAGAGGCACCTTTTAATGTGGTGATTCTCTTTATTTAGCAGGGGGAGAGTAACTGGCCCTATCCACCCCCAGCACAGTACCTCCAGTGACTGTTGCTGGTGTCTGTCTTGTGTTTCTTTTTAGACTGTGAGCTCTTTGGGGACAGGAATCCATCTTATTTATTTGTTATTTCTCTGTGTAGACCACCCTGAACCATTTTTGGAAGGGTGGTATAGAAATCTAATAAATAAATAAATAAATAAATAAATAAATAAATAAATAAATAAATAAAATCCTATACCTAGATCACTGGCCCCTAGTAGATAAGCCTGAACATTTGTAGCCTTCCAGTAGAGATGTGCACAGAACTGGCGATGGCCAGTTAGGAAGCGGCGGGGTTGGCTCTTTAAGGGTAGGGGAAGGGTGCACTTACCCCTCTTGCAACTTTTCCCCCTCTGGCATAGTTTTTGTAAAAACCTTTGGGGTGGCAGCATACCTCCCTGCCGCCCTGTTGCCCTCATCAGCCGGAAGTAGCCAGAAGTACCGTGCGTGCAAGCCCCGGTCGCGTGCACCTGGTACTTCCAGCCACTTCCAGTGGATGAAGCCAAACCTTTGCTGCCACAAAGGTTTTTACAAAAAATGATGCCAGCGGGGGAAAGGTGGCAGGAGGGGTAGTGCACCCTCCCCCTGCCCTTAAAGAGCGAACCCCCAGGGCCTTCGAGCTTTGAACCGGCCTGTGTCCTAACCTGTTTGGAGGCCCGTAAAAGGGCCTCTGAACAGGTTCATGTACATCCCTACCTTCCTGCATTTAGACGAATGTGGGGTTAGCAGCACACAGCCCTCAACTACATTTGGCTTTTCCTCAGAATTCTTCAACTTATTTGCACTTTTTTCCGAAAAATGTGAGCTTCTCCCCTGCCTGAAATCCAAAATTTTGCTCCATATTTCACAGTGTACCCCTCCCCTAATGCCTCCCCTGACCTCTCTAAGCTCATTTTGGCATACTGCCAATGAGATGCCCTGCATGTGAGGGTGCAGTTGCACGTGAGACACCCTGTTTGCTTGCAGGGAGAGTGATTAGCATATACTTAGCTGATCATTAGCCCATATCAGCTCCCCCTGCCTCCCTTAGTGCAGCATTTGTCTACAGAGGCAAACCTGAGTACACTGGCTGACATTCAGAGCAGCATTGGAAAGACATAGCAGAAGCTGCGTTCTTGCAAGGAGAGACTGCTATTCTCACCTGGAGTCTTCCTGAGCAGCAGCGAGTAAGCATGTGATTTTTGCTGTTCTCACCTGCTTCTATAAATGCTCTTTGCCTTCCAGAAATATGTCCTTGAGGGTTGCACAGTCCTCGGGGGCATATTCTGGAAGGCAAGGAGCACTCACAGAGGGAGGGTAGACCAACAAATTTGCTCGCCCCATGTGTGACGCTCTGCTGCTTGAGAAGTGGCTAGCCGTGAGGACTCAGCCTCTTGCTGCATCCCTCCAAGGCTGCTCTGGATATCAGTCACGGTACCCAGATTCTGGATGACTGAACAGAGCTCTGATGCTGTGAGAAAAAAAGAGAGTTTTCTATTTTAATTGATTGGTTTGCGTGTGGTCTCTCAGCTTTAATCTTACTCTGTGTAATATTTTAAAGTTCCCCAAAGGAGTCCTAGTTTCATGTTTTGTGATAGTTCAATGTGCCAGAACCTGCGCTAGTTCCAGCCAACATTTTAGTTATTGCTCAGACTCTCTGACTCTGTGAAGTGGCTTGATCTAGCCAGGCAGCTCAGTCCAAGTCTACATTTCCATGTACTCAACGTGCTTCAATAAAAACTCTCCCTTTGCAATTACTACCTTTCTGCATCTTATCGGATACATGGAGTACACTGCACTTTCTAAAACCAATTCTCACAGTTCACTTTCAACCTATGAGTATATATAATATTGAATACCTTTGCAGCTCACTTCATGTATTTGACAAAGCAGACTCTTGACTACAAAAGTTTGTGCTGTAATCAATTTGGTAGGTTTTAAGATGCCACAGGATTCTTTGTAGACCTTGTACAACAGAGCTACTATGGCGCCTCTTTTCTTTCTTTCTTTCTTTCTTTCTTTCTTTCTTTCTTTCTTTCTTTCTTTCTTTCTTTCTTTCTTTCCTTTTTGCATGTTCATGCCTCTAGGCCTTCTATACTGAGGGCTTTTTGATGATTTTCATTTTCATTTGGCAGTAACCCCCTCCTCTCCCTACCTGCTACCATCTTTCAGTGTAACTGATTCTTACGCCTTGTGAAAAACTACAAGCTAACAGTTTCCCTGAATTATTGACACATTAAAATTTAAATTGTTAATTAAGAAGGCCCTTATCTCAAAAGCAGTTGATCTGCAATAAGTTACCAAACCAGCTGAATAAGAACATTCTCTTTGGACAACATTGCTGAAGCATGGTATTTCAGCACTTTTACCTGATTGCACAATCACATAAGGGGTGGGTGGAATGGTGCATGTCTATAGGTGTAGAGTTTGTTGTTTGGAAAATAAGAGTGCTGAATCTCTTTGGTGAGGCTGAATTTATACCATGAGGTTACAATCTTGCTCCCAGATCAACATTTCAAAAATGAAAATGCTTGTGTGGAGTCGAAGTAAAAACAGACATGGCACAACATCACATTGTGTGGCCCTGAAAATGAACTGGCTATAAACAGGGTTTGGGAGAGCATGTAGTGAGGTGATTCAGATTATTAAAGGACACCCTGACAGCATGTCAGAATGTCCTCCAGTGACATGAGGGCAGATGTGTTTTCAGTGCAACCACATCTGGCTTCTGTGTTGCAGCTGGTGCTTTTCTGAACTGGCCTTTAGGTTAACTAAACATATGAGTTGTAATCATTTGCATATAGACAAAAGCAATACTTCATAACCCAGAAGCATGCAATGAGCTCTTTCTCGCAACTGTTGAGAAAGGGCCACAGGGTCAGCAGGGAGGAAGTCTTAAAAAGATTACCTCCATGCAAATGATCCTCGTTGAGAGTCTGGGAGTGGAGATCGTGTGCCCAGACATGCAGTTGCCTCCTCAGGCAGCATGGTGATCAGGGTGCTGGGAGGCATCACCCTGCTCCCTGTAACCCCCATAATGCACCACGTGTGTGTGTGTGGTGCATTATGGGGATCCCCCCTCCCCTCCCTGAAGCCAGCTGGGAGCCCCACAGTCTGCCAGCCCCAGCACTGGCAGACTATTACAAAAATGAGGTTAAGAGAGCACTTGCTCGCTTAACCTCATTTGGAGAGTGGCTGGCTTGGTGGGATTGCCGCCGAGGCACCGACAATCCCAGGGGGTCTCACAGTGGGCAGGCTTTGTTAGCCTGGCTTTGCCTGCATGTGAGAACAGCCTCTTTGTCTTTAGATTATGGACCACTGCGTTGTAGCAGGCATAATCTTTGAAGAGTTCAAAGAGGCATGTTCTTCTGAGTGAATGCTGACTAAGGGACAATGCCTCTCTTAAGAAGGTGCTTGCCATCTAAAGTTTTAATACATACTAGTTGGGCCGGGCACAGTGCATCTGTGCCACTAGTTCTCCCCCTACACCATTTTCTTTCCCATCCAGCCTCTGCTGCCGTTTTCTTCCCCTGCCTGCCACCGCTGTTTTGTCTCCCTGCTGCTGTTTTATTTCCCACCTTGCCCGCATGCCTGTCCACCAACACTGCTTTCCTCTCCCACTGCCAGCAGTTCGCTTGTAAACTTTCGCAAGAGCTGCCACACATGGGATTAGCAATGGGTACACCTTGGAGAAATATATAGATATAGATATATTTTTATAATAACTGTAGCCATCATCTTGAATAAAACTGCCTGTGTGAAGCCAAGAAGTATGCATTCAGCAGATGCACTCCCACTTCTAAAGTGCAATTTTACCCAATCTTTGCAAAGCAGATACTTTCCTACTTCTGAAACAAGGGCATTTGCAGTAGTGGGACCTATTTTAGCTGATCTCTCCTTCCCCCAGACAAGTTCTGTGCAATGTGTAAACATGTCCCTGAGGATCGTGCAGCCTTCAGGGACATATATGTGCATTTCACATAGCACTTCTAGGAGAAGGAGAGATCAATGAATACTGCCTCCTTTATATGTTAACACCCATGCTTCGGAAATGGGAATGCACCTGCTGCATGCAGGCAGTGTTATTCAGCATGTCAGCAAATAGCAATAGCAATAGCAATAGCACTTACATTTATATACCGCTCTATAGCCGGAGCTCTCTAAGCGGTTTACAATGATTTAGCATATTGCCCCCAACATTTCTGGGTACTCTGTATACTGTATATGTTAAAGACATCTGCTGCTTGATTATTCAAGGGAACCTTTTTAGTTAGTTAAAAGTTATTTAATTGATAAATCTAACCAGTTAATAGTGAATAGCAACACTAGAAAAGGTTCATACTTGGAAGTGAGTGCTATAATAATTCCTTTTGGGTTTACTTTGCAGTAAGAGTTAGGATCATTGTGTGCACGTCACTAATTTCACTTGCAAACTGAAGGATTTAAATAAGTTTTGTGATGGCCAGGGTTTTTTTATTCACAAATTAGCAGCTGCTCCTTCTCAAAGTCAGCAGAACATGTTTGTCGTCGACACGTGACTTTTAAGCTCGTACATCTTTTGATGAAAAACCTTGCTAGCAAAAAGCCCTTTTGGATTAGCTTTCCATAATTATGATCACATCCTTTATTCAGCAGAAAGGCTGGGATGCCCTTTCATGCTTACACAAACACCGCCTTCTGGGATTCATTTAAAGTTTCTCTGGTGCACTACTGGTCACCTGTCAGTTATACACCTGAAGGGTGTGGGAGAAAATGGAGCCATGTCAGCTGAAAAGGAGCTTGACTTTAAGCATTTAAAATGAATATTGACAAAAGGGGCAAGAAAATCAAAAGCCAGGAAATTGCTGACTAAGGCCAGCCTAGATGCCTTGTGCCTATGATATGGAATGGCATCATTAAGGGGAACAGAGCAGGGGAAGAAATGGTTGCAGTTATGTAATATCCTCTAAGGGCTAAACACTGTGATAGGAAATCACGTTGAAAGAACGAGAGTTCCTCTTCAATCTGGAGCATTCTTATTTTGACCATGATTACTAAATCCACATATTATGAAACCAGGCTAACACATAATAATATAACAAAAATTCTGCTGGATAAGACCAAAGGTCTGTTTCCCACAGTGCCTAGCCAGGTGTCTGGAAAGCAGGAGATGAAGTCATAATTCCTCTCCTACCATTGCTCCCCTGCCACTGGCATATTGCCTTTGAAACCTGAAAGTAGCTTGTAGCCATTATGAATAGTAGTCATCCATAGACTTGTCCTCTATAATCTGTATATATAATTGTCTTAAATGTACCCATCACTAAGCCCATGTGTGGCAGCTCTCGCAAGAGTTCATGAGCAGCTGCCAGATAGGATTGCAACAGGGATGGGGGAGAAAATAGGGATGCAGGAGGCAGTGGCAGGTCAGCCTGGCCAGCAGGAGCAGGAAGCAGCGGTGGGCCAGCCAACGGGAGGAGGTGGCCACTGCCAGGAGTTGGCGGGCAGTCAGGATGAGGTGGCGGGCAGGCTTTCTGGCTGGCCCATCAGCCAGAAAGCGTTGGGGGGCAGAGAAGGGAGGGGGAGAAGAAGTGGGCCAGCCAGCCTGCCAGCCTGAAAGCATGGGGGGGCCCTGAGAAGTGGGCGAGTGGAGGAGCCTGCCAGCCGGTCAGGCAAAAAGCCGGGGGGGGCAGTGAGAGAAAGGCAGCAATGGTGGGTGGCCCAGCTGGAGGCACAGACACTCTGTGCCTGGCCCAGCTAGTTTTTTAAAAATTGCATTTTAAAGCCATCCAAGCTAGTGGTTATTAGGGATATGCAGATCATTCCGAGTCAGAATGTTCTAAGCTTGGAATGGGCCATTTCTAATGTTACAAGGCTTGGGACAGAGCATCTCTCATTTGTGGGGCCTCTCTGAGCCCAAAACAGAACAAGGCCATTCTGTTTGGAATGTTCTGAGTGTTCTAGCTTTAAACAACAAATCTTTTAACATAGTGAGGGGTGTTGTGGCGAGAGAGGTACCTTTTAATATTGCATAATATAATATAAGGCTTTTAATTAGAATTAATTTTAATAATTTAAAAAAAATTGTTTTAATAACTATTTTATTTTATTGTACTGAGGGAGGCACTGAGGGGAGGGGAGAGAGGCGCATTTAATATTAAATTAATCCAAGCTCTCTTACAGAGGTATTGGCACTGCAAGCGGCCGCTGCAGCACTCCAGCTGGCATCCCACATGGCTGCACATCTCCAGAGCTCACCTGGCCTCCGAAGAGCTGCGGCCACCGCACTCCAGCCGACATCCCATGTAGTGGCGGCTCTCTGGAGCTCTCCATGCCTCTGAAAGGCATGTTAGGGCCTTTCATTGTCTGCATTCTGTGTCATGCTTCAGCACAAATAAGAACAGCTGCTTCCCTGGTTTCTGATAGATAGATGGCGAAATTCTCTTCACTGTTGGCAGGACATTACAGACAACTGCCTTATCTCATGGTGACATGCACAATGCTAAGGTAACACTGGTAAACAGCCATCTGTGTTTTCTCTGAGAGACATTGGCAGAGAAGCTTAGGAAGCTTATTGCACCCCTTTCCCAAAGACCATCCATGTGGAGCTTTTGCAGACAAAACCCTGATCCATCAGATACATGAAGGCTACATGTGCTTAGTGACATAAGTTCTTGCCTATCAAATCAGAGACTCTACTTGAGCAAAGACTCCCATTCTCTGTTGTAGGAAGGAAAACACTCTGTGCCTCCAATGAGAAATATGTCATATGTCCTTTTCATAAAGGAATATGGAGAAGCCTTGAACCCACAGGACATGTTGTGTCTATACCCCAGGGAAAGAATCTGGACTACAAAATCCCTTCATATCTTGAGAAATCCCTACCAGGCACCAAATTAAACTCACCTCACCACTCTTCTTCAAAAATGGATCCTACTCAGTTTTACAATTAAATCTTGTCTTTGTTCTCATGGTGATCTTGGGAGAATTGCTTCAAATTGTACCCATCGAATAGAAACATTTGTGCCTTGACCACACAGGCAGCAGAGTGGCCCGAACCTCAGGGGTATACTCGTGGGTCAAATGGGCCATAAGCCAGAATTTGGCTTTTAAAAAGCCAAATCTGGCCACCTAGACAGGCAGGCATATGGATATGCTAGACTTAGAGAAGCAATAATTAGAAATGGTTTTGATTTCCAACATGTTTATCAGAAGTGAAATGAGCTAGAATGGACCAACGACTTTTTTGTTTCTAAAGGTGAGGGCAGCTCAAGCATTTCCTCATGGGAATTCACTAGTAAGCCACCCAAGGGCAAAGACATAAAATCAGAGGATTTATACTATTCTTATGTTCCTCCCTTGTTATCATTGCTTTTCCCATTCCCTCACCTCTCTCTGATACTTGCCTTTTCATTTCTCTGCTTCACCTATTCACTGTCTCAAATTGCACACTTGTTAAATTTAAATTAATTTTCTTTGGGCAAGGAATTGCCATATACTTATATTTTCTTGTAAACATCATGCAAACATCATATTGTGCGGGGTCGGAACTCAGGAGATAATTTCCATCTGCCTGTTCTAGATGGGGTCATGCTCCCCCAGAAGGAACACATACGCAGTCTGGGGGTGCTTCTGGATCCCAACCTCTCCCTGGTATCCCAGGTTGAGGTGGTGGCCAAAGGTGCTTTTTGTCGGCTTCGGCTGATATGCCAGCTGCATCTGTTTCTTGAGATGAACGACCTCACAACAGTAGAAATATGCTGGTAACCTCTAGGCTGGATTACTGCAATGCACTCTATGTGGTGGGGCTGCCTTTGTATGTAGTCCGGAAACTGCAGTTGGTTCAGCCAGGTTGGTCCCTGGGTCATCTAGGAGAGGCCATATTACTCCTATGTTGAAGGAACTACACTGGCTGCTGATACGTTTCTGGGCAAAATACAAGGTGCTGGTTATTACTTATAAAGCCCTAAAAAGCTTAGGCCCTGAGTATTTAAGAGAACGTCTTCTTTGCTTTGAGCCCCACCGCCTGTCAAGATAATCTGAAAAGGTTTGTCTGTTGGTGCCTCCAACACGCCTGGTGGTTACTCGGGAATGGGCCTTCTCCATTGCAGCCCCTGGACTTTGGAATGCGATTCCTGTTGAGATAAGAGCCTCCCCATCTCTGGCAACTTTTAAAAAGGCACTGAAGACACATTTATTCACCCTGGCTTTTAATTAGATCTATGGTTCTAAAAAGAAAATAAAAAAATAAAAAAATCTTTTTCTTTTTCTTTTTCTAAATACTGGGTTTTAAATGTGTTAAAAATTATAATGTTTAAATGATTTTAATTGTTAAGTGATTTGATGCTTTAAATTTTAATTGTAAACCACTCAAGATGCAAGTTTTGTGCGGTACAGAAATGTAATAAACCAACAAACAAACAAATACCATACACTGGCACTCAGGAGTGTACCTATGATTGAACAGGGGGGAAATGCCCATGGGCTCTCGAGGAAGGGAACTTTTGCTGGCTGGGTGATAGCTTGATCTTGGCTTTCTCCCTCACAAAGGAAAGGTAAGGGATGATTGGGGCACATCCCTTGGTACCCAGAATGTTGGGGGGCAATATGCTAAAGCATTGTAAACCGCTTAGAGAGCTTCCAGCTATAGAGTGGTATATAAATGTAAGTGCTATTGCTATTGCTATCTTCACTTTTTGTCCCAGAACTCACTCCAAACTTGCTACACCCCTTCTGGGGCTGCTATGGAGGTAGGTAGGTAGGTAGATTTCTGCAGGTAAGGCAGACATGGAGGTCATTCACACAATCAAAAACAGAAGCTCTTCTCACGATCAGTGAGAAGAGCTTCAGGCACATCTGCGGGGAGAGCAGGCTTAGCCTGCTCTCCCCGCCGACGAGCACCTCCAAGCCCTGGTTGGCTGGATTGACCGCCCACACAACTGCCGGCTCTGTCACGGAGCCGTCATGGAGCCAGTGGAGGCTGTGGGGATCGGTGGCCACCTGGTCCCTGGAGGTTCCAGGATGCCTCACGCAAATTTACGGCAAAGTAGGGTGTTCCAGAATGCCTCGGAAGTTCCAGGATGTAGGAGGAAAACCTGGGTAGCCTTTCTTCCACACAATCACTTCTAGCCAGAATTTCCTCTTACCTTTCTTCCGCACTATCAAAAATTGGGAGCATACACAGCTCCCAATCCGAGGTAGAACAAGGTTTTTGATTGTGTGAATGACCTCATGGTTATGTTGACAATTTTCTGTGATTCTTGATATGCTCATGCCTGCCTTTTGAGTTCTGATGCTGTGGACACATTCCTGTGGGTTAAAATAGCAACATCACAAGTTACCACCAGTAGCAGCAACAGATATGCACTTGCAACACCCGCTCCTACTGAACAGATCTTCAGTAGTTGCAAAATCCCCAGCAGATGGATGCATTTCAGCAAGGAGACATTGCAATAAGACACCCTAAGTTCCCTGAAGCATTTCCTCCCCAAAGGCCAAGTGTAGTGTTTGTTTTGCTAGAGTGCCATGCCAATTTTTTTTTAAACCACCCCATTTTTGTTGTTTTTAATGCATGGAGTTTCTTGTGCAGAGTCTCCTAAGTGAATGTGAGGGTTGTTTCTGGCATGCTTCAAGCCTTCATGCATTTTTAATGATTTACAAGGCAGGAAAAAATTCCTCTCATTTGTGCCCTCCCCTTGCTTTTAAAAGAAAAAACCAAAATAAATTAAATGACTTAATACACATCAAGTGGAATTGTTGGTTTGTGGTGATGGTTTTATAATTCCAGGTTGGAGGTTTTTTTCCTATTTAATTATGCACAATAACCCTTGTGGTCTATAATGTAATAACAAAAAGCAGGCACTAATCTTGGCATGAGCCAGTTGGTTATTAGAGGGGGGACCAGGACTGCATTTTATGTTTGAAATAAAATACTTGCAACTTATGTGGAGACTGTTTTGTTAGAATTACACAGAAAACTTCTTCTAACAGATTGTGCTTTATCCTAATTGGCATTCCCTATCAGTAAGGACCATGGACTCTTCTTCAATGTATGGCCTCCTCTTATATCCTACTAAAATCATATAGAATTACAAATGTGCACAAAAAGCAAGTAATATTTTGTTACCATAGCACTGACTGCTGGCACTGCCATATGCTATCTTCTTGTGGCCACCTTCCTGTTCAATGCCACAGCTGGAACACACTCTTCTTAATCTCTAGGAGCTGTCAGGAAGCACCACTTGTTCATAGTCCCATAATAACTACCATAATAGCTTGATCAATCTGTTGCTGATACACTGACCTGAAGTCCTCTGTAGGGTTTTACTTTCTCAAGGGTAAAAGTGATTACTTGATGAAAGGTTGTTTGTCATGAATATTGACTTATTACTTAGATAATAATATCCCTTAGATGTCAGGCTAGTGATCAGCTGCGCTTATTGTCTTGATGTTGGAATGACTATAGGAGGTCATGTTGTCAGCAGTCCCTAAAACGTGGAATAATGCTCACAGTTAAAAAGCACTGGGGGCTTTCTAAGGGTCAAATATAGTTAATTAACATTTCAGGGCCCACATTTGTTTGTTTGTTCGATTTCTAGACCTTCCTTACAAAATAGCTCACTGGCCACTTCTGATTTAAATAGCTGCTGGCAGCCCAGACAATCCCCACCCTCCTCTGTCGGGCCTCCACTCTCATTTATTAGCCCCCTTTTAGCCCCTGCAGGAACAGCTGTTTCCCATCCTGGTACTTCCCCGTCCTCCTCCTCCCAGGTTTGCCCCCTCCTTTCCCTGTGAGGCACCTCTTTGACATCAGCAGGAGGCTCTTCACCTACAGCCCACTCCTGTGGCTGCTCCGTGGGCACTCCCGACACACTCAGCATGTCGACCAGCGCCCCGGCCACCAAGACACTCCCATTGCTGTCAGGCCTTGCCCTAGTTATTGCTGTCTTTGCCGTTGAGCTGCCCACTGGACACAAGCCCATGGAGCACAATAGAGGCTGCAAGACTGATACCTGATTAACCTAATTAACAGGTTAGCCTTACCCAGGCATGCTTAGAATTTGCACGTGCTATTCGTAAACTGAAGCCAAGGTTGTCATAGTTACTTGCCCATCAGAGGAGGTTTTTGTCATTTGTCGACTGTGGGGAAAGTTATTTATTTATTTTAATACAGTTCTATCACACCTTTCATTATATTAACCCAAGGTAGCTTTTAATGAAAATAACTGCAAACAAAATAAAAACCAGCAATAAAACACTTTAACATAGTACAGTTTGAAAAAGACAGCAGCAGATTAACTAAAACCCAGCGCCCTATATACAAACTCGTTGCAGTGTTTTCGGAAGGAAAGCTACAATGGAATGATACATCGCCCTGATCATGTCAAGGAAAATGAGCCCTCTGCACTGACTTGGTGCATTGGCCTGCCTCCAACATCACCAAACTTTCACATAGGGCTAAACCAGTTGAAAATGGCCTATGTGCATACAATCCAATTTGTGCGGTTCAGATCATATAGCTGATTACTGGATTTTGTGCAGAAAATTGACTGTACAAAATAAACCTATGTCACATCAGCTTATTTGAATGTAATGGTCCCATGTGGATGTCTAGGGATGTTAAAGGCAGGACCAATGTGTTCGGAGGGCAGCTGCACTGCTGCTCTCCTCCACATGTATGTGCCAGATTGGGATGAGTTATTGTCCAGTTTGGCCCCCCTGACAAATTTTTGTGCTCATTCTAGTGCCTCAGGTCTTTAATAATTAATTAATGTTCTTCTTCGAACAGTATCATTCTGATGTCCCTAATGGAGGAAATTGTGAGAATGGTTCCCTTGAAAAGGGAGCGGGGGATAAAGTCCATCCAATCTGCCCTCATTCTTATTTTTGTGGATGACTACAGAATGCATCATTTCATTTGAGCTCTGAGAAAAGTCTGTGGGAATCCCATCTATACCCTAACATCACATTCAGGCCAAATTCAGATGTGACATGAAACCAGAGGTTGGCAAAGCCGCGGTTTCAATATTAAACTGTAAATCACACTGCAGACCTTCCAACCACAGTCTGCCAAACTCTGGTTCTGGGAGCGGGGAGCCCCTCCTTGATGCTTGACCACGAGGCCAACCCAAGCAAGCTCCACCATCACTCTGTGGGCAAGGCATCAGCATGTCATCGGAGCAGCCGTGATTGGCCACAATCTTGAAGGGGGTGTGCTGAGCGCAATTGTGCACTTTTTGAGTGGTCCGCTGGCCACTGGCATGGTTAGAACATTTAAATCCCTTTAAATGCCATGCTATGGCAGCGCTTCTTCTGACAGTGATGGCACCGCCACCCTTCAAAGAGCCCTGCACCTAAATAGTCCCCCACAAGCATGATTCCAAGGAGAATGGGTGTGGGGGATATTTCCCTGTTACTCGGGAAAGGGAAGGGAACATGAAATTTTCCTAGAAGGGGATATGTATATGAAAGAAGGCAAAAGATCCGGGGGGGGGGCAGCCTGTCCCACAGTGACCTAGGATGCTGTTGCAAGGGATCACCCCCAACAAAGCACCCTGTCAAAACAGTCCATGCAGACCAAACCACACTCCTGCTCCACTGCTGCCAGCGGGCTATCCCTCCTATGAGAGGGCCATGCTAGGTCTCTCACCTAGGGCCCCTAGGTCTCTCGTTGGACTGTATGCTCATGAGTTGAGCTAACCCACCCAAGGGGGCCTTGCTTGTGAGGAGCCCCCAACTCTCCATGGTAAAAGATAGTACGGAAGCGCTGCAAAAACCCCTTCCCTGTGAAGCCTTGCACGTACCCAAATAAGATTTTGACGATCCATGTGTCAGATCCTGGCCAAGTGTGCAGATGGGGAGGAACACTACCGTATGCAGATCTGCTGACATGGGGAATCACAGAAGAGGGGAGCCTTGCTTTCCAGCAACTCCAGGAGAGGGGGTGTTGCTATTATAGGGCACAAGCAAGGGTTCACATGGGCAGATGGGCTGGCAGAGGGCAAGCTTTGACAGCTACTTGGTGGCAGTTGCCAAGACAGGGAGAAAGGAGCGTAACTATAATAGAGCAAGAGGAGACAGTTGTCTGAGGGCCCACTGTCTTGGGGGGAGTCCCCAGAGGCAAGTCACATGACTGATTCCCCCAGCCACTCACCCGCCCAGGCTTCCTTCAGTTCAAAACTGATGTGAGTGTTAAGACCTGGAGCTACCAGAACAGCATGTCTTTCTCTAGTACCATTAAATGACTTGCATCGTCCACAATTTACAAAACCTTTAAAAAAATAATTTAGGATGATATTCTATTGTGGCACATAGGAGATAGATAGATAGATAGATAGATAGATAGATAGATAGATAGATAGATAGATAGATAGATAGAAATAATTTTTACTATGCTTTTTGTTACCACTATTCAGCCTCATTTAAGATTTCTTTACTTCATGAGCTGAGCTTCAGTGATGGGGGGCCCATTTTAAAATCTTGTCTCTGGGCCCACTCCAACCTTGTTACGCCCCTGCAGGGAGAACAGGGATACCTGTCCCCACAGCTTTCCTCTATACAGCAACATAGAAACTCAATGGCCTGACATTCTTGTGAGAGAGTGGTCCCTGGAAGAAGGGGTTATTTTGTCATCCCACATTATTAGAGATTTTGCTTGGCAATTCTCTCCCCTCCCCTCTGATGGTTCTTCTCATTATCTGTGAGGAGGTGTCTCCATGGCCTGGCACTCTCTTGAGCGAGCATGGTCCACCCCTGGCCAGCATCCATCCTCATCGCATAAGAGGAATCACTCCTTTCCCTGAAGCAATGCCAACTAGTCTCAGTCAGACTACTGCAATGCACTCCACCTGGGGTTGCCTTTGAAGACAACTCGGAAGCTTCAGCTGGCCCAAAATCAGCTACTGTAATGATAACAAATTAACAGTTAATTACAAAAAAAAAAGGTCCTGGTTTTCTCTAAATCCAAATAATTATACACATGGGTAATTAATCAGAACCACATTGAGCAGGTTTACAACTACAAATATTTAGGCATATTATTTCAATATAATCTAAATTGGAAAACCCATAGGCTGTCTTCAATTCATATAGCCTGCAATAGTCGCAGTGCCTTTTTGCGATTTTATTACTCTAAAGGGGGTCAGTTTGTTCCCATGGCACTCCAGGTATTCCG
The DNA here is from genome assembly GCF_027244095.1 of Hemicordylus capensis. Taxonomy (NCBI): domain Eukaryota; kingdom Metazoa; phylum Chordata; class Lepidosauria; order Squamata; family Cordylidae; genus Hemicordylus; species Hemicordylus capensis. The sequence goes on along the minus strand of NC_069658.1, from coordinate 334,383,069 downwards.
TGTTAAGATTGTGGCCCAATTACTTTTTGGAGTCCCATTATGGATCCAGGGAGTAACAGCTGAACTGGGAGAGTACAATCTGTTTTTTTAAGAGCAATCTTTGCAGTGCCTAGGTGCATGTCTTACTCTGTTCTATGCTTGGAATCTGGGTCGTTTTCCATAGCCTGTAAAGCCTGGGAGCTTACTTTTGCTAGATGGAGTAAACTTTGTTCAGAGATTCAGGAATTTTCTTTTCTCCAATATTTATGGGTGGATTCTTATCCTAACCCTTAGCTAACATATGTAAATAACAAAATTATGCAACTGGGCCTCTCTCCTTCAGAACTTCTCACTTGGGAACATAATAAGGTGAAGGAAATACTACGTCTCCGGTTGCATGATATTGAACAGCAGGAACTTATGTCTTCGGCCAATAGGATTTGCTCCCATTTACATTTTGGGATTATGCCACCTTCGGGAGATAGAGGTGCTAATTATTTAACAATGCTGCATTTTTCCAAATTTCGGGTTTCATTTGCTCAGGCCCGGTTTAACGTGTTGCCCTCTTCTCTTTTGGAATGGAGGTTTGCTAAAGATCATCCTGTTATGGTTTTTTGCGCTTGTGGCGCTGGTCTTATGGAAATTGTCACCCATGTTTTGTTATATTGCTCTTTGTATCGGGATGCCAGAGAAGAACTTATTTTCACTCTGTTACTCAAATTTTCTGGAAGGTGTGAGCTCTTTTATACATATTATTGTCTTTCAGATTCAAGTCCTGAGACTACAAAAATTGTAGCTAAATTTTTCTACATTGCCATTAGGTTAAGGTCCCTATTAAGCACTTAATTGTGAGAGCTGTTTATTGTTTTTAAGTAATTTATTATTAGTGATTGTATTTTGTTTTATTGTGTTTTAGCATTGTTTACTGATTGTTGTACTGGATATATTTGTTACTTCTGTCTATGCTGGCCAACAGCTGTAATACAATTGATGATGAGCTGGCCCAAAATGCTGTGGCCCAGCTGCTTATGGGCAGCAGAAAAAATTATCAAGTTTCACCTTTGCTGAGGTCACTGCAATAGCTGCCAGTTCGCTTCTGGGTCCAATTCATAGTGCTGGTTATCACCTATAAAAACCTTCAGGGTTTGGTGCCTGTGTACCTTCAGGACTGCCTCTCCCATCCAACCTCGACCCGCCATTCTGCATGCCTTTATTACATTTGCAATATACACAAAACTTGCATGCAGGGGATAGGAACATCAAATTTGCAGTTACATGCCAACTTTGACCCACCCTGTGAGGTCATCTCAGGTGGGCCTTCTCAGACTTCCGGGCCCAGGGAAGGTACATGGGGCCTGGGCTCATGGGAGGGCCTTCTCTGTTGCAGCCTCCTCCTTATGGAACACTCTGCCTCCTGAGAGTCATCATGCTCCCTCCCTTCTCTCCTTTAAGAAGCTCTTGAAAACCTATCTATTTTGTCAGGCTTTTAGTTTTAAACATGTGTGGGGTGTGTGTGTTTCTTTTTCTTTTTCCATTCCCCACCCCCGTCCCCACCTCCTTCTCTTTTCTTCATTGTTGTTTTAATTTATGTAAACCACCTCGAGTCTAAGGAAGTCAGGCCGTCAATATATTTGCTAAATAAATAAATAAATCCTGCTGCCCAGCCCTGCTCATGAGTAAGTCTAGGGACTACAAACCACTAAACGCTGTGCCGTCCTTCCCCTACCTTTATGTGGAAAAAATAGAACTTGGCTGCTCAAGAATTGCTGAGGCTGCCTTTTAAACCCAACCCTGGTCTCCCCCTCCCAGCCATATGTTCCCCTCCTGGTGTTGTGATGGGGTACACTGGTTGTGTTGCCACCTGGTGTGTTTGTGCTTATGAACATGTGCTTGTGAACATACGTCTTTTTCACTTCATTCTCGGAGAGCAAAGTGCTTAGTGCCCATCCTGTCATCCTGTCTCCTTTCCCTCTTGCTTGCCAGGTGGCAGGGAGCAAAGACAGACTGGGAATGCCACTGTGCGACTGTGCCATTTGACAGGCTGACAAGCTTGGGATGGGACATGGTGGCATCCCTGTTGCCGGGCAACTGGTGGATAGGTGACAGGAGGGGCAAGGCTGCTGCTTGAGGTGCCATAGTCATGGAGAAGCCACATTCCCAGGTAGGTCTGCGCCACTGTCTCAAAGACTCTGGTTTGAAAATGGGCACAAAACTACAGTTATGGAGGTGTCTGGGATCGGACATAATGCTTCAGCAGCCAAACCGGAGGTCTCAGCGGTAAACATTTATGTAAACTGAAGGTTCAAATTGGAGCTTGGTGAGGCAACCCACAGGTCATGAACTGCAGTTTCATGAATTCAGACAAAATGGAGTTCCAACCTCTGCCCTGTTTAACTCTGGTTTTGTGTTATGTCTGAATTCAGCCTCAGAGTCAAACATAACTTGACAAGGTCAGACTATACAACCAAGGTTAGTATATTCCCATTTCTCCTCTCCCTAACTCATGTCCTGCTGTCCTGCCAGGAGCTCTTCAAACTGTTTCCCCTTCATTTCAGGAAACTACATTTGGGGGCACATTTATTTTTCAGCAGACAGAACAGCAGGCTTGCAATCTTCAGTCCACATGTCCTTCTTATGCCATTAGGGGAAAGAGTGCAAATCAAACAAAATTACTTTTATTTTTACATTGAAATGCCACTCAAGCTAGAAAGATGTGGCATTCTAATAAACATGCTGCAGGATATGTCAGTGTGTTCTCATGACAGGGTAAGGAAAGTATTTTAGATGCTTAAAAAAAACCTCTTTGGCATTTCCATTGCAATAATTGCAAACTTATCTAACATTTTACTTGCAATTTTTCAAGTTTGACACAAAAAAGTACACTAAGCACTTACATGGCTGTCCATTCTGCTTTTAGTTGAGACAGCTTCTTCAGAAAAATGTGCCACCCTCATTCATTTCCAAGTTTCTGTGCAGGAAGAAAGCAGGCATCTAGTTCTTATTGATACAGCTCCTTGGTCATTTTAGTAGAGCTGTACTGAATTTTCACCTGTGAACATTTTTATGACAAAAGGTGTGCTTTGGGGGAGTTAAAATATTCCCTGAAATTTTACCTAATTTTACCTAATTATTTTTACATGTTTTCATTACTTTGCAGCTGTTCCTAGCAATTGTTTTCCTTAATCGCTGCTGCAGCAGGAGCAACATTTTTGTTGGTGTTTCTTCTCATTTCTGAAATGATCCCAGTGTCAGGCCTTTATTCGAGGACTTGGAAGAGGAGTGGGAGGCAGTGAATTTACCTGAGGATCCTGAGGGCCAGTTCTGTGATCAGAGGGAGAAGGCACTTATGATGGGCCAGGAGGAGGGTTTGGTGCAGGAGACAGAGCAGAGTAATGAATCCCAGGAGGAACTCTCACTGCCAGTGTTATCTCCCAGGGCACGCAGGTGCAAGAAGCGGCATGACCAAGTCAGGGAGTTGAGATACAGCAGTCACTTGCAGTATGCACGAGACTGATTGAGGGCAGCTGACTGGGTGGAGTGCTGATTGATTCCAGCTGGCAACCTGCTCTAAATTCTGCAGCTTCACTCAGGACAGGCTGCTGGAGACAACTCATCAAACAGCCTTGATACTTCCCTCTGTGATGCCTTGGACTCAGGACCGTTGGGATCTGGTGAGTGACTTTGGTTGCGGGGGATATGGGTTGAACTTGGTACTCGGTAGTGATTTGTTCCCTTGTGCTTCTTTACAGACAGGCCTGCCTGGAGGAAGTGTGTAAATGGAGACATCTCTTCACCTGTGTACGAATAGTGATGTGCATGGAACCAGCTGGCCCAGGCCTCACAGAGGCCAATTGCGCAAGCGCGCAGCCTCCAGAATGGCCACCACGCTGAGGGGAGAAGGCCAAAAACCAGCCGAAGAGAGGGGCCATAAAGAGAGCCATCAGGGGGAGGGGGAACCTCTGTGGACCCCCTCTCCGCCACCTCCAGGAACTCCCCCAAGGGGGATAAGGGGGAAAAATTGTATTTAAAAACTCCAAACCTTCATGAATGTTCACAAACCCCCTGAACAGTCAAGGGGTGTCCAGTCCAGGGCCAGATTGAACAGGGGATGGTTCGGTTCGACCCTGAACCTTCAAACCGAACAGATTTGACATCGAACTTCTCAAATGTTGAACCTGTTCGCACATCCCTAGTAACGAATGGAGACTTGGTGAATGGTGGATTTAAACCCAGCCTATGTCTCAGAGCAAGTCCACATGGGGGAAAAGAAAATTGCTGATTCATTCCCTCCATGTTTGCTCAACAAAGATCGCTGCACCACATCCACTTTTTAACAGGGTTTAATCTCTCCTTGGTGTGGGCAAAATTCCAGAAAAGCCCTCTTTCTTTTACCAAATGGAAAATTACAAAAACCTCCCATGTGTAGCCTACACGTGAGGAGAAAAACTTGGTAGTGTTCTGCTGAACAATCAAACTTGAGACATGTTTGCACCAGAGTAATACCCCCCTTTTCCTGAGTTAAAAATCCACTCAGAGACCGGTGAAATTGTAAAGGACAAAAAGAAAAATAACCTTTATTCAAAATACTACAGACGGTTTAGTCTGAGGCTCTCTCTCACTCAGCTTCAGTTATAGATTAAAAAAATACACTCAATACTTTCAAGAATAATTCAAAAAGAGCACTCCAGTTGATAGCTGGAGTGGTACACTTTAAAATCTTGGTTACCCAGTTGCAAAGATAATTCAAAAAGCACCCCCAGTTGTAAGGAACCTATAGAAGCACCTTTAAAGGTTACGAAGACTTTTGCAGTGCCCTGGGTGGATAAAAAGGGCACAGGCACAACATTCTTACATTACAGATAAAATACAATACACCAGTTGTAAGGATCTGCAAAGCACTAAAATAAAGAAATCTGACACCAGCTACCTAACACACAGTTCCCTGGCTAAACCCTTCTCCAAAGCCAAGCCCTGGCTTCTTCCCTGAACTCACCAAAACCATGGTAGAAACTTCAGGCCCCTGCAGAGTTCCTGGTTGCTGTTGCTTCCCCTGCCTGGCTCCAACTAAGAACAAAGAACCCCTTCACATCCTGCTGCCAGGCCGTCTAAGTCCCTGTCACCGTGTGCTGAGTGGCTGATTCCTAGAGGTCACTGCCTAACGGACCACAGTTCACTCTTTAGGGAAAAAGGAAAAGCTGATCCTGACTGATCACAACAGCCTGCTACTACATCATAAATTACAGATGGCCCATCAACTGTGGCGGATTTACGACACCCAGTCACGGAACACCTAATAAGCATAATGATGATGTCATGACAACATATAGTCAGACAGATTTGGCTCTATGACAATGTCACTGAAGGCAAACAGAGCCAATTAAAAGTTAGGAAATGCTTCATATTGTCTTCACTCTGAATGGGTGTTGAGGGGGGTGCATTCACCACCTGAGTGAAATCTCCTTTCACAGAAAAGGAGTACTACCACCTGCATCTCCAGATAATGCTCATGTTTCCCAATATTAATATTTGCATGGTCTTCATAATGGGGTTATCACTTCCTCACAAACATTTATGTTCATTCAGCCAAAGCTGAATTATAATCCCTTTTGCAACCCCCTTCTAACAATCTCCTCCTTCTAATGTTTAATAATACCTCTCTACTTCTGGCTTAATTAGAACTATGAAAGTGCAGCAGTCTTAGGTCTTAAAACTGTAAATCAGTTCATCATACTTAACTACACAAATGTTCTTAAGCTTTGCAATGATGTAACTAGGAGGCCTATGCACAGGAAGAATATTCACTTCAGAAGCCACTTCAAATATTTGTAGGGGGACAGCTTAACACCATCACTTCAGCTGCATGTTGCGCTTTGTTTTGACCCACTTCAGAGGAACACTTTGCTTTGAGGATGAAAGGTTGACCGTTGGAAGATGAGCAATGGGGAAAATCTCCACTCTCTGACTCCCAGTTACTTTATGAAAGGCTGCATCTTTGAAAATGGGTGGAGGAGAAGGAAGGGCAACCCCCCCACCACCACAGGATACCATCTGAGGGTCCCCTGTGAGTACAGTTGCCAACATTTCATTTCCAGATTGAGGGTTACAAGTTCCAGAATGAGGGACACAAGTTTGTGGGGGGCTGGCTGGGAGGAGCTGGGAATGCAGTGGTAATAAAGAGCTTGAGTATCATTGACATATATGTAATTGAATTATACTGTATGCAGTTGAATAAATGAGGAACAAATGCTGTCCCTATAGGGACCAACATTTCATCCCTGAAATGAGGGACATCCTGCATAATGAGGGACAGTTGGCAATCCTACCTGTGAGGAATTAACCTTTTCCCTTCTCCCTTCAGTTTCCAGGGTGTGTCCCTTCAAAAGAGAGCCAAGCTAGGAAAAAAACCTCTGAAGCAAAGTGCCCCTCTGGAGTGGATCTAAGTGAAGCACACAATGTGCAGGCAAAACAAATCAACCTTCTTCCAAATCTCTGAAGTGCTTCTGGCACTTGGGTTTTCTACCCGGGCTTTTACCTGGGGTAAGGGGCACAAACGTGCCCCTTACCCCAGGTATGGGGCTGTCTGTATGCTTGGGCTGTACACAGGCTGAGCATATACAATCAGGTGCCTAGAACACCCAGCTCCTGGGCAAATTCCCCAATACACTACACTCATCATGCAGTGCATTGTGGAATTATTGGAGGCCGGTACAAGAAGTCTCAGCTTCCAGAGATCTGTGCTGCACAGAACAGCACGGATCATGTGGGTTCACGGTGGCATGCCAAAGTGTACTATGGAGATCGTCTGAGGAGAAGATGCTCCCCACCCAGTTCATGAGCATAGCCTCTATTTCTCCTATCTTTGAGGAAGAACTTTCCTAAAAAGCTCTAAAGCAGACCACACATGATCATTTCAGTAATGTTCATTCTACATATGCATGGCTGAGAATCTCCTTTTAAGTGATTAGAAGAAAAAAAATGAATAAGAAATATCATTTCAATTGCAGTAGTTCACACAGCTGAAAGTGCAGTTGGTGAGTCATTGAAATAAATGGCAAATAGGTCATCTGTGAAATGAAATCATGAAAGGACCACATACAGTTAAAAATAGGGGGGGGAATCCATTCAAATCCCCCCAAATCACCATGAGTCAGTAAAAGGAGTGAAAGGGAACCCAAAAAATCACCCTGACCCCCCAAAATCACTCCCAAGCCCCCAAAATCACCTGAGCCCCCCAAATTGATGGGGGCAAAAATCAAATTGCCAAAACATCTCACCAAACCATGGATACTGGGGATGCAGTATACTTTAAACCGTGAATGGGAAACCCGCAGTTGGTGAGAGATGACTGTATATTAAGTGTTGGGTAATCAAATAGGGAGTCGTCTTGGATAGTGATGAAAAATCAATTTATGCAAATGTTTGTGTGAATCAGCCCATGAATATTAGATAATAGCTGAGATAAAGTAATAAAACAATGAATGGTCTACAAATGGTCCATAGTAGGGTTTCTTAACCTTGGGTCCCCAGATGTTGTTGGACTACAACTCCCAGAATCCACAGACATGGCCTGTGTGGCTGGGGATTCTGGGAGTTGTAGTCCAACAACATCTGGGGGCCCAAGGTTAAGAAATCCTGGTCCATAGGATGGCACTGGGAACTGTTCTCCCCAGTCAAAAGTACTTGTTCCCAACTCTGTTGTTCAGATGGCCATTGTGGTTTTGTTGTTGCTGCTGTTGTTTGCAGACAATTAAAATATGGTAACTGGTTGTGAACATTTGTTGGATATTCTATAAGGAAGAGAAGGTTTCAAAAGTCATCATGACCTGTGAATGCAATTAGAAATTACACTATTATATATATTATCAGCTGGAGAAAAATAATAAGGCTACTCCTGAAGTAATCTATAGAGTTTCAATGCCTGTTTGAATCCATGTATCTTGCCATCAGAGTCACAATAGATTCCCCAGTGCAATGACACAAAATTCTTTATGTCCAGATTGTTACCTAGACAAACAGTCGCTGCCTCACTTACTGTCTGTGTTCAGCAAAGAGGAAATGGGGCAAAGAACGTGGACAATGAAAAGAAATGCCCACTGTGTGGATGCATACTACTTCCTGAGGAGATTATTAAATGCCATTAAAAAGTCAGTTTCTGCATTACTGTTCTGTAAACCACACATGCAGAACAGCTCGCCACTCTGACTTTACAACTAGGAAGACTTCAGCTTTCCACTTGAATAGTAAATAGAATGTGTTTCACCCGCCTGACAGGTGGCCTGCCTGTCAGAGACATTCTCTAGCATTAACAAAGCTTTAATCCTGTCCCAAATGGGTTGCTTTTCTCCAGGAAGTGCAAGGGCCTTGCTTGTAACCTGCAAGGCATCTCTGTCTAGAGTGCTGGTCCCAGTATGTGAACAAGCCATAGCAGTGAAAGAAAGGCATTGGGAAGATTTTGTCATGCTGCCTCAGAGTGTGAGGATTTATGCATATGTTTTTCATTACTCTTCTAGCAATATTTGTGATAAATTGGGCTGATTCTGACTGGATTAAACATTAGCATTGCCAAATTGGGGCCATCATCACCATACATATTTATTTAGGAACCCCCCCGTCTCTGCTATCTGACAAATTTGAAACACTCACACACACACACACCCTGCAAAAAAAAAAAAAAAGGTTGGCGGGGGAGGTGTGTGATATTTCTTCGTGATTGCTGTGATGAGCTCCATGTCTGGCCTTGACTAACTTTTGCATCATTCAGTGCTCTGATCTGCTCTACAATCTGTATTCTGCATTGCAAGGTGTACTCAGTCAAAATGTGGCTGAAAACATTGTTCTGGTTGAGCTTATGTATGGCTATGCTTGCTGTCTGCTACGGGTGCTGCTGTGCTGTGGCAGTTGTTGTTGCAAGTAAGGACAGAATCATAATTGTGTGAGAGAGAGCAACTTGTGCCAGTGATGTTACATCTACGAAGGCACTGTGGATGCCAGTGGGTTCTGGGTCAGTTATCCTTTTTGGGCCATCTTTGGACTGTGATTGGCAAAATGTGTTGTTCTGTGTTGGGAGGAACTGTATATGCTGCTTCTATTCTGCAGTGTTATTTTTGAAGGCAAGGGCTGCAAAATTTGTCTACTACACTCTGCTTGTTTCACCCATAGGGTGAAATGGAGAACTCGAATCACCCCATTGTTCCCCATGGGTAGGTCCTAGGGACACCAAAGTGGGTTGGGTGGTACCGCATGATGAGTGCAGGACCAATGCAAGATCAAAGAAGGATGAGCATGAATGTTCATGCACTTGCATTTATAAGGGGCTATAAATGCAAGGAAACATGCTAGACCTATGGTTAGGGTGCCCTGCTGTACTGTCTTTTTAAACATTGGACCAGGGTCTTGGCTGTGATCAGATGGCTTCCTTCAGTAAATGTGAAAATCAGGTGTTAGATCTGGATTCCTGACAAAATGCTGTGGTGGCCTTTTGAGTCATAAAGATTGGCTGCCTCTGATTTCATATTATTTATTCAATAGTGAGAGAAATGTCCTTCAGTTATGGGAGATTATTTTCTGCTCTCTGAAAAAGTGGTTGACTTTACTGCACACATGGAAGTTTTAATCATTACTCCCTAGCAGCCCTGAGAGTCCTCCCCCCACCTCAAAAAAAACAACACACACATGGAAACAAGGTCTACATTACTCGTTAAGTGAGTCAAATTTCAAGAAAGCCAGGAAAACATCTTGGAAACAGCAAAAATGTAATTTACAAAAAAACCAAACACAAAACCCAACAATCCAAGCATTACTGCCAAAGAGTTTTCCAACAGGAAGGAAGAAAGAATTTCATTTTCCCCCCACACACAGAATGAATGTACTGTATATTTAATTTGCGGTTTCTGGAGTGCAGGAAATATCCACTGGCCCGACAGTGTTTAATGCAATGAAGTCAGTGTGTGATGTAGAGAAATGTCTCACCTTTGTTACAATCCTTGATGGCTCATGCTGATTACATCTTCCTAACTATTCCTAGTGCTGTAACATGGTAGAATGATCAGCTTTGTCTGTTTCTGATTTACTACAGGTTAGCACAGAATTAAGGCTCAGTGCTGGCCAGAGGGGTCTCGGATCAATAACAAAAATATTGGATAGGAAAGCCTCTCACCCTTGGAGGTATTTTTTAAAAAAAAACTGTGAAAGAAAAGCAATATATAGGTATCTCAAATCTGAAAAGTTACATCGGATTGCCAGGATGTAGGTCTTGTAATAATAACCTAATCAATTAAACAATAATCTTGGCTGACTGAGTGGTCCAGGAGATGTGGAAATTCTGTCAGTAGCACAGATAAAGAGAAAACATGTAAACACGCATTCTTTAATGAATGCTTTTGTATATTCTAGTTCATGCATTCATTAAAGCATACATCATGTTTAGTGGAATCATCTGAAATCCTTGTGTCATATGAGGTAAGTCTTGATCTTTATTTCCATGATATAACAGGGGAACTGAGGTTGAGAATTAAGTGAGGCTTTCAAAGCTATCCAGGGAATTTATGACTGAACTGAGATATGAGAGACCCTTCATATGCAAGGCCTTGCATAGGACCAAATTCATCATTATTCTTCGTCTTCTTTTTAGAAAATGGGTTAATCCAAACCACTAAATAGAAATAGTTGATAATCTCCCATGAGGGGCGGCGGACAGATTGCCCTTTGTTAATACAGGTTGTTCATACTGTGATTCATTGCTTTGGCGAAGACTTTGTGGTCCCAAGCTTAAGAGAGACATATGAAGCAATGGGTTCTTCACCCACTGTTGTACATGCATAACAGCACCTACCCACTAATCAGATGGCAGCCATGACTAAGATGAGCACTTGGGGTGATGGGCTGGATTTGGTGACTGGCACTACATTATGTGACAAGGGACATTCAGTGAGGCCTGCATATCTGCTTCCTGAGATAGAAAAAGAACTGGAAATGTGGGCCAGAATGCTAGGTACTTGGAAACACTGCCCAGCACCTGCATGCTTATATGGTGCCAAATTCAGAAGGGAAAGCTAGTGTGTATCAGCCTTGCTGTATTACAGCACCCACACACCCTAATGCATCTGACCCCCACTTCAATAAATAGCTAAACATGCAGTATTGAAAACAAGGAATTCTTAACCAGAGGTCTATGAGCTACCTCTGAGTTGCATATTAAAGTAAGAGATCCACCCATGCACATTGCTGATACTAGGCACTGCCATGTTTTGCTGATGAATTACTGTGAATCTGCAAGAACTTATGTAAACTGTTGGTAACATTTAGAAGTAGCAGAAGTCACTTTGGCCATATTCGCATGTAACGGAGTTGCAGGGACCTGCGGCTTCCCTACCATTACGTCCGAATGCATGCAACTCTGGATCAATCCGTACCATGACCTGTGGTTGCACTCAGGAGACTCCAATTTGAACCCTCAGTTTGTACTGAGTTTTGCTGCTCCAAACCGAGGATAAACAGAGCCTCCGTTCTGTCCGACTGCAGCACTGGAGGCTGCATTCCAATTACTTCCTTACTGGTGCAGCTGAGGGATGTACTTAGTGTTTGTAAACCTCAGTATTGGCATGTTATTAGCAAATTAGGAATTTGCTCATAAGGCATTTGAAAATCCTGGAAAGGAGGGCTGTACTCAGCAACAATGTGTATGGAAATAATAATAATAACTCAAGAGTTACACCCTTGGATTATTACCATCAAATATTTGGCCTAAACAAGTACTCAATTCTGCATTGCTGAAGTCAATGAGAAGCTATAGAGCAGATTAGGAATTAACTGATGAGGAGGACTAATGGAATCAGTGATGGGGAAATGACATGACAAGTCCCCTAATACACTCCAAGAAGAATCATGTATGGTGACCTCCCTCTTTTGGCGTTCTGATTTCTATAACCTTGCATCTGACCTGCTATGCAACTTAATTCGGTTGTGACTACAAGCTGCCCAAATGCTCTTGGATGTAAAAGGTTTTAACAGGACAATGTATTATTGTTGCTAAGTATTTTCAAGGACAAAAACAAACAAAGGAATAAGTGCAAAATGCTGGACTCAGTAGCACTAGGCTGAGTGTATAGCAAGCATATTACTATCATTAATGTAGGTCTTTCAGATTAGTATTATTATTAGTATTATTTATGCTGCTGCTGCTACTCCTATAACAGCTGTGCTCCATCTCTGAAGCATATTTGTCTTTATCTTTGGCTGTTTTGTCATCATTGGCAGATGGCAGAAGGAATTTTAGGTGGGGTTGTTCTTTTAGCAAATTAAACAATGACCCAAGGTTTGCTCATTTCTTCCCTCATGATTTCCGTTTCCATTTCTTCAGCTTGTTTTAGGCAAGACCTCTTTGCTGAGAAATACAAGGGGATGGAGCATGGGATTGACTGGAGCCTTGTGTGGGCCAATTCAAAATAGCACATGGGTTGATGTGGGGTGAGTCAATCTTTATTCAAGCTGGTAGTTTGATTGCTTTGTCACTTGCTCAATTGATCCATCAGCAGGTGATGAGTTTTGTACATTTTAAACTCCAGAGCAGAGCTGATGCTAGAATTTAGCACAAATCCACTGATTCAGACGTCCACCACTATGCAGTTTCTTTGGGGGTGTGCCATCTGTTCTTTCATGCCGTGCTCTCTAATGGGTGCTACCATGGACTGAAACACAGGGAGGAGATTATCACAATCGGGCAAAAGTGGGCTAAGGGAGCCTAGCCCTCTCTTGCCCGATCGTCTGCTGCCAGGGGAGCCACGCGGCTCTAAGCAGCAAACCCTCCCAATTCTCCCTCCCCTTAGACAAGGTTAGTGGAGTGAGCGCTCTGCTAACCCCATCTCTTTGATTGTGTATTGCTGCACCGTGGCTCTGCACTGCGGCAACACATGAGGAGACCCCCGCCGGGAGGCTGAAACAAGCCTCCTGCCCCTGGGGGTCTCTCCAGAATGCCCCATGTACTTGCGTGGGGCATCCTGGAACTTCTGGGGGCCACGTGGCCCCCAATCCCTGCAACCCCTGCTGGCTCCGTGACAAAGCCGGCAGTCGTGTGGGCGGCTGATCCGGCTGCCCAGGGCTGCAATTGTAATCATCTGTGGGGAGAGCAGGCTAAGCTCTCACTGATCGTGAGATTTGCAGGTTTCACTGATCATGAGATTTGCCTCCCTGTCAAACAGCAACAGTTCACTGCTTTCATCTGCTTTCTTTCAGCTATCACCAGATAACTGCAAGTTGAGTTGGTGGGGCATCAAGTGGTTGACCATATATGGTGCAGGTACAGCTTTGCTAAACCTTTCTGCAAAGGCTTCTAGTAGCTCCCACTAGCCAATGGTGTTGTCAGTTCAAACCTCTGCTGACTGTTGGTGTCTGCCAGGATTGGTTTTAACACAAACTCTTCCCTTTTTATCATTCCCTGTCATGTAACCTCCCTCATTAGATCTCATTGGCTTTTATATGCATAAATAAACTAAAAGTACTAAAATGCCTTGAATGTGAAAGATGCATTGATAATCAAGTTAATGTTATGATGATCTTTTGCTAATCCTGGATGGAAGGAATAGTGTACCAATTTAAATAACAAAAAATGGCAATGAATCCATCATTATTAATCTTGCTGTCAGTTTTAATATTGGGGACATTACCTCACTCAACACTCATAGAAAGGAGCTGCCAGAAATGATGATGTCATCATCAGCAGGCACATCTGACCATGGCTGCTGATTGCTAGAGCTAAGTACAAGTTAATAAATCCCCTGGTACCTGGATATGCAGTGGATTTTTATTACAATGCAGGCAATCATAATACTGCTTTAATTAAAGGGCCTAGAAGGTGGAGGAAATAAAGCCAGACAACTTTTTTCTGTTTAGTAAAACTGTAAAATATAATTGTCCCAATACATTTCAGATCAGCATCCTTCAGCTGTCATGTAAAATCAAAATTTTATTTCATTTTACCACTGAGCTTATTGTAACAAAAACGTTTTATACCAGAACTTCCTCTAAAACATTTGGAAGAATTTTCAAGCCTAGGTTTGAATGTTATAGGTACTTCCCCTTGAACAAAGACAAAAGGTCACATAAGATAGGGTTCTAGATGGTTTCAAAAAATCCCTCAACCCCTCTTCGTGCCAAGTGCACAAGAAACCAACCATCGTCTTACACACTTTGCTTGTCCAGAGTCACTCTTGGAACCTTTATCTTTCAAATTGCAGCCATGAGAAGTGCCACAGAAAAACTGACTTGCTAGCCTCCTACCACTTCCCAGCACACTGGTCCCACTGTTGATGGATGGGTGCAATGGACAGGAACAGACACCAGATTTGTGGGGTGACGTGTTGTCTCTTCAGTTGACTGGACCGCAGGAAGGTTGTCATAGCTGGGGTTTTTGCAGGTGTGTTCCTTATGCAGCTTTGATGGGAACCCCGCTGATGGGAACAAGTCAGCACATTGTTATTTCTGATAAGTTCCATGGTATCACTCCCCTAATGGCCTGGCATATGTGTCCTTTGGGGGGAAACAATCTAGTTGTTCAATTTCGTGTGTTACCGGGGCTTCACGTGTTTGTGCAAGAACAACTGCAGTCCTGAATTGCTGGAGACCTCTCTCGCTGTCCCCATCTTATAATCGCATCCTTTTATTGGGGATGGACAAGGGCAGGGGCATAAGACATGGGAAAGTGGGAATTCACTGATGTGTTTCTTTCTCTATAAATGCAGGAACTTCAGGGAAGCGGCATCCCTATTGCCAGACAGTGGCAGGAAGACAAAGGAGGTGGCAGAGGGCAGGGTGTGAGCAACAAGAGGCAGCCAGTGAGAAACATGGCCACCTTAGAACTGACATAATTTGGGGCTGCTCTCAGCTAACTTCTCAATGGTAGTGGGAGGAGCTTGTGCGCAAAACCCAGGTTACAGCAGTGGCAGAATTCGGATGACACAATGCCGCTTCGAACCCCAGGTTTCAGCAGCAAAACACACTGGACCAGGTCTCACAATCAGTGAGACCCGGTTTTTCCTGGTGAGCGGGAAGAGCGGGCTAAGCCCGCTCACTGTTCATGAGTGAGCAGGGAGCCCTGGGTGGCCGGATTGGCTGCCTACACAATGGCTGGCTCCGTGACGGAGCCGGCAGGGGGTGGGGGGAGTGGGGGCTGTGCGGCCCCTGCAAGCCCTAGTATGCCCTGCGTGACTGCGCAGGGCATACTGGGGAGACCCCCGAGCCGGGAGGCGGCTTTTCGCCTCCTGGCCTGGGGTCTACTCATGAGTAGGCATGGTGCAAAGGTGTGGCGCGGCTACTCATGATTGCACAAAGCAGGTTTGCAAGAGCGCTCACTCCGCAAACCTGCTTTTTAGCAGGGGTTCTCGAGTGGGTTACCCGCTCAAGAACCACCGGGCTCAGCTGCGAGCCTGGTGGTTCTTACGACCAACAAAAATTGGGCTAGCCTCTGCTAGCCCGATTTTTGCTGATCGTGAGAAGCACCCCACTAAATAACAAAGGTTCAAATTCAGGTTTGGGAGCAAAATTGGACCCGCAGTTGAGTGATTTAACTGTGGTTTCATCCATTCAAACAAACCCAAAGTTCTGGCACATATACCTTTGGCTTGGTGTTATGTACGAATGCTGCCATAGTCTTGGGGCCTCACCCTACACCTTTCTAAATGCTGTCAGTACAGTACAACAGTTTCTAAATGCTTTCAGTACATAACAGTACAACATTTCAAAGGGGCCCAAAGCAGTCCCCCTGTATAGACCTTTCTATGCTTGTTTGTTTGTTTGTGTGAGTGACAGTAGCCACCCTGGGTGAGTGGAGTCACTCCAGTACCTGGAAACCTTCTTCTGCCTAGGGAGATGCTCCCAGCCTGCAGTTCTAGTGGCTCACCCCAGGGGACAGCTGTGTACAAAGCTGTAGGTTCCCAGTTCAAGCCCTGGCAGCTGTGACAACAAGATGTATTGACAAGCTTTGCTTTTTACCCATGACTGGAAAAATATTTTAGAGAGAAAGCAGAGTCTAATGCATGCTTTACTTGAGTCTGTGAATCTGTGCAAATGCAAATGCCAGTTTCCAAATTCACCGTGTCTGCTTGCCCTCTGCATCCACTCTTCCCATCCCTGGTCCTTGTTTCTTTACTTGCTTGATGCATATCCTTTAAATATTAGATTATGTTTTCTCTAGGGCAGGGAGTGCCTCTGTGTACCTCATCTTCACGGTGCCTGCTCTCATGAGCCCCTGAGGCCTGCTTGGGGTCCTTAGGTGCTACTGCAGTTGGAATAATAAATGAATAATGGATGGGAATTTTGCCTCTTGGGCCTGTCTCCAAATATAACTGTAAAATGAGACAAACAAGGTATTCATAGGGTTGCCAGATTCCCATGTCGGCAGCATCATAACTGCTCCTGGGCTTATAGAATTCTTTGCATAAAAGAGTAATTGAAGAAAGACTCGTGTAAGCTAACAGAAGGCTTTGAACACAGGGGCAGAGCTGGGGATTTGCACGCTGGAGAAAACTTTCAAACACAGCTTGCCTGAACTCAGATCCATTTACCTTTCAAATGTTTATAAATAATCTTACTCCCTCACCGAATGTGTTTTGGGGGTGTGGGAGGCTTCTATCTTTGCAGTCTCTTCTTTTCAGTTCTTTGACATTGTCGCCACTCCAGTAGTCTCCACAGCAACGAAAAAGGATGACATAAAAACACACGTCCAAGTGGGACGAGGGCATAACTCCGAGAGGGAATGAGCTGTGAGTTCATACAAATCTGTAGGTCCTAACCGCAGAAAGGACTATAGGAATCCACTGGCTAATGAAGTGGCTTTTGGATAAACAGCCTCAGCGTCCAAGTTTGCTCGAACAGGAAACACCTCTTCAAACTCCTGTTTTAAGCCGAGATGAATTGATGCAGTAATTAGGAAAAAGAAAATTGTTGCCACACATCATATAAGTTGGAGTAATGCTAAATCTGGAATGAAGCCAGTGTGTGCTGTTCATGATCTCAAGAGCAGTGCGACTAATCATGTCATCATACCTGGTTTAATCGATGATCCTGGGAATTACTTTCAATTCAGTCCTTGGCTGTCACAGATTCTACATAAGGACTTGGGCAACTTCCTTGATTTCTTCTTGGGCCAAACAAAGAAGTTCGCGATAGGCCACGTGTCTTTACATTTATGATGAACTAGGCTAGTGAACAAATTAACCACCCAGCTTCATTCTGCTGTAACTATCCTATTTATTTTTAAATGAAGTATATGGAATGCATGAATGTACTTGATCCAACATATGATGTCAGAATCACTAATAGCATCCTCCATGCAGCTGCAAAACCTCAGTGAGTATGGCTTTAATTTTTTTTTAATGGCATATAACATGCAATCAATAACTCTAAATTAAGTCCTTATACCAGGCACTTAATTGAAAGTATAACCAATGTTCCCTTGATCAAAAAATCAGCTTTGAAACTGACAATTCTTTGAGTTTGATCACTGGGACAGGAGACATATTTGGGATGCAGATTATATATGATCTGTTTGCGATCTGTTTGCAGTTTCTTTGCTTAAGAAAGAATTGCCCAATTCCATTATTATGCAGGGACAGATTGGTAAAATCAGAAATGGTTCAATTTTATGCAAATTGGAGGGGATCAGAGAGTACAAACCCAAACTTGCCCAGCCCAGTCCGGGTTGGACTTTTCTGACTCTGTTCAAGAAAAATTGGAGCATTTTGAAGCGCAAAATGGTGGCAGGAATCTGCTCCCCTGCTTCTGGCACCTTTCTGCCTACCAGCCAGCCTGCCCATTCATTTTTTTTTTTGTTGTTGTTATTTTTAAAGAAGCATTTAGCCTTTTATTGGACTTACAACTTTAAAGCAAAAGCAGAAGATTCATGGATGTTAGGTCAATTCCCCCGAGATTCACTGATATTGCATCATTTCCTCTATGGTTTTTGGATGTTTGGAACTTTTCTTCCACATTCTTTGGGAGTACAATTTCTCAGTTACTTTTAAAAATTAATTTAAAATCAAAAGACAATTGGATTCACTTCTAATTAAATACACAGAGTCCAGCCATCCTTACCTTCTTGTGTGCCAACTTTGAGAACTCCCAGACTAGCAGGGTTTTTTGGATGATTTTTTCTTTCCCCATAGATTTTTCTGTTTTTACCAACCCCAGTTACACTGACTCTCACATTCTGAAGAGCCTAAAAGGACCCAAACTGACATTTCTGAAACCCAGTCCAATTGGAATCTAATTTTTAATTATGCACAGGCTTAGTAGCCAATGAAACAACAATTTACAAAAAGGGATCCAGGAGGGATCAGTGGGGCCATTAAGGTTGGACTTTCAGGAGCAAGTCCAGAGCCCTCCACCTCATCCCTAATGTGTGGGGGAGCCCCTGCCTTGTCTGTGTAGGAGCATGGAGTGCCCCTGAAAAAGTTTTCACCCTGAATCACAGAGCTGCCTCCTCCTTTCTTCCACCCTCCCCATTCTTCCTGGAGAACCTGTTCAGGCTGAAAGGCAACAGCCAGCAGTACACCAGCTGCAAGTCAGAGACTGTGACAGGTTCTTGCCAGGATCTCACCCTGCAGCCAGTCTGAACTATAACTCCTAGGCTCACTTTTGGTGCCCAGAAGGGCTGGACTCTCAAAAGGCTGCTGCAGAACTTTCTTATATCTGTGGCTGCAACCTGCAAGATAAAGGTTAGGGCACGCGTCCTGATCAGAGTGGTTATCATTGAATGCAATGGAAGATGCATGCTAAGCCACAACTTTGAGTTTAGTTGGCCAGACAACACCCTCTTCATTCTCATCTTACTTATTGATTATTTATTTTCCTATGTACATTTCTTTGAGAACTTTTTATTGATATGGGGGTTAACAAAGGAGGGCCCCCCTAAAGCCATTAGGTCTTAGTTTGAAATTACCTAGCTGCACTTCTGGGGGGGATCCAGGAAATTACAGGCCAGTTAGCTTAACAGCTATTTCAGGTAAATTGATGGAAAGCATACTTATGGATGTATGTATTTATTTATTGTATTTTTATACCACCCAATATATACATCTCTTTAAAAAGCAACCGACAATAATAATAATAATAATTATTATTTTTACATTTATATCCCGCTCTTCCTCCAAGGAGCCCAGAGCGGTGTACTACATACTTGAGTTTCTCTTTCACAACAACCCTGTGAAGTAGGTTAGGCTGAGAGAGAAGTGACTGGCCCAGAGTCACCCAGCTAGTTTTATGGCTGAATGGGGATTTGAACTCAGGTCTCCCTGGTCCTAGTCCAGAACAATATAAACTTTAAAACATGTTAACAAAAAGGTCTGATTAAAAAGCTATATCTTCAGCTGTTTTTAAAAAACAAAAATCTAGCAGAGATATAGAGGCTCTGGTTTTATTTGGGAGTGCATTCCAGAGTCCCGGAGCAGCCCTAGAAAAGACAGAATTTCAAGTGCCCTCAGCTCCTGGCTGTGGGCTTCCCAGCAGCATCTGGTGGGCCACTGTGTGAAACATGATGCTGGACTAGATGGGCCTTGGGCCTGATCCAGCAGGGCTGTTCTTATATTCTTATGAGTCACCACTAAGCATGCTGGTGGCAAGCACAACTACACCTCCTCCAATGATGTTAATAGGCAGCAGGATTCATGAAGGATAAAGTTGTCAAACATATAGAATAACAGGCCTTGCTGAATGAGAACCAGCATGGCTTCTGCAAAGGTAAAGCTTGCCTCACCAACATTTTAGAGTTCTTTGAGAATGTCAACAGGCATGCAGATAAAGATGATCCAGTTGACAAAGTATACTTAGATTTGCAAAAACCTTTTGATAAAGTTCCCCACCAAAGGCTCTTGTGTAAACTTAGCAGTCATGGGATAAGAATACAGGTTCATACGCAGAATGGTAACTGGAAGAAGGTCAAGAAACAGAGGGTAGGAATAAACTGACAGTTTTCACAATGGAGGGAAGTAAGAAGTGGGGTCCTCAGAGGTGCTGTTAGGACCAGGCCACGGGGATCTGGCCCAGTCCTCCACTGTGTAGGGGGGCCTCCAATGCTCCCTCCCTCCATGAGCATCACAATAAATGGGCATACAGGAGTGAAGACAAAAAAGAAATGAGCTCCACCAGGACGGTTAAGAGGCGGATTGCCGGGGGTGGGTGGGTGGGAATCGTGAGCTGACACCAGCCAAAAGACAAGGTGCCCCACCCCCATCAAACCGCCAGTCAGACAGAGAAAGCTGCATTTCTCAGAGGCTTTGTCAGGGGAGATGGATGGAGTGCCTTCAATCCTCCAGAGAAAAGGTAACTAGGCAGATTGGATATCTGGTCTCTTTGTGTAGGAGGAGATGGGGCGGGAGGCGGGCAGCAGCAGGGGCAGGAATCAAGGCTGTGGAGGACAGGGGTGGGGATGTTGATGGAGTGCCGAGGGCTGACTTGATGGAATGCTATAGGGCTGAGATGTGCTGTGGGGTGGAGCAAACAAGCCTGTAAATCGGGACTTAGGAGTGGAAGCTCCACTGCTCATTTGTTCCATGGATAAGGGAGCTGAAGCCTCTGAGCTGCACTCGAGGCACTAGTCTACTAGGATATTTACATAACATGTGCTTTGAGTCAGGTGAGAGAGGGTGGCTGCTTTTAATTTTTATTATTTCACCTTCAAACGAGGCAACCTGAGGCTCCCTGTGTCCTGGGCAAGACCTCTGCTTCTCCTCCACCACGCATACTTGTCACTGACAACGTCTCCTCCTCCCTCCCCTCCTCCTAACCCTCTACAAAGCTGCTCCCCCATACTCATGTTCATCTGGTTAGCGCCTTTAAATAATAATAATAATAATAATAATAATAATAATAACCACCCACAGTGAGGCACTACCTTGGCGTAGTTGTGGGGCTTGTGTGCTCTGAGGAAGGTGAGAGCTATGCCAGAGGTCCAACCATACTGGAAAGGT
Source organism: Hemicordylus capensis (assembly GCF_027244095.1). NCBI lineage: Eukaryota > Metazoa > Chordata > Lepidosauria > Squamata > Cordylidae > Hemicordylus > Hemicordylus capensis. The sequence continues at coordinate 334,362,133 of NC_069658.1, read as the reverse complement.
CTCACCAGAGGAGCCAGACAAAGAGTGCCTCTCCCATCAACAATATGGTGAGACGTAACTTTAATAAATCAATTGGTCGTCGCCCGGGTCAACAAGGACCGCACCAGGCACTATAGTCCCTGGACATCTGGTGGCAAGTGGGCAACAGGACTCAGGATCTTCAGTTGAGCAACCAGGGCTGAAGACAGCAAAGTTACTGGAAGAAACATCGCTTAACCGAAAAAAATATACGAAAAATGCCAACAAGGAAATAATGATCTGCTATTACAAGTCTAGTCCAACTAGAAGAGGTTATTTAAAAAGAATGTACCAAATTTGGAAAGAGAAGCATCCAGATACAGAAATAACAGAACAAAGGCTAGCCGACCAGAGAAGATACATAATAAGAAATAAAGTATTCACAGGAGTTGAGCTGGAAGAACTGCAAAGAGCAACACAGGCTCAAAATATGGAAGAAGAATTACCACCAATTGAAGAAGTTGCTCAGGCGCAGGTGGAGAAGGTGTTGAAAATTGAGGATGCCACTGTTACTGAACTGTTTCAAAATCAAAACCAGGCAACCACCCCTTTGCCTTCACCTCAAAAACCCAAATGCCATTTAACAGAAAAGCAACAAGAACTAAAGCAAAAAATAACTGAGCACATGAACCAAACAACCACCAGGGTTCGACTTCCAGCTCTAAAAACAGTTGCCAAAAATCAACTTGCTCAGGCATTAAAAGATGTCAATGCTGCACTTTCAGAAATAACAACCAAGAATTTGCAAGAAACAAACCAACTAATGTACAGTGCAGCAACAATAACAACACAAGAGCTCGGATATAAGATCAGTGGACCTGTCAAAAAAGAAAGCAGTACATCACCTAAATGGAAGATTTGATTAGAAAATAAAATCTCCAGGCATAGATCAGATGCTAGTAAATTGAAAGATATGAAAGACAAGAAGCTGAAGAATGAAAACACCAAAAAGTATCTGATCCAAAAATACCACCTAGATTCAAGGAAAATTAGAGAAGTCCTGGAAATAATAAAGCAGCAAATAACAGCAGTGTCAAAGAAGATTAGCAGGTATGAAGCCAGAATTACACAACACAGGCAGAATCTCCAATTCCAGTCGAATCAGAGATGTTTCTACCAAAGCATAGAAGGAGAAAATGCAAGAAACCTAGAAACACCAAATAAAGAAGAAACAGTGCAATTCTGGGGGAAATTATGGGACAATCCAATAGATTATAATAAAAAAGCAGGCTGGATGAAAGAGGTCAAAAAATGTAACCAACAAATGCAAGATCTAATAATAACACCAGAATTAATAAGTGAAAGAGCAAAGAAAATTAAAAATTGGACTGCACCAGGCGATAATAAACTGCATGGCTTTTAGCTTAAACACCTAACAAGCCTTCATAAACAACTATCAAAACAGTTCAATCACATTATGAAATCGAATCACTGCTAAACACTGTCCGTATATTCAGTAGCGATATGGCAATGGATTTTGGACTAGACAAGTGTGCTGCATTAATAATGAACAGAGGGAAAATAACAAAAACAGAAGGATTAGAACTGCCCAATGGAAGCAAGATCAAGAACCTGGAAGAGAAAGAACATTACAAATACCTGGGCATTCTCCAGGCTGATAACATTGCACACACTGAAGTTAAAAGAAAAATTGGAAGTGAGTACATCAGGAGAGTTAGAAAAATCCTAAAGTCCAAACTCAATGGCAGGAACACCATACAAGCCATAAACACCTGGGATATACCTGTTATCAGATACACTGCAGGAATAATAGACTGGACCCAGGCAGAGCTAGAGACGCTAGATCGTAAGACCAGGAAAATCATGACCATCAATCATGCTCTGCACCCCCGCAGTGATGTCGATAGGCTATACCTCCCCCGCAGCTCAGGTGGAAGGGGAATGCTGCAAGTCCATCAAACAGTAGAGGAGGAGAAAATAGGCCTTGAAGAATATATCAAGGACAGTGAAGAAGATGCACTTCAAATGGTCAATAATGCAAAACTATTCAACACCAATGAAACAAAGCAGCCCTACAAGAAAGAACAAGTCAAGAACCGAGCAGAAAAATGGAAAAATAAGCCCCTGCGTGGTCAATATTTGCACAATATAAGTGGAAAATCAGACATCACCAAGACCTGGCAATGGCTTAAGAATGGCAACTTGAAGAAAGAAACAGAGGGTTTAATACTGGCTGCACAAGAACAGGCACTAAGAACAAATGCAATAAGAGCAAAATTAGAAAAGTCAACAACAAACAGCAAGTGCTGCCTTTGTAAAGAAGCAGATAAAACAGTGGACCACCTAATCAGCTGTTGTAAAAAGATCGCACAGACTGACTACAAACAAAGGTATGACAAGGTAGCAGGGATGATACACTGGAACATCTGCAAAAAAATACAAGCTACCTGTAGCCAAACATTGGTGGGACCATCAAATTGAAAAAGTGGTAGAAAATGAAGATGTAAAAATATTATGGGACTTCCGACTACAAACAGACAAACATCTGCCACACAATACACCAGATATAACTGTAGTCGAGAAGAAAAAAAACAAGTTAAAATAATCAACATAGCAATACCAGGGGATAGCAGAATAGAAGAAAAAGAAATAGAAAAAATCACCAAATACAAAGATCTACAAATTGAAATTGAAAGGCTGTGGCAGAGAAAGACCAAAATAATCCCAGTGGTAATTGGCGCCCTAGGTGCAGTTCCAAAAGACCTTGAAGAGCACCTCAACACCATAGGGGCCACAGAAATCACCATCAGCCAATTACAAAAACCATCTTTACTGGGAGCAGCCTATATTCTGCGACGATATCTATAACAACTGACAATAAAATTCTGGCATCCCAGGTCCTTGGGAAGGACTCGATGTCTGGATAAAACAAACCAGTCAATAACATCTGTCTGACTGTGTAAACAAGAAATAATAATAATAATAATAATAATAATAATAATAATAATAATAATAATACACATGCACTTGCACCCAGCTTTATAGGTTTTATTATGACCACAAATATCTCGAACCAACAGTATTGATGATAAAATTCAGGCATCCCAGGTCCTTGGGAAGGACTCGATGTCTGGATAAAACAAACCAGTCAATAACACCTGTCTGACTGTGTAAACAAGAAATAATAATAATAGCCTCGTGGCAGTTTTCTCTCTGGAGTTGCATTAATTCCTCCCCCACTTTAATGGAGTGAGATGACCGTTTCTCTGGGGCTGCACTTTCCTGCCTTGTCTGTACATTACTGGGGGTAATGTTTTCCTTTGGTGTTTGCTGCCCTCCAGCATTCTCTTTGAGGTCCCTGCCCCATCTTACTCTTCACAGCCCCCCCCTTCGCACGCACACATGCACTTGCACCCAGCTTTATAGGTTTTATAGGTTTTCACCACAAATGTCTCGAACCAGTTCCACATGAGCTGAATTTGCTGAGATTTTAACTAGGACTCACTTTTCTCTATTGACTTTCCCCTTTCCCTTTCTTCCTTTCGTTTCCTCATCTGTCTGTTTATTTGGATTGGACCAGTTCAGACAATATTGTCCATCAGCCCCAACCACCATGTGATTCAAAACAAGGATGCACATTATGCCCACCTGCCCACCCCACATTGTCCGGCTCCCACATAATCATTGGGGGAGGGCAGAACAGCTTCTAAACATATGGTTTATGATTAAACCAAACATAGAGCGGGGAGTGGGGGGAAATATGTGGAATGGGGAATATGTTAACATGTGTTGAATAGTTTCTTTCTGCTAATGCATATTTGCATAAATATACTCATTTTACATTCTTACATTTACTTACATTCTTGTGAGTTTGTGCCCTCAAGAATCCACATTAAAAATACTGCGTGCGTCATGGTGTGTGTGTGTGCGGCGGGCAGGTGATGCTTAACTTGGAGATGGTTCTGTTGTTTCTGAGGTGTTCTGGGTGTAGATTCTCTGGTAGCAAATGAGATTTTCAATACAAACCATGAATCCACTCTCATTTGCTACCAGGGAATCCACACTCTAAGCACCTCAGAAACAACAGAACCCTGTGCCCTATGGGTTAGAAACCCATGGGGGTGGCTGGCACCCTCTGTGCACTACATCACCACTTGTTCTGGGCCATGCCAGCACCTCCCAAATGGAGTTATGGGGCTGCTGAAACCTCCATTGTTCCTTATGGAGAAAAAGCTTAAAGACGCAAAACTTCTAAAATCACTTAAAAATCAGCCCTTTGCCCAAGGCAGCTTCTTTGCCCCCCTTGGGCACTACCACCCACTAGACTCTGCTCTAGTCCACCCCTTTCCCTCCAGTGTGAAGTGATACATTTGCTGAAACCTCTATTGTTCCTTATGGAGAAAAGCCTTAAAGACGCTAAAACTTCTAAAATCACTTAAAAATCAGCCCTTTGCTCAATCCCTCTGCAATCTGGGTTGTAGCCTCCACCCATTAGGCACTACCACCCCACCCCACTCTTCTGCCCCAGATCCCACTTTATGCCCCAAATCTGCCCCTAAACACTAGTTTTAGACACTAAAACCTCAGCAATTCACCAAAAATCAGCCCTTTGCCCAATTCCTTTGCAAATTGGGTGGTAGCCTCCACCCAACTCTAGGCACTACTACCCCACCCAACTCTTTTGGCCCTGGGACTCTTTTTTTGATCTGAATTTATTCAGATTAATTCGGATGCGAATTGAATCTGGAGTGATTTGGATGGGTCAGATTTGGACCCAAAAATGAAATGGGGGTGTTTTGATTCAGATCTGAATTGAAACATTGAAAATCCGAATTCCACACCCCTACTAGGTGCACCTCTGGGGGTCTCCCAGGGATCTGCACTGGTACCAGTGCTCTTTACCTTGTTCATAAATGATCTAGAAGTTAGTGTAAGCAGTGAAGTGGCCAGATATGAAGAGGACACTAAACTATTTAGGGCAGTGAAATCCAAAACAGATTGTGATGAGCTCCAAAAGGATCTCTCCAAATTGGGTGAGTGGGTAACATGGCAAATGTTGTTCAATGTAAGTACGTGTAAAATGATATACATTGGGGCAAAAAACCCCAACTTTATATATTCAGTGATGGGGTCTGGCCTCTCCTGGCCAGTGACTGGCCAGCAGGAGAGGGATCTTGAGGTTGTAGTGGACAGCTAATTGAAAGTGTCAACATAAAGTGCAGCAGCTGTGAAACAGGCCAATTCTATGTTCGGTATCATTAGGAAGGGGAAAGAAAATAAAACTGCTAATATTATAATGTCCTTATACAAATCTATGGTGCAGCCGCATTTGGAATTCTGGACACCGTTTCTGAAGAGGGACGTCATAGAATTGGAAAAAGTCTAGAAGAGAGCAATCAAGATGATTGGGGTCTACAGAACTTTCCTTATGAGGCAAGGCTACAACATCTGGGGCCTTTTAGTTTGGGGGAAAAGGCAACTATGAGGAGACATGACAGAGGTCAATAAAATTATGCATGGTGTGGAAAGAGTGGAGAGTGGAGAGAGAAAAACTTCCTCCCCCTCTCACAACACTAGAACCAGGGGTCATCCCATAAAACTCATTTCCAGGAAATTTAGGACTGACAAAATAAAATACTTTTTCACACAGTGCATTCTTAATCTATGGAATTCTCTGCTGGTCTTGTAGTAGCAGGCATGACTTGTCCCCTTAAGCTAAGCAGGATCCACCCTGGTTGCATACGAAAGGGAGACTAGAAGTGTGAGCACTGTAAGATATTCCCCTTAGAGGATGGAGCTGCTCTGGGAAGGGCATCTAGGCTCCAAGTTCCTTCCCTGGCATCTCCAAGATAGGACTGAGAGAGATTCCTGCCTGCAACCTTGGAGAAGCCGCTGCCAGTCTGTGTAGACAATACTGAGCTAGATAGACCAATGGTCTGACTTGGTATATGGCAGTTTCCTATGATCCTATGAGGATGTAGTGATGGCCACCATCCTGGATGTCTTTAAAAGGGGTTTAGACAAATTAATGCAGGACTTGCTGCTGCTCCACTAATTTGACTGGCCACCCTTCCATCATTCCCAGTAGCCTTATTAAGAGCTGGCAACTCTGCTTCTTTTAGGCACTCTGTACAAGGCCCTATGTACCCTCTGTACATACCCTATGTCTCTATGTTCCTAGAGCCCACAAATAAGATCAAATCACTTGGTTGGTCCTTTTAGAGACATTCACTTGCTTAGGGCCATTCAAAGGCCTTAACTGTTTGAGGAAAAGTAAATGAATAGATCCTATACATAAGTGGAATCATACATGCTACCATTTTGAAAACACCACCAACAGAGAGTTATGGGGAAGTAGTTTGTCTAGTTTATACCTACCCTGGAAGAAAAACTGGTCTTGAATAAACCTGCACACAAGCAGAATTCAAAATGGAAAATGCATTCAAATTGTCTTTGTCTTATGACTCCAGGATTACCACAATTCTCAGGAGAAAAATAAATGGGGTGTGTGTGTGTGTGTGTGTGTGTGTGTGAATTCATTTAAATATGTGCATATTTCTTGTCAATTTTTAAGGTTGAATTATTCAAATTCATAATTCACAATTTCCTCATAGAGAATTCAAGGAAGAATATTAAACTAATACAGTAGTGACAATTAGCCCATGCCATGCATAAAATAACTGATAATGTTTTAGTACAAAACAAAAACATTCTGTGGATCAAAAGATGCACTGTACCTTCTCCATAATGAAACAAATGGATTCCAGTTTGCAGTCAATAAACTCCTTTCCCACATCCTTTGCCTTAATTTAGCATAATGTGTTAGTTTAACCAGACTCATAACATTGCAAATTGATCTTAGCCATACTTCAGTAAACAAAGGCTTGAATCCAAACTCCTTCTTGTGCAAGCACAAAGGCACTTCTCCCTTTCAATTCCCCCTGCCTTTGCCCCATCCAGCAGCGTTCCAGGGAGTCCCTCAGCTCTTCAGAGTGGCACTAATTTGGAGGAGCTGCAGTAGGAAGATGCGGGTAGGAAAGTCCCATTTAATTAGGAAATTCTGCTTGCACAATTAGTATTCAAGTCAAAGTCTTTGCAAATTTCCAGGGTGGTGGTGGTTTTGGTAACAATCAATTTAGCTATAATTGCTAAATCACAGCTGAATTCCATATGAATACTTTCAATACCATCCACAATTCTTCATGTTCTGAAGCACATTGTAATGGAATATCCTTTTATTTTGATTATTATTTGCAGTGTGGTTTTAATGAAATACTTGAGCTAGCAAACAATTCCAAAATGTATGGGGGGAAATTCCAGAATCCCCACAGTCTCTGTAATGTCAGTCAGAAAATCTATGCACATTTATTATGGCCCATTGATGACTTTGAAACTGGGCAGCAAACCTCCTGAAATGTTTGAATCTCTTTTAAACTGGACAAAAAACAACTGTAGTTATCACCAGCCTTCCTAAATTTACCTAGTGTCTCCTTTCTCTGGGATTTTTATTAATGGATGCCTCTCCACACCATATTTTTAATATTAGCTGGACACAAACTAATCACAGTTATTTCAACCCAGAAGTATTTAGCATGTGGACTTAATGTCCTTCCACTTCTAAAGAAAAGAAAACTTGAACCCAGACTAAATGACCCAACAGGGGGTGTTGAGTTAGACTGTAACTGAATTGTAATTCAGTGGGCTATGTTGAGTTAATGTTCAATGTAGGATAGATTCTGTTCCATCAACCCTCCCACTCGCTCTGTACCAGGCACACTGACTCAGAGAGTAATATAAACACTTGCTAACTCAGAAACATGTCAGCACTAATGGGAGTTGCACATGTAAATTCCCTTATGTGTAAAGCTGTGGAAGGAATATACCTCACAATATGGCATGCCAACAAAATACTAATGCCAAGAACACAGCTGAAGAATGTCCTGCCTAAAAAGATTTGGAAGAAAGGTTTCAAACAATATCTCATGGCATGGCAAGACAAAGAAAACTAACATCTTTGCTGCCTGTTTGTTTTGGGCTTCATCAACAAGCTAGTGATTGGGCTGGATTGTGTTAATCCAGGGTAAATGATGATTTAATACGACGAGAGACCCGCACCCAGGTCAAATAGGACTTGGCAGTGTTCTTATAAAGCATATTTTATGAAAACAAAACTCACATGTTTTTAAATGTTTTTGTCTTTTTGTCATCTCTCTCTCTCTCTCTGTTTAATATTTTTTTAATTGTATATTTTATTTTACTGCTCTGTAAGATGCATTGAGAACAATTTGTTATGGGGCGGCCATATAAAGAAAGTTATTGTTATGCTTGCATTTTAAAACTAAGTTTCTAGCTCTTGATTTGCATGCAGAGAGCCCATACTATTACTTACTATTACATTCAATAATCCAGGTGCTGTACAAAAGCTCAAAGCTGTATCACATTACCTATCCGCCATGAGGCTCTGCATCTGATGTGCAGCACAATCCTAAGCAAGTTGCACTTGAGCTCAATAGGATTTACTCTCTAGTCAATGTGTTTAGGATTGCAGCTTTAATCTTCTTTCTCTCTGACCCTTTCCACACTTTAGAAATTAGGGCTGTGCAGCCAAACTCCATTGGTTGTCCAGATATACCAAACTCCCACATCAGATCCTCACCAAACTCCCACATCAACACTCCACTGGGAACCAACAAAACGGCATCCCCTGCCCCCAAAGTTGACACTCCGTTACACTACTTTGCTGCTAAGTATAAGCCCTGGCAAAAATGATATAAAGCAACTGTGGTCCATGAAGCCAACATTCAGCAGGAATAATTTGATTTTCCCCTGCTCCACATTCAGTACTGGCTTACAGAAGCTGTTGGAGAAATGTATGTGTGCACATGTTTTTTAAATACTGTACACAAATATTAGCTGTATGCACAGTCCGATTACAACTGTTTCTCCAGAACACTAAATGGCATCCCTATGTAGGTAGATCAATTTGGAAAATGTTTCTTCCTATAGGGACAATTAAAAGACAGGAACACATTACAGTAAGCAGAGCCTGAAGGATTCAATGACTTACCCAGCAGGAAGTAAAACAAATGGGGCAGAGGAGAAAAAACCAAAGTAGCCCAGTTAGTTTACAAGGTTTTGGTGAAAAGCTCTCTGAATAGAAATGAGAATATAGGTGACTTAAGGAAATTTTCATAAGATCTTGAAAGGGGAAAACTGAAAAAAAATGGATGTAAATCTACTAAGCATAAAGCTCCAAAAGAAAGCCAGGTAGGAAGATAATAATCTTGAAGAGAAGCTAGAAGATATGGAAAATCAAAAAAGAAAAAATATTAGAATAAGAGTATGAGCCAATAGTTTGTCATGTCTGGAGTATATACGATCCTTTGTCACTACTGTCAACATACTTTTTATTCAATATGAAAGCAAATGTTACTCATAGGCTATCCTAAGTGTACCTGTGTTGGTGCTCGTGTTAAATTAATGTGGCAGAAGTGTGCTGCACAAGTACATTTGCACCAGAAAGAGCAGGTTAAGATTTCCTCTTGACCAGTTACACAAGATCTTATGGGAATTCTTGGTTCATGAAAATCAAAGAAGACTACATGGATGTGCCTGTCTATTTTGAAAAGTAAATGAATAATAGAGATTTCTAGAATAGTGGGTAGATTAAAATAATCTGTAGGACCAAAGGAGCTCCTATTAAAAGAATAAACCAGCCTCAGAATTGATAATGAAGACACTGAAGAGGTGGCTAGCTTCTGCCTTTTAGGATCAACCGTCAACAGTAAAGGATCCAGCAGTCAAGAAATACGTCGCAGACTTGCACTTGGTAGGGTTGCAATGAAGGCCTTGGAGAGGATATTTAGGGTTAGGGTTAGGGTTAGGGTTCACACCTACAAAGATTAGAATCGTTTGGACAATGGTTTTTTCCATGGCACTCTATGGATGTGAAAGCTAGGGGTGTGCACAGAACTGGCTGGGCCAGTTCGGTCTGGCACCACCTTGAACCCCACCCCCCATCCAGTCTGGGGGGGGGGAGGGTTTCACAAACAAACTTTTAAATTTATTTTTTTTTTAACTTAGGGGTTCTCTGAGGTGACGAGGGTTCCTCCTCCCCCTACCGGCCTTCCATCCTTCAAAAAATGGCCCGTTTATTATTATTATTATTTCTTGTTTACACAGTCAGACAGGTGTTATTGACTGGTTTGTTTTATACAGACATCGAGTCCTTCCCAAGGACCTGGGTTGGCTGAATTTCATCATCAATACTGTTGGTTATTACAGATATCGTCGCAAAATATAGGCTGTTCCCAGTAAAGTTGCTTTTTGTAATTGGCTGATGGTGATTTCTGTGGCCCCTATGGTGTTGAGGTGCTCTTCAAGTTGTTTTGGAATTGCACCTAGAGTGCCAATAACCACTGGGATTATTTTGGTCTTTTTCTGCCACAGCCTTTCAATTTCAATTTGTAGATCTTTGTATTTGGTGATTTTTTCTATTTCTTTTTCTTCTATTCTGCTATCCCCTGGTATTGCTATGTCGATTATTTTCACTTGTTTTTCTTTCTTATCGACTACAGTGATATCTGGTGTATTGTGTGGCAGATGTTTGTCTGTTTGTAGTCAGAAGTCCCATAATATTTTTGCAGGTGTTCTGAGTGTAGAGTCTCTGGTAGCATATGAGATTTTCAATGACAAACCATGAATCCACTCTCATATGTAAAACATCTCAGAAACAACAGAACCCAGTACTCCATGGGTTAGCAACCCATGGTGGTGGTTGGCACCCTATGTGCTCTATACCACCACTCACTCTGGGCCACCCCGGTGCCCCTCAAGTGCAGTTTTGAGGCTGCTGAAACCTCCATCATTCCCTATGGGGAAGAACCTTAAAGACGCGTAAACTCCATTAAATCTTTTAAAAATCAGCCCTCTGCCCAATTCCTTTGAAATAATTCTGGCAGCTTCCTTGCCCCTACTGGGCACTACCACCCACCCTACTCTTCTCTGGGCCACCCCTCCCCACCCCCAAAGTGAAGCTATACTTTTGCTGAAACTTCCATTATTCCCTATGGGGAAAATCTTAAACTTCAAAAATCAGCCCTTTGTCCAATTCCTCTGAAATTTGGGTGGTAGCTTCCACCAATTGACACTACCACCAACACCCACTAGTTTTGCCCCAGGGCCGTTTTTTAAAAACCAAAACATTTTGGATTCGGATTTTGTAATTTCTAACGAACAACAACATTGGGGTGTTTCAGATTTGATGGTTTTGAACAAAGAACAAAATGAGGGTGTTTCAGATTCAGGCCAAAAACAAAACAGAAAAAAAAGCACAACCTTACTATCAATGGCTACTTGTCAGAGGGCTATAGGCCACCTCCAGCCTCAAAGGAAGGATGCCTCAGTAGTAGTTGCAGGGGAGTAACTGCAGGAGAGAGAACATGTCCTCAACTCCTGCCTGTAGGCTTCCAACAGCATCTGGTGGGCCACTGTGTGAAACAGGATGCTGGACTAGATGGGCCTTGGGCCTGATCCAGCAGGACTTTTCTTATGTTCTTATATTCTAACTGGAATGGGTAGCTTCTTTAGTGCTCTGCTTTTACACTGGGTGTAAAAATTAGAACCCCCAACACCTGCTTCCCTCCCTCCACTCACACCTGAGCTGACTGCCTCACCCTGCCTCATGTAAGGGCAGCCTCATGTGGTATACTGGGCTGTTTCTCATCCTTATTCAAAATTGTGAGTGACCAGCCTGCTGTTGCACTTGATGGTAGACTATTGCTTAGGACTCCTCTTAAATGAGGTCTGCCTTACTTAAATGAGGTCTGGCTTTATACTAGTAGCACATTATTTTCCAGCATTGTTTCTTATTCTAAGTTTTAACTTTTTATTATGCTGAGTCATTTTTCATTCTTCTGAATTCATTGAAATAGGCTCAATTTCACCATATCTTGCACACCAAAATGCTCATTATTCAAAATCAACGGGAATATTTGATCCCATTGCAAGAAGGGGACCATTTCAAAACTTCACTCCTCTGATGATTAAAAGCCTCTTGAAACTATATATTAGAACAGATTATTGAGAGCCAATCACTCCTGTTTCTCTTGCCTGCCTCTCTGTTGCCTGGCCCACAAAGAATATATAACACTTACAATTAGTGTAAGGCTATTGGCATGTAAACTACTATACTTTGGTAATGTTGAATCTAAGACAAGCAAGTGCCAAGTTCATTCAATGCTGCAGCTTCAACATATGATTTTTATTTTTATTTTTTTGGTCTGTGGTATGGTGTGTTTCCTTGTATAAATTTCATGCCAAAGGTCATGGAAGCAAAAGAATCCTGAAATGAAGTGTTGGAAAATGAAGTGATGAGTCATTTTGCTAATAACCAAGTGACGGAGAGAGGCTGCAATATAGCTAAATGGATACTTATTTCTGCGGAGAGACCAACCAATATCTTAGCTTCTGGAGTTCCATTGAATAATCAATATCTGATTGTTATTGGACACTGGAGGAGGCAGAAAGGGATAGCACAGCATAAAACTATGCACAAGGGACTCTATATTGTGAGAACAAGACAAAACGCTAGGGCTGACATTACTTGAGATGAGCTACCAAAGGACAACTTCACCCTTAATTTCTGAACAGCTATACCTGTTTTCTTTTTCTTCATATTGCTCCTTTAATACTGCCTGATGATTTGTTTTTATTTTATTTTTTGGTACATTTGTTAGGGCAGAAGGTCACAATATTAGGCCTAAGACTTGGATGGCTTAAGCCCCTGTGAATAAAATGGATGAATGGGATCAGGCTGCTGCATCGATCATACCTGGCACACATTTCCACATTTCCTCTGTTTGAGGACATTAGCTGTTTACTTAGGGGGTGGGGGCTGAGGAGTAGATTTTATACATGTGTTTTCCCACAGCCAAATTACAGAGTGCTGCTGTTGATAGGATTACCGTGGCAATGCTAGCATTATGGATTATATATTTTAAAGACTGTACTTTTGTATAGTGCTTTGTTTTTGTTTGTTTGTTGTTGAATGACAAGCAGCATAGAAATTTTAAAAACAGAATAGAATTAAGGAGCACTACGACACTTGGTTCTCCAAATGGACCTTCAGCCCAAACACAAATCAGTGGTCAGGCAGGAGAGTGGGGAGCCTGTTACGTTAGTCATGTGATGACTCCTCATTTCCCTTCGGAACAGTGGGGCTGTGCTTTCCGGACCCAAGGTTTACAGCTTGAATCCCAGCTGTCTATTGGCTCATCGCCCTTGTGGAACCTATCCTGGTGTCAGGAAGGGAAGAGATTAAAAACTGCAGCCTCACTATAAGATTACATAGTGGATGGTTAAAGGGAAATACTGAAGAAGAGTGCTAGGAACTAAGAACACAAAATAAAGCAATGATCTTCACTGTTTTTCAAGTGGGAGCCGCTTTGGTAAATATATCTTCATTGTGAGAGCCATTTCCCACTGTGCTGACTTCCACACAGTACTGCGCTTTTCTCAGTACTGGAAGGGCCTATTAAGAGAGATAGGCCTATTAGGAGAGACAGAGGCCTCTCTTAAGAGCTCTTTCCTTGTAAGAGGAATGCACTTGGAATGGCTTCTGTTCACAGCACTCTGTACACACCTTCCAAAATGGTGCAGGGGCTCAAGAGGACTCAGTTTCTCTTAAAGGAGCCCCAACCCTCAATACTGGACAAAGCACCGCATCTCACAATGGTAATGGCTCACCTCTGTGTGCAGGGATGTGCAAAATGTTTCAATGTTGACATGTTTCAACTCGAAATGGGCTATTTCAAGTGTTTTGAGCTAGAAAAAAAAATCCTCTAAATAAAGGGCCTGTTTTGAGCTCAGAACAAAACAACTCCGTTTCATTCAAAATGTTTCAATGTTTTGAGTGACATTTGGGAGTAGGGATGTGGAAAGCATTTTCAGTCGAAATGGGCCATTTGGAATGTTTCATGCAGGAAACAAAATGCCCTCCAAATAAAAGGCCTGTTTCTAGCTCAGAACAAAACAATCCTGTTTGTATTGAAATGTTTCAACATCCCAAGCACCATTTTGGAGGTCTGTTTTTCCCTAGCTTTTTGGTTTGCTGGCACAGGCTTCCAATTGGCTTGCGATCTCCTTCCTTCTTGGTTGGCTTATTATCATACAAAGCAAGTGTTGTCATGGGCAACTGTGCCCCCATTGGCTGACAAGCAGAAAAGGAAATGCTGCTGGGGATCATCAGTCAGCATTTCTTTTGCTGAGCCTGTCAGTCAGCCTGAAGGGGGGATGGACTGAGCCTGAACACCTAGTCAGACAGTCCAATGGAGAAGAGGGAGGCCAGCAGGGTTGCTGTGGAGCCCTGACCACAAGGCTCCAGAACAAAAGAGGAGGAAGGAAGCTTCTGCATATAGATTGTGTTTTGTATGCCAGTTCTTCTGCAGTAAAGGCATGGGGGCAGGGGAAGGAGGTGGGGGGAATCTTCACTCGTCCCAGGACCCAATCCAACCTTGCTACATCCCTGCCATAGACAAATATGAGTTGACTCATCCATAATGACAAATGAATGCCACTTCAAATGAATGCCACAACAAGGCAGCTGTGGGATCTGCTTGCATATCACTGCCACATGATTACAAAAGTTTATATATTGTTTTTGCCGTATCACAGTATCTATGGGAACACCCCATATGGAGGATTTTGAATGTATGCTGGCCCATAGAACAATACTGAAGACATTTCTAATGGTTTATAAGTCCCTTTATTAAATCTGTTGCACAGGCTGAGTGACAGAGGCACAAATGGGTCCCTTAATTTACCACAAATTGTTGGTTATCTTAATTGGGGCCTCAAAGAACAGGTGTAGTTTGTATAGTGGTCTTCCTTTTCCTCCATCACTCATTAGTAGCCATTTGTCACCTTGAATGGAGCTTTGAAGAAAACATCTCTTTGAACTTTGTTTAGAATTGATTTGCCACACATGCTGGGCTGTTACTGACAAACTATGGGCAACTGTTCCCCTGTAACAAATAACTTGATAGGACAGAAGAAAAGAGAAGATATTTTTAGCTGCACTGATTAAATGGTAGCTGACAAGATAAATAAAATTACTCAAAGCAGTCCAGTTGAAAGTAAAAGGACAAGTTAGGTAATGCCTTTTTTAAATGTTCTTTTTCAGCAATGTTCTAGAATATTACATAAATATTCTGGAACATTAGGTAATGTTCTTTTAATTGCAATGGGACTACTTCGAGTAATTTTCCTAATCCTGTAGGCCAGTATCTGTACATGTCCTGCAGTACTAAACAAGAGGACTAATTGAAGTGTGTGCCACATTCATTGAAATTCTCAAGTATGTCATAGTAGTTTGCAAATTGTTTGCTGAAATTGGTGCAGAAGTTTACAAACATTTGCAAACCTATACATTCCCCACCCCAACACACACATACATAAAACCAGACATTGTGATCTGCTCATTTCTGCATTAGAATAATGAGAAACATTAGCAATGGTCTTATCTTTCAGCAACCTGAGCTTGCAGCAATACTTTACGTACTTCAAAAACAAAAGGGATCAAAACTCAAACCTGTCTTGAGGTCACCCATTATGCTCAGGAAACCCATTTCTCTAACATAATATTCTTCAGGGTTGATGGTTGTTGTTCTCCAGTAGTGAGAGAAAGGCACTCTGCGTATGCTCAAGAATACCCCCCCTCACCCTATTGTTACCTCACATTGTAACTTCAAGCAATTTTTTTTGCTTCCTGGGCAGTGGACACAAGAGAGTCCAAGGATGGAGAGGGCGAGGCAATGAAGTAACAAAACCTTCCAGAACTCCTTGCCACTATTTATGTTGGTGTGGATCCTTGTGGATGACTGGGGACTGAGCACACAGCCTCGGTTTCCCAGGACTAGAAGCATCTCTCCTAAGCCAGCAACAATACAAGATTCGGCTGTTACTCTGTTCCAGCAGCTTAATGAACAGCTGTTTAACTTAATGGCCAATATGTGAAGTCTATCTCTAGTAATGGAATTAGAAGCAGACAAATAGTTGCTCCTGTAGAATGACTGATGGGCCTTTAGAAAAGGACATCTGAAGGTCAAGGATTCAATTCTAGTTTATATAGCAAGATGTTTTATTATCCACAAGACTGATGTCATTATTTTTAAAATTTAAATAACTGCTTTGTTTTTCAACCGGTCCTTGAGATTAGATAGGACGTGGTTTTGCACAGATGAGATCTGTGCAAATGTATTGCTTGTTTGCCTAGTTTCTTTGTACCTTCTCACATGCATGTGTATTGGCAACTACAGTACCACTGCTGGTGTTCAGGAGGCAAACTTCTCTGAATAAGGCAGTGAATTTCTGTAGTTCACCACTGGAAAATCTGAAATTTTCAGCTTAGTCAAATAAAAACATACATTGATCTTTAAAAGCCTGGGAAACTTCACCCTGAATAAGGACTGAGTGGTGATGTTTTAGCGTTTGAATGTTTCTGCCTAGACACTGAGTCTCCTTTTACCTTTGGTGACAAAACCAAATGTAGACTCCTCTTTTAGTAATACATCATTTTAGCAAACATCTGTCTAACTTTAAACAACTGTAGTTGTGTTGTATAATTCTACTTGTCTTATTTATGAGCTATAGTGTAGAAAGTAAACTTGAATTGGTGCAGTCTATTTAGACCATAGCCAAGAGCCTAGAAGATCTCAGTTGTATATTCCTCATTAGAGCAACTTATCGCAGATTTCACAACCCACCCACCCCCCTCATTTCACATGTTAAGGAACAGTTCTGTTGTGGTTCTATGGAAAAATGCATGCACTTTAATATATTATGTTCACACAGCAATGATGTGCTGGCCAAATGCTCTCCAGTGGGATTAACCTTAGGAGTGGCCTTGGTATGAGTCAGTAGAGATTCCCATGGGAATCACAGCTGCGTCAGGGTTCTGGAAACAGAACAGGGTCTGAACAATTGGAGAGACCCTTAACATTGGAACTGCTTCTTTGTTGTATCCTTATAATTATCTCTTGATTGCTGGGAGGAGTCCTTCAGTCTTTCTCATCAGATTCCTTCCCACAGTAGTAATATTACCCTTCTAAGGAATCTAGCAAGTGAGAAACAAATGTAAACAGTGGATTAGCTAGTAACTAAGGGCTGATTTGTTAACTGCCTGCCCTTAATGTTCAGGAATAGTAGGAATAAAGTATTTAGAAAGAACAAAAATGTGAGCTTCCTCGAGAAAGGAATATTCTTCTTATAGCAGAACTGGATGGCAGACATATGGTTGCCACCAAAAGCAACAGCCCCATGTCTCCTTCCCGTCTCTTCCCTGTGATGCCCATGGATTCTTAGTGTGCTATGGTCTGGTGATATGGGGTCAATCTGGACAATATGTCTGAACCAGCCCTGCCTACTGTGCAATGAGGGTCATGCACATCCAACTTGCCTGCCCGATGCACTTCCCACTTCTCCTAATCACATGGGTAGGTAGTTCTATTCGGGGGAAACACACTTGAGGGGGGTAAGGGAGCAGAATATGCTCATGCATGCACATTCCTAATCATGCAATAGATGAGTCAGTTCAGATGTATCTTCCAAACAGGCCCATGATCATGCTGCAAGGTTCCTGCATTCACTCTGCTTGCTGCTGCAAGGAGTGGGGAAGCTCACAGTGCAATGACATAAATGATGAGGAGTGGGGCATAGCTCAGTGGCAGAGCACATGCCTTGCATGCAGACAATCACATGCTTAGTTCCTAGCATCTCCAGCTGGAAAGATCTCAGGTAGCAGGGCTGCTTGTCAGGGCCTTGTAAGTCGTCACTTGGAAGGGCCAGAGTTAAGTGAAGGTCCAGAGAAGCAAATGAAGATCAGAGATGTTAGAGGGTGGGGCAGGTGTGTAGTCCAGGTCAGGCAGATGTCCAGGCTCCAAAAGTTGGCAGGGTAGGGGATGGTAGGCAAGGCAAGGGATAAGAACATGTCTCGCTAATTGTAGCATTTGCTTAAACTTAGGAACCAGCTCTTTTGTCTCCCCAGTTCACCTGGTCTGGGTAAGCTGCAGTGCCCTACTTGATCATTCTCTGGGTGGTACTGCAGCATAGCAAAGATCAGGCCAATAGCTCCCTCTGCATGGGAGTTGATGTGGTGGCATAGGGAATAAGGTGCCAGGATCCTGCTGCCAGAGTCCCTGGTCTGAGTTGCCTGGTGCCTTCCACAGCCTCAGACCCTTATGAGCCAGTGTCATTGGGCTGGACAGACCAATGATCTGATGGTATAAGTCAGCTTCACGCCATGTCACATTTGGACTATCTCTAACATTATCAGAGAGACAGAACAAGACATGGGACTTCCTACAACAGCCCTGCGTCTAGTTTGTAATGTCAAGCTCCACTTCTATAGTCTAGTTATGCAGTGAAGTCATTCACACAACCAAAAACTGTGTTCTACATGGGTTTGGGAGCTGTGCATGCTCCCAACCTTTGATTGTATGGAAGTAAGATGAGAGGAAAACTAGGTAGAAGTGATTGTGTGGAAGCAAAGTAGGAGGAAAAGCTACCCAGGTTTTCCTGCTACCTTGCTGCCACACAGTCATTTCTACCCAGTTTTTCCTCTTACCTTGCTTCCATACAACCAAACATTGGGAGCACACACAGTTCCCAAACCCATGTAGAACACAGTTTTCGATTGTTTGAATGACCTCAGTCTCTCTCTGTAGCTTAGAGGGTAGAAATGAATGTTATTAATTTGCTTGAGGTAAAATGGTCATCATTTCATGAGATGATTCCTTTCTTTGACTTGGCTGACCCAAGTGGAGGGCATGGCAATACTCCCACTGGCTCTGAAGAGAAAATTATTTGAAAAAGTAAAATTGGTAGGCATGGTGGGAAGGAGGGCTAGTTCTTTTCTTAAGGGTCCACGGTCAGTAGTTACCTTTAACAACCCCTTTACATAAATTTGATTGTCGTTAACAATTCTTTTTTTTAATTCAGAGTCTGAATTACAGACTAATTCTGTAATTCTAAAGAGTTACAGAAGTGGGTATTTCTACTCTTGTTTATGCCTATGGATAGACTCAAGAGTAATCCATGTTAATTACAGAGTGAGAACAGAACCAGGGAAGAGAGCCAGTGTGGTGTAGTGGTTAGAGTGCTGGACTAGGACCGGGGAGACCCGAGTTCAAATCCCCATTCAGCCATGAAACTAGCTGGGTGATTCTGGGCCAGTCACTTTTCTCTCAGCCTAACCTACTTCACAGGGTTATTGTGAAAGAGAAACTCAAGTGTGTAGTACGCCGCTCTGGGTTCCTTGGAGGAAGAGTGGGATATAAATATAAAAATAATTAAAAATAATAATAATATGCTAACTACATTCTAGGCCCTAGGAATGGCACCATAGCCCCTAAACTCCAATGGAAAACTAGCTGAAATCTTTCTCCTTTGTTTCAAAATATCTACCTACTGGAAAATACCGATTTTATCTTCATGTTACTTTGGATAATAGGGGGTACATCATGGACTGGAAGGTTTGCAAGTATTTTTAGCATAATGTTATTTGTCAATGTGGATGTACACAATATCACACAGGTTGATACGTGTTCTGTTTCATGACTTTCCCCCACATAACGACGGATCGTAAAAAGGAAACATTAATGTCACCAAGATTTTTCACAGATTTAAAGTTTGACATATGCTTAAGGATCTTGCAGATTCAGGGGCACAACTTGTTTTTGCAGCCTGTGGAAATGTTGTCTAACTCCCAGACTAAAAATTAAGAGCTGTGGGATAACAACTATGCCATGAAAATGTCCTAGCTTATTAAAGACTTGAAGATGATAGCATGCTTTTAATGTTTCACATAAATCATTTGGGATTTGAAGAACTTTCAGTGCTTGCAAAGAAGGCAGAATAAATGCTTACTTGAGTAAAGGGGAAAAAAATACAACAATGCTGAATTAAATTTTTGAGCATGGCATTCTCCACATCCCTACATGTTACTCCACTCCAAACAGGGGAAAAAAATAAAATAAAATCAGCTTTGTTCACAAGCATATGCTTTTGACATTTTTTTTTTATTCTTGAAGCCCGTGAATTATTAATAAACTAATTTTTCTTTATAGTTCAATCTTTGGAGATTTAAAATGCTCACTCTAATGCATCAAGAAGGGAAATGCTTCAGTTCCAATCAGCTCCTGTCTACTTTAGAGATGTTGGCCTTGAGGTATCTTGGAGTCTTTGAAACCTATCTTTTATTCAACTGGGAATTTCTGATGGCTTGGAGGTGTCGTCTGTTAATTCTGCCTAATGTCCTGTTTATGTTCAGGCCATTTCAGTCATATGACTTCTTGCTTTCTTATTTTGCTCATGAGCTAAATGTAGGTTCCTTTACTTCCCCCCCCCGCCCCATCCGCCCTTATGTTACCATCATTTAAACTAACATTCTCTGACAGGATGTCTAAGGAACATGGAATGCTGAGGAAATTAGAAATTCACCAGAACTGTGATCACAACAAGATCTTGCTAATTCCTTTTGCAGCATGATCTCAACTAGAAGTTGTTATGTCTGGGCAGGGGGTGTGTGTGTTTGTGTGCATCCACAAATACAAACATTGAGCAAACTCTCTCTTCTTTGTTCTACTTCTGCCTCTCTGCACTGGGGAGATCTCTAATGTGAATGCAGATATGCTACATGTGTATGCACCTATACTTTTGGACCAAATTAGCTCAAAACTAAATTTACAATGATAAATAACAGACCACAGTTTAGACAGAGACAAGACCACGTTAGGGTACCCCAGAGGAGCAACAGACTCAGAGGCAAGGCTTGTGAAAGCATAAGTTTTTATTTATAAAGTGCAGAGGCACAATGTAAAAATTGGTATTTGGCAGTGTTTGGTACAGTCACAGTTGTGCAGGGAGTGATGATTTCCAGGACTAAATAAGGAGGGGGAGGGAGCAAGGGAGTGGAATTTCTAATAGCCTAGTGGCTGGCAGATGTTGGAATGTGGGCGAGAAGAGGGAGAGAGAGATGGGGAGAAAGATACAGAAGAAAGAGAAAACCAAGAACAGCTTTTGATACCCATCCTCAGTCTGCTGTCTCGTATGATGCCAGAAAAGGGGTTACTTGCCTTCCACCAGGGAAGATTTAGAAGTTCTAGTTGCAAAGCTTTTGCCAAAGCAGCAAGCATTGAGAGGAGGCAGGAGACTTGGTACCAAATTCCAAGGTCAATGGCACTTGTGTGCCCACAGCCAGCAAAGGGGAGCATTTGGTTTCCCAGGCAGTGTGGAGCGGAGTTAGCCATGTGTGGAATGGACCAGCCTCATTGGCTCAAGGATATTGCTTTGAGGTCCAGGAGGCTCTTAGGCAATCAAGCACAGGGAGTAGCCTGTTGGAGGTCATCACAGAAAGAAACCCAAGGACTCTGAGTTCCAAGAGAGTCCAGGGCAGGTCTCCCCACAGCAGGCGCATGCAAGGAACATTCAAGGATAGTGATTCAGCTTAGTTCAGTAGTTCTGGAAAATATGATCCAGGGGCTATTCCCACGATCAGGCAAAATCGGGCTAGGGGAGCCTAGCCCAATTTTGCCTGATGGTGGGAGCCACTGAGCTCGCAGGCAAGTACTCACCTAAGTACCCCTCCCCTAAAACAAGGTTTGCGGAGTGAGCGCTCTGCAAACCCGTTTTTTTTTTACTGTATCATGAGTATCTCCTCGTGAGTATCTCCTCTCTCATGAGGAGACCCCCGGAGGAGAGGTGAAAAGCCACCTTCCGACTCCGGGGGTCTTGCCAGCATGCCCTGTGCACTCGCTCAGGGCATGCTGGAGCTTCCGGGGGCCAATCGGCCCCCGCTCCCCCCAGCCCCCGCTGGCTCCGTCACAGAGCCGCCAATCATGTGGGCGGCCAATCCGGCCACCCAGGGCTCCCACCCTACTCGTGTGCGGGGAAAGCAGGCTTAGCCTGCTCTCCCCTCTCACTCTCCAAAACCAGGTCTCACTGATCGTGAGACCTGGCTCCCAGTGTTCCAATGTAGGGACTCAACAGTCCAGTGATTCAGCTTAGCGGAAAAGGTTTGAGCACACAGGTGGTTGCTCAGGTGAGGCTCTTGGACAGTAGAAGGCAGGGTGTGCCACCAAATGTCCATGGGGCTGTTTATACATTACTGCATTACTGGGAGCCCCTCTCCTTCCCCCGAGTGTGCCAGCCACAGCTGCAAGCAGCTATGGCACACAATCACTTAGCCCATTTTTGGGGGCATGCTTGAGCCCCAAACCTGGGATAAGCAGCGAGCTACTTAGGAGGGCTCACTGCCGTGCCACCGCCGAGAGCCCCATGGCTCCTGGCAGTTCTCACATGCAGCAAAAACTGGGATGTGCTTCCCTAGCCCAGTTTTTGCTCCTCATGAGAATAGCTTTTAGTCTTTTAAGACTTTTTGCTGTGTCAGGAACTCTGGCTTCATTATGGATGCATGGAATTCAAGGTGTGTGCATCACCTTTTCCTAGGTAGTTTCTGCTCCCGGCTCACAATTTGCCTGACATGGCTCCTTGATCCAACAGAGGCCAAATTCCCTCCTGACTCCAAGTGGTCACTTAACATTGCTTCTATCAGAAGGTAGTGTTTCCAGCAAGGAGTGATAGGAGGCACCAGAAAGGAAAGGATAGCTGGGAGGAGAGCTGGTCTTGTAGTAGCAAGCAATCCATAACCAGCAACCCTCCTAGCATGAATTGTCCCCTTTGCTAAGCAGGATCCACCCTGGTTTGCATTTGAATGGGAGAATACATGTGAGCAGTATAAGATATTACCCTTAGGGGATGGGGCATTCTGGGAAGAGCACTTGCATAAGAACATAAGAACAGCCCTGCTGGATCAGGCCCAAGGCCCATCTAGTCCAGCATCCCGTTTTGCACACTGGCCCACCAGATGCCACTGGAAGCAACAGGGAGGAGTTGAGGGCATGCCCTCTCTCCTGCTGTTACTCCCCCACAACTGGTACCCAGAGGCACCCCGCCCACAAGGCTGGAGGTAGCCTACAGCCCTCCAACTAGTAGCCGTCAATAGACCTCTCCTCCATGAAGTTATCCAAACCCCTCTTAAAGCCATCCAGGTTGTTGGCTGTCACCACATCTCGTGGCAGAGAATTCCACAAGTTGATTATGTGTTGTGTGAAAAAGTACTTCCGTTTGTTGGTCCTAGACCTCCTGGCAATCAATTTCATGGAGTGACCCCTGGTTCTAGTGTTGTGTGAGAGGCAAAAGAATTGCTCTCTCTCCACTTTCTCCACACCATGCATGATTTTATAGACCTCTATCATGTCACCCCACAGTCGTCTTTTTTCTAAACTAAATAGCCCCAGGTGTTGTAGTCTTGCCTCATAAGAAAGGTGCTCTAGGCCCTTGATCATCTTGGTTGCCCTCTTCTGTACCTTCTCCAGTTCAACAATTTCCTTTTTAAGATGTGGTGACCAGAATTGTACGCAGAATTTACAAATCTTGGAAGGCCAGGCCAAACAAGTACGTTTCTAGGGTTCTCTTAAAGGCCAACAGCGAGCCTAAAATGCAAATATCTGCCGGGAGTGCATTCCATAGGCCAGAAGCAGCTACAGAAAAGGCCTGGTTCTGAGTTGCCACAGATGTACTGTTTGTCCCTGTTCTCACTGTACAGGTAATATTACTGACTTAGCGTCTCCTGAGATGCATGATACAGTGTGAAAAAACCTGTTCTTCTCTCTTTATGTATCATATGGCAATATTGTACAGCAATTCCTGTCAGAACATGAATTATCCCAGTACAAAAGGAACAGAAGAGGATATGACTTGTTTGTTAATTCTTTCTATTTTATATCTTTTCCTCCCCCACTCATGATGTTATCTGACTGTATTAGGACAACAGGAACATAGGAAGCTGCCATATACCAAGTCAGACCATTGGTCCAAAGTTACAGGCAAGAGTCTCTCTCAACCCTATCTAGATATGCCAAGGAGGGAACCTGGAACCTTCCACATTTAGCTAAAAGCATCAAGGAGAATAAAAAAAACTTCTTTAAATACATCAGAAGCAGGAAACTTGCCAGGGAGGCAGTTGGACCATTAGACAATGAGGGAGTGAAAGGGATTATTAAGGAGGATATGGAGGTTGCAGAGAAGCTAAATGAGTTCTTTGCGTCCATCCTCACGACAGAGGATACTGAGCATATACCTGTTCCTGAACCAGGCTTTTCGGGGATCGCGGCTAAAGAACTGAGCCAGATAGAAGTGACGAGAGATGATGTTCTAAACTGTCTGGAAAAACTGAAAACTAACAAATCACCAGGGCCGGATGGCATCCATCCAAGAGTCCTCAAAGAACTCAAATGTGAAATTGTTGACCTCCTTGCTAAAATATATAATGTATCCCTGCAATCAGGTTCTGTACCAGAGGACTGGAGAGTAACAAATGTAACACCGATTTTCAAAAAGGGATCCAGGGGCGATCCGGGAAATTACAGGCTGGTTAGCTTAACATCCGTTCCAGGCAAATTGATGGAAAGCATCTTCGAGGATAAAATTGTAAAGCACATAGAACAACAGGCCCTGCTGGGAGTGAACCAGCATGGCTTCCACAAAGGTAAATCTTGCCTGACCAACCTTTTGGAGTTCTTTGAGAGTGTCAACAAGTGTGTGGATCAAGGTGATCCAGTTGACATAGTATACCTGGACTTCCAAAAAGCTTTTGACAAAGTTCCATATCAACGACTCCTGAGGAAACTTAGCAGTCATGGGATAAGGGGACAAGTGCATGTGTGGATTGCTAACTGGTTGAAAGACAGGAAACAGAGGGTAAGTATAAATGGAGAGTTTTCACAATGGAGGGAAGTAAGAAGTAGGGTCCCCCAGGGATCTGTACTGGGACCAGTGCTTTTTAATTTATTCATAAATGATCTAGAAGCAGGGGTAAGCAGCGAGGTGGCCAAATTTGCAGATGATACCAAACTCTTTAGGGTAGTGAAATCCATAACTGATTGTGAAGAGCTCCAAAAGGCTCTCTCCAAATTGGGTGAGTGGGTGACAAAGTGGCAAATGCGGTTCAATGTTGGCAAGTGTAAAGTGATGCACATTGGGACGAAAAACCCCAACTTCAAGTATATGCTGATGGGATCCGAGCTGTCGGTGATGGACCAGGAGAGCGATCTTGGGGTTGTGGTGGACAGCTCGTTGAAAGTGTCAACACAATGTGCGGCAGCTGTGAAAAAGGTGAATTCCATGCTAGGGATCATTAGAAAGGGGACTGAAAATAAAACGGCTAACATTATAATGCCCTTATACAAAATTATGGTGCGGCCACCCCTGGAGTACTGCGTACAATTCTGGTCACCACATCTAAAAAAGGACATTGTAGAACTGGAAAAGGTGCAGAAGAGGGCAACCAAGATGATCAAGGGCCTAGAGCACCTTTCTTATGAGGCTAGGCTACAACATCTGGGGCTATTTAGTTTAGAAAAAAGACAACTGCAGGGAGACATGATAGAGGTCTATAAAATCATGCATGGTGTGGAGAAAGTGGAGAGAGAGAAATTCTTCTCCCTCTCACATAACACTAGAATCAGGGGTCATCCCATGAAATTGATTGCTGGGAAATCTAGGACCAACTAACGGAAGTACTTTTTCACACAACGCATAATCAACTTGTGGAATTCTCTGCCACAAGATGTGGTGACAGCCAACAACCTGGATGGCTTTAAGAGGGGTTTGGA
The DNA here is from genome assembly GCF_027244095.1 of Hemicordylus capensis. Lineage (NCBI taxonomy): Eukaryota > Metazoa > Chordata > Lepidosauria > Squamata > Cordylidae > Hemicordylus > Hemicordylus capensis. The sequence goes on along the minus strand of NC_069658.1, from coordinate 334,336,424 downwards.
TAACTTCATGGAGGAGAGGTCTATTGACGGCTACTAGTTGGAGGGCTGTAGGCTACCTCCAGCCTCGTGGGCGGGGTGCCTCTGGGTACCAGTTGTGGGGGAGTAACTGCAGGAGAGAGGGCATGCCCTCAACTCCTCCCTGTTGCTTCCGGTGGCATCTGGTGGGCCACTGTGCCAGCGTGGTATAGTGGTTAGAGTGCTGGACTAGGACTGGGGAGACCCGAGTTCAAATCCCCATTCAGCCATGATACTAGCTGGGTGACTCTGGGCCAGTCACTTTTCTCTCAGCCTAACCTACTTCACAGGGTTGTTGTGAGGAGAAACTTAAGTATGTAGTACACCGCTCTGGGCTCCTTGGAGAAAGAGCGGGATAGAAATGCAAAATAATAATAATAATAATAATAATAATAATAATAATAATAACAACAACAACAACAACAACAACAACAACCTGGATGGCTTTAAGAGGGGTTTGGATGATTTCATGGAGGAGAGGTCTATCAATGGCTACTAGTCAGAGGTCTGTGGGCCACCTCCAGCCTCAAAGGCAGGATGCCTCTGAGTACCAGTTGCAGGGGAGTAACAGCAGGAGAGAGGGCACGCCCTCAACTCCTGTCTGTGGCTTCCAGCGGCATCTGGTGGGCCACTATGTGAAAAAGGATGCTGGACTAGATGGGCCTTGGGCCTGATCCAGCAGGGCTGTTCTTATGTTCATTGTTTTTAAAGGGTTTTGAATTGTTTTGAAATTGTTTTTGTTGTTTTGAGCACTGTGTTTTAAATGGTGTGTCATTTTATGACTTTTTAATCTTGTACACCACCCAGAGCCTTTGGATGGGGTGGTTTATAAATGAAATGTAATGAAATGAATGAATGAATGAACAAATAAATAATATAATTTAAGAGCCAGTATGGTCAGGGGCAGAGACTTGGATCAATCTGAGATGAAGGCAGACACACCTTCTAAAGCATGGCGGAAGTGGTTTGAATGCCTGTTTATAGCACTCTAAGGCATTTACTTTAAGGGCAGAACACACAGGAGGTGTGTTCAAAGTACTCTCATCACATTTAGATTGTCTGTCTGTTAGCCATGAGCTGACATCACATCTCAGCTATGATGTCACTGTGTGGCAAGAGTAAGTCAGTAATGGGAATATTTTCTCATGAAGTTATGATTGCAAATCACTTTGCACAAACAAAGTGCTATATAGTGGTGGTGGTGGTGGTGATGGTAATGGTGATGATGGATGTAATAGGATATTTCACACAAATAGCATTTTTCTTTAATCAAATCAGATATTATGAGAAAGACTAAGGGGCTTCCCCTCTTTGTATTGTTATAAATACGTCAGTCATGATGCTTGTTAGTTGTCTTTACTGTGTTGAGGAATCCTAGTCCTGTTAACCTGTTCTCACTGAGTGATGTCCTATTTTAGTAAAATGCACTCTACTTCCAAGGACAGCTGAGAAATTTGAGAGCAATGTAACGGAACTCATTTTTCCCTTTGGATGATAGATCGGTCACTGGAGACTTACAGCATTTTTGTTTTATTTGTTTATTTACAACAGAGGTTCTCAACATTGGATCCCCAGCTGTTGTTGGACTATATCTCCCAGGAGGCCATTGAGGCTAGAGATGATGGGAGTTGTAGTCCAGCAATATCTAGGGATGCAAAGTTGAGAAACCCTAATTTACAAATACACATCAGGAGCGGACAGGCCCTCAGTCAAGCATCCTTTGGAGTTTCCCCAATACCACGCCTTCTTTGTGCAAGCCAGCTGCAGAAATAAGACTTCTTCCTGCTGGTAGTGGCTACATTCCATAGGGCACAGGAACATGAGAACCTGCTGGATCAGAGCAAGGGTCCATCAAATCCAGCATCCTGCTTCCCACAGTGGCCAGCGAGTCAATTCTAGGCAGCTCACAAGCAGTAAATCCCCACTTACAACAACTTTTATGCTACAGACACACTAGCCCTAAGCCCCCTTCAGATGTTATGAGGGCTGCAGGTGCTCATGCTTATGAGGGAGGAACTCACACCACCCCGCTGTCAATCACCTCCTTGGGCCCGACAAACATGCTTATGACACTGTTTGTCTGAAGGAGGAGGTGCCATAAACATATTCAGCTGCAATTCCATGAGCTGCTGCTATCAAGGTTGCAGCTCATGGCATCAACACTGAACACGCTTACGATGACTCATAAGCATGAGTGCCTGCAGCATTCATAATGCCTGAAGGGGGTTCTATTCAGACAATGAGGCAGGGCACGTGCCCCGGGCGCCACTTGAAGGGGGAAGCCATTTCTTAATTTAAAAAAAAAAAAAAATTAAAGGCTGCCAAATGCAAAATGGCCACCTTGCATGCTCAAATGGCCTCTGTGAGGCCCTAGGCCATACCAGGCCTCACAGAGGCCATTTGAGCATGTGTGGTGGCCATTTTGTTTTCATCTGCCATTTAATTTTTTTTAAAAAAATGGCCACCGCACATGCTCAAATGGTCCCTGTGAGGCCCTAGAGGCCAGCAGGGGGGAGGGGGAACCTTTGCAGACCCCCCATGGCCTTTATGAAGCCCCCCGAAGGGGCTACAGGTAATTTTTTTAAAAAAATTAATATAATATAAGTCACTGTACACATATTCAGATATATGACTTGTATGCGACCTTCAGACTTGTATTTTTCAGCTGATATTATGGTAAAAAGTTATCTGAAAGATGGGTGTCAGATATTTGGACAGGGGGCGCAATTTCAATGCTTGCCTAGGTGCTATTTTCCCTAGATACGCCTCTGCACTCCCCCCCTGCTTTTTTTGGTGGGGGGAGAAAAGACACTTTGGGTGGAGTGACACAGGTTATTAGGTTGGCAGGAGGGAGTTCAGTAAAATGAACTGGGAACTCCTCAAAGGCTATGGGGGGATCTTCACCCTTGCATCTTATAGACATTAGGTGCCAGAAATCTGTTAGCTGCCATTAGGTGCCAGATACTGTTGAAAAATCAATGTATGGATCAGTGTCACGGAGAAGTCCCCTTGTTTGTCACATGGCTTGGGAAAACCCACCATTGTCCTGTAATGAGCAAATGTGACCCAAATACCCTAATTAACTGGTCAGTGGATAGGAGTTCAATTGGGGCACGCTTGTATGCTCCCATGCAGCAGTAGATTGGGGCTTCCCAGTACCATGAGATGCACAAGGGGACTTATTCACAGTAGAGACTTACGCAGTGTTGGGGGGAGGTATAAAAGAAGGTCACTTGATAGCCATTACAATATCCTTGGTTGTTTCTGTACCAGTTGCAGAGGGCTGTGCTGGGTTGTGTATATATTACGGATTTTTATGCAACGTAGATTTATAGATGAGTCTGCCATGTATTTTTTGAATCTTATACCTTTTTGTATTCTGAGATTAACACTTCCACAATCTTAATGATCTGTTTGCTTTCTTTAAGGAGGACATTTGCAGGGATCTCTGCAACTTTTCACAGTTTGAGTTGAAAGCTAGGAAATCACATTTTACTGAAGAACTGAAGCCTGTCTCGTATGCACAAAGTAAAAGTACTGTACAATGTAGCAATGAGGCTTGGTCTTTTGTTTTGCATTCTTTAAGGGGGGCACATGCAAAAGGGTTAAACAAAAATTAAATACAGACTGCAAGGGTATGGAAAAATGGCATACACTCAAATTTGAAAATGTTGCTAAAATAAACTATATAATAAATTGTGTTTCTTTACCAGAAACATTTAAATAGGAAGAACTACAAAAGGCAATGCCCTCATTAACAAACAAAACAAACTTGGATGGAGCAGAATTCCTATTTGCATCCAGGAGGAAAAAAGTGTTTGTCCCCAGAAAAGGAAATTGGGGTGGGGGCAGGGGTGGGGAACAGTAAGAAACAAATCTGAGTTACATCTTACAATAGATGTTATTTTTTTAAAATTCCTCATTATGGAACCTATTCACATAAAACCCATAAGTAAAACATCTGCCCTTCTTCAAACTTTGGTGTGACCATTTAGATTCAGGAAAAAACAATGTCTCACAATTCATTTTAGAGCAGATAGGAGAATAATCAGAGCTGCAGCCATGCAAATACCTGTAAAATTGGCACAATAAAGATATTACTCAGAAAAGGGGAATTGTTTCTAGATGCGATCTGTATCTGAATTTTCCCTGAGGCATCAACAGCTCTTTAACACAGAGAAAATATACTGGAGCAGAAGAGGGGAATGAGTTATGTATACACCACCATGAAAAAACCAAAATGCTTTTTCTTAAGAGAAAGCTATTAATTAAAATATTCATGATGATAATTTAGAAATCCACAATTTTTTCCTATGAAAAATTATCAAGAAAAAAAACAAATTAGAGAAACACATTGTTCCTTACAGGAATGTTTTTCATATTAAAAATAGAAAATGATTAGAAAAATCTGTCTTCAGTCCTCCTCCTCCTCTACAAGTACAGGGGATCGATCTACTAGTCTGAAATGGCTTTCCTTTTTAAACTTTAAAGCGGAGTGGGGAGGGATGTGAAATGCTTATTTTTTTACCTTTTCAATGCTGGCGGCGGTGGCGGCTGGGGTTGCAGCGGATACTCAGGAGGCAGCAGCGGGGGTTCTTCCAACCACCCCATGAAATTGTTAATTTTCATGTTTAAAATGAAGCCCCATCAGCAGCGGGGGGTGGCGGGATCAGCCGCTGTGGTGGCAGATACTCAGGAGTTGGGAGGAGGTGTTGGCGAGGGCTCCTCCAACTGCCCCGCCACCCTCCCAACTGATAGTATCTCCCACCGCAGTGACCGCCCCACTGCTGGTGGAGCTCCATTTACAACATGAAAATTAATTGCTGGTGGGGCGGTTGGAAGAACCCCCGTTGCTGCCTCCTGAGTATCCGCCACGAACCCAGCCACCACCACTGCCAACAGGGCTTCATTGAAAAGGTTTTTTAAAAAAGCATTTCTCCCTCCCCCCCCCACACACAACACTTTAAAATTATTGGGCTATCACTTGGCCCACTATGGAGAAGGGTGAGTGACTCATGGTCACCCCCACCCACTAACTTGCAACCACCACCCCTGGCAGCTCACCCTGGCCCAACACTAGATGTGTCACGGCCTGCCCATTAGCACTGCTGACACACTCAGATCCTCATGCAACCATCCCACCATCAGGCTAGGAATGATGATGGATTGGTACCCTGAGGCCCAGCACCAATCAGAGCCCATGGTGGAGCAGGCAGGAGGCTATACCATCAAGAAGCTAAGTAATGTCTGCTGGGATCTCTAAGATCAAACCAAAAAGAAACATTAAGATCCCCACCAAACTATACACTAACCATTTAATGGAAAGTAAACAACTTAAGCTGGTGTAGTTCTATAATTGAAAATATTTACAATCTAAGATAAGACAAAACATAAATGAATGGAAATCATATCAATGAAACTAAATATGTAGCATTGGAAGACTGGTGAAGTCCATAGTGTGGAGAGTGATGTAATACGAGGAGGAGGAGAAAAGTCCACATATCCAGAATAGTCACCTCCGTTTCGATGAAGGTCTTTTTCAAGTGGAGAATTGTCTTCAAAAAGTAAGGTATTAACTTTGTAATGTACAAAGCTACAAAGCCACCTCTAATACTTCTGGAGAATTCTCCCAGAGAACCAAGTTCTTACAAAGCACCTTACAAGTACCTTACCTTTGTACCTTACAAAGCTAGTACCTTAGAGTTAAGGAAGTTTGATTTTTTTGGTTTTCTTTTCTCTGCACTGAGTATAATGCTGTGCTATTACTTGCTGCTTTAAGTATCTGGTTTTGCAGGACAAAGGCAGAACTTGTATGACTGCATTGTGCCTTCCTAGAGCTGTGGTTTGGTGGTCAGTTTGTCAGAAAGTGTTGTGGTGAGAAATGGACAGTGGCAACTCAATAGAGCTATAGCAATAACTCAATGAGGCTCTTCACATGATTAGTGTGAAGAGCCTCTAGGAGGAGAGTGGGCTTAGCCAGCTCTCCCCACACATGAGCAGCAGTCTGCTCTGGCCACACAACTGCCGGCTCTAGGGCTGAGGAGTTAGGGGGCCGCGCAGCCCCCAGAATCACCAGCATGCCCTGCGCAAGCATGCAGGGCATGCTGGAGAGACCCCTGAGCCAGGAGGCTGCTTTTCAGCTTCCTGGTCAGGGGTCTCCTTGTGAGTAGCCACAGCACAGAGCCGCACTGCAGCTACTCACCGGGTTTTAAAACCGGGCTTGTGGAGCGCTCGCTCTGAAAACCCAGTTTAAGGGAAGGGGAAGCTTGGCGGGTTAACTACCTGGAGGCCACTGGGCTTGCCTGCGAGCCCGGTGGTTCTCACAGTCAGGAGAAATTGGGCTAGGCTCCCCTAACCCAATTTCTCCAGATCGTGGGAATAGCCTCAATAACTCAATAGCAATAGAGCTAGGTGCTTGTGTGTAATATTTCTTGGTGACTGCTGTGATGAGCTCCATGTCTGGTCTTGAGAGTAACTTGTGCTTCACTCACTGCTCTGGTCTGCTCTGCATGCTGTATTCTACATTGCAAGGTGCACTACTCATTCAGTCAAAATGTGGCTGAAAACATTGTTCTGGTTTAGCTTATGGCTGTGCTTGCTGGCTGCTAAGGGTGCTTCTGTGCTGTGGCAGCAGTTGCTGTCACAATTGGAGTCATAATTGTGTGAGAGAGAGTAAATTGTGCCTATGATGTTACTGCAGTGCTAGCACAGTGGCTGTCAGTGGATTCTTATTTTTGTGTGATTATTATTTTTTTGGCATGTGTGTTCTCATTGTGTGTTGGGAGGGACAGCTTGTAAGTGTATTGTACTATATTTCTCCCATAGGGAGAACAAAGCATCTGGAAAGTTAGAAATGGGAGCTTCTAAAATAATAGCTACTAGCTGGGCTGGGTGCAGAATATCTGCACCTCTATTTCCCCCCACTCGTCCGTCGCCTGCCACCACCAATGCCAATTTCTTCCCCAGCCTGCCTGCCACCGCTTTCTTCCTCTGCCCATCACCACCATTTTCTCCCCCACCCCCTCCACAGTTGTTTTCTCCCACCCACTGCCACAGCCATTTTGCCCCCCCCCGCCACCGCCGTTTTGTTTCCTGCCTCGCCTCCAGCACCACTGCTTTCCTCTTCCCCTGCTGGAAGCTTGCTTGTGAACTCTTGGGAGAGCCGCCATGCATGGGATTAGCGATGGGTACTCCTTGAGATAGATAGACAAGTAGGTAGGTAGGTAGATAGATGTTAGTCTACTTCAGCAAAAACAACGAAGTGTGGCACATTAAAGACTAACAAATTTATTGGGGTATTCATTTTTGTAGACAGAAGCCTCCAATAAATTTGGATTATTAGCCTTTATAATGTCACATGATGGGTTTTTAAAAATGTGAATGAGGTGCTTAGTGAAATTTAACATTTTCAAATTATATATGACATTTTAACTTCTCAAAGGAAGAATCATTCGTTTTGTCCAAACAAGTTTTGTTTAATTAACTGGAGTATGATCCAACCAAAGCTAAGCACTTTCAAATCCTAATGATTCAAATGAGAGTAATGTATGTGACTAACACTCTGATTGAACCCATGGGATTGAAATGAACTTCTCATTGGCTGGATTCTTCCTTTGATTATTTGTGCTCTTGGTTCTACTATTCCTGTGAAGAATCTAGTGAAGTATCTTAAAATCCCTTTTTACAACTACTTCTAGATCCAAGTGAAACAAAATGGCAGCTCTGATGAAACTTGTTCATGAAGAGAAAAAAAATGTTTGTCAATTACTTACCTTTTTGATTCTTAGCTGCATAAATCATAGGTCTCCATTATATACTTTCTTACTTAAACAAAGTTTATTTTCTACATTTTATTTTAAGGTGGAGGTAGAAAAAATATTTTAAAAATAGTTGGCTATAGCAAAAATAAAAAATTCATTTTATTTTTATGGCTTTTTTAAAAAATGAGGAAAAACATGTCTATGGAATAGCAAATGCTTACTTTTAAAACAATGTGAGGCTAACAGTAAAAAGTCCCATTACTAGATTATGTGTATTCCTTTTAAGTGGTTGTTTCTAGTCTCGGAGGTAACAAAGTTGTCATGTGATGTAGTAGGTTGCCATGGCAATAATCTGTAATTGTGCAGAAAATCCACTGAACTAGTATGCAACTCCTTGGTGTATTGGATGGAGAGAAAAATCAAGCCTATGTAAGCCATGAACTGATGTTGTGAAGCTGCACTGAGATAAGTTAGTCCCGTTAAGCTATAGTGAATTTTATGTACTTACCTTCCTCTAGTCTCCATTTAATTTTATGTCTTTTCTCTTGCTTTCTCTCTTTGAAAGGGAGGCTGCATTGTTGTTGTTGCTTTAATGTTTTCAGGCAGTAAAAGTGAGAGGAGCCATTTTCAAAACCATCTTTCCATTATAATAAAGAGCACTCCAATTAACAAAAAAAGAGAGCTGAATTTTAGATTTGAACTTGTTCATATTCTTGCTGACTGCATTCACATGGCCTCACCTCCAGAATATGTTGTTAAAACACACATAAACTGTGTTCTCTCTCTCTCTCTCTCTCTCTCACACACACACACACACACACAATTGTTTACAGTCCAACACCAATTACTGATTTGTTTTGTTTAAGTGTGGTTAATACTACATTGGATTCTGACAAATCAGCTTTAATTTTTTTTTTAAACAAAATAAAGTTTTACTTAAAGTGGGTAATATTGCTGAATTGGGTGGTGTTCTAGTTGTAACTTGGCAACTGCATATATTCTTGTAAACACACTCACTGGGTGGCCAGCCAAGTACAGCATCTCTAATTCAAAGCAGGCCTGTGAAAAAATAAGAACATCAAGGCCACAATTCAGTGCAGTTAGTTATACCTCTCAAAATCAATGAACTTAACAGTGTTTAATTAAAAACAAACTAGTCCTTTTCAGACATTGTGTTACACATGTGTATGCATATACATGTTTTTGTGTGAGTAACTGTATATGTTCAAAAGCGAACTTGGGTATAGCCCCCTCAAATGCAGGGTGCAAATAGGAACTGAACTTCAGGTCGCCCTCGTTCTCCATGGTTCTGGCAATCACAGTTTCGTATATCTGCAGACGGATCTTAGAGAAATGGTTTCTTTATCCGCAGTGCAAAAATAGGCTAAAATTTGCCTATTCACAGTTGCAGAGTGGCCGGAAATTATTTCCAATGTCAGTTCTGGCCACCATTTTAGAACATGGAACCATTCTGAAGCTCTTTCTTAAAAAACAACAACACCTCAAAACATTTTATTTTATTTTATTTGCTGAAAATTTGGCTGATTTGGGGGGTTTCCAGGGGCATTTCTGAAGCCCTACAGCCTTGGAGATCAAGGCCCTGTGCATTTCCACTCTTGTTTCTCCCTCTTCCCACTTCATAGGCATTTTTTAATTCTGTCTTAGCCAATTTGGATGATACTCTGAACCAGCTCTTGTAAACATGTGGGGGAGGAGCATGGGTGCACATCTCCCTTCCACTCAGCACTAGGTATACCATCATCTAATAGCATGGAGGGGATGGTTCATTTAAACAATACCTCTATGCACAGTTGCCAGTCATGTTTGAAACACATATAGCAGGGTAGTTTGGATGAACAGCTCTCCCCTCCAAATGGTGTGTTGGTGCCAGATGGGAGGGAGACGTGCATGGCCAGGTTTCTCACTACCTCTTAGTGTCTCATGATTTGAAACATCAATATTTTCCAGAATTAATGTTTACATTTGTCTAAAGTCTATACATAGGAGATCAATATCAAAGTGTACATGTATTGAGGTGTTCTGTATATGTTGTCTTCTACTTTGTATGTGGGTTCAGTGGAAGAAAAATTACAATTACTAGTGTACCTCAGAGTTTTTTGACTACTTGAGGTGCAGACACTGATATTAAGGCATATACTTTTACAAGATCCAAGTATCAGTTCCTGTTTTAATATTAATTTCAACAAAAAAAGTAGTGAAGAATGTTTTTCTTTTATTGGTGCCGCATTTTGTGTTCCGCTTGCTGTAGCAAATGATCTTGAGCACAGTTTTAGAGCACAGGTTACTTAAGGTCCTGTCTGGACATCTGCTTCTGTTTCCCCCACCTTCATATTATCCACACAGGCTGACATAGAACAGTGCTAAAACATGTAAATATACATATGTGCATGAAAGCCTTCCTTTCAGTATCTAAAACACAGACTGTAATAAACAACAGCTTCATTGAACTAAACTCTGAATGTATTGAACATTAGCTTGTCCCACAGCTGAGTAAAAGTCATTTTCTGTAGCAGGAGGAGGAGGAGGAGGAGGAGGAGCCCTGTCCTGCCCACCTACGTAACATTGCTCATAACCCATATTCCTACATTGTAATGAGAACTGGACTCGGACCAGGGAGATTTGGATTTAAATCCCTGTAAGTCATGAAGCATAGTAACAGGGTGACCTTATTAACAAGTGCAAAGATACTCAGTAAGCTTTGTGACTGGCCAAAGATTTAAAGCCCTTTGGGGACAGGGATCCATCTTATCTGTTTGTTATTTCTCTGTTTAAACCGCCCTGGGTCATTTTTAGAAGGGCGGTATAGAAATCGAATAAAACAAACAAACAAACAATAATCTACCTCACAGGGTTGCTAAGAGGATGAAACAAGAGCAGAAGGAGCACTGCCCTAAACTCCATGGAAGAAAGCTGAGATAAAAATGTAGTAAATAAGACAAATAATGCTGGACTAATGGATGGGCTGTCATTTCCAGTTAAAATGCTTTGACAGATATGGGTGGAGTAACTCACACAAAGCCCCCTTTGCATTACTCCTGGCTCCAGTACAAAAATAAATTCATCTATTAGTTTCAATTGTACAAAATAGGGGATATGAAGACACGGCAATCAGAAAATCCAAAGAACGAAGGCTTCAGCAAAATCATCATATATATTTCCAAAAAATATGCATTGGGTAAAGCGAAATACAGTGTCATTGTTCTGTATAGCTATATGCATATGTTATGTTTTAAGTTATGCTAGGTCCCCCTTTCCCCTGCAAGTTTTACATGCTTTAGTTTAACTCCATTTGAGTGTAAGTAAAAATCACATTTACAAGCAATTTTTGAAACAGTGGAGACACTAAGCCAATTCAGCCAGTCCAGTTTTAAAAATTGCAAGTGGGTACCCACAAAATAATTGAGCCACCTTGCTTTCAGGTCAAACATAACCAGTTGCTGCCAACCATTATCCTTCTAGTGCAGTCAGGACTGACATAAGAATTGTGGGAAGAGTAAGAAGCTTATTGCTCAGAGCCTTTCCTTATTACAAATGACTCACTGCAGAAAAATGTGGCTCTCCCCCCATACAGCTCTTGGAATTTATGAAAATATCATACAATATTAGGTCCCAGTCCTGAATAGTCTTATACATTAACTTTCCATTTGTCCTCAAAATTGTAGCAGTTTAAAACCCTAGCCAACGTTATGTTCAATGCATGTGCACAGTGAATGTATATACAGTTCTGTACTCGTGTGCAGTTATTTACACATCATGTTCGATGCACATACAGTATGTCCACTTCCTATCTGTATTCTGTATTTGAGGGGAGCCTGTACCCAGGATCACTTTTAAAATGAATGCATAGTTACTCACACAAAAACAAGTATATGTATACAGACGCATGTACAATGTAATGTCTGAATAGGGCTTAACTGTCATGGCTTACCCTCAGAGAATCCTGGAAATTTATCTTTGATGAAACCCAGGGTTTTGCAGCCCATGAAGAGAGATGTTTTGGATTATCACTCCCTCGTGTAAGATTAAAGGATGTGCCGAGAATGCATTGGCACTTCCTTGAATGACATTAGGATGGGTGCGTTCATGACAGGGCTCCAACCATTGCGTGTAAAAGGGGCGGCAGGCGAACGTTCATCTGAACAGGCCGTATGTCTTTGGGGCTTTAGCTGCTGCTGGTAAGCTGCAAAAGAAAGCTATCGCTATCACTATCAGTCCAAATTCAAGCAACAACTGAATCCACCCTTGCCAGCCACACTGACACAGATAATGGGTTAGTTCAAATGATACAGGCCCTAGCACACATGTAGAAAGTGTGGGTGCACCAAGAGCGCAGCCATTGGGACATCCCTCCTGGCACATCCCTTGATCACATGCAGGGACTGTTTATCCAAATGACCCCTATCAAAAAGTATGCAGGGCATGTGTTTAGGGACCATTCGGATGAACGATCCTCACGCATTGAAAGGGCATCAGGATGTCTGTGGAGCACATCTCGACAGGCACACTCTTGGCATGTCCCCTTTTTTTACACATGTGCTGGGGTTGGTATAGTTTGAACCAGCCCAATAAGAGTGTCATATTTTGAAGCATATATAGTAGAGGAGCTTGCCACTTCCTGATAAGGAGTCAGCTCCTATTTCTGTAAGAAATCTGGGGCATGATGGTGTTCTGCAGGTAGGTTTTACATCTCTTGGACTTCTGCAGCAGGGCCACCCTGCCCTTCGCTCACACCTGCTTTGATGAACAGGCATGTAATTCTGCTGTTCACCAAGCATGATTAGTGGGTAGGTGGGCAGTTAGACTACTATAAAGTTGCATGTAATGTGCCAGTTTGGACAATACTCCAACTAGCCCCTTTAACTGTGTGAAGGGAGAGTATGAGCACACATATCTTCACCCTACTTGCTGCACTAACGTGTCAGTAGATAATCATGCTGGAGTGCTTCATCCACATTGCTTCTCTTGAATCGTTAGGTGATGGTGCACCAGATGAGGGGAAGGTGGGCATGCTCACACTCTTCCCCCATGTGATTAAAATAGTCCAGTAGAAGTATCGTTTGAACTGGCCTCATGTGACTTGCCTCAGTGGCTTAGGGCCTATCAATACATTATGCCCTTACTTGGAGGCTATTCAAAATGCTTCAGGGTAGCACTTTTTCTGCATGGGGCCCATACTATGTAAAGCCAGTAGGGATGTCACCCACACCACAATTTTTTTTTTGGAGAGAGGCATATTATTTTCTTAAATGTGCTCCAGACATTTAGCAAAATAATCTGAGCACAAATTGGATCCAGTGTAGTCTGGATCCTCATATGGTATCTCAGAATGAGCTCTCTCTGCCACGCCCCTTCCCTTAGTTACTGGGACACCGCAGTGGGAAAGGCTTATACTGGGTGCCTTGCTAGAGTCCAGTGTTCTCTCTCATTTCTTTCATCTGTGTGCAGAATACATTTTGTTTTGGGTGGGAGAATAAAAGCAATGTGGGCGTACATGCATTCAGAGTGGGACCTTCCTGATGCAGCCTGAGAGGGCTATAAAATTAACTGAATGGATGTCAAAAAATGTGTAAGCATGCGCACACATGCACACCTGAGAGGGAACACTGGTAGGGTCACTATTGGAACCTAGACTTTACCACAAGCATGCACAACAGTTTTAAGAGATGCTTGAAACCATAGGAAATGTGATGGAAGTGGTTCATGCCATTTTGCTTAATTTGTATTGTTATTATTTTAGAAAATGAGATGGATGTGTCATGAAAAGATTACATCTTCACCCTTGACTTATGTAACAACCTATCATTTTTAGAAACTGTTCCATGGAATTAATGCAGAAATGTTATCAATTGTTTGCTTTTTGCTGGATGATAATTGAGAATAAAAGTCACATGAAAAAACACGTCACCAGCAGCATATGCTATTCCTTATCATGTTAAGATATACAAGATTAAATATGAAACAGAATTAGGCAAAAGGCCAGTGAATCACAGATAGCGCAATACATTTTGCTTTATAAATTCCCTTACTGTTGTGGACTTCTTCAGTGTGGCCGCATGTACAGAAAGGGCATTTGGAGTTACAATCTGGATTCTTTGTAGCTGCCTCACTATGAAATAAGTCCAAGAATGTGCCAGAGAGCATTAGTATGTGAGACATTACACATAGAGTACCGACTGTTTGTAACTACATGCAGTGGTTCCTCTTCAACTTTTCTGTGTTGCCATTTGTAATTATATAACATTACCACAATATTCCCAATGCTACCAAGGGAATAGTGTGAATACCACACTACAATTATTTAGTTAGAAAGGCAATTGAAAATGGGTTGAGTGTGACTGCTTCAGAGAGGAAAAGCTCAGTTTTAATGACTTCTATTAATGTGATTTTAAACATTGTTTCCAGTACAGTAAAGCTACATGCTACCATGCACTATAAGTCATTTGTTTCCTTGAAGGTAATATTGAAAAGAGGAGCCGCTTGCATGTGTTTCAGGGTTCAGATACAATAAAGAATGCAATGACTCTCAGCCACAGTGTAAGCTAATGAAGTACATCAGCCTTGTCCTCTACATTCTTCACTGTTTCCCCATATATTACCAAGTCAAGGTCAAGGTTAAAATCCTTGTCTTCACTTTACTTTTAGCCCACCATGGAATATCTAAAAGATTGCCTAAACGGTCATAATATTAAAAAGATCCAACCCAGTGTAGGCCCAGTGTGGGCTCATCCTCGCAACCATATGGACGTGGGCTGGAGGGACAGCACACTCTTACTTCATGTCTCCCAGATAACCAGAGCCTCCCAGATGACTGGAGCAAGGGCGCTGCAGCTCTTGAACCCACACAAATGCCACAGTGGAAATCTCCATTGCTGAAATCAGGAGCTGGGGCCTACATGTAACCCACAATGCATTGTGTGAGCAGCAGAGAGGCAACCCTCAGTATTGCAGAAGCTCCGCTCTGTCTGGGCCTGCAAGTCACAGGACTCTGTGGTAAACATGGCCGCCGGCAGCTTGGAACCAGTTTTAATCACACCGATGCTGCAGGTCATGAGAACAATCCTAAAGTTGTGTTCTATAGTGGGCATGGTGACTACAGAAATTTGGCTGCACTTCCTCAGTTTCACTCTCTCCCATGAATTATTCATGGATGTGGAAGAGAAAAGGAAGGGGTTCACCACTACAGGCTGGCGACTGCAGGGCTATGACTTGGAAGAAAGAGAATACATTCTAGCAGACTTTGTGCTTCTCCTACACATGCCAGCCAAACAAACTGAACTTCTGTCACCCTGGAAGTAGAGTGATGTTAGAAAGGAATGGGGGTGGAGGTACAGGAATGAAAATCAATGGGAAGTGAGCAGGATTCTGGGAAGTGGGAATTGCATTCTCTTTCACTGCCTTGGAACTTTAAAACTATTGGCAGGACCTCTAGTTTGCAATAAGGCAATGCAAGTATCTAAGAATCAGAAACTTATTTTCTCTATTTTATTGTCCATTTTCTCTCTGTTTTTATACATGGTACTTGCATACAGCACAATGAAAAATGAGTATATCAATTTACAGATGAACTGAGATATTTCTTTTGGTTATGGTTACACAAATGCAGGCACCAACCAAAAGAACCAAGAGCACAGTAGAACACCATACATGAGGGGCATAGCTACAATTGAACAAGGGGCAGGAACAAATGTCCCTGGAAGGGGGCCCACTGGCCAAGTGACAGCTTGCTCTTTGCTCTCCTCCTCCTGCACTTTTTAGGAGGAGGAGGAGGAGGAGGAGGAGGAGGAGGAGGGACTCATCTTCACTTTTTGTCCAGGGGCCCACTCCAAGCTTGCTATGTCTCTGCTATACACCCACTGCAGAATTTGTATTTTCACAGCAATTGAAGCTGGAGAGCTGTCGTGTAGAGATTTGCAAACAGGTTCAAATTTGAACCGGTTTGGTTCAAAGGTTTGAACCTGAAACTTGGCAATGCTGGTCTGAGTTTGAACCAAACAGAGCCTGGTTCTGTTCAAAATAATTTGAATACTACCACCCAAACCCCAAAGCAATCAGACACTCCTACAATTTTTAATGATTGGGGGGGGGTGGAGGGATGGATTTCCCCCATAGGGCATAATGGGAACTCAAACTGGCCCATTATTCTCTATTCAGAGCACCTAGGGGCAAAAGCCTGGGGTGGGTGGTAGGCACTCAGGGTTGCCTACCACCCACCGAATCACAAAGCAATTGGACACTCTGTGATAATGATTTTTTGAAGATTTTTTCAATTTTTGCATTTCTCCCTTAGGGAATAATGGGGATTTGAGGATGCCCCATTCCTGAACTTTGTGGGGTTCCTGGGCAACCCAAAGTGGGTCTTGGGGGCATGGCAGGTTGTGCCACAACTCCCTCCAGGTAGCCCCAAGTTGGTGGGGTTCATGGTTTATTTTTTATATATATTTATAGATATTATACTTTTTCTATGCAATGAATAGGAGTCCCTCCCCCATTCATGAGTAGAACAGTGTGTAACCTTAATTGCTGTGAACTCAGAGAGTTCACAGCAATTAAGGTCACACACTGTTCATTCATTGCATTGAAACAGGCTAAAATCTTTTTTAAAATTATAATTAAAAACCCCGTAAACCCCACAAACTTGGGGCTGCCTGGCAGGAGTTGTGGCACAACTTGCCATGCCCCCAGACCCACTTTGGGGTGCCCAGGCACCCCCCAAAGGGGGGGAATGAGGCATCCTCAAATCCCCATTATTCCCTATGGGAGAAATGGAAAAATATTTTTTTAAAAACCCACTTCAAAAATCATTAATAATGATTGTAATAATGAGTGTCTGATTGCTTTGGGGTTCAGTGGGTGGTAGGCACCCCTGGGTGCCTACCACCCACCCTTGGTCTGTGCCCCTAGGTGCTCTGAA
This sequence comes from Hemicordylus capensis, assembly GCF_027244095.1. Classification (NCBI taxonomy): domain Eukaryota; kingdom Metazoa; phylum Chordata; class Lepidosauria; order Squamata; family Cordylidae; genus Hemicordylus; species Hemicordylus capensis. Next base: position 334,319,717 of record NC_069658.1, on the reverse strand, counting down.
TAGGGAATAATGGGCCAGTTTGAGTCCCCATTATACCCTTTGGGGAATATCCATCCCCCCCAAAAAACCCCTATTAAAAATCATAGGAGTGTCTGATTGCTTTGGGGTTTGGGTGGTAGTAATAATATTATATACATACCAGAGAATCCACTCTGATAGATATGAAAAGCTCTTCATAGGGACTTGTTGAGAGAATTCATACAGCAACCAAGCATCAAATTTTTGGATTCTTGGTTGCTGTATATTTTCTCTCTATTAAGAGCTTTTCATAATGTTATATACAATCCGGAGAATCTACTCTGATAGAGATAGACTGTTAAGAGAGGCCAGAACTAAAAAATTCCTGGGGGGAAATCCCATAAACCCTACTAACTTTGGGCTGCGGGGGGGGGGAGTTGGCACAACTTGCTGTGCCCCCAGATTAACTTTGGGGTGCCCAGGCAAAAAATCATTAATAATAACAGGATTGCCCGATTGCTTTGGGGTTTGGTGGGTGGTAGGCACCCCTGAGTGCCTACCACCCATCCTGTTTTTGTGCCTCTAGGTGCTCCACATAGGGAATAATCGGCTGGCCCGAGTCCCCGTTATACCCTATGTAGAACCTTTTATAACCGATTCAAATTGGGTTCAAAGTCGAACTGAACCGAGGTGGGGGGCATGTTGAGCAAAACCAAACCTACCTACCCTAGTTCAAAACTGGTTCGAATTTGAACCAAACAGGCTAAGTCAGTTTTGTGCACATCCCTACTTTCATGTGGGCTGGAGGCTGGGAAAGGGCAGTCTAAATTTGGTCTGGATATCCTTTCCCAGCTCCTGCACAGCTGCATGGAAGCTCTTTGGCACTGTGTGCTTCACTTTAGAAGCTCTTCGCAGAGTTGACTTGGAAAGAGGAAATTGTAGGTAACACAGAAACAGGGATTCCTGGATAAACAGTGCATAGTCTGTAGAAATGCTTGCTGTAAATTGCTGTTTGGTTTCCACCTTATTCCTGTCCCCTTTTGATTGCATTTCTACCATAATTCATGCAAATAGGATATTTGCATAAATATCTAGAGCATGGGAATACCCACTGTCATATCTTCCCCGGCTGCATTGGCATTACTCAATTGTTGTTTCAATCCCAATTTCTCTCCAGTGGGATTTTAATATTATTACAAGCTATTCAGGTGTTCTGCAAGTGAAACCTTATTATTTTAATGTTTGTTGGGGTAAAGCATAATTGACCAAGACTCTGATTATTCATATGTTTGGGATTGGTATCCCATTAATGTTGCCATTTGTTTCTGATTCAATGGCAGATTACAACAATACAGTTTAGTATCATCTGCACCTTTTTTTCTTCTCACAAAGTTCCTTTTATCATGTCTATGGATTCTACATTTCTTTTGGAGGAAAGTGGACATTTAAGACAAGGTAAGCCAGAGAGAAGAAACAAAAGAATACTAGCATTTCTCCTTGCCCCCAGACCCAAAGAAGACAGGATACATGTGAATGGGATAAACCAGGGCCAAACTTTATTAACTAAACTGACAGAGATCTGCAACAGTAGCAATTGAACATATAACTAGAGTGAGGGCAACTCCATCCCTCTCAAGGGGAGGACAGCCTCTTAGTGAGAACTGCCTGTCCAAGCATGCCAAAACAGCGGGGCCTGGGTGGCCCCTTCGGACTTGGAGATAAACCTGAAAGCCACTAACTGGGCAAAGAGATGACTCAACACAGTGGGAAAGACGGATAAATGAGCCTTTCCACTTCTGATCACTCTTAGAGAAATTAAAATGCATCATTAAGTGATTCTGATCAAACTACATGTCACACCTCTCCAACACCCTACCTGAGACATCTCACTTGGAGGAGACTAAGAGCTCACTAATCCACAGCATCCCCGCAAAAGCTAGCAATGCTGCTGCATGGAAAAGAAGCACTTCAAAGGTGGATGAACAGGCAACCTATTGTCTTGGCATTAGGATTGGCTCTTTGTCCACTCTCCAGCATGCATCATAGCCTAAAATCATTTGTAGTGTCGTCCCATCCACCCAACTTAGTCCTAAAGACCAAAGCTGCCAAATGGCTGGCAATAGACCGGGCAGTCCTCTAGAATGGAGGGTAACACAACATCAGATGTTCCACAGGGATGGGCCAAAGAATGTCAAGACCGGTGTCTATCCTGAACTGCCTAAACTCATGCTCAGCCTTTTAAGTAACCAGTGCACAGTGAGCCAGATAGGTGGGCAGACCCTGCATGTGCCCAGGGCAACCCACTGAACTAGGGCTCAAAAATGTTCCTGCTAGTTGACGAGTTGAGCCCCGGCTTGAAAGGCTCTGCCCCCTTGCACAAGCAAGGAGGACCTGAGTAGAACTCCCCTGCCAGTTAAAGATGATGGGCTGGGGTCAGGTGAGGCAAGCTCCAAAGAGCCTGGTAATGCCTGAGTCTCAGGCAAAGATGAAAGGGAGAGAAGGTGGAAGGATGCTCTGCTGAGGTAAATCCCTCACACTGAAAACGTTGAAGAAAAATCCTGTGCTATTCACCCAGGCTGCATTTGTCCGAATCCCAATCTGCCACTGGTCGTCCAGTGACCATGTTGGAAGGGGCCGCATCTGGACAAAGCTCACACTGCTGCTGCTGGCGGCTAAGCAGCTGCATTAGATGTGCTCCATTTGGGAGTAGCATGCTATGCTGGCAGCAGCCTCACTGCTGCATGTCTCTCACAACAGGCCAGACACCAAACTTCTCTTAAGTGGTGTGGCCTCTCTAAGCTGAGAGCCTTAAAAGCAATGGAGGGAGAGCGGGCACAGTGCAGCTATAAGGCACCACCAACATTCCACCCCCACTGGCCATGCAACTCACAAGGCCTTCAGTTGGGCAAATGCATGTCTGCCCTGCCTCCAAGAAGCCCAGATGCAAACCCACCCACCCTACCAGCTATTATTAGTGCTAGGAGTTGGAGTGGCTTTAAAAAAAGAAGTGTAATTTGTTATTTGTTAGCTACCTCTGCTAACTGGGCAAAGAGGCACCTTTTACCGTGGTGATTCTCTTTATTTAGCAGGGGGAGAGTAACTGGCCCTATCCACCCCCAGCACAGTACTTCCAGTGACTGTTGCTGGTGTGTGTCTTATGTTTCTTTTTAGAATGTGAACCCTTTGGGGACAGGGCGCCATCTTATTTGTTATTTCTCTTTGTAAACCGCCCTGAGCCATTTTTGGAAGGGCGGTATAGAAATCGAATTATTATTATTGTTGCTTGTTTACACAGTCAGACAGGTGTTATTGACTGGTTTGTTTTATCCAGACATCGAGTCCTTCCCAAGGACCTGGGATGGCTGAATTTTATTGTCAGTTGTTATAGATATCGTCGCAGAATATAGGCTGTTCCCAGTAAAGCTGCTTTTTGTAATTGGCTGATGGTGATTTCTGTGGCCCCTATGGTGTTGAGGTGCTCTTCAAGGTCTTTTGGAACTGCACCCAGGGCACCAATTACCACTGGGATTATTTTGGTCTTTTTCTGCCACAGACTTTCAATTTCAATTTGTAGATCTTTGTATTTGGTGATTTTTTTCTATTTCTTTTTCTTCTATTCTGCTATCCCCTGCTATTGCTATGTCGATTATTTTGACTTGTTTTTCTTTCTTCTCGAATACAGTTATATCTGGTGTATTGTGTGGCAGATGTTTGTCTGTTTGTAGTCGGAAGTCCCATAATATTTTTACATCTTCATTTTCTACCACTTTTTCAATTTTATGGTCCCACCAATGTTTGGCTACAGGTAGCTTGTATTTTTTGCAGATGTTCCAGTGTATCATCCCTGCTACTTTGTCATGCCTTTGTTTGTAGTCAGTCTGTGTGATCTTCTTACAACAGCTGATTAGGTGGTCCACGGTTTCATCTGCTTCTTTACAAAGGCGGCACTTGCTGTTTGTGGTGGATTCTTCTTCTTCCTCCTCCTCCTCCTCCTCCTCCTCCTCCTCCTCCTCCTCCTCCTCGTTTTGGAGGGAAACCTTTTTTTAAACGTTGGGCACTTCTGTTGTAAATGAGTAATTAGGACTTTAGGGGACTTCAACAATGTCTTCTAGAAAACATTTTTGCACTCCTCATAGCTTCCTGTCATACCCATGGCCTCAGTTGCCCCTTCCCTTGAATTCATAAGGCATACCCACACAGTAGCTTTCCATTTTATCAATTTAGGGTATGATTTAAAAAGGTGTAGAAGTGGGCAACCAAAATGTTCAGGAGTCTAGAGCAGAGATTCTCAATGTTGGGTCCCCAGATGTTATTGGACTTCAACTCCCATAATCCCCAGCCCCAGTGGCCTTTAGTTGGGGATTATGGGAGTTGAAGTCCAATAACATCTGGGGACCCAACATTGAGAATCCCTGGTCTAGAGCACCTGCCTTATGAGGGAAGGTTACAACATTTGAGGCTTTTTCATTTAGAAAAAAGGTGAATAAGGGGATGGTAGAGCATATAAAATTATGAATGATGTGGAGATAGTGGAGAGAGAGAGTTTTTCTCCCTCTCTCACAACACTAGAACAAGGGGTCATCCCATGAAACTGACTGCCAGGAAATTAAGAACCATCAAAAGGAAGTACTTTTTCCTCATAGCTCATAAATAATCTATGGAATTCTCCGCTGCTGGATGTGGTGATGGCCATCAGCTTGGATGGCTTTAAAAGGGGCTCAGACACATTCATGGAAGACAGGTCTATCAATGGCTACTAGTCAACAGCCATTAGCCATAGGCATCTGGTAGGCCACTGTGGAAACAGAATGGTGGACTGGGTAGACCTTGGGTTTGTTCCAGCAAGGCTCTTACTATGTTTTTATATTATAAGAGCCTTGTTCAGCATCCAGGTCCCTGTTCAGTATTTGCTATTGATCTTGGGGGGGGGGGGGTTGGGGGGGGATGAGCCCCCAAAGGCATTCGACTCAGGGCTGAGGGCTGTTGTAACTGATCTACTCAGTGGCAGTGACCTTTGCAGCAAGACGTCATCTGGGATGTGCATGGTCACTATATTATCCCAGAACTGCTGGAAAACAGTTGAAAACTGCTGAAATAGTCCTCCAGGGAGGGGGCATGATATCTGCATCACTGGGGTTTGTAGCCTGAACCTAAGCCAAAAGCATGGCACCCATGTGGGAAGACGCTCTCAGTCATGGTGCCTTTTCTGCACCTTGAAAGAGGAAAGCATGCTTTTGCAGATTTGAAAGCCATGCTGATCACATTCTGTGGTGTGGATTACAGAAACAGATGATGACAAGGCCTAGAATGAAGACAACCCTGACTCAAACAATATCAAAATTAAGTAGAGTGGAGCAACAAGGTCAGCTGCCCCACATACTGTCTGGACATAAAGTTCTGGATGGGGTTACACTCTCCAGGTGCGGGGCCAGCCAAAGAGTAGCCTGGATCCAGCCCTGCCTGGTGGCCCTTCTAGCAATTTCCTGTGCTTGTGACATCACGTGAATGGGGTGTGGCTCAGGCTCAGAAAAGCCACAAGAGAACTCCCCCTGCCCATGCCTGGGCTATGGGGAGCCCCAAGCGAGCTCTCCCCTGTCCTTTACAGGAAGCATTTGCTGCCTGACATCCCTTTATTTCCCTTTCTCTCCGTCCAGCGAAGGAAGTGCTGCTTGAAATGACAAGGGAGAACTTGCTCGGGCTCTCTGGAGCTCAAGGCCATGGCCTTTGCACATGGTGTCACACACAAAGGGGGAATGGCCTTGAGCTCCGGAGAGCCCAAGCAAGTTCTCCCCTGTCATTTCAGGTAGCACTTGCTGCCTGAAAACATCTATTTCAATTTTCTCCCTTGCTGGAAGGAGAGAAAGGGAAATAAAAGGCTGTCAGGCAGCAATCGCTGCCTATAAAGGGCACGGGAAAGCTCGCTTGGGGCTCTCCGGAGCCTGGGCATGGGTGGGGGGAGTTCGCTTGGGGCTCTTCTGGAGCCCAAGCTATGCCCCCTGCAAGTTTCAGTGGCCTTTTCCATTGGTGGCCTGGGTTCTTTGAATCCGTTCACAAATGGTGGCTCCAACCCTGATGTTCTCCTTGACAGCGCTTGGGAGTGCTCCTGGATCCAGAATTCTCTTTGGTTTCTCAGGTTGAGGCAGTGCCAAGGAGCACTTTTTATCAGCTTTAGCTGATACTACATCCATTTCTAGAGATAAATAACTTTAAAACAGTAGTACATATGCTGGTAACCTTCATGCTTGGCTACTCTAACGCATTCTATGTGGTGCTGCCTTTGCACATAGTACGGGAACTACAACTGGTACAGAATGCAGAAGCCAGGTTGGTCTCTGAGACAACCCAAAGGTTTGACCATACCGTATTTTATGGACTATAAGACTCACTTTTTTCCTCGAAAAATATCCGCCAAAATTCAGGAGCGTCTTATATGTTTTAACAGTTTAATATGTTAAAACTCTGAAAAACTGGATTAAAATTAAGGTGCGTCTTATAGTCCGTAGCGTCTTATAGTCCGTAAAATACGGTATTACACCGATCCTGAAAGAACTGCACTGGCTGCTGATATGTTTCTGAGTGAAATACAAAGTGCTGGTCATTACCTATAAAACCCTTAAAGGCTTGGATCCAGGGTTTTTAAGAGAGCACCTTCTTTTTCATGGACCCTGTCGCCTATTAGTATCATCTGGGGAGCTCTGGTTATGGTTGCCACTGGCTCGTTGGGTGGTGACTCAGGACTGGGCTTTCTCTGTGGCTGCTCCAGGGCTTTGGAATAAGCTCCCTGTTGAAATAAGAGCATCTCCTTCTCTGCTTGCTTTTAGGAAGACCCTCAAGGCACATCTGTTTTCTCAGGCTTTTAACTGAAATTAATTTTAAACTGTTTAATGTGTTTTTATCTTATGAAATTGTTTTTATTTATTTTGCGGAATTTTCACTGTTTTTACTCCATTTTATAATTGTGTTTTAATTCCGTACACTGCCTAGGGATGCACATATCAGGCGGTATAAAATATGATAAATAAATAAATAAGTTGGTTTCAAAGATCATCCAATTAATTTAGTTATTAAAGGAACAAGGAATTCTATGATGTTTTCAGTGAGGAATCATTAGGCATATTTTCACTGTAGTAGAAGAAAAGCTAGTTTAAGCTTGCTGGGAGGCAAGATGTGGGTGGCAGGTCAGACAAGACAGGCATCCTTGCAGCTTCTTACTGGCTTAGTGCCTCCAGCCTAATCCAATAAAGTATATTCAGTCACTGAATATTATTGGTAGAGAAAGAAGGAATCACAGACCTTTGACTCTGACCACACATTCCTGATTGAGTGTTTGGGTTTTTTGTTTGTTTGTTTTTGTCTTGCACTGATGCTTCTGAGCTGACTAGGGAGCAGCAAACAGCAGAAACAGCCTGTTTGAGTAATAAGAACCTGGAATCCAGTAGCTGCACCTAAAAGGTACGCAAGCCATCTTGCGAGTTTTATATTTATTAGTGATTTGGAAGTTACTTCCAGGGCTAATGTCTTTGTTATATGTTTAACTTATTTATGTACAATATATATATTGTTGAATAAATCTAGTATTGAAATATAGTATATTCAGTTTTTGGAGAAAATTGAAACTAACTCTTGCAAGTTCACTTAAAGCTATACACATACGTATACATAACTAGCCTGCAGCGGCTGAGCAAAACAGGAGCATGCCTGGTTCACAGCTGTATCTATCTAATAACTGCAGTGGGTTTAGCTCAGAAGGCATCAAACTTGCTTTCCAAATCTCTTTGCCCGTTTCCTTACTGACCTTCAATATTCCTTCCTCCTCCTTTCCCTTACTTAGCTCCTCTATACTGCAGCACGCACATAGTCTTTGCAAACCAAACTGTGCAAGTTAAGTATATACATATGCAAATCTTCTGCTTACATGTGTGTTTTAAGTTCACAGAAATTGGATAATTTAGGACAGAACTCCAGACCTCTATATTTTATAACCATTTCCAAATAAGTGCCAATTAATTCAATAACGATGCCATGTGTTTTAAAACAGGATGAACTCTTATTAAAGACCCTCTTCCTACGGTCTTTTGAATTTCTTAACCTTAAGCTGAAAATAGCCTAGTTATAATCAGTTATGAGTTATTATGTGGGTATATATACCTCATATGCTCAGATATATTTGCACTGAATCTTTGTAAAAGCACTGGTTTCTAAAAAGTTAAACTTGACCCACTAATAATTGACAGTCAGATGGAAAGGGCTAAATTCCTTGAATAAATTGTTCATTACAGATCGTTTGCTCAGCTGCAGCTTGGCTCCTTTGACTGTTTTCCGCATTTTTCACTGAACACCAAACACATTAGCTGGGCATAAAGCATTAGCTTGTGGAAAAACTAAGTTCACAGCATAGCAACAGATCCATCTCCACAATACTTAAACAATAAATAAAAAGCACCTGCTAAGATGCCTTGAAATGAGAGAGCAGTCTGACGGATGGATGCTAATCCTGCAGTGTGGAACACGCACCCGTCTTTAGCACGTGAGATGGGATGATGCCTTAAGCAGAGCATGAAGCACAGCATTAATGGGTTGCACAAGTTGCCAGGCCCATGTCAAAAATGCCAGCATGTCCCAACACTTGATGTAGAAACTGACGGCATCTATCTTTGTGTTTGCAGAGTCTTATTAAAGACACTCTTCCCACAGTCTTTGGAATTCCTTAACCTTAACTTAAAGCTGAAAATGGCCTAGTCATACTCTTTCTTTAAATGGCACTCTCCTTTGGAAGGGAGAAGAAAAGTGAGGGATTTTGCTAGTCTTTTTAATTACCAGTAGTTGGTTAAGAATTCAGCTCAACTAATCCTTTTCTGACTAACCAGGGATGTATGACTAAGATCCACTGAAATGAATGGAACTCAAGTTAGTCGCAATTAACCAGGCCCATAATCAGCCTAAAGGTTTGGGGGTCACACACAAAAAAGTAGGTGGGCGGCTTATCTGGTCCCTATCAGTCCTAATATTAAAAATTATTTGTTTGTAAAAGCTGTGGGGGCAGAGAAAAATTTAGCACGGGCAGGCCTGCCGTAAGTCCCCCAGCTACAGCTACAGCTGGGGGACTAATTTGTCTCCTTTATTTCAAAGGTCTGTAGTCCTGCCTAACTTTCTTTGGATAAACTCTATACTTTCCCATACCCATAGGTGATGTCAGAGAGCTGCCTGCCCAATGTGCATCGATTCGAAATATTATCTGAGAAGCCACTGATTGTAGTTGACATACTGCACAACATAGCATGCACATCACAGTATAACATCTGTGCAGTTGCACAAGCACACTCTTGTGCTACATATAAGAATTGCTCAAATGTAGTTGCATAATTGCTGGACATGATTTCCAATGACTGGCAATTGCACAACTGTATTTGAGCAATTCTTGCATGTAGTGCAGCAGGGCTCTTGTGCAATTGAGCAAATGTTATGTTGTGGCATACATATAACATTGTGCAGTATGTCAGCCCCTATTCCTGTGTGAAAGGACTTCCTTGTGTTCTTCTGATACAGCAAGAAGGCAAGCAGTCAACGACACTGGTAACATGAGGGCTGCAGCAAAGCCGCAGGATAAGCCACGATGCTTTTAAAACCTAGTGGCTGTGGGAGCAGCATCATAGCATTTAGCTCAATTTGCATCTATGGGGATAAGTCACCAGGTTTTTAAAGCATTGGAGGTTATCTTGCACCTTTGTTGCAGCCCCGCATGGAGCCTTATGGCTGTGCATCATGCTAGCCAATATTTCTGAGCTGTTACTTTTTTACTTTGGAGTTTAGGCCTATTTTGTTTTCTGGGAAGCATTTTTCTTTGGTCTGATAGACAAAATAACAACAACAACAACAACAACAATCAGTAGCGATATAGCAATGGAGTTTGGACTAGACAAGTGTGCTGCATTAATAATGAAAAGAGGAAAAATAACAAAAACAGAATGAATAGAACTGCCCAATGGAAGCAAGATCAAGAACCTGGAAGAGAAAGAACGTTACAAATACTTGGGCATTCTCCAGGCTGATAACATCGCACACACTGAAGTTAAAAGAAAAATTGGAAGTGAATACTTCAGGAGAGTTAGAAAAATCCTCAAGTCCAAACTCAATGGCGGGAACACCATACAAGCCATAAACACCTGGGCTATACCTGTTATCAGATACACTGCAGGAATAATAGACTGGACCCAGGCAGAACTAGAGACACTAGATTGTAAGACCAGGAAAATCATGACCATCAATCATGCTCTGCACCCCCGCAGTGATGTCGATAGGCTCTACCTTCCTCGCAGCTCAGGTGGAAGAGGAATGCTGCAAGTCCATCAAACAGTAGAGGAGGAGAAAAGAGGCCTTGAAGAATATATAAAGGACAGTGAAGAAGATGCACTTCAAATGGTCAAGAACAAGAAACTATTCAACACCAATGAAAGAAAGCAGGCCTACAAGAAAGAACAAGTCAAGAACCGAGCAGAAAAATGGAGAAATAAGCCCCTGCGTGGTCAATATTTGCACAATATAAGTGGAAAATCAGACATCACCAAGACCTGGCAATGGCTTAAGAATGGCAACTTAAAGAAAGAAACAGAGGGTTTAATACTGGCTGCGCAAGAACAGGCACTAAGAACAAATGCAATAAGAGCAAAAGTAGAAAAGTCAACAACAAACAGCAAGTGCCACCTTTGTAAAGAAGCAGATGAAACCGTGGACCACCTAATCAGCTGTTGTAAGAAGATCGCACACACTGACTACAAACAAAGGCATGACAAGGTAGCAGGGATGATACACTGGAACATCTGCAAAAAATATAAGCTACCTGTAGCTACAAATTGGTGGGACCATAACATTGAAAAAGTTGTAGAAAATGAAGATGCAAAAATATTATAGGACTTCCGACTACAAACAGACAAACATTTGCCACACAATACACCAGATATAACTGTAGTCGAGAAGAAAGAAAAACAAGTCAAAATAATCGACATAGCAATTCCAGGTGATAGCAGAATAGAAGAAAAAGAAATAGAAAAAATCACCAAATACAAAGATCTACAAATTGAAATTGAAAGGCTGTGGCAGAAAAAGACTAAAATAATCCCAGTGGTAATTGGTGCCCTAGGTGCAATTCCAAAAGACCTTGAAGAGCACCTCAACACCATAGGGGCCACAGAAATCACCATCAGCCAATTACAAAGAGCAACATTACTGGGAACAGCCGATATTCTGCGATGATATCTATAATAACAGCAACATCATTGATAATAAAATTCAGCCATCCCCGGTCCTTGAGAAGGACTCGATGTCTGGATAAAACAAACCCGTCAATAACACCTGTCTCCCTGTGTAAATAAATAATAATAATTCGATTTCTATACCGCCCTTCCAAAAATGGCTCAGAGCGGTTTACACAGAGAAATAACAAACAAATAAAACAAATAAAATGGAACCCTGTCCCCAAAGGACTCACAATCTGAAAAGAAACATAAGATAGACACCAGCAACAGTCACTGGAAGTACTGTGCTGGGGGTGGATAGGGCCAGTTACTCTCCCCCTGCTAAATAAAGAGAATCACCACGGTAAAAGGTGCCTCTTTGCCCAGTTAGCAGGGGTTATAGCATTGCCTGCATAGTCTGATTTGAACAATATTGTTTCCCATAGACAGGCAGAGTTTGGGAAGCAGTGAGAATTACTAATGATGCATTAGAGCCAGTTTATACATCTGTTTGCCTCATTCAATAACACTGTTCCAAAAGAACATGAGCATGAATCTAGAATGAAAGAATCAATTCATTTCATTTATTCATTTATTTACTGAATTTATATACCACCTAATATAGAAATCTCAAGGTGGTGTACAGAATTAAAACATAATATAAAATATAAAACATTTCAAATTCATAAAAAGAAAAAAAAATAGATAAAACACATTACAATTTGAATTTTTTATTTGCCTTTTTATTTTTAAGGGAGGTTTGGGGTTTTATTTTGTTTTTACATCAGTACCACTAGTCTGGAGGAAAAAGGACTTGACATTTACCATTATTTATAGGTTGGGCAAAGACATAGTCCACGCTCGGACATAATGGCACATTTGAGGTAAACACGCCATAGGTTTGAGTTTGTGATTGTATGAAAGCATAAAGCCATGGGTTTTTTTACCCAACTGTAGCTCTGTTTTTGCTCCAAAACCTGAATTTGAACTCTTGGTCTGTAGTGAGTTTCACTGCTGAAACCTGAGGTTAGAAGGCACCATTGTATCATCCAAATTCTGCCACTGCTATCACCTTGGTTTGATGTGCAAGCCCTTCCTGCCACCATAGAGAGCAAACCAAAAATGTGTCTGTTCTAGGACAGCCACATTTCTCACTGAGTGCCTCTTGGAACTGATGCCCCGCCTTCTGCCGTCCACTTGCTCCTCCTGCCACTGCTTGGCAAAAGGGATGCCACGTCCTTGCAGTTCCTGCTTTTAAAGGGATGGAACAGCATTGGGGAAAGCATCCTATATAATAAAAGGCTAAGTGAGTGGCCGTGGCTTTGGAATGTTGGGGATCTGCGTCCCTGCCTCCCTGGGCTGTTCTGGGCCTGCGCGAAGCGCAGGCCCAGAAGAGCCCAAGGGACACAGGACTGCAGACACCAGTGTCCCACAGCCACGGGCGGCCATTAGCCGGTGTGTGGCGGCGGGGGAAAGTGGCCGAGGTGGCGGCAGAGCCGCCGCCTCGGCCATGAGCTGCGGCACGGCGAGAGGAGGCCGAGGCAACCAGAAGCGGCCGCCCTGAAAAAGGCGAGGGCAATGGCGGCGGGGGAAGACCGAGACAGGGGACAGGGAAGCTGGGCGAGGTGGCGGCGAAGCCGCCAATGAGGCCCCCGCCCGCTCACAGCCGTCGCCCCCGCCTGCTCACCCTCCCTCCCAGCTGCCCAAAATCACCTTCCCCGCTCCCCCCCCAAAAAAGATTAAGGGCCAAAATGGCCCATGAGAAGGTCGCCGCCCCCGCCTATCGCCCTCCCGCCCACCCAGCTGCCGAAGACCACCTTACCCGCTCCAGCCCGAGGGAAAAGAGAGGAGCTCACGAGCAGAGCTCCTCTCTGTGCTAAATCACTGCTCAAACTGCCGCTATGGACGCAAAGGACGCCTATTGCGTCCATTGCGACAGTATGGGCAGCAGCTTAACACAGAGAGTAGCTCTGTTCCCGAGTTCCTCTCTTCTCCTTCGGGCTGGAGCGGGTAAGGTGGGCTCCGGCAGCTGGGTGCGCGGGAGGGCGATAGGCGGGGGCGGCCACCTTCTCATGGGCCATTTTGGCCGTTATTCATCCACACAACCCCCCCCCCCAAAAAAAAGTATAAGCAAAAGGAAGAACAAAAACAGAGACAACAACAAAAAAAACAAAAAGAGAGAGGGGACAAGGGGGAAAAAAAGAGACAGAGAGAGAGAGAGACAGAAAAGACGGGATAGAAAGCTAGCGCCCGTTATCATAACGGGCTTAAAAATACTAGTGCTTTAAATAAAAGAAGAAGAATAGACACATGTGCAAGGACAACTTTCATTGACCTATCACCCGATCTAGACCCATTCCTATTGTTCTCAGAACTTATCAATGGAGTGTGGTTTCTTTGGTCTTAATGTACACAAGAGTGCAAGAGGGAGGGAACCAGACCAAGGGACATGCCCAAGAATCCCGAGGGAAGACACCAGTTGCTGGATCACGAAAGGGCTGGGGCTGCTTGTCTGGTACTCCAGGACCAGATCCCATTGACTTTCTAGGGTTCACTGTAACCAAGTTGACAACAGATTTGCAGAACTTGGCAAAGCAATGAGAAAGAACCAACACACTCCCATCCTCATGCTGACTTGTTGGCTGGCGGTGGGGTGGGGTGGGGGGAGGGAAGCCTTCTCATGAGTGGGACAGTCCGTGGAGAAAACAGAAAAACTAATGTGTTTCAACTCTCTGACTGCACTTTCATGAGCTTACCCCTGCTAACTGGGCAAAGAGGCACCTTTTACCGTGGTGATTCTCTTTATTTAGCAGGGGGAGAGTAACTGGCCCTATCCACCCCCAGCACAGTACCTCCAGTGACTGTTGCTGGTGTGTGTCTTATATTTCCTTTTAGATTGTGAGCTCTTTGGAGACAGGGATCCATCTTATTTATTTATTATTTCTCTGTGTAAACCACCCTGAGCCATTTTTGGAAGGGCGGTATAGAAATCGAATTAATAATAATAGAAGAATCAACCTCCCAACTATAGGAGCCCTAGCTCTTGTGGGGCTCCTGGCACCACTTGTTAACAACAGAACTCATACTCCACACCTTCCCCCTTCCACCCAACCTTTCCAGACTTAAATGTAGTCCAGGCTGCTTGAGGTGTCTGAGTGGCTCTGTGCTGGGTGGGCAGACAAGGAGAGATCAGGAATGAATCAGTAACAGCTGTGTCCAATCCTGCAGTGAATGCAAACTAGCCACCACAGGGCACTCTGGCATGGAAAACCCATGGATTTGAATGGTCCCTGGCCAGCTAGGTGGCCATGAATAGCAAGATTGCGCATAGAGATCTGTTGTGGAGAGACCAGACTCTTTTAAGGGGCATTTACTGTATATTCTTGGTCACCAGCAGTCACCAGGACTGGGAGGGATGTTGCTGGGACTCCCTTTCCAGAGCTTTGGAGGAACTGTCAACTGGGCTGGGTGGTAAAAGCCCTCCAGCCCACATACATGTCTCTATGGCCAGGCACTCTCATGAGAAAGTGGTCCACTCCAGAGCAGGATCTGTCTTCATCACATATCTCTTATGTGATTTAATCCTGCTCTAGATGGGTGGTTCTTCTCATGAGGTTTGGCTGACCAAACATGCTTGTTCCCAGGGGAGATCACCCCCCGTCTTTCCCCTACAAAGTTGTATTAAAAAAATAGAACAATACTGCCAAAAAAATTGAAGGGGTAATGTCAACCTCTTCCTAGCAATCTCATCCATCCATCCATAAGCACTCATGCAAAGGATGGGGGTGGGGGGGTCTAGGGGGAGAGGAAAAATAGTAATCCCTGGAGAAATGGGAAGGGTATGAGTCTCATGTCATATCTTCTGGAGAATGGGCTGGTGTGGGTGTGTCACAAATGACCATTGCCAGTAACAAAAACCCTAATTCAGCCAACATATGAGGAAGAGTAGAGGGACTGCTTGTGCAGTCCATCTTTAACCAGTACCAGTGGTAAGAGAGGGGCCCAATCCTCTCCTCTCAGGAGAGGGAAGAGGGGGCCCCACAAAACCTATCCTCCCCAACTGCAGAAGACAGTGGTGAAAGCAGTGTGATGAAAGGGTTAAAGTGTCTTTGCCCTGCTGAGGATGGATGAAAACTGCCAGAAAGGCATGATTGCACTGAGCACACCCATGGTTGCAGCTTCACCAGAGTGTTTACACTTTGCCAACCGTCTGGCAATGTGAGAGGAAAGGAGCTTTCTGTGATGCAGCTTGGGTGGACTAGGAAGAGGAAGGGATTCTTCTGCCCAGAAATCGCAGGTTGCCAAACCACAGTTGATCATTCACCTGTGGTATGATTCTCGGCTTCACAGATTAACCACAGCTTCATCTGACCGAGGTTTCACACTATGTCCGATAATAGATTCAGGCTCTGAAGCTAAAGGAGCAAAAGAATATGGAGTTCACTGACTCTCTGCAGTCTTCTTGAAGGAGAAAGGAAGGAGACAAGCCATTAGGAATGTGCACACTGCCTTGAGGTTGAGCCGGTTTGCCATTGAACTGGGCCTGTTTGATGGCTTGCGCTCAAGCCATACA
Source organism: Hemicordylus capensis (assembly GCF_027244095.1). Lineage (NCBI taxonomy): Eukaryota > Metazoa > Chordata > Lepidosauria > Squamata > Cordylidae > Hemicordylus > Hemicordylus capensis. Next base: position 334,303,955 of record NC_069658.1, on the reverse strand, counting down.
GGGTCCAGTTCAGTTTGGTTAGGCCTGACTTCAAGCCGAATCTCCCGGGCTGACTCGGGGGTTCTGGAAGTTAAATTTTAAAAAATTATCTTACTGCCCGATCCTGTGACCTCCAAGGGTGCTGCCAAGGCTGCGGGGATTCCAGCTCCCCCCATCAGTCTCCCCCGTCTTTTTAGGGCTGGTTTGGCCAATTTACAGGCCTTTCTGGCCCTCTGCCTGCTTGTGGTGGCCATTTTGATGACCGCTGCACATGTGCACTGGCCATTTGTATGCCCGGCTCAACATGCACAGAATTGAATTGGGCCCAGTTCGGTTCGAGTCCAGTTCTATTCGAACAGAACCAGGCTTTCCGATTCCATGCACACCCCTACAAACCATGACTGCTGGGAATGCCCCATTTCAAACTATCCCTACCTAGAATGCCCCAAGAGACATGTGAAGCTGAAGATCTTTTCCTGTGCAGAAAGCTTGCAGTTCCTTCTGCTGTATAAAGTGGCAACTGTGCTGAGACCCATTCTGATACCAGCACAAAAGAGAGTGAACATCTGGTTCATCCCTGAAGTTTAGCACTCGGCTAGATTGGCATGAGATATGCTCCAACTCTGTCATGTTGAACATGGAGTTGACATCATAAACTTTGAGGAGGAAAGTTCATGAAATGTGAACCTAGGACTGTATGCTATAAGAAGACAGTTCACTTTTTAAAAGTGCTATACATCAGGAAAATTCTGTGCAGGGTTTCCCAGGCTAAGAACAGCATTTGTTATTTTGAAAAGGATTTCAGGTGTTACTTTTAAAAACATGCCCATTGGAGATATTTTAGCTATACATTTTGTAAAGAAAATGAAAGTTCCAGTGCTGCCAGCAAAAATGCCCTCGGTGAGAAGTAAAGAGTTATGATGCTGATTTGAGCCAATTGTGCAAATTTCAGCAATTTCAATTAGACTGATTAATCTTCGTTACTGACACTATTTGTTATGCTTATAGATTGCACATGTGCTTTTTAATATAGCCTGCAAAAAATATAAATGTTTGTAACAATTCTTCAAGTGTGTTTATGGGCTTGTTCCTAATGGGAGGCCATAGAACTGACTGCAGCTGCTCCCAAACACTGAAATCAAGCTTGTGAGGGGACTTGGCATGAAATTCTCCCTGTGTGGACCCTGCTCAGTTAGTCAAGAGTTCCTGGCTCCTTAAGACTTTGGTTGCAAGAAAAAGCAGGTACATTTGGCTCCCCCTGGTCCAGTGGCACAGATTTCTGACTGGTCTGCACCTCTTTTTCATCTGTTGGAATATGGAGGGCAGGTACCCCCACTGTCATGAAAGGAAGAGAAAGAGTATCCTGCCCAAGGAGTTTTGTGCTATTCCTCATTTATCCAAGCTGCCTGCAGAGTGTATATGCTGCTATGTACAGAGACAATATAGCAGGAGTAAGTTCCTTGATACTGATTGAAATGGAGGTGAATACCAATATGTTGGTGAAGCCTTGGTGTACATTTTGCAAAGAATTTGCACTGGAGTTAATTTGTACTTTTCATTTGATATCACAAGACCATCCAGTTTGCTTGACTTCGAGCAATTGCTTGAAACAATGCAATTCAGCCCCATTCTCCTGTCAGCAAAAAAAAAAAAGTATAATTGGCACGTTATGGAAAGTCAGTGTGATCACGCCTACCCACGTCTCCCTCATGTTTTGCCTTGGGCAAATCTCACCTCAACGTGTTGACAGAATGTGAAACTGACATATAAATACATACAAACATCTGTATTTGTAGAAAGCAGTGCACACATGTCTGATAATCACAATCCATACCAGGCAAAATGGAGAAGGAAGGGTCATTCATAAGATTATCTGGACTACACAAACTGGAAATTTATATCTAGCGATTATGTTATACTCAAAAGATGAGACCAGTGCCCAATCTTGCTTCAGCGGTCGCCCCATTCAATAAGGTTGTTCACATGACTGAAACAATGGCGTGGGGAGAGGGCTGGCGGGGAATCAGGCTCCTCCCTGCCTCCCTGCACATGATCAAATAGGGTTCCGCCACTCATGCTACACACGAGCCTCACCGCCGCAAGCTGCAGAGCACAGAGCCGGAGGAGGAAGTCCTCTGGCATCCCTCAGCACACCGTGACAGAAGCGTAGTACATTGAGGGATTCCCCCACAGCTGAGCACTCTTGCCACCCAGCTCTGTGTGTGCTGGGGCTGCAGGCAGCCCCAGTGCACACATGACTCATTTCCTGGGTAGAAGGGCATGCTTGTGCACTTCTACCTAGGTCATAGCCCAGGGTAAAACCTCAGGCTACCCAGCAAGGCAGCACCAGGATCAGCCTCAAGCCTGGTACTTCACGCAAGCAGCCCTGCCCCAATAGGGCTGCACAAGCCCAGGTAGGCCTGCTCGTGTGAAAAGCCTTTATGTGCTTGGTTATACTCAGCTTAGTTGATATGTGAATAGGATTTCTGAGATGTGATTTTTTTTAAAAAAATCATGAACCTGAAAACAAGAGTGTTTGCCATATAGTATTACTTATATTGGTTATATCAGTTGTAAGGGTAGAAGGCTGGTTATGAAATTAAAGTTTCTTTTAGAGAGCAACATAATTCATTTCTAGACCATCACATGCAACAATGTGTTCCCCCAACTACTGAGCTACACCTAAAGCAGAATCGTGCGGTGCAGCCATCCCTAGAGTGTTCTATATCAGACTGCATAAGAACAGTCCTGCTGGATCAGGCCCAAGGCCTCTCTAGTCCAGCCTCCTGTTTCACACAATGGCCCAACACATGCCTCTGAGAAGCCCACAGGCAAAATATGAGAGCATGCCCTCTCTCCTGCTCTCGCTTCCCTGCAACTGGTATTTAGAGGCATCTTGCATCTGAGGCTGGAGGTGGCCTATAGCCCTCAGACTAGTAGCCATTGCTAGACCTATCCTCCATGTCTAAACTCTTCTTAAAGTGATCCAGGCTGTTGGCTGTCACCACATCTTCTGGGAGATAATTCGATAGGTTAATTATGCATTATGTGAAAAAGTACTTCCTTTTGTCGGTCATAAATTTCTTGGCAATCAGTTTCATGGGATGACCCATGGTTTTAGTATTATGCGAAAGGGAGAAAAAATTATATCTCTCCACTCTCTCTACACCATGCATGATTTTATAGACCTCTATCTATGGACACGCCTCAGTCTTTTTTCTAAACAAAAAAGCCCCAGGTGTCGTAGCTTTGATTCATAAGGAAGGTGCTCTATGCCCCTGATCATCTTGGTTGCCCTCTTCTGCACCTTCTCCAGTTCTGAAATGTTCTTTCTGAGGTATGGTGACCGGAACTGTATACAGTATGCCAAATGTGGCCACACCATAGTTTTATACAAGGGCATTATAATAACACCATAGTTTTATACAAGGGCAGTTTTATTTTCATTCCCCTCCCTAATGATTCCAAACATGGAATTGGCCTTCTTCACAGCTGCCACACATGCAGTAGACACTTTCAACGATGTCCACAATGACCCAAAGATCTCTCTCCTTGCCAGTCGCCAACACCGTAGACCACATCAGTTTATATTAGGGGTGCACAAACAGGTTCGAATCTGAACCGGTTTGATATCAAACCGGTTCGGTTTGAAGGTTCAGGGCCGAGCCGAACCACCCCTGGTTTGGCTTGACCCCAGACTAAACAACTTTTCAGTCGAGCCTTTTCTAATTTTTTTTTTAAACTTACCCCTTCCGAGGGCTTCTCTGAGGTGGAGGGGGGTGGTTCTGAAGAGGTTCCCCCTCCCCCCACCAGGCTTTCTTTTTGTAAAATCACCTGGTTCAGTCATCTTCAGCCCTTCCCTGGCCTATTTCCTGGCACAGCCACCATTTTGGAGGCTGCTGCACTTGCGCAGTGGGACCCTGCATGACTGGGTCATGACTTGGTGGCTGCATGTATGCTGAATTTGATCACACTATGGTCACTGTTCCCTAAAGGTTCCATGACACTGATATCTTGCATCTGATCCTGGACAACACTCAGGATTAAGTCAAAGGTCGCCTTCTCTCTGGTTGGTTCCATGACCAACTGTTCTAGGACACAGTCATTCAGCGTTTCTAGAAATGTGGCCTCTTTGTCATTACTTGAATGTGAATGTACCCAGTCTATGTGTGGGTAGTTGAAATAACCCATTATTACTGTCCTGTCTCTCTTTGACACCTCCCTGATTTCCTTCTGCAACTCCAGTCACCGTCAGTGTTTTGATCAGGCGGGTGATAGCATGTCCCTTGTAACACATTTCCTTTCAGAACTTGTATTGTCACTCACAGAGTTTCTGTAGAAGACTCCAGTCTTCCTAGGTTTTCTAGCTTGTTAGATTCTATCCCTTCTTTGCAGACCATACAAACTAATTAATGAGGCTTAAAATGTGATGAGCTCCTAATACAGACTCTCAAACAATGAACCCTTAGAAGATATTTGTATGGAACCATATTCTAGAGCAGGGCTGCACAACTGCAGCCCTCCAGCTGTTTTTGACTACAACTTCCATCATCCCCAACCACAGCAGCCCATAGTCAGGTATGACGGGAATTGCAGTCCAACATCTGTAGGAGGGACAATGTTGTGCAGCCCTGCTTTAGAGCCACAACTGCGATACCTATGAAAGAGGATTTCTGTATGGCTTAGGTGGTATTTACATAGGAACATATGAACATAGGAAGCTGCCATATACCAAATCAGACCATTGGTCTATCTAGCTCAGTATTGTCTACACAGACTGGCAGCGGCTTCTCCAAGTTTGCAGGCAGGAATCTCTCTCAGCTCTATCTTGGAGAAGCCAGGGAAGGAACTTGGAACCTAGATGCTCTTCCCATAGCAGTTCTATCCCCTGAGGGGAATCTCTTACAGTGCTCACATGTAGTCTCCCATTCAAATGCAACCAGGGTGGACCCTGCTTAGCTAAGGGGACAAGTCATGCTTGCTCCCACAAGCATGTCCACAAGACCAGCTCTCCTCTCCAAGGAGGTTAGCACTTGTAAGGCTGGAATGGATTGGTAATATGAGAGAAGAAATATAGGTTATCATTGCTAGTGATCAAACAATAAATTCAAGTTTGGATGGCATGTTATTAAACTGCAAATAAAAAAGTATGAACATATTCATGTTCCATATTTCAATTTTAAAAGCCTCCCAGGAAAATAAAAGGTTTGTTTGTTTGTTTGTTTGAAAACAAAGTGCTTTATAATAATAAATATTGTATTATATTGTAATTACTGGTCATTGACCAAAATGAACTAAAACCAATCATAAACACCAGAAGTTACAAAAGAAATAATGGGGCATGTGTTACTGATGTTATGGTACAGTCCTTGGAAAAAAGCTACATCATATAGTTACACTGCATGTATAGATTTACTGTCAGGCCTACTTCACACATGTTGTTTTTCCCATATGGGCAGGGGCGTAGCAAGGTTGTAGTGGGCCCAGAGACAAGATTTTATAATGCTCCCCCACTCACTGAAGCTCATCTCATGAAGTAAAGAAATCTTAAATGAGGCTGAATAGTGGTAACAAAAAGCATATACACACTATGTGCCACAATAGACCATCATCCTAATTTTTTTTTAAAGGTTTTGTAAATTGTGGACGATGCAAGTAATTTAATGGTACTAGAGAAAGACATGTTGTTCTGGTAGCTCCAGGTCTTAATACATCAATTTTGGAGGATGAATACAAGAAGGAAGCTAGGGCGGGTGTGCAGCTGGGGGAGTCAGTCATGTGACTTGCCTCGGTGGGGGGCAAGGCAGTGGGCCTCCAGACAACTGTCTCCCCTTGCCCTATTATAGTTACGCCCCTGCATCTGGGTGTATACTGCATCCCTGCATGGAGGAATGCATACAGAGATATTAAGAACTCATCAACAGTCACCATTTTCTCTTTCCAAATGAAATTAAATCCTGTTGCCTTTGGAAGATCTGTTCTAGTGGCCTTTATTCCTCCAGCTGAAGGTCTCTTGTCCCCACAAGTGTCCCCGCCCTTGTCCTCTTGTTGCCTCTTATGCTTGGAACTGTCTCCCAGAACACCTGGGTGATGCCACCTCTCTTGCTTCCTTCAAATCCTCTTCAAAGGCCACCTTTACAACCCGGGCTAAATATGTGTATATGAAATAAATGCACATGCTCCCCCAGTTTATCATACCTCCAACTCCCTCCTCATCCTCTGCTGTCCCCCTGTGTCAAATTATAGATTGTAAACCCCTTGGGGAAGAGACTTATCTTCTTGTACTTTGGTAAGCATTATGCACCTTGATAGGGAGGGCAGCGGGGAGGGAGAACACACCACGAACGAAAGAAAACACCTGTGTATACACATGCATGTATGATGATCACAGGTCTGTTTTGCATGCGTATGCAACTCAACAAGACCCCTATACAATCTTCATACATGTCAGATAAACTAGCAGTCCCATGGTAGGCAACAGATTCAGGGAGCTCTGCAACATATGCTATCTCCAGGGCTGTACCCCTGTTTCTATCTAGATACTACCACTGAGAGAAATTATTATACACACTCTCTCTCTCCCCTCCATGCAAAATGCTCTTTCTCACACAAATACCTGCAGAGCAGGAGTCTCAGACCACTGACTCCTACAGGTGAATTACTCATTCAGGGAACATCCACACCCATTAAAGAAACATTTAAGGTTCTTTTGTCAAATCTCTGACTGCCATCAGGTGACACTTCAGGCAAAACAATAGCAATAGACCCATTCACAGTAATCACATGGCCAAGCTCACCACATTATTAACAATGTCTTCAGGACCTTTTGTAGCTCCATGGCCTCATAAGCAAAACAGTTCTTATATTAATTTCACTTTTTAAAAATACAGCCAGGAGGTACAAGTCAACCACTTGACAGGGTACATGATACAAGATTCTTGCAAAATGTGCTAACAATCACTCATAACAGAATTTCTACAACTAGACCGAAAAAGGAGTTTAGCTTTAGGGAAATACTTGTTTATACCTTTAAAAATGATCTGACCGAGAAACTATTTTGATGAAGCCATTATACATTTTTAATATGGTTTTGTTTAAATTATAATATTCTCAAGAAATGTTACAGCAGCCCTGCTGCATCAGATCAAATCAAATCCATCTAGCCTAGTATTCCGCCTTCTCCAACAGTCTGTCCCAAGGTGAATAGAAGGAAATATCCTCACTGGAACGTCTATATGGGACTGGGAGCCTTTGGAGCCCTTTATTATTATTATTATTATTATTATTATTATAACATTTATATCCCGCTCTTCTTCCAAGGAGCCCAGAGAAGTGTACTACATACTTGAGTTTCTCTTTCACAACAACCCTGTGAAGTAGGTTAGGCTGAGAGAGAAGTGAATGGCCCAGAGTCACCCAGCTAGTTTCATGGCTGAATGGGGATTTGAACTCAGGTCTCTCTGGTCCTAGTCCAGCACTCTAACCACTACACCACGCTGGCTCTTTACTGAGCGGCTACAATTATGCAAAGTGTAGCAGCAGCAATAACTTGCACATAAAGGAAGTGGTTCATACAACCTGTATCTTCTCATGAGTGCAACTGAGCCATGAATCCATTGGCAGCCCTACTAAATCCATCCTGAGCCCCTCAGGTGGGAGCAGTTGGCAAGTGTGAACTTTTGCTGAGCAATTGCTTATCCTCTATAAGTAACTGAACAAAAAGCCAACTTTAACTGAGAAACAAGTGTTCAATATTTATTACTAACTAAACATAGGCTAAGAAAACAATAAGACTAACAGTCTCTTATGCAGAGGGAGGGAGAACCTCTCAGTTTGAATTCAAGGCAACAAGTGATGAGCAGACAAGCAAACTGTGGCTCCACCTCCAAGCCAGTATATAGATACATTCAAATATAGAAGCATGTCCTGTATAAAGAACTGAGACAATGATATCACTCACACAATTAAAAACTGTGTTCTACCCCGGTTGGGAACTGTGTGTGCTCCCAATTTTGGGTTGTGTGGAAACAAAGTAATAGGAAAACCAGGGTAGAAGTGATTGTGTGGAAGCAAGGTAGGAGGAAAAACTACCCAGATTTTCCTCTTACCTTGCTTCCACACAACCAAAAATTCGGAGCACACACAGATCCCAAACCCATGTAGAACACCATGTTTGATTGTGTGAATGACCTTAATGTCTGTAGCAAATCCCAGCATGAAACAGCAGAGGCTCATGAAGCAGCTCACTACTATTTGCATCTGCTGCTAAGCACCATTGCATGGAAGTGAGGACCTCAACACCTTACTTGTAGTAGTAGAGATATGAGTGCTGTGACAACACCATACAAACATATGGCTGCTAAGTAGCTAACAGCCAGGGTGGGTGGGTGTATCAGAGATTTTAGATTGTGAGCCCTTTAGGGACAAGGAACCATCTTATTTATTTTTCTTTGTAAACCACTTTAAGAACTTCATTGAAATGTGGTATATAAATATCCATAGTAGTTGTAATAGTTGTCAGTGGCCTTCTCACTGGAAATTGCTAGGCACTCAGCAGCTCTGAAGCGCCACAGTGCTAATGTCTCCCCATGCCTTCCACACCAATTCATGATGCGGTCTGGTAAGGTCCCAAGTTCAGTCCCTGGCATTTCCAGGTAGGGCTGAGAAAGACTCCTGCCTGCAACTAGGAGCCAGCCAGGTCCACCCCACCTCCCTCACATGTTGTCTTCCCTTCTCCCCTTGCTTACCTTCTGGCAGGCGCGTAACAACGATCGGGCAAGGGGAGACAGTTGTCTGGGAGCCCCACTACCTGGAGGGGCACCTCATGTGACTCCCCATTGCCCCCTGCCCAGCCCCATAGCCTCTCAGCCACTTGCCCTCTTCGCTGTCTCTCCTGCTTGTTCTGCTGGCCCGCAATGGAAGCAGCAGGCAAGCTGCCAAGAGCTCCTTTTCTGCCGCCTCTCAGCTGATCGGCGGGTGGGCGGGGCTTCCACGGAGGCCTCCGTGTAGGCCGCAGTGAAGCCTGAACTCCAGGAGGGCCCAAGCCAGCCAGGAAGGAGGAGGTAGCCAGAGTGGCCTCCACTGTTCTCTGCAGCAGAAGACCCCTTGCTGCCAGGTAGAGTGTGAACTCCTTTTTGTGGTTACCTTCCCCACCCACCCCCACCCGGATATATAGGGATCTGCTTGCTATAGGGCTTTGAAATGGGGGGGGGGAGGGACTGAGAAGTCTCTGAATGTTTATCTTTAAACAGCTTGGAAAATTTGCTGGCTTAAAAAAAACTATCCAAAAAGTCCTATGAGTGGCTTGTTTCATGGCAGAAAATTACAAAAACTTCTGGAAGAAACAGTATTATATTTATTTTATTCATTCATTCATTCATTTATAAATGCACTTATGTTCCAAGTTGTTTTGCAACCCAGAAGGCCTGAGTGAGAACTGTGAAGCATGTCTTGTGCTTTTATTTTATTTTATTTTTCTTGTGTGTGAACTGCTCCCCAATAACTTGCAGGGACTTCAGGGTCAATCTGGCCAACATGTGAATGCAGCACCTCTATTCCAGAGGAGATGTGTGTTAAAGGGCTTTAAAAGCCTCCTGTGAAAAACCTCCTGCAATCAAACTTTACTGAATTTGTTCAGAATTCTGAGAAAACAAACATAGGCTCATCCTGCATGGTTGAAAGTCTCCTTTGCTAATCTGCACCGAGGGTCCCATTTTAATCATTCATTTTTCTAGTGTGTTCTAGGCATTAAAAGTAAAACAAATGTATAGTACTCAATGTATATCACTATATATTGTGACGTGTGTGTGTGTGTGTGTATTCAGTGAAATGTATTTCCAGGCAGCATACTTATTTTGGAATATCAGACTTAAATCCTTGGGGGCCTGGGGTGTGTGGAGGCCCTGGACTTTGAGGGGGGGGGGCCCATTTTAAAATCTCGTCTCTGGGCCCACTCCAACCTTGCTACGCCCCTGCCTTCTGGGCATGCAGGGATGTGGTTTTAAAATGTAAGCAGCAGGAGAAAGCAGAAGGGGAAGGTGGTGGTAAGGAGGCAGTAGAAGGGAAAGGTGTGGGGAGGCACAGGGAGTGGCAGGCTGGTAAAGTAATGCGTGTGGGTGGTGGTGGCAGGCCTGGATTCCTGCTGCCACTGCCCGAGGCACAGGTGCCTCCTGAGGCTGTCACTTCACCTTGCCTCATTAGCAAGATGCCACTGACTACCCCATTATTCCCAATGGGAGTAGCAGGAGTCCAAGGATACACTCCTTAGTAGGCACAGAGCCTCTCCATCTTCTCAAGCTGTACATGGTAAGTACCATGGAAGAAACAAACACTTAGATAGGCAGCTCACTGTGCAGTAAGTAAGCCAGCAACTTCTTATATTTTGGTTATTTTTAAGGTATGTGGCCATTTTGATACAGTTCTCCCTTAACAGTGCTAACGGTGGATTGTGATCTTTCTTAAACAAGGACCAAGTTCAATACTTGATCAAGATCTTTCCCTCACTCTTTCCTATAACCTTTAATGCCATTGACTTCAATATTAAGGAAAATAGAATAAACATTTGAGTAGCACTTTGCCTCCAGATTAAAACTTAGTTTTCAAAGAAGATAGATCTTTTTGAAAATTACATTTCAAAACATACTCAGTACACTTTCAGCAGGAAAATACATATTGAAATAAAGTTGGTCGAGGCTCCATAAACTAGTGGTTAAACTAGTGGCAGTAGCATTTGACAGAAAATTACATTATTTACTGATTTGATGTTTTTTTCAGATAGGCCATAGTTTCCAAGGCAATCATTCAGATTGAAATCTAATTCTCTAATTTACACCAGTGGTGTGACATAAGAGGAGTGATCTTACAGCTGAAAGTGCCACATGTGCTAATGGCTGAAATCCACAGCAAAAACAATGATCAACCTCCTCGTGAACATTGTAGAGGCACTGTGCGCAAAGCACCTCCACAATGGTTAGTGATCTAGAGTCCTACTGTGCAGGCAGGTGTGGCGGGGGCGATCTTCACTGATCTCTTCTTGATCCAGAAGTGCTCGTTAACACCAATGAATATGTCCCTGAGGGTCGGGGACATCTCCCAGAGAAGAGAGATCAGCAAAAATCACTCCCTGCCCATGCAGCAGGACTCTGGATTAATAAATGCTGCAGAGGCCCTTTGCACACAGTGCCTATGCACTATTAGTGAGGAGGATGGCCAAAGTATTTTGGCTTTAAGGAAGATTCTCATATCCTTTTTTTTAACCCAAGGAAATGCATATAAGTGTATCTTATTAAAAGCTTGCTCAAAAACTTTGTAAAATTGTTCCTTTGCATTACTAAGCCGGTCAGAAATCCAACCAAATTTAGTGGCGTCATAATAAGGTTCATAATAGCATAGCATCCCTTCAATTTCCAAAATATCTTGAACTGTTTTAAGATTGGCTCTGGGCTTCTTAGCAGTTCATATAAATATAGTGACTGTCATCCTGACTACCCAAGCATTCCTGCTTTAAGCAGCTGTAGGGATGGAGCCCTCTCACTGCTCTGTTGTGTTCTAATCTGAATCAAGAACACAATTGTGCAAGAACTAATATTTCAGGGCAGTCTCCCGTCCTCCAAAAGTGCTCTATAGAAGCATAAACATGTCCCTTAAAGCAGGGACATGTTTCTGCTCCACAGAGCTCTTCCAGAGGATGGGAGAGCCGCCCAGAATATTAGAGCTTTAGCAATCTTGTGCAACTGCACTCATCATTCAGAATGCAAAGGAACAGTGCAGAGGCTCTCACTGCATCCCTGCCATTGTTTGAGGCCTGGATGTCAGCCACTAAAATTTTGGTCTACAAAATGGCCATTTCCAACATTAGTCAGGCTTTTAGTTTATTTCTAGTTTTAAATTTTAGAATTTTAATCTGTATTTTAAACTGTTTTAATTGTGTTAAGGTTTTAATTGTTGTGTTTTTTGCTTGTGAACTGCCCAGGGACTTGCAAATGGGGTGATATAAAAATGTGTAAAATAAAATAAACAAATAAAGCATTTCCGTTTATCCATTTCATTAGGATGTATCAGTTGAAATCAGTAAAAAAATAGTACTCAAATTGTGGGAGACCAGATGACAACCAGACCCCTTTCATTTTGTGATGTTCCCCCAGCAACTGATTTGAGAAGGCTACAGGGGGCAATGATTTGGCTGAAAAACTTAGGGCAATCAGGCTTGTGGGTTTCATTAACCCTAACCCTTACCTCTCCCCCTCATAACCTGAGCACTGGGAAAACCCGTAATCCATAGGCAGCCAATCATGTCCAGTGGTATACAGAAGAAATGCAAGGCAGCTCCTAGTCCCTCTTCCCTGGACAGTCAGCTTTGAACTCCCACCAGCTATTTCATATCCCTTTTATTATTCCAACTCCCACACTGTAGCCACAGATGTTATTAATCTATTCAAATAAAATTCACAATTGATACTTGGGCTCTCATGTTTGACATTGCCCTCTCAGATATTTCAGTGTATGAGGTAATGTGTTTAAGATCCAGGGCATTTTTATTTTATTTTATTTTATTTTTATTCATCTGCATTGGTTATTTCAGTTTCTCCTGGCAAAAGCATTTCCATAATTCTGGACAATGCGAACTACCAGGCAAGCATTATACTGGAAAAACTGACTTAACATTCTCAGTCTCAGCAAGTGTCTGTTTCATACATTAAATGAGTTTAATCATATAAACTTTTACTACGCAGCTTGGCAACAGGAACACAGAGGAATTGCATGTTACCAGTTTAATGCACTTAGACCTTTAAATGGCTTCCAATATATTCAGTCATGGCAATCCAAATGAGAATGCTCATATTTTAGGGAAGGCTTAGCAAAAAGAGATGATGTCATGTGAGTGAGCAATACATTAAAATTACAAAGGAAAACATAATCAAGCTTGAATAATATGCCCCCCAAAAGTGCCTAACTTGGCACACCAATCCTAAATAGAATCAATGGGACTTATTTCCAAATAATTTTGCTAGAGAGCATAGTTATCATAACGTTATCTTCCTAGGCATATTGTGAGGATCCAGCCCAGTCATGGTATCCCAATGCTAGCAATGGAAGAGAAAGACTTTCTTTTCACTTTCATATACTACAGCCATGAACAGGGGTCCCTTAGGACCATTGTGAGGCTCCCTATTATGAATCCAGAAGAACCCAAATACACTTGTCTCACCAAACGTAGTGGAACTAAAACCTAACAAACACTTTGAAAATTCCATTTATTTCTCTGGGACAAGGACTACAATCCTAAAGACATCTACTTGGAAGCAAATTCTTCTGAACAAGCACTCTTGATTGGGTATGTGTTTGCATGGATGAATGTACTATACTAGGGGTTCCCAACCTGTGGTACTCCAGATGTTGTTGAACTACAACTCCCATAAACCCCAGCCACAATAAATTGTAGCTGGGGATGATGGGAATTGTAGTTTAGCAAAATCTGGAGTACCACAGGTTTGGAACCCCTATACTATACAACCTGTACAATACCAGATACTGTAGACACAACCAACAAAATTGAGGTAGGAGATGGGTTGCATGATTATAAGAACCCATGCAAATCCCTTCAACCCAAGTTGATCAAAGCAGGGTAACCGAGCTTTTGTACCTTGCTTTTAACCAAATAGAAGGAAAGGAGAGGCCTCCTCCATTGCTTTTCTTGTCATGTTGATCCATTTACTTCTTTTGCCCAGTCACTGGGACCCAAAAAGTCTGGAAACAATTGAGAGCTGTGGTTACAGGGGATGTTGTTAATGGATATGCCACTCTGTGATGGGAATTGGACCAGCTTCAGCAGGGCGGGGTCCCTCCTCTTCCTTTGTAGCCATTTGGAGGGCAGCAGCTAATGTAATGAGGTTTTCTAGTCTACTGGCAGCACAAAGCATACTGGGAAAACATGGAGGCCTTGGAGGACTATCAGCTCCTGATTTCAACAATGGATACCGGGCCTGGCTTAATCGTGCACTTTCAGGATTTACAAATGGAAGTTCTGCTTTTGTGCTACTAATGAGGAAGAAGCCTTCCAATCCTCCAGCCCACCCCAAATGGTTGTGTGAACAGGCCTTGTATGTAGCAATTCCCATAAACATGGGGAAATGTTTTTTCCAATTGTAATCACAGGAACTGGCATGGACCACCTCTTTAGTCACCCAGTCCACATATTACATTCATGCACCTGAGCATAAACCTGGTGCTAGTGAGAACTGTTTGCATGGAGAAAAACTATATTATGTTATCCTTTCTTCCAGGTAATGTGCTTAGAATGGAAGAACCCAGGATTCACTGATGCATTGTCTGGTACTCCCAGAAATGTTCACATTTGCTCCCAGAAATGTGGGAGCTTCTTCAGTTTTCATGAGATTCCATGCTGCAGTGGCATATGAATAATATGACCACATTGGCAATGCTGATGATGTAGGTCTTTCCTATCCAGCTGGCACTCTAAAGGATGGGAAAGGCCTCACCACATAGTCTCACCATGTTCACATACATGCAGAGGAGCACTTAGTCATGGGCCTGGGGGATTTGGTCCGCGGCCTCATGTCTTGGGGTGGGCTCCAAATGTTCCGGGGGGCCTCCCCAGAGCCCAGCCACTGCCTTGTGCCCACTGTGTGATGGGGATGGACACTACAGGGACAGGCATGGGCGGCAGGGTGCAGGCACTTGAGGGGAGACCAAGGTAGGGGAGGTGCAAGCGGCAACAAGAGCTCCTTTCCTGAGCCCACCTGTTGCTCAAATGACAGATCAGGCTGTTTTAGACCCATTTAGGGGTTCTCTGCACATGCAAACTTTTTTTTCAAAGTTTGAAAAAAATATTTAACTTGCCCCAGTGCGCCCCCCCCCCAAGCCCTCAAATAGGGAAGGAGGCCCTCCAAAGCCCTTCAGGTCTGGGCTCCAAAATTACATAGGGGCACCCCTGCACACAGGCCCCTGTTGTGTGAGATCACATAATGAGTTCCAACACTGCTGGGTGTTCATGTTAAGAGCAAAAGGTAAAGTAAAGTTGTGCCATCAAGTTGGTGTTGACTCCTGGAGACCACAGAACCATGTGGTTTTCTTGGAAGAATACAGGAGGAGTTTATTGCCACCTCCTGCGCAGTATGAGAAGATGCCTTTCAGCACCTTCCTATATCGCTGCTGCCCAATATAGGGATTTCCCATAGAGATACTTCACATGACACGTGTGAAGCACCTGACAAGGCTCTGCAGGGAGAGTGGGCTTAGCCCGCTTTCCCCGCAAACAAGCAGCCACTCATAGCTGGGCAGCTGGATTGGCCATCCACACGGCTGCCAGCTCTGTCACAGAGCCGGTGGGAGCTGCTGGGATTGGGGGCTGTGTGGCCCCCAGAAATCCCAGGATTCCCTGTGCAAGTGCACAGGGCGTCCTGGAGAGATCTCCGAGCCCAGGAGGCTGGCTGCAGCCTCCCAGATGGGGTGGGGTCTACTCATGTGTTGCCACGCGCTGTGGCGACACACCAGCAAAACAATGAGGTTAACAGAGTGCTAGTTCCATTAACCTCATTTAAGGGGAGGGGGAATCAGGTTAGCCGCCTTGGGAGAACTGGGCTCGCCTATGAGCCTGGTGGTTCCCACGATCCCTGGAAAGTGGGCAAAGCTCCTTTAAGCCGCTATCCAGTGATCATGGGAAGAGCCTCATAGCCTGAGAAACATAGCAGTGGGGATTCGAACCAGCAGCCTCTTGATCTCTAGGCAAGTTACTTCCCCACTGAGCAATTAGGTGGCTATGTCAAGAACATCTACCTCATGTTAAAAACAAGGTACAGTTAAAAGAGATAATCACAATATATCTCAGTGGGATTTTTCTGTGTTCGCCCACTTTCTCCCCGATGAAGTCTTTCATGAACCTCAATTAACATTATGTCCTCATGCTACCTCTAAATTTCATAAAACAGAAGCAACTTTTACCCCATTGTCACTACCAAAGGAATTTGTATAATTTTGTCTCTTCAAAGAAATGTACCACAAAAACACAAGGGTTTTTATTGGGTTAAAAAAAATTATTTTCTGCAGACTGGCATGTTTTGTTTTTCCTCAAAAATATTTTTAATCGACCACATCTAGTGCCGGAGATTTTGTTTTTCTGGGGTTGCTTCATTTGTTTCCCCAGTCTTGCAATGGACACAAACATGGAGTGAATGTTATATATGTTTTCTAGTGCTTAAATTAAAATGTTAAAGAACACCATAAAAGTTATATTTTTAGTGAAAGACTTCACTCTAGTGGCTAGGGAATTGATGTCAGTCGGAAAATGATTTCCCAGTGGTTTGGTTTTGTAGCAAAAGTCTTCAACTTTTATGTATATAGACTTTGAAGTTGGAAATTGTTGTTAGACTATCAAATATTGTTTGAGGTGTCACTCATTTTTTCTTTTTGTTATGGGAATGGGATCTTAGCAGAGAATTATTGAGGCAGAAAATGAGCATGTGAGTGACACCGAAAAGAAAGGTGTTTATAGGGCATATACAAGGTGAATTGTTGTGGAACCTAAAACAGTCAATAAAATCTTCGTTAATTCTCTAAGTGTCTGGTTTCTTTTTGAAAGAAGGTAGGGTTAAATCTCTTAGGATATCATGCTTGCATGTATCATTTGCTTTGTGGATTATTTTTTTAAAAAATCCCTGCTTGTGTAACCAAACTCTCCGAGTTCTGTAAGTCACACCCAAAGTGGCCATTATCCTGCAGCTAACATGGGCTGACCTGGGAATGGATTACTGACTTTTCTTCATTTATAGGGACTATTCACACAACTGCGCAGGCAGGCCTGTGGGTGGGCGAGAAAGTACCTTCCCCCAGATGATAGATCTTTGTCCCTTTGGCATGCAAGTGGCACACCCACACAACCCACGCTGCCAGGAGGAGTGCAGATCACTATCCGTGCTGCTCCTGCCAGCTTGGATCAACAGAGGCTGGGAGGGACTCATTTTCTCAGCCTCTGAATATCCCACAAGGGACCATGAGATGATGATTGTGGTACTTTGGAGGATTCCCGCATCAGATGGGCACTCTCAGCACCCATCTCTGCCACAAGTCTGGCAGCCAGGTTAGGAGACCATTTGCTCCCTTAACCTTGGCTAAGAGCTTGGCTTAGGAGTGGGGTTAGGCTGGGCGGGGGTGCTGGTATCTGTGCAGAACCCAGCATCCCAGATGAGGGAATGCTGCTCATGAGAACAGCCTCATAGTCTCCATTGTCTCCTGTACACTTTCCATTACTGGGGACATCTCTGCACTTACAGCTTACTCCTTACTCCTCACCAGTAGATGCACCATTCAGTCTTTCTGAAGTGTGAATTCAGGTGCTCAATGACACTGGATGGACTTCCTGTGGGGGACAGGGGGCAAGCCAAGTAGGGCATAGTGTGGTGTTTTCTTTAAAATCATGTTGAGGTCTACACTGCTTCTAGTGAGCTGTTGTACACACGCATCAAACAGAATTAGATGGTAGAATTCTAGACTGTAACATTTCACACTGCAATTGTGGGGACATATGTCGGGTGCTCCCCCTAGCAAAAATCTCTCTGTGTGTAGTACTCCAGCATATCAGAAGGAAGGGGGTACATTAAAGCTTTCACCATGATGTGCTAGTTTTCTGTATGCAGAAAGGTTTTTTTTAAAAAAATGTGTAGGAGCATGCCAAATTACAATTCCCCAGCTGCAGTGTCAAGTGGTTCAGCCCAAGAACTCTGCCAACTTGCATCTTGTTCCATGTAATTTGTATAATGATGCGTTATTCTCTTTTCTTACAATGGAAAAGGTTGTTTTCTTTGAAGACTTCATTCAGAAGTAGAGAAACAGGTCATAAGAACAGCCAATGCAACAGATCAAGGCAATGAAGTAGGTTCAAGTAGCTCTGGAGCCCTCTGAGGATATGGAATGAATCTGGCTAACAGACAGCCCTGTTCCAAACACAATGCTTGGAATCAGTCCCACTGCAATAAAGTAAGATAGAGTCAGCCTTTCTCTGGAGAACTGCAGAAGAAATCATAATTTCCAGGTGCTGGTGTCTGGTATAGAATCATTTTGGTGCTGGCCACAGAGAAAGACAAAAGACAAAGTCAGTGCAGTAATATACTTTATTGGACTACGTTCATTAAGAAGCATACCACTTTTTCTCACTTATTGTCTTTTACTTTAGGGCTTGACAGTCCTTTCTCAGAATCAAATGGAAGCTTCATGGAAGATGTTAGACATATAAAAGTGTGAAACCATCAAGGCCACATACAGAGCTCAGTCTATGGCCCTTTAAGCACATAGGTCAGTGGCTCATATAACATGCAGTTCCTCGCCCCCACAGTCATGGTTCTGGGAAAGCTGCCCCCAACACTGAGATCAGCAAAAGAAGCCTCTCACGTGAGAGCATCCAAACACACAGGGGGTTTGGGTTAGAGCCTAAGAGTAGTTGTCTAGATGGTATAATTTGAAATCACGGTGGAGTTATGAGTTCCTGCTGCCTGGCTAGAAAGCCGAACTGAAGTGCAGCTTTATTTTCACATGGTGATATTTCTGCCTCTTCGGGAAGAAGCAGGATCAGAAAGGACATGGTCAGGTTTTCAATATTTTTACATCTCAAATGGATCGGAGGACAGACAATTAAAATGAGGATGGCTGTCTTGAGATTAGCCCTCCCTCATTGTGTTCTGGAGGCAGCAGAACAGAGTGGGTATGAACAACCTGCTAGTCTTGGGTGCAGATGGCTTTAATTGTCATTCCCAGATGTTCTGCCTCCTGAAGGTCAAATTCACCTTGTATAAATCTGGCTGAATCCTTCCAAGGGAGAGAGTTAACACATATATTCTATGCTAAGAAATGTAACAAAGCAGCAACCTTCTTCTTCTTTTTTTTACTCTGTATGTCTCAGCTTGCATATTTAGAGGCAAAGAGGACTCAGGCTGTCTCTGAGCCAAAACCGTGGGACACAGATTGACATTAGAGTAAGAAAGCTTTTGTCATTAGACATCAGTTTAAAGATAAAATTAAAAGTTTCCAATTTTGCTGGATATTATATATCAACAAAAATATGTTATTGTGCATAGTAATAAGATAAACAAGAGCTTTGTCATCTACTCTTTTCCACTTCTACAATGCCCCAGTGAAATAGAACCCCACTGTGCTCGTTTCTCAGAAGGTGAATTGAGGCTGAGAGCAGGTAGGGCCACTCAGCACACTGGTAGTTACAATGAGCAAAGGACATCTAAATGTGCATCCATGAGCCACACTGGGTCTCAGAACAAGAGTGTTTGTTTGTTGCAGTAAGGACCACCAACAATTGTTCAGGGCTGGCCCTAGGATAAATAGCACGGGCGAGGAGTGCCTTCAGCACCCCTCATTGTTTAGTTTACCTGAGTTACCAAGTCCTATGGCTTATCCATGCTCAGCTTGCCCCCCCCCCACTTTTCAGGTAGGCCCCCTGAGTGCTCATACATGAGGCCAGCCCTCAGTCCTGGGGTGTATCACAATCCAATCTGTTCATCTTCAAGATGCCACAAGATTTTTGGCTGCATTCTCACAATACTTTTCTGGCCCTGAATGTTAGTCAGGATTGGCAGCTGCACTCAGCACACAATCTGTTTTGCTGTTGGGATGCTGCAGTATAGTCCCCACACAATCCCAGTTAGTAGCTCTGGAGGAGCAGGTCAAAACAGCCATTGACCAGTCTTGACATCCTTCATGCTGCCTGGAGTGGGCGGCCAAAGCTGCTCTGACCATGCTCAGCCTCATTCAGCAATCTCCAGAGAACTTCAGAACTAACCAGCAAGACCAGGAAGGCAGGGGAGTGTTCCAAGTGAGTGGCAAACACAGGACACTTGACCAATTAAGGGCTGGGTGACTTGCACTTCACCCCAGGAGGGAGGCAAGCTGGAGAGCAAGGAGCTTTCCAGGATTAGACTGACAGATGGGTTGTGCAATCAGACAGCTCCACCTAAACCCCAGAGTTGGATTAAGCAAATACATGGATCCCAGGGCATCCTGGACAGCTCCGTCTATGTGCATCCTCCTGTACTGGAGTACTGCCTGCATGCATGATGGGCAGGTGTGAATTCTGGGAGTGGGAGGACAGGGAGGGACCATTTCCTGTACCTGGCCACTGTGTGTGTGTGTGTGTCACTTGGTAGGAGGCAAAGGGATGGCATCCCTCTCAGGGACCCATTGTTCTCCAGTTGGCTTAGCAGGAAGGAGTATGCTTAGCCATCATTTTATCCTACTTGGCATCTCCTCCCTGCACCAGCACCAATTTGTCTTTCAACTGATTTGCACCGTCCACTGTGCCTTGCACAGGGAGTACAATTTTTGGAGGGGGCTTCAGTCCACTGGCCAAAAATAGAAGCAAAAAGGGTACCCTTGGTGAAGGTGCATCCAGGGGCCATCTATGCAACTCTTCCTATCCACACCTCTCCCTGTTGACATGTCACACAAGTGCCATCTCTCCCCATCTTCCCAAATGGATAGTTTCCCAAGATACTGGTCCCACAGGCAGTGGACCTGGCCAATTTCATATGAGTGGCCAAGTCTCCCTGCTGAAATCTGTCAATGGAGTGTGGGGCTGCTGTCCAGGTGTTGCTGATCAGGCCATGCTGCACTATAACATTAAGGGGCAGGAGTATGGATATTGGGGCAGGTGTAGATTATGTGGTGTACTGCCAGGCAGAGTACAGTCAAGGTGTTCTGGGTGGATGGCCATGAAGTACAAGGAGGAGGCTAGAACATCAGCAGGCATGGTCTGTTCTGGATTCAGGAGTCTATGGTGGCTACGCAGGTGAGGATCAGTGCATGCAGGGAACCAGGATTGGTGAGAAGTGTGCATCCTCATTATCAGAGGATCCTGTAAGAGCAGCTGGGGGGATAGATCTGATCTTAGATCAAATATCCCAGTTAACACCACAGAAATTAGCCAGGGTTGCTGCCACAAGCAGGTTCACACAATCACAGCAATGTCAGTCAAACATGATTGTGGTATCCCAGCCAAAATATTCTATAATGTGCAGGCATTTTACAGTGTGTCCTTCCTTGTACATGACAAAGCACATGTACAATTCTGACTGACTAAATAGCAAACTCAGAAACAAATAGTACTCATTGTACTGATATATTTTACTTTGTTTCCCAAACTTCTAACAGCTAAGGTTCACTTTTCTTCCCGAATTAAAATTGGAAGAACCCCACTGACTTCTGTGCACATATCTGCTGTTGTAGAGGTCAGCAGGATGCATGAAACAATACAATGGGGAAAGAACCACACACATTGCCCCATTTGGACCCTTATGTGCCCCCATGATTCTAGACTATTGCTGTGTTCACCACTCCCTGTATCTGGGTGTCTGGCAACTGCAGTGCATTGGGGAATCCCCCAGGAGGCAGGAGTTCCAGGTGCCCATTTCTGTGTCTCCTCAGGCTGAAAGAAACCCAATGGTACACACAATCCCAAAGTCTTGGCTAACAGTGCATTGGCACTGTTAACCCAGGCTAAATGCCAGCTAAAAAGATGGGCGGGGCAACTTTGCTCTGCAGGAATCGGGCCCGAACCCGCCAATTCTCACATGAAGCCTAACCTAGGCTGGACTTCCCTAGCCTGGGTTAGACTGTGCGTGAGAACAGCCTCATAATGGGCTAGTTCAGATGAAACTTTGATCGTTATTATTAGATTGTTTTACCTGTGTACAAATGATCACCCGAATCAAAAACCACACATTCTCTACCCTGGATTTAAATACTAGATGTAATGTAGGATTTAGAATGTGGGGTAGTCATTATCATGCGATTAGATGATCATCTGAATTGCAGTGTGGTGTTTTCCCCCTTAACCATAGAGTTTGAATTGTAAACAGGGCAGAGTCCAGGATTGGATGTAGGAGGGACTTACTTTTGGTGCAATTTTTTTCTTGCTGGCTGAGGTGGAGAGTTGTGAGAGAGCTCTTTTAATCTCTGTTACATTAACTGACATAGATGGGAAACTTGCTGCTTACAAGACAAGTGTGCAGTTTACAAGTTTCACCCACTTTCTGATATAAAATAAATGTGGAAAACTGTGCATGCCTGAGTTTGAGTTTCAGAAATGATTTTTAAAATTTGTATTCTGGGAGGGGGAAGGAACAGTCTTACCCATCAAGGAAAAGCAAGTCTTATCCCTTGTCTTCACTCCCCCACCTTCCAGAGCCCAACTTACAGCTTGCTTCTTCAGTAATCCCCCACTCCCCCGCCACATTTCTCTCTGCTAGGATGTGGCAGAGCATTTTGCCCAGGAAGAACCCATTCATGTTGGGGGTGAAGGACTGACATAGCAAGGCTGCAAAAGGAGAGAGCCCAAGGTAGGGTGGGGAGGCCAGACCACCTGGCAGGTCCCTTAAGGCATAGAGGTTGCCCTTGGTCCTTTGCCTTCTCTTCCCCACTCAGCTGCAAAACTGTGTCTTTTAGTTCTCCAGCAGAAATTTGGGGTTGTGGGCTTGGAAACTGTGAGGATCCTTTCCTATAAAAGGGATTTCCCCAGTTTAGAGCTCAATATATTGCTTACTATAATCTATCTAATCTATCACTGTTTGGGCCTCACTCCCAGATCAACGCACAAAAGAAAGAAACATCTCTGTAGTTTTTTACAGGTAGGTTTTTGGTTCAACCAGACTACCAAAACAACCCCAAAACAGAAAATGCAGGGAATCTCTCCCACTGAAAAGCACGGAGAATGAAACCTCATAGAGATAGGCTAGTGTCACAGAGAGAGATAAGAGGTTGCTATTTAGAAGAATGCTTGCAAACTACAAGCCCTTTATTTTATTTTATTTTATTTTATTTATTTTATTACTAAATTTATATGCCACCTTTTATTAAAACAATCCCAAGGCTTTTACTAATATATACCTGGGTGCACCCTGAGATCTCCAAACATGCCCATTTAATTTGTGTACTTCAAGCTAGCAGGCAGGTAAGTGTGTCTTCATAGAAGACAAAGGAGCCAAATTTCTCAGTTCTGCCTTGGGAAAGGATTGCATCTCAACAACTGATCACTATGCATGAAGGTTTATGTACTTCTGTCTATGGGAAGGTGCTATGTTTGAAGCAGGAAATACAACAAAGGAAGCCTGGGAACCAAAGAGAGAGGGGAGTGATACCCCTGCATCTGCAAAAGGAAGGTACAGTAGAATTCTAAACACGAGTGGAAGAATACACTCTACCCACATTGATATGTTCATCGGAATCTGTTTTTCCAGTTGGTATAAAAAACTACAGATATACGAAGTGTGTGTTGAAAAGTATCCTCTGAACTGGCCCCATATCTTTCTATCCTTACCTGAAAATTTCCTAGCAGTTACCTCTTTTGGGGGCACTAAATTAATAGATTTTGAGGCCTGATACTTCTCTAGCCCTATTTCCTCAGTAATACAGCCCACCAATTTCATTTCAGTTTCTGAACAAAACCCCAAATGCAGTATGTGCATTACATACACACATAATCCTTGATCGTATATAGTAAAATTTAGAGAAGTCTCTTTGACATTAAACGGGGAAGCAAGGAGGTTATGTCCTGTAACCTCCACTCTAAAATATAAACAGCATGGCCTTAAATGCAGCAGCATTTTTAGTACAATATAAAATATATTATAGATGTGAGTCATGGAATTGCTCCCTTCTGGGCAGCTGTGTGCACAACTAACTGATGCATCCAATTATTTTATGTAACCAAGAGAAGCATTTGGCACTTGGGTCAGGATTTCCCCCATAATAGCAGTCATTGGAGGAGAGAGAGAGGGCAGGAGAGAGAGGGGGGAGGGGGGGAGAGGGAGAGCATCTAAGTAATCAATTGAATAAACATTATGCACAAAATAAGTCTTGCTCACATTCACTAAGCGGCTCTCTGTGAGAGCCAATAACTGCCTGCCATACCTAAATGGCACTTCATAGTGTGTGTCTGTGTGTGTTTGAGAGAGAGAGCGAGAGAGCGAGAGAGAGAGAACACTCCTGTACTTCAAACAAACTTAAAGTGCAACATATTTATTTACATAAAGGAATCTTGATTTAAGATCGCATAAGGAACTATTTTCCACTCTAGCTCATATGTAGGATTTCATGCTGAATTTTCACATAGTGAAGAATCTAGGAACTGAACCCAAAAACATGGTTTTATTAGGGAAGTTTTACAGGATGAAAAGCCAAAGCTATAGGTCGGGTGCACGACTGTGACCACTCAAGCTACTAAATTCAAAATGTCAAGGTTCTCATAATGAAGAATAGGCATAGTGTGACCTTTTGCCACTTGGTCAGATGTCCAACCTCTAGCCAATCAGAGACTATCGCCATATGGACCAAAGAGAAGCAAACAGGGAGGATATTCTCACAATGTGGGAGAACCGGACTAAGGGAGCCTAGCCCAATTCTCCCCCATTGTGAGAACCACCGGGCTCGCAGGCAAGTCCGGTGGTTCCACAGTGGCTAGCCCGCCTAAGAACCCCTCCCCTTAAACCAGGTTAATGGAGTTAAAGCTCCGTTAATCTGATTTTCTTGGTCATGAGATGCCGCAGCATCTCGGCAACTCACGGCAACTCATTAGTAGACCCCTGACTGGGAGGTTAAAACAAGCTTCTCAGCCTGAAGGGTCTCCCCAGAATGCCCCGTGCAAGAAAAAACCCAGGCCCAAACCCCCACTCAGTTATCAGTGGGTCTCCCTCGGCCAGTCATTCTATCTCTCTCCAACCTTTTTAATAGAGTTTTTGTTACAATAAAATTGGGTGGGGGCAGCAAACTTTGTACACAATCCTGAGTGCCTTAGAAGGGCAGCACAGAAATGGAAAAACAATAACAAATATTTTCTCTGCTTTGTAATCTATTATTTATTATGTATTGTTGTTGTTTCCGATGTGACTTGTAAATTTAGAGTACCTATATGGAGGTATTCAGTTAAAAATATTATTTTTTAATTTAAAATATTTATTTAAAATCCACAGGATATGTAACCTCACAGAGGCTTACATAAAATTAAAACAAAGCAATAATAAAAAATATACAGTTAAAACAGCAGTCACTAGCTAGTTTCTAACGTCAGTAGTTGAAGCTTTTGCAAAAGAGAAAAGCTTTACATTTCGGTCAGAAGACAAGAGGGAGGAACAGCCTTGAACCTCATCAGAGAGGTTGTTCTATCTAAAGCCTCAGGGGAAACTAGAGAAAAAGCCCTAATACTGGCAGCAGCTGAGCTCTGGACCAAATTACATGCACATACAGACATGTGCTATAGAGTTGTGCTTCCAAGTAGAAGTGTCTTTTTATTAAAAACATGGAGAAGGGGAGGCAAATTCAGTTTGATCAGGGCGCATGGGGCGGTTCACTCTTCTCCTGCATCCATTTTCCTGCTGAAAATCACCTCCCTGAAGCAGTGATTGCTTCTGAAGCAGCAGTTTGAGGAAATCACTGCTTCAGTGACAAATGGTCACATGGTGAGATTTTTGTCAGAAAAATGGAGCACAGGGAAAGAGTGAACTTCTCTAGGGAGCCCAGCCGGGTTCTGCACGTTCGTGTGATCTGCTGGGATTGGGTCGATCCTGGCGGTGCCATGGCAGCAAATCCACCTACGGAGCCTCCCTTGAAAACGAGGCTGAGTGAGCACGCCCTTAAACTTGTTTTTCTGCTCATGTGTCAGCTGTGGCTTGGGCAGGGGAAGGGGGATCCCACATACTTGTGTGGTGCATTATTGGAGCCCTGGGGGTTGAGCAGGGTGGCCCTGGGCAGTGTGTCCCAGCACCCCAACCCTCTGAGTTGCTTGCAGCAGCCAGTGCTCATGTGGGTGGGCAGATTGCTCATGTGCGGGGAGGTAAGCTCTTTCAGGCTTCCTCTCTGCAAACCCTGTAGCCTTTTTTCACTGTTCATGAAGAAAGGCTCTATATCTCAGTCATGGCCGATTATCTAGACCCATTTCAAACTGGCTTTAGAGTGGGATATGGGGTTGAGTCTGCCTTGGTCGGCCTGATGGATGACCTTTACCAGGGAATCGACAGAGGGAGTGTGACTCTGTTGGTTCTTTTGGATCTCTCGGCAGCGTTTGATACCATCAACCATGGTATTCTTCTGGATCGCCTGGGGGAATTAGGGATAAGAGGCACTGCTTTGCAGTGGTTCCACTCCTATCTCTCAGGCAGATTCCAGATGGTGGAGCTTGATGACAGCTCCTCTTCAAAATGGGAGCTATTATATGGAGTCCCTCATGGCTCCATTATGTCACCAGTGGTTTTTAACATTTATATGAAACCGCTCTCAGTATGCTGATGACACCCAAATCTATTTCTCCTTATCGTCATTATCAGGAAATGGCATTTACTCCCTAAATGCCTGTCTACGGGCAGTAATGGGCTGGATGAGGGATAACAAATTGAAGCTGAATCCAAGCAAGATGGAGGTGCTCATTGTGGGGGGTCATAATTTAAGGAATGAGTTAGATCTTCCTGTGCTGGATGGGGTTACACTCCCTCAGAAGGAACAGGTACGGAGCTTGGGAGTGCTCTTGGATCCAGGCCTCACCCTGGTATCTCAGGTGGAGGCTATGGCCAGGAGCAACTTCTATCAACTTTGGCTGATTTGACAGCTGTGTCCATTCCTTGATGAGAATGATCTCAAAACAGTGGTGCATCAGCTGGTAACCTCCAGGCTCAACTACTGCAATGTGCTGTACTTGGGGTTGCCTTTGTACATAGCTTGGAAACTTCAGTTAGTTCAAAATGCGGCAGCCAGATTGGTCTCTGGGGTAACCCGGAGAGACCATATTATACCTGTCTTAAAACAGTTGCAATGGCTGCCGATATGTTTCCGGGCGAAATACAAAGTGCTGGTTATTACCTTTAAAGCTATGAATGGCTTGGGTCCAGGCTATCTTAGAGAGTGCCTTCTTCAGTATGATCCTTATTGCTTGTTGAGGTAATCTGGAGAGGTCCGTCTCCAGTTACCACCGGTACATCTGGTGGCAACTCGGAACAGGGCCTTTTCTGTAGCTGCTCCTAGCCTATGGAATGCACTCCTGGCAGATATCCGCAGTTTAGGCTCGTTGTCGGCCTTTAAGAGAGCCCTAAACTTATTTGTTTGGCCTGGCCTTCGAAGGTTTGTAAATTGTTTTTAAAAGTATTTTAATTAGTTTTAAATAGTTTTTAATTTGTGTTTGAATTTTTTATATTGTTTTTAGCATTGTGTTTTAAATGGTGTGTGTTTTTATGGCTTTTTAAATTTGTTGTACACTGCCAAGAGCCTTTGGATGGGGTGGTTTATAAATGAAATAAATAAATAAATAAATAAATAAATGGGTCATGAATTACCATGAGTTTTGCGTTGGAGGTACTCTGCACTGTTTAAAGCCAGAGTGACAGATGTGCCCTGAGAGTGGCAACAATCAATTCGAAATGTATGGTGTTTAATACCTTCAGCATCTGATCACTGTTAAAAAATGTATGTGTATATATAATCATTATATTCATTCCTTTTTGTTACCTTTTACCATAAGTTACCAAAATCCTATATGCTTATCACTAGTCAAGAATGATATATTTCTAGATTCATGGCTCCAAGCTTTGGTGACTTCTGCCTCTATTTTTGGAAGAAACAAGGAAAAAGTACACACAAGTGACAGTGTGAATTTCACTAGAGAAATGGCTAGAAATTCTAAACATAATTAAGGAAGAATTAAGGCACCATTAGCCAACTGTTCTGAGTAATTCCAGATGAGAGAGAAATACAGACTGGGATGCAGCACTTTGTAAAATATTCCATAAAAAGGGATTGAAAATTCCTACAGATTACATTAACTCTTCTTGCCTTTCTTGTACGTTAAAATATTTTATCATTGTCATGAAGAAAGCTCAGAAATTCACAGTGTTGTGTTTAAAAAAAAAAAAAAATCTGTGCTGATAACCCTTTGGCTAATTTAGAAGGCTTTCAGAATTCATTCAATATCATTCAATGTGAACAAACAGAGAGAGAAGAACAGAATTGTCACTGATTATATAGGGATGAGGAAACTACAGTACGATAATATTCAAAAAGCTGCTTTGGAATCTGATATTTGAGTTCAGATGTTCATGGGAAGATTTACCAACACATTCTAAATACCAGCTTCATGCTCAGCCCTACAGATCTGTTGCTTAAAAAAATCAGAATTCTAAGCTTCACATTAAATCCATTAGGCAGACCTTTAGCTGGTTCTAACATCATGTGAAACCAGGTTTATAACTCAGGTTTGCACACTTTGCGCATAAGAGGAGGAAGGACACTGCTCCTGATCCTCACTGTATACAACAGGCAGGATTTGTCATGACGTCTGAATCCAACAAATTCTGACTTTTTAAGCCAGGGTATGAAACTGGGATTCAATAGTGCCAAACATTTTGTAGTGACCTCTCAAGATAGTAGAATTAAGGGCTTTCTGTATTGTCCTACTATCCTTGGGTTACCAATGAAATAGCTAGTACTTCTAGTACACTCCTTTAGTTATGGAATGTACTAGAAAGGATTTGTACTGTCAGGGATTTGGCCTATACTGAATGTGTGTACCTAAGTCTAGGGACCAGGGATAGGCTGGGACTTCTGCTGGTATACCGATCACCCCACTGCCCAGTGGGGTCCCTAACTGAACTGACGGACCTAGTTGCTGTGTTGGCATTGGAGTCACCCAGGTTGTTGATGGTGAGGGACTTTAATGTTCATTTTGGGACCGGGTTGTCAGGGGCGGCTAATGAGTTCACAGCGACCATGGCAACTGTGGACCTATCCCAGTTGGTCTGTAGTCCGACACATGATACTGGTCACACACTCAATTTGTTATTTTGCTTCAATCAGGGAGGTGTCCCATGGGTGGGGACTCCTGTCATCTCCTCATTGTCATGGATGGATCACCATCTGGTTAAGGTAGAACTTACAACCATGACCCATCTCTGCAGGAGAAGGACCTATTAGATTGGCCAGCTTGAGGAGGTTATTGGATCCAATAGGATTCCAAGAAACCCTGGTGGGGTTTAGGGTTGGCTCTGCTAACGATTCTGTCAAGGCTCTGGTACAAAGATGGAATGATGAACTCACTAGAGCAGTAGACACAATAGTTCCTAAGCGTCCTCTCCGACTTGCTTTAAAGACAACCCTGTGGTATTCGGATGAGTTATGGGAGCTGAAGCCATGAGGTAGACGATTAGAGCAGAAGCGTAGGAAGACCCGGTGCGAGTCTGATCAGGCATAACCCAGAGCACATTTGAAGACCTATGCTCTGGCAGTATGGGCAGCAAACAAGCAGTTCTTTTCTGCCCGCATTGCTTCTGCAAATTCACGTCCAGCTGAGTTGTCCGGGGGGGGGGCTCATATGTACCCCCTCCCAATTGAGTTTAAACTTGGAACCATTGGTCACTCGCTGTGATGTCTTTAACAACTTTTTTGTGGATAAAATCTCTCAGATTCAAACTGAGCTGGATTCCACAGTTTCTGCAGAGTCTACTGTGGAGGTGTCCAACAATTCCTCTTATGAGATTAGATTGGATCATTTTCAGTTTGTGACTCCTGCAGAACTGGACAAACTGCTTTGGACAGTGAGTCCTACAACCTGTTCTTTTGACCTTTGCCCAACTTGGCTCATCGCATCTGATAATCATATTATCAGAGAGGGTCTGGTTAATATTGTAAATGCTTCTCTGAGGGAGGGCAGGATGCATCCTGCCCTCTGGTTAATATTGTAAATGCTTCTCTGAGGGAGGGCAGGATGCATCCTGCCCTCCCTCAGAGAAGCATTTACAATATTAACCAGACCCTCTCTGATAATATGATTATCAAATGCAATGAGCCAAGTTGGGCAAAGGTCAAGAGAACAGGTTGTAGGACTCACTGTCCAAAGCAGTTTGTCCAGTTCTGCAGGAGTCAGAATTATTAGACCACTTTTGAAGAAAGCTGCTCTGGATCCCTCAGAGTTAGCTAATTACAGACCTGTTTCTAATCTTTCACAGTTGGGCAAGGTGGTTGAGCGGGTGGTGGCCTCTCAGCTCCAGGCAGTTTTGGATGATGCAGATTATCTAGACCTGTTTCAAACTGACTTTCATGTGGGCTATGGGGTCTAGACTGCCTTGGTCAGCCTGATGGATGATCTCCAACTGACTATTGACAGAAGGAGTGTGACTCTGCTGATCCTTTTGGATCTCTCTGTGGCTTTTGATACCATTGACCATGGTATCCTTCTGAATCACCTGAGGGAGGTGGGATCGGGTGGCACTGTTTTACAGTGGTTCTGCTCCTACCTCTCTTGCAGATTACAGATGGTGTCATTTGGAGACATTGTTCTGCTAAGTGAGAACTGAAGCGTGGAGTCCCACAAGGCTCCATACTGTCTCCAATGCTTTTCAACATCTACATGAAACCACTGGGAGAGATCATCAGGAGGTTTGGTGCAGGGTGTTATCAATATGCTGATGACACCCAGATTTACTTCTCCATGCCAACCTCGTCAGGAAATGGCATATCTTCTCTAAAT
Source organism: Hemicordylus capensis (assembly GCF_027244095.1). NCBI lineage: Eukaryota > Metazoa > Chordata > Lepidosauria > Squamata > Cordylidae > Hemicordylus > Hemicordylus capensis. The sequence goes on along the minus strand of NC_069658.1, from coordinate 334,273,459 downwards.
GCCTGCATGAAGGCAGTAGTGGGCTGGATGAGGGATAACAAACTGAAATTGAATCCAAAGATGACTGTGGGGAGCCAGGACCCGAGAGATGGTTTAGAGCTGCCTGTTCTGTATGGGATTACACTCTCCCTGAAAGATCAGGTACATAGCTTGGGAGTGCTTCTGGACCCAAAGCTCTTCCTGGTTTCTCAGGTTGAGGCGGTGGCCAGGAGTATTTTTTATCAGCTTCGACTGATACGTCAGCTACGTCCATTTCTATGAATGACCTTAAAACAGTGGTACATATGCTGGTAGCCTCCAGGCTTGACTACTGTAATGCACTCAATTGCCTTTGTACGTGGTCCGGAAACTACAATTGGTACAGAATGTGGCAGCCAGATTGGTCTCTTGGACAACACAAAAGGACCACATAATACTGGTTCTAAAAGAACTGCACTGGCTGCCGATATATTTCCGGGTGAAATACAAAGTGCTGGTTATTACCTATAAAGCCCTTAATAGCTTGGGTCCAGGCTATTTGAGAGAGTGCCTCCTTTGTCATTATCCCTGTTGCCTGTTACGATCTTCTGGAGAGGTCCAGTTATGGTTGCTACCAGCTCATTTGGTGGCGACCCAGGACCGGACTTTCTCTGTGGCTGCCCCAGGGCTTTGGAATAAGCTTCCTGCTGAAATAAGAGCATCTCCTTCTCTGTTTGTTTTCAGGAAGAACCTCAAGACCTCCTGTTCCCTCAGGCTTTTAATTAGAATTAATTGTAATAATTTTAAGAACTTGATTTAATAATTTTATTATATGGTTTTTATTGTCATGTATTTTAATGTGTGATTTTTAAATATTTTAAATTTTGTGCACTGCCTAGAGATATGCATATCAGGTGGTATAAAAATACAATAGATAGATAGATAGACTAAAACAAGAATTGCAGCCCAAGGATTGGCTGCTTAGTTGAGACCATTAAGTGAAATTCAGTGCATTCCATTTCCTGCTCCTGGCCTCAGTTGACCTCTTAGGATTTCCAAATCACTAGTTGTGCAGCCCTCAGGATGTCCTCAGGGGCATAATTTTAGGTAGCAAAGAGTGCTTCCAGAGGAACAGAAGATCAGCAAAAAATGCCTACACACCCCATGTATGAGCACCTGCATTTCAGAAGTGGAACCATTTAAAGGTGGCACTTGCCACTCTCCCTCCCCCGCACTCAAACCGCTGAACCAGCGGCAGCAAAAACTGGTTTGTATTTGAACCCGAGTACAAACTAGTAATATTGCCAGTGGCTTAACCTGGTTTTTGTGCTGTGGCTACTCCCAAAACCAGAGAAATGGCGGCTCAGAGCAGCCCAGAAATGGTTCAGCTCTATGCCAGCCATGGTTCTCACTGGCCGCCTCTCTGAGCTGTTACCCTGCTCTCTGCCGTCTCCACATTCCTCCTGCCATTGCCTGGCAATAGGGATGCCACATTCATCCATTTAAAGGGAGAGAACCACATTGGAGAAAGCCCACTTTCCCCTGTGTCTTGTGGGCACTCCTTGTCCATCTGAACAAAAAGAATGGGATGACAATTCAGGCACAGCAAGGGGAGGATGCTCTAAGCAATTCCGGACTGCAGAGATATCTGCATAAATACATGAAACCCCAGTAATACCAGAAACTGAGCAACTTGGTTGTTTCCCCACAAAGGGCATACATGCTAGGGGAATGATACCACATCACTTGGCAGAAATACCAGTATGCTGACTTTGTACATAAACCCGCATAAACCTCAGCTGTGAAAACCTTCCTGTTGTCCACTCATATAAAGAAAGAGACAACACATAGCCCCTCAAATCCGGTGTCTGTCTCTGCCCAGTTGATTGGATTTCTTGAGAAACCTTGCAAAGCACACATTGGTGTGTTGCCTGGCATGCAGGATTTACTTGAAATTACCATACCAAGCATTTTGACAAATTCCATCCAAGGAAGGGGAGGGCAAACACGCACAAGAAACCCTTTCATTAATAACACAGCTGATCTAGTGTGGCTGCCCAGCAAGGCATCGTGTCCAAGGTGTTGCATGTGCTGTCTGGTTGGGCAACAGGGCATTGATTTCCCTGGATGCCTGGACAGTGTCTATTTTTAAGGTTCCCATGGACAGTGCTGCTCCCTCCAACTATATAGAAGGATGCTGTAAGCTCTACAAATATATGTTTGTGTATTCAAAAGTTCAGCCTTGCCCCCTGACTTGGAGAATGGTGTAGTACCATGCATGCTGGCAAAGGAAAGTCTACCAACAACATTTGGGTTAAACAATAGCCCCTAGGTTTTTAAAGTGGCTCTGTTCTATTTTTCATTCCAGTTTGTAGGGGAAGGAGGGTCCAGCCCCTTCCCCTGGGGTGCAAGCATGCAGTCTCAGCCATAACTCATAAATGGAACCATCCAACAGGAAACAGGGAATGAACTCAAGAGCCGTGTGTGATGATAACACATGCAATACATGCACAATCCCTTCTCCCAAGGACCACTCTCTCATGAGAGTGCCTGGACATGGAGATAGGCATGTGGGCCAGAGGGCTGTTGCCGTCCAGCTCAGTTACTAGTTCTATGCAAGCCCCAGGGAAGGGTACTGCAGGGACACCTTTACCATCCTGGTAACTGCCATGAAGGAGAAGTCCAAGCACACCCTCTATCACTTTGGTCTCCCTGCCACACATTTCCAGCCCCCCCCCCGAACATCCACCTAACTTGCCAAGGATCACCTTGCCCTGGTATGCCCTGCAGCAGCCAATTTACATACGCCACAATGTCATTCCCTGCCCGGTGCATTTGGCTATGGACATAGGATCCATCCCTGTTTTATCCCATCTCTGTTCACCTGAAACCACTCAGACACATGGAGTGGACTGGACTGCTTGGAAGTCTGCAAGGGTTGAGTGGAGAGGGATAACAGGACCCCCACATCAGGACCCCAGAGATAACAGGACCCCCACATCATCAGGGCCACCTATAGTTGGATGGCCTACCTCATGAGAGTGCAGTCCAACAGAGACCTAAAGCACATGGTGCCTTTGGTTTGTCCCAGTGGACTGGCCCTATCATGGCAGGGCTAATCCCCAGCTGGCAAGCCGACATGGGGGCAGGAGTGTGTTGGGGCTTCCTGGACTGCTTGGCCCAAGTCTACAAGTCCAGGAGTATCCTTTGTCACAGTGGACCAAACTCCAGGATCCTTTGCTTGCCCTCATGTATATTTCCTCTCATAGGAAGTCATCATAATCTCTTCCTGAAGAAACAGAAAGCTAGTGCCCCTCTCCATCCCCAAGTGCCAGTAAATGGTATGAGATTGTATGACTACAGGAGTCATTCAAGGGCAGTGGTGCAACTAGTGTGAGGAATGAATTAAAATGCCCTTTCCCTGCCAAGGGTGGGAGATCAATGCCGATAAGGCACAATTGCACTGGGCACCCCCCCCCCCAAAGATTGTGGCCAGTGATTGCCACTTTACTGACATCCTGACGCCTTGCCTGCAGTATGGCGATGTGCACAGTATGGAGCTTGCTGGGATGCAGCATCAGCAGATTAGGAAGAAGGAGGCATCCCTCTGCCCAGATGCCAAAGATTGTAAAACCATGGCTGGACAATAGTCTACGGGATGATTCTTGAGTTCACAGATTAACCACAGGTTCATCTACCCGAGGTTTCACACTACGGTATATCTGAACAAGCCCAGTATCATTAAACTGCTACTCTGGGAAAGAAGGACTGGAGGAAGAAGCTGAGGTACAAAGGAACTAATAAATTGTTCTTTATCTCAGGCTTTTAACTGAAATTTTAAACTGTTTGCTTGTTTTTATCCTGTGCAATTATTTTAACTTTTTATTCTGTGAAATTGTTTTAATTGTTTTAACTCTGCTTTATAGTTGTGTTATAAATTGTGTACACCAGCTAGAGATGCATATATCAGGCAGTATATAAATATGATAGATAGATAAATACATACATAAATACATACATACATACATACATACACACACAACAAAACTGTTCTGCTTTGCTGTGTGAAAAGAGAGAGAGAGATTTTAAAAAAAACTTGCAGAAGAAACAGATGTGTCTGCCAGAAGTTAAATACACATCTGTTAAGGATGCTCTTCTCATATGCAGGGTCAGAAAAATATGTACAAATGTAGCACCTTGCTGATTGACAGAGAATCCTCAGTTCTAGCACTGTGAATCTTGTTTTCTTGACAGCACTTTGTTTTAAGGCTAGAGGCAGAAAAATGTCTTATGCATGTCCTTAAACTGGAAGGCCCTTTGTTCAGGATACTTATACCATTTGCAGATAATGATGTGCATAGCAGTTTCAGCTGTCTGCATATGCATTTTTATGTTTTTTTATGACAGCTCTGCATACTGAACTAAAAGGCCATTTAGAGCTGTCAGGAGCTGACAAGCATTACCCTTTACATTTACAATTCTGTTAGCATTCATTGTCAGGTAGGCTCACCATTCCGCCGACATATGATTTCCTTTGAAACCCATGTATGACTTTAATTTAATACAACAGTCTTCCCCAAAAAGGAACCTTATTAAGATTTCCTTTTCCATTTATCTTTCACTTTTTTCCTTTTATGTCTTTCTCTCCCCTCCACCCCTTACTATTTTTCTAAAAGACACTGTTCTCTTAAGAGATGCAAGGAGAAAAAGAAAGTACCCATGCACACAACCAACTACCTGTCTTGAAACATGGCAAAGAGAACCTAAGATGGGGTGCTTTTTAAGGAAATTTGCAATATTATTTAAGGAAATTTGCAATATTATTTAAGGAAATTTGCAATATCCAGAACAGCAAACCAAGAAAAGGGGAAAAAACATATCTGCATATGAACATATCTGCACACATATCCGTGCATGTCTATAAGCCCATAAAAGCAATTTCCCACACTGGAAAATTCACAGCTGATGCTACCAGGGAATGTGCAAATAATTTTTTGGAGCTTCCATGTAGGGGTGTGCAAACTGGTTCAAGTTGAACAGGCCCAGTTTGACTGGTTCAAGCTTAAACCGGCCCAGCCCTCCAAAAAGTGGCAGCCAGTGTGAGTTCGAGCTGAACTGGCCTCAGTTCTGACAAACCAGTTTGGAACCAGTTCGACCAGTTCTAGTGCTTGTAAAGGGGATGGAATCCAGTATGGATTCCCCTTTACAAGCATTCTGGGAGAACTCTATGGGGGTTTAAAAGGCAGGGTTGTGGGGTAGAAACTTACCTTACTCACCTTGGCCACAGCATGGCTCCTCGGGGCCGGCAGTGGGCCATCACCAGCTCCCCTAGACCCCACCAATGCTCCCTCATCATCTGTGCCAGTGGGGGCCCAGTGTGCGCCTGCACGCAAGTGTGGAGGCCATTAGTCACCTACGTGCATGCCTGGAGGCCCAAATTGGGTCCCCACCAGCTCAGAAGATGGGTGGAGTGCTGGTGGGGCCTAGGGGAGTCACTGCAGCCTTGCTGCCACTCCCTAGGAGCTGTGCCACTGCCGTGGCATGTAAGGTAACCTCACACCCACCACCCACACGACATTTTAAACCCCCGTAGCAGGGGTGTAGCAAGGTTGGAGTGGGCCCAGAGACAAGATTTTAAAATGGACCCCCCTCACTGAAATATATATATATATATATACACACACACATACACACACACAATGTGCCACAATACAACATCATCTTAAATTATTTTTTAAAAGGTTTTGTTAACTGTGGACGATGCAAGTCATTTAATGGTACCAGAGAAAGACATGCTGTTTTGGTAGCTCCAGGTCTTAACACTCACATCAATTTCGGAGGATGAAAACAACTGAAGGAAGCCCGGGCGGCTGTGCGGCTGGGGGAGTCAGTCATGTGACTTGCCTCTGCCCCCCCCGGCAGGGGGCCCCCAGACAACTGTCTCCCCTTGCCCTATTATAGTTATGCCCCTGCCCCGTAGAGTTCCCCAGTGGTGCTTGTAAAAGGAATCCTGACATAAGATTACTAGAACTGGAGAAAACATCGAACTGAGGTCAAACCAGAGTTGAACTGGTTCTAGACATGAACCGAACCACTGGCCGGTTTGGCACAACTGGTACGTGGCTCAGGTGGCTTCCAATCTGGTTCCAATCTGGTTCAGACCCTAACCGAAACACCTGGAGCAGTTCCATCCACACCCCTACTTCCATGTAATGTCCAAAGATTGGGTGACATGAGGTTTAAATTACTGCATGACAGGGGCGGAGCCATCATTGTATGGGTTCAAAGAACTTGGGCTGCGCCCAATCAGGGGCCATGTCTCACAGCCATGTCTCGGGGTGCTTCTGGATCCAAGTCTCTCCCTGGTGTCCCAGGTTGAGGCAGTGGCCAGAGGTGCCCTATCAGACCTGGCTGATAAGCCAGCTGCATCCGTTTCTTGAGATAGATGACTTCAAAACAGTGGTACATCTGCTGGTAACCTCCAGACTGGATTACTGTAATGCGCTCTATGTGGGGCTGCCCTTGTATGTAGTCTGGAAACTACAGTTTGTTCAGAATGCGGCAGCCAGGCTGGTCTCTGGGTCATCTAGGAGAGACCATATTACTCCTGTATTGAAGGAGTTACATCGGCTGCCGATATGTTTCCAGGCAAAATATAAGGTGTTGGTTATCCTATATAATAAGATGCTTGGTGTCTGCGTCCGTGTCTTTTTTGGGTGTTCTGCGCATGCGTGGTGCGTGTGCGCAGAACACGGTGAGGGAGACACGGACGCAGGCACCGGCCGCCATGTTGGCCGGGTGGCGGAGAAGCGGCGGGCAGAGGAGAAGTGGCCACCGCCGACACCGGGCGGGGGGAGGAGCAGTGGCAGGCCGAGGAGAAGCGGCCGCCGCTGGGCAGTCGCACCGAGGACAAGCGGCCGCTGCCGACACTGGATGGCCGGGCAAAGCAAGGAGGCGGCGGGGGAAGCTGGGCAAGGCGGCAGCGGCCCCGGATGGCACCAGCCCCGGCCGGAGGAGGCGGTGGGCCCGGGTGGGAGGAGGTGGCGGGGGAGGGCGGAGAAGGCTACTAGCGCCCGTTAATTTAACGGGCTGAAAGATACTAGTAACTTATAAAGCCCTAAACAGCTTGGGCCCTGGGTATTTAAGAGAACCTCTTCTTCGTTATGAACCCCACCGGCCACTGAGATCATCAAGAGAGGTCCGTCTGCATTTGCCACCAGCTCATCTGGTGGCTACTCGGGGACGGGCCTTCTTCATTGCTGCCCTGAGGCTTTGGAATGCGCTCCCTAGTGAAATAAGAGCCTCCACATCTCTGACAATATTTTAAAAGTCTTTAAAGACTCATCTGTTCACCCAGGCTTTTAACTGATACTGTTTTGGTTGTTTTTTAATGTTTTCTCTTCTTATCTAGACGTATCTAGACTCTTAGAATATTGTTTTAAAAATTTTTAATTGTTGTGTTTTAATTTTCTTGTTTTTTGTTTTTAAGTAATGTTTTAATGTTTTTATCTTGTTGTAAACCACCCAGAGATGTAAGTTTTGGGTGGTATGAAAATATGTTAAATAAATAATAAATAATAATAAAGAAAAGGAGGAGGAGAGTGTTTTGAGGAGTAATGAGCTGCTGAAGAAGGCTTTGGGGGATGGTGAGGATGGACAGGGAGAGGAAAGGAAAGCCAGATAATCTTCTCCAGCTGTTTGCATTTTCAGCCAAACTGCAGAAGAATTTGGGGACTTTGAAGACTCTCCTCTAATCTGAGACAGGCTTTTACAAGTCCTCAAAGTCCTTCTCCAAGCCTTGGGAGAACTTCACCAACAACTCTGCTGAAAGTCACTAATTAGAGGGGTTCACAGAGCAAGTCTCTTATGTAACCATTTAAATAATGAAAGAACATTTGCTGGGTACTATGGAATACTTCGAAGAAAACATGGTGTTGCCTGATCTCATGCTGCTAGCTGTCCTAATTTCTTCCCCATTGCACTAAATCAAAAGATGAGTTTCCATGGGATCAATTGTTTCATACGTCAGAGACAGATAAATCAAGAATATGGGAGGTGTCCATGGGAAAGCCTGTTTGCTCTGTTCTTCTCAAGAAACACTATGAGAGAACTGTAGCATTAGATGATTATGTTCTGGAAAGAGTTAGGGAATGCCCAATGGTTACCCGTCACAGATTACTTAATAAGAGCAAAGCTTTGGCTGTAGGTCTTAGTTCAGCAAATTATGTCATTCTTGTTCACAGAATGGAGTGCTTATAGTACAGATTCTAAATTAAAACTGGTGGTTGAAAATTAAAAGCAGAAAGGACAGATGTGCCTGCCTAGAGAAGAAATTTATATTCACATCCTTTGATACAGCTAATTGTTCTGCCAGGACTTGAAATTAATTTTTCCTGTATAGGCCTTAGTTGCACCACATCTCCTTAAACCACACAGAATGTATGTAACTTTTAAAGTTACTAGATATTTCCTACTGTTTTTGTGTCCCAAATAAAAAATGGTTTGATGAGATCCTCATTTCCAGGCAACCAAACTGAAATAATGCAATATAATAAACAAGATCTGGGAGTCCAAGTCATCATTGTCAGCTCAGAGTCCCAGCATGCATGGAAGACTAGAATGTGAATATTTCAAACTAATCAGCATATATTTTAGTTTTCTTCCTAGTATGGTTGAAAAGGATAACTACAGGTGGCCCTCGTTATTCATGGGGGTTCCGTTCTTGACAATTAGTGTGAATATGAAAACTGTGAATAATGAAACCTTAACTCTATGGGGATTGGTGGGTTAGATTCCGGGCCGGGGGTGTGTGTAAAAATGCCTAAAAAGTGGGGAGAAATAAGAGTAGAACTGCACAGTACTTTGCTGCCCCGTCCCCCCCAACCAGCCCAATATTTGGCAAAAGGAATTTTTTTAAAGAAAGATTCTCAAAATGGCTCCGATGTCTAAAATGGTGGCTGGAAGCGTCACTGGAAGTTAGGGCTGTGCGTTTTGTATTTTTTCTGTTTCGATTTTTACCAAATCTGAATCAACCCCATTTTGTATTTTGTCCGAAATTAAGCCTTCCGAATCACCCCAGTTTTGTTTTGTATCCGAATTAATCCAAATCAGAATCTGAATTAATTCGGGTTTAAAAATTGGTCACATGGTCAAAAGAATGGGTGGGGGTTATAGTTTCCAATGAGTGGAAGCTACCACAAACATTTCAAAGGAATTGAGCAAATTGCTGGTTTATGGTGAATTTTTGAAGTTTGTGCATCTTTCAGATTTCCCCCATAGGGTATGATGGAGGTTTCAGGAAAAGTATAGCTTCATGTGGGCTGGGGGAGGGGTGGCCCATAGTGGAGTGTGGTTGGTGGTAGTGCCCAGTTGAATCAAGGAAGCTGCCACTTTTTCTTTAGAGGAATTTGGCAAAGGGCTGATTTTTAAAGAATTAATGAAGATACGTGTCTTTCAGATTTTCCTCGTAGGGTATAATGGAGGTTCCTGCAGTCCCATAACTCCACTTGAGGGGCACTGGGATGGCCCAGAGCAAGTGGAGGTGTAGTGCACATAGGTTGCCAACCACCCACATGGGTTGCCAACCCATGAAGTACAGGGTTTTGTTGTTCTAGAGGTGTTCTGAGAGTAGATTCTCTAGTAGCATATGAGAGTGGATTCATGGTTTGTCATTAAAAATCTCATTTGCTACCAGAGAATCTAAACTCAACACCTCAGAAACAACAAAGCCCAGTACCCCAATGAGTTAGCAATCCAGGGGGGTGGTTGGCACACACTATACACTACACCACCACTCGCTTTGGGCCATCCTAGTGCTTCCCAGGTGGAGTTATGGGGCTGCAGGAATCTCCATTATTCCTTAGGGGAAAAAATCAAAGACACATAAACCTCACAAAATTCCTAAGAAATCAGCCCTTTGCCCTATTCGGAATCTGGGTGCACCACCCTTGGGGCGCTGCCACTCAACCCACTGTTTCACCCCTGAAGCCCCACATAAACAAGTTGAAAGTGTGAAGAGAATGATGAACAACAACGACACTTAATTTTTTGGCACAGTTATTTGAGAATTTTGCAGCAGGTGGGAGCCTGTCCCTGTGGCACTAGCACAGCAGCACAGCCCAAAAACACTCCCTCCCCATGGAACAGTGACCACAGGTCATTTGAGATAGCAAGATAGACCAATGAACTGCCTTGGTACTATGGAACAGCTTAAAATGTTCATTTAACTGAAGTGGAGTGAGCCATAGCCCAAACAAATCAGCCTACTGTTCAGAATTGTTGAGATTTATCTTCACTGCATTTAAGAAAGTGCAAAACCATGGATCATGGTTACAAGAAAGAGAGAAGCAACTAAGATTCCTGGGGATGTCAATAGATTGACAGGGGTATTCCCCACCCCACCCTTCCTTTTGTCTCCTGTAGTACCATGTGGATGACCTGTCCCTGCAATGGCAAAAGTTGTGAGCCACTGGCTTAGAAATCATGTCCCACCAAATTACATTGTGGCCTAAATTACATTAGACTGCTCAACTTGGGCAACAAAACTTAGACACCACTATAACTCATAAAAATCAGAAGAAAAACAAAATAGCTCTTCAAAAGACCCCTGAACAAGTCAAGAGATTCTTTCTAAACCTTTGGAAAGAAAAACCTGTGTAATTTCAGAACTTTCCTAACCAGCTTCTTGAAAAGCTTATCCCCACAATTTATACCATGGCTTTTAGCAAGAGCTTTGGAATTGCATTGAGCTCCCAAAGATATTTGGGTATTTCTGTCTCAAAATGCTGTCTTCCAAATCCCTTTGCAAGGTCAGTTTGCATTTCAATCACACTGAATGCAAGACATACTTAGCTAAATCATTCAAGCTCAAAAGCTTTTTGCATATCTTATCTTCTGCTAATCACTCAGTGCCTCAGCTGCAGTGAAGAGAGTCAGAGAAGTCAATTTCAATTGCAATGCTTTCCCAAAGAACAAAGCATTCTGTCCGAAACACAGTCATTTTGATTTGGAAACAAACATCTCTGTTTTTTAATTCTTGATTTGTTTTGGTTACAAAACCTCCGAAATTGCCATTTTCGGGCACAAAATGTTTTTGTACCCGAATCGAAATGCACAAGCCTACTGGAAGTCACTCCACAACCGTGAATAGGTGAATTTTAGCCTATTTTCTTACCACAGATAAAGAAACCGGGTCTCTAGGTCCCATCTGTGGATACATGAAACTGTGGGTGCCGGAACCATGGGTGACAAGGGCCACCTGTATTTTGAAACCCTTTCCTTCTGCTAGGGCCTTATAAAGGAAGTCATGGTTCCATTCTTGTTTTGGAGAAAACTGAGGGTGGATTTAGATGATTGTTCTTTAACTCTTTTCTTATTATGGGATGACTTTTGAGACACATCTTTCAAGGTCAACATCTGCACAGAATCTGATATTGTGCAGATGGGCAGTTTCTCTTCCAAGCAAGGATCCTGATGTACAGAGGTGCCTGCCAACATCTCTGTTGCTGACTCAACTTGTTTTAATAAGCATGAGACAGTGCTTCTTCCTTTTCAGTCTTGGGAAACTCATAGATGCCAACGTTAAGATGATGATTGATCTACTGATCAATCAGTAGATAAAACCAGGATGGACTGCCCGGGACTATTATCCTCCAAGCACTGCAGAATGCAGCACAGCACACAGGGCACCATGCTTGGACAGTCACTGCTGCACATCCCTAAAGCAAAATATACAATTATTGTGGGGTCCATGATCTGGAACAGATGGGGGACATCAATGTACCCAATGGGGCTACTGTGGAATGTTGACTTTACTTTGGACTAGTATTTCATGGTTCAGGTGTTTTGTTTGTTTGTTTTTTAAACCCTCTGCCACTACTGCTATCATACTATTAAGTACCCTGCTCTCAACATATTTTGGAAATGTTTACACCTCACCACAAGTTGCTAAAATGCCCCCCCCCCCCGCATTAGATGCCTACCCCTGCTAACTTGGCAAAGGGGCACCTTTTAACGTGGTGATTCTCTTTATTTAGCAAGGAGAGAGTAACTGGCCCTATTAACCCCCAGCACAGTACCTCCAGTGACTGTTGCTGGTGTCTATTTTGTGTTTGTTTTTAGGTTGTGAGCCCTTTGGGGACAAGGATCCATCTTATTTGTTTATTATTTCTTTGTGTAAACTGCCCTGAGCCATTTTTGGAAGGGCAGTATAGAAATCAAATCAAATCAATCAATCAGTCAATAATAAAATGTTGAATATGAGGGAATGGGATTTTCACTCAGCTGTAGCATAGATTTGGGGTGGAGAGTTGGTCTTGCGGTCGTGAGCATGAGTACTAAGCAGGATTTGTCTTGGTTTGTATTTGGATGGATGAATACAAAGTCCAACACATGTCCAAAGTGGGGAAGGCTGGGCATAAGGCAGGATCCTACCTGTCTTCCACCAGATGTCCTGAGGGTCCCTTTTATATTTCTGGGATCTGAAATTTAATACACACGTAGGACAGATTATCAGGACTCTGTGTATTGAATTTGAAGCAGATCAGTCAATCGTTTGATTTTTTTAACGAGTTTTTGTTTGAGTTATTTTTGAGTTATTTTGAGTTATCTAAAAGAGTAGAATCTCTAGTAGCATATAGCAATAGCACTTACATTTATATACCACTCTATAGCCAGAGCTCTCTAAGCGGTTTACAATGATTTTAGCATATTGCCCCCAACATTCTGGGTACTCATTTTACCGACCTCGGAAGGATGGAAGGCTGAGTCAACCTTGAGCCCCTGGTCAGGATCGAACTTGTAACCTTCTGGTTACAGGGCGGCAGTTTTACCACTGCGCCACCAGGGGCTCTTTGCATATGAGAGTGGATTCATGGTTTTTCATTAAAAATCTCATTTGCTACCAGAGAATCTAAACTCAACACCTCAGAAACAACAAAGCCCCGTACCTCAATGGGATAGCAATCCAGGGGGGTGGTTGGCACCCTCTGTTCATGACACCACCACTCGCTTCGGGCCATCCCAGTGCCTCCCAGGTGGAGTTATGGGGCTGCTGAAACCTCCATTATTCCCTATGGGGAATAATCTTAAAGACACGTAAACCTCAAAAATTCCTAAGAAATCAGTCCTTTGCCCTATTTGGAATCTGGGTGCACCACCCTTGGGGCACTGCCACCCAAGCCACTGTTTTGCCCCTGAAGCCCCACATAAACAAGTTGAAAGAGTGAAGAGAATGATGAACAATGACACTTAATTTTTGGCACAGTTATTTGAGAATTTTGCATCAGGTGTGAGCCTGTCCCTGTGGCACTAGCACAGCAGCACAACCCATTTGTGGATTCAAGTAATCTTTCAATAAAAACACTCCCTCCCCATGGAACAATGACCACAGGTCATTTGAGATCGCAAGATAGACCAATGAGCCAGCGTGATGTAGTGGTTAGAGTGCTGGACTAGAACCGGGGAGACCCGAGTTCAAATTCAGCCATGATACTAGCTGGGTGACTCTGGGCCAGTCACTTCTCTCAGCCTAATCTACTTCATAGGGTTGTTGTGAGGAGAAACCTAAGTATGTAGTACACTGCTCTGGGTTCCTTGGAGGAAGACCAGGATATAAAATGTAAAACAAAACAAAACAAAACAAAACAAAACTGCCTTGGTACTATGGAACAGCTTCAAATGTTCATTTAACTGAAGTCGAGTGAGCCATAGCCCAAAAAAATCAGCTTACTGTTCAGAATTGTTGAGATTTATCATCACTGCATTTAAGAAAGTGCAAAACCATGGATCATGGTTACAAGAAAGAGAGAAGCAACTAAGATTCCTGGGAATGTCAAAAAATTGACAGGGATATTCCCCACCACCCTCCTTTTGTCTCCTGTAGTCCCATGTGGATGACCTGTCCCTGCAATGGCAAAAGTTGTGAACCACTGGCTTAGGCATCATGTCCCACCAAATTACATTGTGGCCTAAATTACATTAGACTGCTCAACTTGGGCAACAAAGCTTAGACACCACTATAACTCATAAAAATCAGAAGAAAAATAAAATAGCTCTTCAAAAGACCACTGAACAAGTCAAGAGATTCTTTCTAAACCTTTGGAAAGAAAAACCTGTGTAATTTCAGAACTTTCCTAACCAGCTTCTTGAAAAGCTTCTCCACACAATTTATACCATGGCTTTTAGCAAGAGCTTTGGAATTGCATTGAGCTTCCAAAGATATTTGAGTATTTCTGTCTCAAAATGCTGTCTTCCAAATCCCTTTGCAAGGTCAGTTTGCATTTCAATCACACTGAATGCAACACATACTTAACTAAACCATTCAAGCTCAAAAGCTTTTTGCATATCTTATCTTCTGCTAATCACTCAGTGCCTCAGCTGGAGTGGAGAGAGTCAGAGAAGTCAATTTGAATTGCAATGCTTTTCCTAAGAACAAAGCATTCTGTCCGAAACACAGTCATTTCGGTTTGTAAACAAAAATCTCTGTTTTTTAATTCTTGATTTTGTTTTGGTTACAAAACCTCCAAAATTGCCATTTTCGGGCACAAAATGTTTTTGTACCCGAATCGAAATGCACAAGCCTACTGGAAGTCACTCCACAACCGTGAATAGGTGAATTTTAGCCTATTTTCTTACCACAGATAAAGAAACCGGGTCTCTAGGTCCCATCTGTGGATACATGAAACTGTGGGTGCCGGAACCATGGGTGACAAGGGCCACCTGTATTTTGAAACCCTTTCCTTCTGCTAGGGCCTTATAAAGGAAGTCATGGTTCCATTCTTGTTTTGGAGAAAACTGAGGGTGGATTTAGATGATTGTTCTTTAACTCTTTTCTTATTATGGGATGACTTTTGAGACACATCTTTCAAGGTCAACATCTGCACAGAATCTGATATTGTGCAGATGGGCAGTTTCTCTTCCAAGCAAGGATCCTGATGTACAGAGGTGCCTGCCAACATCTCTGTTGCTGACTCAACTTGTTTTAATAAGCATGAGACAGTGCTTCTTCCTTTTCAGTCTTGGGAAACTCATAGATGCCAACGTTAAGATGATGATTGATCTACTGATCAATCAGTAGATAAAACCAGGATGGACTGCCCGGGACTATTATCCTCCAAGCACTGCAGAATGCAGCACAGCACACAGGGCACCATGCTTGGACAGTCACTGCTGCACATCCCTAAAGCAAAATATACAATTATTGTGGGGTCCATGATCTGGAACAGATGGGGGACATCAATGTACCCAATGGGGCTACTGTGGAATGTTGACTTTACTTTGGACTAGTATTTCATGGTTCAGGTGTTTTGTTTGTTTGTTTTTTAAACCCTCTGCCACTACTGCTATCATACTATTAAGTACCCTGCTCTCAACATATTTTGGAAATGTTTACACCTCACCACAAGTTGCTAAAATGCCCCCCCCCCCCGCATTAGATGCCTACCCCTGCTAACTTGGCAAAGGGGCACCTTTTAACGTGGTGATTCTCTTTATTTAGCAAGGAGAGAGTAACTGGCCCTATTAACCCCCAGCACAGTACCTCCAGTGACTGTTGCTGGTGTCTATTTTGTGTTTGTTTTTAGGTTGTGAGCCCTTTGGGGACAAGGATCCATCTTATTTGTTTATTATTTCTTTGTGTAAACTGCCCTGAGCCATTTTTGGAAGGGCAGTATAGAAATCAAATCAAATCAATCAATCAGTCAATAATAAAATGTTGAATATGAGGGAATGGGATTTTCACTCAGCTGTAGCATAGATTTGGGGTGGAGAGTTGGTCTTGCGGTCGTGAGCATGAGTACTAAGCAGGATTTGTCTTGGTTTGTATTTGGATGGATGAATACAAAGTCCAACACATGTCCAAAGTGGGGAAGGCTGGGCATAAGGCAGGATCCTACCTGTCTTCCACCAGATGTCCTGAGTCTTTTCTGTGCTCTGCCACTCATGTGCCCACACAACCAGCAGGGCATCAGACTTCCAAAGTGGTAGGAGAAAGAAGTCCTCCCATATCTCACAATGCATCTGACAAGCAGTGGAGAGGCAGCCACAGTGTCCAGGATTCTACCTGGCCGCTGCTCCCAGCAGACTCTATGGTCTCCACTCCCTTTTCCTCCTACCTCATTTTGTATCCAGGTAGCAGATCTGGCTCCCTGGGTCTGGAGCAGCTGGGCCGGGAGGCCTCCTGGTGCCCCAAATTCCATGAGCTGCTTGGGTTAACTCTCTCCTACACAAGCAGTTCTGTCATGAGAATGGGCTCTATGTGTGAGCAGTGCACTGACTGCTGTAAGAGATTCCCCTTGAGTAAATGGGGCTGTAGCTCCATGATAGAGAATCTGTTTGCATTGAGAAGGTCCCAGGTTCAGTCCCTGGCATCTCCAGGTAGGGCTGGAAAAGACTCCTGCCTGAAAACTTGGAAACTGCCAGTTAGGGATGTGCTCAAAACCGGGTTCAAAACTGGACCGAGCATATTTGGTTTGGGCACCCCCAAACACACACACACCCCGGTTCAGTTCAATTCAGGGAATTCGCAATTTAATTTTTTTTTAAAAAAAAAGGTTAAAAATTAAATTTTACTTAAAAGTACCTGGTTTGAAGGCTTATGGGGGCCTCCAGACATTCCACTTCCCCACCGCCACCACCATCTGTTGTAGCCTTGCCTCATAAGAAAGGTACTCTAGGCCCCTGATCATCTTGGTTGCTCAATTTCCAGTTCTACAATGTCCTTGCGGGAATAAGTTATATAAGTTATATATTTTTTGCAATTTCACATTTGAGTTCTTTGAGGACTCTTGGATGGATGCCATCCGGCCCTGGTGATTTGTTAGTTTTCATTTTTTCCAGACAGCTTAGAACACTATCTTGTCATTTCTATCTGACTCAGTTCTTTAGCCTCCATCCCCAAAAAGCCTGGTAAAGGAACAGGTATATGCTCAGTATCCTCTGCTGTGAAGACGGACACAAATAACTCATTTAGCTTCTATTAGTTCTTCAACCTCCATAACCTCCTTAATAATCCCTTTCACTCCCTCATTGTCTAATGGTCCAACCGCTTCCCTGGCAGGTTTCCTGCTTCTGATGTATTTAAAGACGTTTTTGTTATTCCCCTTGACGCTTTTAGCTAAAAGTTCTTCAAACTCTCTTTTCGCCTTCCTTATTGTCACCTTGCATTCCTTTTGCCATAGTTTGTGTTCCTTTTTGTTCTCTTCATTTGGACAGGCCTTCCCATTTCGGAAGGAAGTCTTCTTCCCTTTTATGGCTTCCTTGACTTTACCTGTTAGCCATGCTGGCATCCTCCTGGATGCCAGCATTTTGCCATTTTTGAGGCCAGTGTGCATGCTCAATGGGCCTCTGAATAGCCGGGTCATGAAATAAAATTTAAGTTTCAAAAGTTTTTTGTGTTTTTTTAAAAAAATATTTAAATATTTTAAATATTTTAAATTGCAACCCTCCCTCAAATGGCTGGGGGTGTTCAGTCTGATAGCAAACCAAACTAGTGGGGTGGGGTGGGGGAAGGTTCAGTTTGATATCGAAGCATCGAACCTGTTCGCACGTCTCTACTGCCAGTCACTGCAGACACTACTGAGCTCGATGGACCTATAATCTGACTTGGTATAATGCAGTTTCCTATGTTGCTATGATCTGTGTATAATGTACCTGAAGGGATTGAAGGGCAGCAACCACTTACTTATAATGAGAATGTAATAATAATAATAATAATGATAATAATAATAATTCTATTTCTATACTGCCCTTCCAAAAATGGCTCAGGGCGGTTTACAAAGAGAAATAACAAATAAGATGGCTCCCTGTCCCCAAAGGGCTCACATTCTAAAAAGAAACATAAGACACACACCAGCAACAGTCACTGGAGGTACTGTGCTGGGGGTGGATAGGACCAGTTACTCTCCCCCTGCTAAATAAAGAGAATCACCACGGTAAAAGGTGCCTCTTTGCCCAGTTAGCAGGCATTATCTCTCTCTTGGGACTGGGTGATGCAAAAGTCAAGGTAGAATTTGTTTTTCATCTTAAATGCGAGAATCAGTGCTTTGATAAGCATCTCTGGGACATTTTGGTTGAACTGATAATGGACTGAAGGGGTTATTTCAAAAACTAACTGGCAGATATCAGACTCATAATTAATGTTTCAGTTTATCTGGCTTGTCACAAATATTTAGAAGATAGATTTTTGAGATATTTTAATTCTCAGTTTCAGCAAAGAAATAATAACTACAAGGGGAGATTCCCTTTTAAATAAGTAATTATTTTTAAAAGTAATATCATTCATCTGCACATCTATGAGGAAAGAAATTTTTACAATTATTACAATAATAAGTACCTGGTTAATCTTCTTAATCAAGATTTTCTGGATGCTTTCACTTTGTTTTGCTTTATTGGATTTAATATTTATATAGATGAAATTACATTGAATGATTTTATTTACTTGTGTTTTTCCAATGGCTGAACTTTAAATAAGGGCTTTAATTTTAAGGTATTTTGATACTTTGCATTTTTGGTGATTATGCCTTGTCTGTGTGTTCATATTTTTATTACAAAATAAACAAACTACTTCTGAATTGAAGCTAGAGTGTTGAACTTGGCCCTGGGTTGAGATCAGATGTAGTCTTACAATATAGCATTGGCTGCAATCCTAAACACACATAATAGGAAGTAAATCCTATTGAAGACAGTGGGGCTTATTTTTTGAGTATAAACATATTCAGGATTAAGCTGCAACTGTATGGAAGATTGCACTCTGACAGGGGAAATGTACCTTCTATCGTCTGTCTTGCTATCTAACAGCAACTAACTCAGCAAACTATCCTTAAAACTAAATACTCACAATTTTTTTTTAAAAAAAAACTTTTTTGTCTATTAAAGTCATTGTAACCTTTAATAGTAACAACTGAAGCCTTCTATTCATATATCTATTTTCAAATATATGTTGTTCAAGGCTTACACTTGTATCTTGCCTGCAATGGATTTCAGTGCAGGGCATGGATGTGATGAGAAAAGTGGCCACATTCACACGTAATCCATTGGACCCATGCTCCGCCCCCTTCATCCCCCCGCCCCCCGGTCCATATTCAGATGAAATGGAGAGCAGGCTTTCTGCAGTCCGGGAGACTGCAGAGAGGAGGGGGAACTGGCTGTGTGGGCTTCCTTCTTGCTTAAAGGACAGCCCACACAGCCAATCATGCTCAGAGATAGGGAGGAGCTTCCTCCCTCAATTCCAGTCTACTGAATGCAGCCTCCAGTGCTGCATTTGGACATAATGCTCACAGACTGAAACCCTGGTAATGAGCAACAAAACTCACTACACTCTGAGGGTTCAAATTGGAGTCTGTGGAGTGCAGCCTTGGGTCGATGGAGAAACTAGACTGCAGTTGCACACATTTGGATGTAACGGTAGGGAAATGTCTGGCCCCTGCAACTCCAGTTCCAAGTTATGTGCAAATGCGGCCATTCTCTTGATGTTTAGAAAATGAGGAATGGATCATATAGCTATAATTTGAATATACTAAAAAGGCTAGAGTAGCAGCAGCAGCAAACTCTGCAGTGGAAGTAGCTCCCGCTCTTCTCACTCTCCCCATTGGTGAATGAGATGGGGATTTGGCCGCAGTTCCTCTTCTTTCCTCTCTGTAAGGGTGGGGAGGAGAATGTTTTCCTCTATTCGGTGATGGAGAGTGTGGGGTGGGATGAGCTGGAGCTGCCACCGTGGCTTGATAGAAAATCCCCCCTCTTTTTCCTATTCACCATCAGCAAATGGGGAAGGATCAGCAGCAGCTGCTGGTGCTCCTCCCCTCCAAAGCTGGGGGAGGAGCTGCCACTGCTGAATGGAAAATTCACGGTTGGAAAACTCACCAAATGAAAGGGACTCTTCTTCAGCAATTCCAGCTCCTTCCCCATTCACCAATGGAGTGAGTGGGGAGAGGAACTGCCACCTGCCTGCTGAGTTCCCCACATTCCTGGTAAGGTAAAACTACCCTCTCATGGGGACCCATTGTGCTCACATGCTAAGGGCTTCTGCAAACCTGGAGCTGACCCCTGATTCAAAGTCCCATGTTGCTTACTAGTACTGCATCATCTTTGCTATATTAACAGTTACAAAACCAATCAAGGGAGTGCTTGGCTAGCTAAACAGAGGTGGAAACAGCATATACAAAAGCATATACAAGACAGTGGGGCTGTATGATGCTGTGGTCTTTGATTGCATTAGAAACATCTCCACCATTGTATATTGGCTTTGCTTCCTTTTAAATCCACATAAACAGCAGTTAAGCGAGCAGCCTTCATTCCACTGCTATGGGTACCCCACTGCTTTTCAAGCTATTATTTTAATAAGACCTATTTTACAATTAAGGAACCATGGGCTTTAAATTACATGTAAAATAAAACATGGAAATTGAAGCATTAAGTGGGTAGCTGCCTTTGGAGGTGCAGCCACCGTGCTTTGTATTATATTAAGGTTGCTGCCTGCTATAAATGTCAGAAAATTGAAGGGCTAGAGTTTTACAGAATTAATATAGCCACCATCTTCCGATTCTCTAGGTATAACCTGCATTGGATTGCTTGGGTAAGTGCCCCACACATACCCTGACTCACTGAGTGATCTATGCAATTGTTCTGCATTGATATGATTTCCCAAGTTGTTGTTTTTTATCTACATAGACAACCCAGAGTAGGTGCCTCTCATGTGCCCCCTATTAGTCCTTTAATAGCTCACAAGGCTGGCTGCCTTGGCACCAACTCCTTCACTATCTCATAAAAAGCAGCGTTTTAGGTTACAGTCGTTGTCGCTGACGTGGTCTGTTGTGATATGAGCAGCAGTTCTTTCTCCAGATGGTTGTAAAGGTTAATGAGGAATTTATGCTGTGCTCGATACATATTAAACTGTATCTCTCAATGGAGAGATACCATGGACATAAATTTACTTCTCGAACATATATAGCTCTATGGGTAACTACTAAAGAATGCCAAGCTGTTATGCAGAACATCACCCAAGTTGTGTGTGTAAGAACAGAGTTTAAAACTGAGAGAATACAGAGGCTCAGAGGCCCTCTGTAGAATCCAGCCAATAGAAATCCTCTTAATGTGATGACATTGGTCTTTCATTTTATCTCATGCCCATTGTTTTGTCTGCATGAACTGATATCAGGAAATAGGGGAAAGAGGAAACTGAAATAATTACACTAATCACCCTTTTAAACTGAAGGCCTCAAGAATTGCTGGAGACCAATACTGTATATCCATGGAACATGCCACATTTTTCCATACTTCACATTTGGCTCAACAGTTTTCTAGATATTGGTACTTTTTATCTATATGAGAAGTGCCAGCATTGCTGTTTCCACCTATTGCAATTTCTCCAGCTGGAACTGGAACCCTCCTCTGCTCAAAGAGGTTAGCAGAAGCACCAAATGTTCTCTGAGGAGGAGGAGCAGCAGGAGCAGCCACCAGTGAGGTTGAACAACACCACCTCCACCTGTTGCCACTTCTCCAAAAGGGAATGGGCCTCTCCTCCCTTCACAGAGGCCAGTAAAACTACCAAACTATCCTGAAAGCAGGAGGAGGAGAAGGAAGTCATCAAGGCAAAGGGGAGAGGAACCCTTCTTAATTGTTTTAATGATTTGCCATTTTAATCTATGTTATGTAGAGAGCCAGCGTGGTGTAGTGGTTAGAGTGCCGGACTAGGACTGGGGAGACCCAAGTTCAAATCCCCATGCAGCCATGATACTTGCTGGGTGACTCTGGGCCAGTCACTTCTTCTCAGCCTAACCTGCTTCACAGGGTTGTTGTGAAAGAGAAAGTCAAGAATGTAGTACACCGCTCCGGGCTCCTTGGAGGAAGAGTGGGATATAAATGTAATAATAATAATAATAGAAGCCATTTTTGGAGCCTTGTCAACTGAAGAGAAGAGGCAGGATTGGGGGCGGGGGGAGGTTTGCCATAAATAAATAAATAAATAAATAAATAAATAAATAAATAAATAAGCAAGCTATGCCACTTTTTCTTCACTCAAAGCAACGTACCAAGTAAAATGAAAATGTAGGACTAAAATAACAATACTTATACTAAAATAACAATACAATAACAATAAAACAGTGCTATGCTAGAAATGAACAGCCAAATGCCAAACTCAAACAGATGAGTTGTGCAACCTTCATACAAAGCAGAAGAGGGAAAGTTCCTCTGACTTCAACAGGAGGAGCATCCTAGAGCCTCAGGTGATTGCAGCATACTTGCATCTTCCAAAGGGCACCCATAGAACCTGGTTTATAAGATGACTTTCTAGAAATTTCCAGTGATACAGTCTTCATCAGTCATCTTATGTGATGGCATCTATTCAGTGGAAAAGCAAATTCATAATGAATGGTCCATTCCATATAAGAATGCATTGCCTGTGAGTAGGTGTATAGATTTCTTTGGAAAATACAGCTTGTCCCAGCCTCCAGCAATCCGTCCTGCATGAAGCAGCGAAGATTGTGTGGGCACACAATGGTGTGCCCATGAGGACACGAAGGATCATATGGGAAAGAGGGTGAAACCCTGCCTTCCCCCCACTGCCTTCCTCTTCCTGGAAGGAATCCCGTGAATAAGCTCAATGTATGAATAGGGCTCAAAGCAGTTAGCTTTGCATTTGGAAAGAAATCCTTGGTGTGTAAACCTAGGTGATAAGTAGCAGTGATTACCTGTGGAACTGGAAATCTGTGAGAAACTAACATGGCCATGCCATCCTGTTGTTCAAACTTATGAAAACGGAGGCAAGCTGTATTTTCCGAAGAAACCTACACACCTTCTCACAGGCAATGCAGGTATCCCTTTTATAAAATGGAGTCTGTGAGAACATCACAACATCCCTTCAACCATTCCAGAACACCAAGAAACTATTTTGATTATTCTTTCCCAACCCTAGGCTAACATGTCAAGTTAAGACATCCATCTAGTTCCCTACTGTGTCAAAACCTTGCCCACTCCTCCTAAGAGCTGTGGTAGTGATGACACGGGAAGACTTTTATCTTGCCTTAGTTGTAAATGGATCAAAGTGAGATGCAATGGAAGTAGCTTAAGACTTCCTTGACCCTTTTACTGTACTGTACATTGTGCTGACTTACTGCAAGGGAAGAGGGAAGCCTTTAAATCTTCTTCTCCATTGGAGCTGAATAGCATGTCTCCACAGCATGCTTCTGTGATGCTCTTGCTGTGTTTCTCTGCTAGGGTGTTTCACTCAAGCAGATGGGAAAGACTGCCTTAATTTAACCTTTACATGGGTAAGGAAATAGAACTAAAGCAGAAGAGTTAAGCAAGGAGAAACTTATTTGCTGTTTCACAAGAGTGCCCCTCATGTAGTTTAGATAGGAAACCCTGTGGCAAATAATCTCCCCACCAAAATACAAACATATTTAACATCACACATTTCTTGCAGTGGTGACTTTCTGCTTGTTACTATCTCTTGACTTCTCTGCGCTGTTCTTCTTAATTCTCTAGGACACTTTGCCTCATTATCTCATGCTGTTTATTGAATTATCTACTTGCTTACTCAAGTTCACAGACACCCTATTTATGACTTGCCTCCCAATTTGCTTTCATGCCACTTAGTAGGCCTCTCTCCTAATGTGTTTCTACTCTGAAAGCTGCATTGGCTAAAATGTGTTTAAATGTTGGCTTAATCATGTCACAACTTGTTATTTTTCACCAAAACAGTACGCAAGGTTTGCATTTTGAATTGTTCAAACTCAAACTCTTTTTATTTTAAAAAATATAACACTAAGCTCCAGACAATGTCATTTCCCAGAAATAAAAAAGTTAAGCTCTCCATTGGTTTTGATCTACCTAATATTTTTAGCTTTCCCCAAACTAAAAACATTTTGCTTAGTCATCAAAAGCTAAAGAAAATAAGAACTGAATAAAAAAATTAAAAGAAGTTGAAATAATGTACAGAAACAAATCTCTTTGGGAAAATTAATCTTCAGTTATGATCTTTTCAGATGCTAATCCCTTTTCAGTAAGAAACATTCAGCAGGATATAGTGATGACAAAAACTAATAGGATGAGAATAAATTGTTATACCACCAAAAATTACTGTAATAAACTAAGCCAATGTAATAACATCCTTCAGTACAACATGTCTTCTTCCACCACAATATAAAGAAAGAGCAGATACCAAACAGACAGCACTGGGTGGATTGTTCACATATTTTATATGTGGAGATGATACACAATATCACATTTAGGGCTGAACTGAAGCCCCTAAATTTTTTCACCAATGTCTTTGGAATTGGTGAAAAATGCCTCACATTTTCAGTGATTTTTGGCACTCTTTATCAAAATGTTCAACTACTCATTTACATGGCCCTCTCTTGTGGTCACTCAGTTGTCTTCATATGCCTATTGATATCATCACATAGCCGCCCTGTGATATTATTCTACTGACTATGTAATGCCACATTGGCTGTAATCACCCATTTGACTAATTCAGAAAAGAGAAAGTCACAACCACCAGAGGGAGAAATGGTGCTAAATCAACAGCAAGTAGAAGCAATGACACCAGATGACATCCAGAGCAATGGAGCGCTTGTGGGAGGATATTGAGCTAGTGTAAAATTGTTGTGCTACCTAGTTGAGCTATATGTTGTGCACCCACAGCACACCGCTTTGGCTTAATGGGAACTTTTCCAGAAGAGTGTATAATGCAACCGCGCTCTTGCACACACACACCCCTTTTAGCACAGATAAGTGAACTTTGTGCACTAGTGTACATTTGCTCATTTCATAAGCACACTGTTGCCCAGGATGTCAGCAACTTTATAGGACCAAGAAAAGTTGAATATTCACACAAAGTCCCCAAATGCAGCATTAGTCTCTGCAGGTAGTAGAAAACAGGAGGGTGTGATTTAAGAGCACAGTGGTATGAGGAGTGAAGTTTGTCAAGATGCTCCCATGGATGCGGCATCTGGGTTCAGTGTCCACCGTTTTCCTAATGAGTGAACAGAGCTTTTGTCAGCTGGCAAACCAAACAGGAATCCCTGTTCTTTACGTCTTGTAAACACATAGCCCTTATTTGGAGCATGAAAGAGTCCAGATCACTAGCCAAATTCCCATTCAGCAGTCTAGGAAAGCAAACTCTAACACACTCCATAAAACACAGCATAGCTCCTCTCAGAACTGTAAGCTGAGTAAGCTTTCCAAATGGCAAGTATTCTCTTATGTAATATAGTGTACCAGGCTTGGGGCCCACTAGGTCCAAACAACAGCTAGGTATTCCCCCTGAAACTTTAAAGCAATCATAATAAATCCCGCTGGTGCTGTTGGCCTATACTGTGGAGTTGTTCTGTACCAGCACTGCTGTTAAATCACAATAATGTAATAAAATACCATATTTGAAAATTTTATATTTCCCCACAAACCTCCTTTCTCATTTGCCCTTCCCATTCCTCCAGTCCCTCAAATTACATCATTTCTTCTCTCTCTTTCCACATGGCATTGTTCTAAAAGCCTCATACGCTTTGGTTTGCTTTCTTCATTTGCTTTGGAGCAGTTGTTCGATTGCTGATTGTAGAATACATTACCATTAGCTTCAATCAGCATGCCTACCGAGAATACCACATGCCAGTGTCCACTAACAGCTTGAACATTTTTTATACCTTAAGTGCTCTTCCCCTTCCTTCCCATCCTCTCCCCCCACTTCTTCTTGCCATTTGTAAACTCACCATTTACCAAATAGCCTTTTATCTGTATTATGGCAGTTTCTGGGAATGTCAGTTCTGGGAACTGATAGCAGCCTTACTTCTCCACATACGTGGCTCACTTCTGTCAGCTGGGCTCTGAATATTCACCAGAGGGTGTTTGACTGCAGTGTTAGGCCTAGTCTCCATGTTACAAATTTCATGCAGGTGCACACCCAAGTCATAGCTACGATTAAAATTATGACCGGAGAAGGAGTTATTGCTCATATTTGATTCTCAGGTAAACCCAAACTCAGGTAAACCACAAGAACAGAGGCAGAGAGCAGTCAGAAAATGGATTGCACAAACACTGTTTAGGGTTTTTTAAATGTTATTCAGGAGTCTGTACTGCTCACAAATGCTTTATCTACAGCTGTATATTATGGAGAAGGAGAATAATTTCCAGATAAGTCACAGGAAAAGATAACAGAGTTTTCTTCTGCTCTACTTTGCCATTTCACACCAAGATATTCTAGGTAACAATATGTTAATTACAAAAGCCCCATCTGGCTCTGTCCCTGTCCATGGAAAGCAAATTTGAATAAAAAGGCCACACTGCTTGCAAAAGACATCTAGACATAGGTTCTGGGTGGTTTGGTGAGTTTCCATGGGAAATAAGTTTAAGAATTGAGGAGCTGCCCCCAAGAATATTATTATTTCTTGTTTACACAGTCAGACAGGTGTTATTGACTGATTTGTTTTATACAGACACTGAGTCCTTCCCAAGGACCTGGGATGGCTGAATTTTATTGTCAATATTGTTGTTATTATTATAGATATCATTGCAAAATATAGGCAGTTCCCAGTAAAGTTGTTTTTTGTAGTTGGCTGATAGTGATTTCTGTGGCCCCTGTGGTGTTGAGGTGCTCTTCAAGTTGTTTTGGAAATGCACCTAGGGCACCAATTACTACTGGGATTATTTTGGTCTTTTTCTGCCACAGCCTTTCAATTTCAATTTGTAGATCTTTGTGTTTTGTTACTTTTTCTATTCCTTTTTCTTCTATTCTGCTATCACTTGGTATTGCTATGTCAATTATTTTGACTTGTTTTTCTTTCTTCTCGACTACAGTTATATCTAGTGTACTGTGTAGCAGATGTTTGTTTATAGTCAAAATTTTAATAATATTTTTGCATCTTCATTTTCTACAACTTTTCTATTATTA
This sequence comes from Hemicordylus capensis, assembly GCF_027244095.1. Taxonomy (NCBI): domain Eukaryota; kingdom Metazoa; phylum Chordata; class Lepidosauria; order Squamata; family Cordylidae; genus Hemicordylus; species Hemicordylus capensis. Next base: position 334,246,620 of record NC_069658.1, on the reverse strand, counting down.
TTATTATTATTATTATTATTATTATTATTATTATTAATTTATTTTTATTTATTTACTTAAACTATTTATACCCCACCCCTCCAGTACACCACTGCTCGGGGCAGCTCACAGCAATAAAATAGATACAATATACAATAAAAGCAATAAAATTAACCAAATTAAGAAAACAAGTTAAAAGTCATGTTAAAAAACCACAGCCTTAAATTTCAAATTAAAAATCTAAAAATTGAGAATTATAAAAACTAAAAACTAAAGAAACCCTCTCTGTGTATTCTTCTGGTACTGATTTAGTTCATACATGGCATTCCTGGGCACTCATAGTGTAACAGGGTATTCCTAGTCAGGTTTGTGAAGAACCTTAGCTGGACTCCTCAGCTGGAGTCAGACATACTGGGCCCAGACCATTCAGGACTTAATAGTTCACCAATAGCACCTTGTATTAAGGCTTGAAGACTATAAAAGCCAATACAGTAACTGGTGTTGGGTGTGCCTAATGTCCAGCCTCTCAGATGGTAGGCCACAGAATGTACGGCAGAAGGGTAAGTGTACGTGTCACAAAAAGGAGTCTCAGTTTTGGGCTGGAAACATCAGAAAGATCTACAATTGTGTTAGACCCAAATAGCACAGAACTCGTATTACAGATGATGGAGCATCCATATGCCAATATGATTGCTGATTTCTTGGGTGTTTTTGCTGATACTCCTGGCACTGCCATACGTTTCAAACATAAAATTCAGATGAAGGCAATTGCAATACCTGTAAAACACAAAGTGAGGAATGTACCCATGGCATTGCACCAACCACTTAGAGAGGAGCTCTTAAGACTACAGCATGCTGACGTCACAGAGTCTATTGATTAATCAGAACGGGTCTCTCCCATTGTTCTTGTGAGGAAATCAAATGATACACTTTGAATGTGCATAGATTTGAGAGATGTAAACTCCAACATGGTAGTGGATTGTCATCCATTACCCAATATCAATGAAATGCTGCTTACACTGAAAGAGGCCTCAGTGTTCACAAGTTTGGACTTATCTTCAACCTATCATCAAATTCCTCTGCACAAAAGCTCTCACAAATGTTTCTGGGCAGTGAGGCACTTCAGGACTTACTAGTGGGGCAGAAAATTCACTTTGTGCCATACCATAAACCCGTATCTGCTTTATTAACTACTCTGGGATCAAGTTGAGCAACCCCCCAAATAGCCAAATGGATCACCAGATTTATGGATTTTGATTTCTATGTGGAATATATTCCAGGCCTTCAGAATACACTGCAAATTGTTTTTCTCGACTTCCACTTCCAGGCCAAGAGGAGATTCCAAAAGACGAGGATGAAGGGATCATAATTGCACAAACAGTTTCATCCACTCATGGAGTGATCATGTCTTCTGAATGGAAAGCAGCCCTCAGTGCTGATCAAGTGCTTACTGGATTTAAGCCTTACATAACTAATGGATGGCCATGCAAAAACAAGGTACCTGAGCATCTTCAGCCATACATGCACACAGCAAGTAAGCTGTCTCTTCTCAGTGAGCTGGTGCTGAGGACTGATTGTTTAGTGGTGCCAACCTCCTTACAAGCAAAAGTGATCAAAATTGTCCAAAAAGGTCACCTGGGCATGAGCTTGACTAAAAGGTGACAATGTTATGGACAAACACACTGGCCAAAAATGGCCAGTTATGGACAAACACACTGAAGATGTGATCAGGCACTGTATGGCTTGTGCTGTATCTGACAAGTCGCAGAAGACTTTTGCCACCCCCTTGACTTCAGTTGAGTATCCCGATGGTCCTTGGGAAAAACTTGCTCTGGATATAATGGGGAAGGGGATATAATCAAACCACAAACCAAATTGTTATAGTGATGGTGGATTACTATTCCAGGTGGCCAGAAGTTTCATTTGCTGACAACATTACTATACTACAAACAAGGTGATCCAATTCATGGCTGCAGTTTTTGTGAGAGATCTTCCTAAAGAACTAGTGACTGACAATGGGACATCGCTTACCTCATTTGAAATGGAGCAATATTTACATAACCATGAGATAAGACAATAGTTGTCTGGATAAGACAATAGTTGTCCTTGTACCATCCTCGAGGGAATGGCTTAATGCAAAGACTGAACAGTTAGTGAAAGAAAGTTTACAACTGGCTACTGCACAACAATAATCCTTGAAAGAGGCAATCAGTGAAACTCTATTTGCTTATCAAACTACTCCTCATTCAGCTGGATGCAAAGCTACCACCACACTTAAACAATGGCAACAACTGATAGGGTTTCCCATGCCATCTCACCCTGAGGATGCAGAGATTCATGATCAGATAAGGGAGAAGCAACAAAAATACAAATTGTATGTTGATCAGAAACAGGGTGAGAAACAGAGAACATTTCAGGTGGCGGGCTTTGTTTGAATTCCTCTAGAGAGGAACTGGAGAGGACTTTCATCTTGCCTCAAGTTTTGACCTCACAGAGGACGCTGATGAAAGTGATGGACTATCTTCTTTACCAGAAAGAACATCACTAACCACTTCTGTGACAGAGAACCCAAGAAATGTAGGAGAAATGTATGTGACAGGAAACCACCTAAAAGACTTCAAGACTTTGTCACTGATTTTTTTAATCAATTCATTGCTGGTTGTTATAAATGGGAGAGATGTGTGTATTGTATTCTATCCAGTATCTTCTGTGTTTTGTTGTTTAGAAGTTTGTCCCAGTGGGGATCCTGTAGAGAATGTGGGGGTGGAGTCAGAAAGGAAAACGGAGGGGAGAAGGAGAAAACTGAGTTGCTTCTAAATAAACTCTTAATTAAATCTATTTCAGATTACTTTGTGTTTGTGAGGGAAGCAGCTATAAAACAGTATTCCAGCTCCTAGTGGAACAAAATATGAATTAATGTATGCAAAGGATTTATTTTTAAAAAGGAACACTTTCTGTGAATATGGGCATTCGGATGTATAATTCCTTTTGCACAACACATTTTCATGCAAGTAGGGCAAAAGAAATCTTTCTTACATGCAACAAGAAAACAAGTCTTTTCTAGTCCAACTGCTACTTGAGATTAATGGGGTTATAATCATCAGAGTATTTCCTAAAGCACCTGAGGATTGTGGTGAGAGTAATCAATTAAGGAAAACTATCTCCTTGTATTGAATGTGGATGACATGTATACAGTTTGAACTGGGATAGAAATTCAAAGTGAAACTAATCATAGCATGTGGAAAACACAGTTAGCAAAGGAGTGTAGAAGCATCAGTTCAGGCAAAACCCTATTCTTATTACTGTTAATAAAATACCTTAGCTGGCTTTCTACAGGAAGTCAACACCCAAAGCAACTCACACGTTAACAGAAATGTAAAAACAACATTCTAAATACAAACAAAAGAAACAAAAGCCCTTGACCTGATTGTTAAGGACTTTGGAAAGCTCATTGAGGCTATTCTCACAAGCAAGCAAAACGGGGCTAAGTGAGCCCAGCCCAGTTTTGCACACTCGTGAGAACCTCCAGGCTCGAGGGCGCGCCTGGTGGCTCCACAGCAGCAAGCCCACCTAAAGAGCCACCCTCTTAAATGAGGTTAAGGGAGGAAACACTCCCTTACCCTCAATTTTTATTGTGTGTCAGCTATAGCTGCTTGCAGCCGCGGCTAACACACTTGGGGGGAGTGGGGCTCCCAGTAATGCAGCATGACCTTGTGCGGTGCATTATTGCAGCTTCGGGGGCAGGGTGCCATGCGGCAACACTTCCCTGAACTCGACCCCTGGAGTGGCCAAGTGAGGAGTGGGCAGCCTGCAGGAGAGTTGCTGCTCATTTGGGCACCCACCCAAACGAGCAGGGAACCATTTCTGATCATCTGCAGGGAAGGTAAGAAAAACCCTCCTTCCCCACAGATAGCCCACTAGCTTGAATACGTATTGTAGCCTTGAATGGATTTTGTGTACATATTGATGGAATAGCTCCGAAGCACGCTCACAAGAATACCTGTTCCACAGAACAGCATCTGTTAGTGTCATAACACAATCCATCGATCCACCCACAAAAGACTTTCTCAGCAATAAAATATCCAATCTAATATTATAACCTGAGTTTCTGACTATCCATTCTAACCTGCTCTCCTCTAGGCCAGAGAGCCTTCAATATCTGAGCTGTATTCTTCTGCCAATTGGAAAACTCCAGAAAGGTACCCAAACGACCCAAACACAACTCTGAAATTAAAAACAAAAAAGGCATTGCCAATATGCTTCTTTGAAAGTTTGCTTTCTCCTTTTGTTCTGCCAGTTTATATTTGTTGTTAAATAAGCAGAATAATTTAACATTTATGACTGCTTTATTTTTCTCACTCACTGAAATAAAGAGTTTTACTGATGTATGCTTTAAGATACAGAGGTGCCCCTGAGCTAGTGATAAGAAGAAGGAAATGTGTTATGAGCATTCACTCCCCACCCTTATTTTTCACACGCACAGAGACACACATACACACACATTCAGGACTGCAGTGATCTCAAGCTTACCTAGACGGACCAATTTCCTCTAGGGATCTGTCTACTGAATCCGCCTCAGGCTTTTCCAGAAGAGAGACTGCTAATTGGGAAAAATTATGTTGCACTACGTGTGGTGATTCTGTGATGCAGACTGTTGTCTGCAGGAAAGTCAGCTGAGGCCCTTCAGACTCACTGCAAAGATACAAAACCTTAGTAAATACATGGCTCTGTTTACAGCCTATCACTGATGCTCATAGGGTGGCAGATGTTTAAGCTTTGTGTGGGGATGCTGGCGTCCTGAATTTAAGTCTGCAGGGCAATCAGCTAATGAATAAGCTACCCACTTAGAGTTGTTAACATTAGATCCAGTAATGAAAATACAGTCTTTATGTATGGCCGTTGATGGTTATTTATTTTAGTAAAAGTGTCTCATTTAGAGAATACTCCAGGATAAGAATGGGAGCAAGAGAAAGCAAGCCAAACCTGTTGTTTTTTGCAGGATGAAATGCTGCTTTGACATACAACATATTCACTTACTTAATAATTATATTTTATAAAATGTTTTTAAAGCAAAAAAAAAAAAAAGGAGCAATTACCTAACAAATCACAAATACTGTTGGGTCATTCAAAAAGCCCAGATTCCAAAACCCCATGTATGCTGAGGCTTCCCCTTTATTTTCTGAGGTGGGAAATTTAATGAGTGCGGTGAGGAATGCCTGTGCACCAAGCTTTCCTTTTTGGAAAAGCTTTTTGGATTGTTTGTTGTTGTTCTGTTGGTTTTCATTTCATTTCATTTCAATTTTTTTGCATTTAAGATGCCCAACAGGACTTGGCAACTGCCTGGATGTGGGAATCAGGAATGGTGAAATGTTTCTCACCTCGTAGAATTTGAGTAGAATCTACTGGTCTTCCTGAGAGGAGACACTGGTATTGACTCCATTAATTATTTAGAAATGATAGAAAGGACTGCCGTCAACAGCAGACTCTTTATTTTACTCTTGACTTACTTTTGTCAGGAACTCTTAAGCAGGTAGAACCCGAGAAACCTAAAGAAGGGAGTGTCTTTCAGCCCATGTAGAGTATATTTTTCTCAGCATAGAATAACGACAACTAGCTGTCATGAATCTGAACAGGCTCTCCCCCCCCCCCCGTTATGTTCTCAGGCTATCTCTAAGGGATAACGATAATATCTAGGATTTCTATAACACATATTTTAATTTTATTTCTTTGGAAACATTTATATCCCACCTTTCTCGCATAACACACTAGAATGTTCATAGTGCTTTAAAACATTATTTTAGTAATTCTTAAAACCTTTAAAAAATTGTTGTATGGTAAGTCAGCATTATTATCACCATATTGCAGGTGGCATTTTGAGAAAGCAGATTTTCTAAGGCCACCTAATGAATTGATGGCAGAGATAAAGTGTTAACCAGGGCGGGACTTCCTGCTTTGCAGCTCACTCTCTTAGCCAGTATGCTACCCTTAACTCCCAGATAAATGGCCTGGAGCTCCAATGTATCTCATGTTATAATCCCAACACTGCTTCATCTTCTCCAAATGTCAGTATCCCCCATAACTCATGGCAGGTGGAGGTGGGGGAAGAACTGAATCAACCTTAGGTAACAGACATACCTGTGTTGCTTTGACAGTTCAGCATATCTTCTCTGCTAAATTTCCTTTCCCACCAGAAACATCAAATATTACTAACTATAGGAATCTACCTAGACTTACCTTTTAATAATCTGTCTTTGTCCTCTAAGCATGAATGCATAGCCATGTAGGAAGAGAGGCCCTTGTAATAAGAGTCTGGGTCACCTTCTCCATCATCTGGTTGACGTCTTTGTTGCATTTCTATCCTGATCTTTATCCAATGAGTTTAGAGCAGCATTTTAACTTCAAAAACTATTTAAGAAAGATTGGCAGACAGATATTGAGGCGGGTCTCAAGATCCGTGAGACCTGCTTTCTCCAAAACTGCAGGGAGAGCGGGCTAAGCCCGCTCTCCCCGCACACAATGGGGCAGGGAGCCCTGGGCAGCTGGATTGGTCGCCCACATGATTGCCGGCTCCATGATGGAGCCGGCGGGGGGGGGGCTGGGGATCTCGGGGGCCGTGTGGCCCCTGGAAGCCCCAGTATGCCCTGAAAAAGTGTGCAGGGCATACTGGGGAAACCCCCAGAGCCAGGAGGCAGCTTTTTGCCTCCCCTCCGGGGGTCTACTCATGAGCATCTGCAGAACGGAGCTGCACCGCGGCTACTCACGACCAGATAGCCCGGTTTTGTGGAGTGCTCACTCCACAAACCTGGGCTAAGGGCAGGGGTACTTAAGCGGGTTACCCACCTAGGAACCACCGGGCTTGCAGCCAAGCCTGGTGGTTCACATGATGCAGCAAAATCGGGCTAGCCTCCCCATCGTGTGAATAGCCTCATTAAGTTGTCCAAGGTCACCTGGTGAGATTGAGAATGGTCTGAACCTGGTTTCTAGGGATGTGCAAAACATTTCAACGTTGAAATGTCTTGACTAGAAATGGGCCGTTTTGAGTTCACAACAAAACACCCTCTTTAAAAAGGGCCTGTGCTGAGCTCGAAACAAAACAACCACATTTCAGTTGAAACATTTCGATGTTTTGAGTGCTATTTTGGAGGCCCTCCCCTTGCTGATTGGTTTTCTGGCACTGGCTTCCAATCACCTTGCTTCTTGGTTGGCTTGTTATCATACAAACCTCACATTGTCATGGGCAACTGTGCCCCCATTGACTTGGGGGAGGGAGGAGGGGGGCAGAACACAAAGGGAGGGAATTTCAAAATGTATTCAAAGGAACTAGGGGGCAGAGAGAGCCCTTATTGCACTCTTGAAGAGGATACTTGAAGAGAAGAGGAGGGTGGGTTTGATTTTGTGGTTTTCTTTTCTCAGCACTGAGTATATGTTGTGCTATTGTTGCTATAACTATCTCAGTTTTCTCAATCTTGGATTGACAAAGGCAGAACTTGGGTGCCTGCCTTCCTTGAGTTGTTTGTTTTGTTTGTGAGATAATGTTGTGGTGAGAAATGGACAGTGGCAGCTCTCTTGCTCTGTGTGTGTGTGTGTGTGTGTGTGTGTGTGTGCGCGCGCGTGCGCGCGTGCAATATTTCTTGGTGATTGCTGTGATGAGTTCCATGTCTGGCCTTGAGACTAACTTGTGCTTCTCCCGCTGCTCTGATTTGCTCTGCAATCTGCATTGCAAGGTGTACTCAGTCAAAATTTGACTGAAGTTGCTCTAGTTGAGCTTATGGCTAGCTGCTAAGGATGCTTCTGGGGCAGCTGATGCAGTGCTAGGAAAGTAAGGAGTCACTGGCCCTAACCAACCCAAGCACAGTACTTCCAGTGACTGTTGCTGGTGTCTATCTCATGTTTATTTTTAGATTGTGAGCCCTTTGGGGACAGGGATCTATCTTATTTATTTATTATTTCTCTGTGTAAACTGCCCTGAGCCATTTTTGGAAGGGCAGTATAGAAATCAAATAAATAAATAAATAAATAAATAAATAAATAAATAAATAAAGTGTGTGAGAGAAACAACTTGTGCCAATGATGTTATTGCAGTGCAGGCAGTGGATTCTGGTTCAGGGATTCTGGTTTTTTGGTCATTTGGACTGTGTTTGAAATGTGTGTTCTGTGTTGGGAGGGACAGATTCCCTTTTACTCTGTGCTGCTGCAGTGTTTTTTGAGGCAGCGTTGCAAAGTGAATTGCACTCTGTGAGTCCAGCTTGTTCTGGCCAGAGGGAACAATGGGGAAACTCAAAACACCCCATTGTTCCCCATAGGTAGTTCCTAGGGCTACTAAAATGGGTTCTGTGGTAGGGCATGGTGGTTGCTACCCACCACTCAACCCACAAAAGAAATGGGCAAGTAGGTGATCTTAAACAAATTTAACCCCTTTACTCTTTTCAGCTCAAGCGCTGTTTATTTTACCCCTTTCCTCTTTTTGGCTTGAGCATTGTTTTGATGAAACAGTTCAACTGTTTTGCAATTTGTTTGAAGCTCAAAACAAAATGCAAAATCTGTTTTGTGCACTTCCCTATGGGTAGGGGTATGTATGAATCAAAAATCATTATTGGCTTGATTTCGAGCCGAACTGCCTGCTGCCAAACCAGTTTAGTCAAACTGACCAGCCAGTCCAGTTCATTTGACCAAACTGCTTCTGTGGTTCGGTGACAAATACCTGTAAAGGGAAATCCAGTGGGGATTACCCTTTACAAGTACGGGAATAAGGGATCCTGACTCCTGTGAAGGGGTGGTTGTAGGTAGTAAAAAGGTCTGCTTACCACCAAGTGCACTGACCATGCTGCCACTTGCCCCCTGACAAAGCCCATAGCAACAGCACACATGCTCCTCCCTCCTTTACCAAGCCTCACACTCGGTGGCGGCTTGGTTCTGGCATCCGTGCATTGTAAAGGAGGGAGAAGCATGCATGCTATAGCATGCATCCCCCTGGCTGCATTGGGGGATGAGAGGTGGTGCGGACAGGGCGCTTGGCAGTAAGTAGACCCTTTTACTGCCCCTCTCATTCCCACCCACCACCCATTTGGCACCAAACCCATCTGCGCGAACCAGGCTTGGTTCAGTTTAATCACAGACCGAACTGCCCCTGGTTCAGTCCACGATCAAATCTCTGAACTGACCCCGGTTAGAGGTGAAACAGTTCAACGCTGAACCCCTACCTACTGGTTTCCGATGTCCAGCCTCAACACTGTAGCCACTTCATCACACTAGACAAAGGGATCATTCCAATGAGTCTTTGAGGCCATGAGAGTCACAGTATTTAATCAGCCCAAGCTGACTTTCCCCTCTGTTTTCATGGACTCAGAATGGTGTGTAAAAAACTGACCATTGCTATTGCAGGCATTCTGTGTTTGGCCTGGATCAGCTATGAGCACTTGGTCCTAAATGCAGGAATTCACCAGCAGACACCAGTCTGAGCAACACAGTAAATGTCTGGCTGTACCCACTGGGTTTCTGACTTTTTGAGCCCACGGCAGAGTGGGGGGAAATGCCATAATCAAAGGCTTGAAAGCTTGCGTGAATAATCCCATAAATGTGTCTTGATCTTAGTCATATCCACCCTGCCCTTTTCAATACACGTTTTTACTGCAGAGAAGTACTAGAAAAATCAATGCAGAAAGAGCATCTTATACATTTTGAATTTTCACTTCTTATTTATGCAGACACAGTATCTGATTCAGAAATACACAAAGTGAGCCAAGAATTAGATTTATAGCTATGAAAACCTAACTAATACTTCATGTACTCAGCACCAACTATTATAAGCTATTTCATGTACAACTGGAGACGAATGATAGCTCCCTTGTTTGTCTTAACTTAAAATTCAGGAGTGTTCCTCTAATACATTTCTTAAGCTTCCTGGGTGGGGGTTGGGCATGGCAGATATATGGTGCTTTAATACAATCAGTTCTAAACATATCTTTAGAGAAATACCTTTAACAGTGATGTTTCAAGAAACACCTCTGTTCGTTTCAGGATGCACTCTCTTCAGTATATTTTTCTGAACATTTTTTTCAGAGGGAGGGGACTGGAGACCTCACTTTAACTTGGCTCAGAAACAAATTCTAACAGGAACATTTTGAAATAAAATCCCAGAAGTGTACAATCCCTCAAATAATTAAACTGGGAGAAAGTCCCCTGAGGCCAGACCAACAAAATTTAGTAAAAAATAATTGCTGTGCAAGGTCCTTGCCCTATTTTGGCTGAGTATAAGCAGAAACATACACACACACACATACAAAAAACCCCTACTGAGAGCAGGAACATTCCAACATGAAACAGGCAAACAACAGAACCATGTAACTACCTGGCCACACTGCTGGGCTTGTTGCTGGCATGCAACCCAGAATTTTATACTTCAGCCAATATAAAATAACAACCAGGCTATTTACAAGGCTCTGCCAAATATTAACCTTCTATCCAATTCGCTTCAAACCTTTCAAAGTCTCTAATGTGAACCATACAAGATCTTCATTACTTTATAGAATTCTGTAAAGACCGCATTATGGGCTAGTTATAGCTTTTAAAACACTGCGTGTTTACGTAAACATAATGATGTGAGCCATTTTATGCTGGGTAACCCAGCAATTAATTCATTTGTAAACCTCATCCCTCCAGCAACCCCTGAAAGAAAGAAAAAATAATTTATTGGAGAAAACAGGTTCATGTTTGCCCTTAAGACAGGGGACCAAATTGCTTTAGCATGTGGACTGTGGTTTTAATAAGTTAGAATTTTAAAATGTTTTCTGCCCAGTGAGAATTATTAATGAAAAGAACTGAGAATCAGGAAAACAGATATTGATGATGATGATGATGACCTGTTAAAACTCTTAAAATGATAAAGAAACATAAATTAAAGATAAGTTTCAAGATAATATTTCTAGAATGATTCAATTGATATAGTCCTTGCATTCTAGAGACGAAGTAGTATACAAAGGGAAACAAAAAGTTATTGAACCTAAGATATCCAAATTTCATGTTGATTCTCTTCACAGAATTAGTCCCACATCACTGTAACAAAGATAAAAGAGCAGGCCACTTATCTGAGTGTTTCTTTACCCTAAAGCTATCTGTAATTTGGGCAAATTTTGCAGTATTACTTTCCTTATTTTGAATGAGAAAACTTGAATTCAAAATTTAAAATTTGTAACTCAAAACATAGAAGTCAGAATTTGAAACTTGAGCTTTGTTGATATTGGCTGAAAATCTCCACAGAACTATGAATATGGAAGTAGCCCTGTGGAGGCACAAGAAGACTTAACTGCTATGTAGTCTTTCCCAATAGCCCCAGCAGGCAGAATTTTCTCTGCTCTGCCCACCTTTCAGAAGGAGATTTTAATTCCAGGAGGGGCAGATTCCTGGAGTTAAAAATCCCAGAGGGATGTGGGTGAGGGAAGAGAGAGCAGAGAAAATTTCACCATCTCTAAACTACATCTGCTGGGGCTGTGGGTAAAGACTGTAGTGCTGTTATGCTTGAGTCTTTTTGCATCTCCACAGGGCTACTTCCATTTTTGTAGTGCTGCAGCGAATTTCAGCAGGCACTGATTTGGCAGGATTCAAATATGAAATCTCATAAGCTCCCATCTGGCAACCATTAACTAATATTTCACATGTTGAATCTAACAGTATCAAATGTTATATATTGAATATACTGTGTATTTCCCATCACGTGTTTTTTTTAAAGCATTACATGTCACTGTCAAATGTCACATATATCAGATGTTCCTTGGCAGATGTCAATGTGAAAAGAGGTCCCTGAAGTCTGAAACGTTGAAAACCACTTTGATATACCATTGCATGACAGTCATAAGAACATAAGAACAGCCCTGCTGGATCAGGCCCAAGGCCCATCTAGTCCAGCATCCTGTTTTGCACAGTGGCCCACTAGATGCCGCTGGAAGCCACAGACAGGAGTTGAGGGCGTGCCCTCTCTCCTGCCATTACTCCCCTGCAACTGGTATTCAGAGGCATCCTGCCTTTGAGGCTGGAGGTGGCCCACAGCCCTCTGACTAGTAGCCATTGATAGACCTCTCCTCCATGAAGTCATCCAAACCCCTCTTAAAGCCATCCAGGTTGTTGGCTGTCACCACCTCCTGTGGCAGAGAGTTCTACAAGTGGATCATGCGTTGTGTGAAAAAGTACTTCTGTTTGTTGGTCCTAGACCTCCTGGCAATCAATTTCATGGAGTGACCCTTGGTTCTAGTGTTGTGTGAGAGGGAAAATAATTTCTCTCTATCCACTTTCTCTACACCATGCATGATTTTATAGACCTCTATCGTGTCTCCCCGCAGTCGTCTTTTTTCTAAACTAAAAAGCCCCGGGTGTTGTAGTCTTGCCTCATAAGAAAGGTGCTCTAGGCCCCTGATCATCTTGGTTGCCCTCTTCTGTACCTTCTTCAGTTCAACAATGTCCTTTTTAAGATGTGGTGACAAGAATTGTACGCAGTACTCCAAGTGTGGTCGCACCATAGTTTTGGATAAGGGCATTATAATGTTAGCAGTTTTATTTTCAATCCCCTTCCTAATGATCCCTAGCATGGAATTTGCCTTTTTCACAGCTGCCGCACATTGAGTCGACACTTTCAATGAGCTGTCCACCACAACCCCAAGATCCCTCTCCTGGTCCATCACCAACAGCTCGGATCCCATCAGCATATACTTGAAGTTGGGGTTTTTCATCCCAATGTGCATCACTTTACACTTGCTAACATTGAACCCCATTTGCCATTTTGTCGCCCATTCCCCCAGTTTGGAGAGATCCTTTTGGAGCTGCTCACAATCCGTTTTGGATTTCACTACCCGGAAGAGTTTGGTATCATCTGCAAATTTGGCCACATCGCTGCTTACCCCTGCTTCTAGATCATTGATGAATAAATTAAAAAGCACCGGTCCCAGTACAGATCCCTGGGGGACCCCACTTCTTACTTCCCTCCATTGTGAAAACTCTCCATTTATACCTACCCTCTGTTTCCGGTCTTTCAACCAGTTAGCAATCCACACATGTACTTGTCCCTTTATCCCATGACAGCTAAGTTTCCTCAGGAGTCTTTGATGAGGAACTTTGTCAAAAGCTTTTTGGAAGTCCAGGTAGACTATGTCAACTGGATCACCTTGATCCACACACTCGTTGATACTCTCAAAGAAGTCCAAAAGGTTGGTGAGGCAAGATTTACCTTTGCGGAAGCCATGCTGGCTCACTCCCAGCAGAGCCTGTTCTTCTAGGTGCTTTACAATTTTATCCTTGAGGATGCTTTCCATCAATTTGCCTAGAACGGATGTTAGGCTAACTGGCCTGTAATTTCCCGGATCGCCCCTGGATCCCTTTTTGAAAATCGGTGTTACATTTGCTACTCTCCAGTCCTCTGGTATAGAGCCCGATTTCAGGGATAAGTTAAATATTTTAGTAAGGAGGTCGGCAATTTCGTAGTCGTCGTTATTAAATACCATTGCATGCTAATGAGCCAAGAATTCAAAAATCAATATCTAATATCAAATCAAACTAATCAAAGAGATAGAAATCAAACATCATTGGTTGTCAAATGCAGCTGTCAAATATTTTGAGAATATTCAGCAAATATTTGAGCAGACAGAAGATAACTGGAGAATATTCCAAGGACACATTTTGAGGAGAATTACTGGGAGCATCATTTCAGCTTTACTTTATCGAAACATTTTGGATATCTCCTAAGCCATATGAAAAAGTAGATGATTCTGTATTGGCCCGTTAGACAAGGATTCTTCCAGTAAATATTAATTTCATTTGTTAACCTCCTGGTTTTTAAATCACTTAGGAAAAAATTCACATTACTGGATTAGACCCAAGAAGCCCTTTATGTGTTAAAAGTGCAACATCATTATTGTATAGTAATTACTGTAGTGAACCTCAGAAGAATGCACTCCCCACTCCTCTTCATGTGCAAGGGTCAGAAGAATTCTGCTTCCAATTTTAGTTAAGAAGTCAGGATCACTCATTACATCCGAAACTAGCAATCCTGGTTTATTCTAACCAGAGTTCCAAAATAAACCAAGATCTAAACTTGGTATGGTTGTAAACTGTGTTGGGTAATATGTATTGAAAAGGTGGCATATAATTTTTAAGAATATAACAAATACAGTGCATGTAGGATCCATGATCAGAGGCTTCATGTCTACAAACCACTTAAGATAGAAGAGCTGAACTTAAGCGGATGAAGTCAACGGGAGTAAATCAAGTTAAATGCATGGAGTCTGGTTTAACAATCTTATGGGCTTAAAGTTAATGCCAAGCCTATCAGTGCTTTGAGAAGCTACCTTAGATCTCTGCATTTGATACATGGCGCACTGGAAAAAACTGAGGGAGCTTATGGGCCCAGTCCAACAATCTTCTCAGCAGACACTACTACAACTGGAAGTCAACATGGGAGTAAATACTTTCTGTGGGAGAAAGAAGGTTGCATGACAACTACAGTGAACATGATAAATGGCTAAAAGACATGCAAATGTGTTTGCTGTCTCTCTGATTTATTTACCTCATAGATTATTGGTTTTGAAGATTGGCTTCAGTGGTAGGTGATAATGAAAAAATTGCATATATTTATATATTTATTCCTCTTTGAGAGTTCCATTCAGAGCCCATGTGTCTTCACTGGCTGAGGATTGGCAGGTATCCACTAAGCAGGGCCTTCATGGCTTTGGTGCCAATTTTGTGGAATATGCTCTCTAAGAATGCCCACCAGGACTCTATGTTCTGGTCGTTCATATAACCATTAAGACCTGGCTCTTCAGGAAGGCTTTGGGCTTGCCTGGTTTTGAATGTTACTTGGTGTCCTGTGGGATTATTTGTCTGTTGCTGCAGCCTATTTATTCATTCATTCATTCATTAACTGAATAATAATGTTTGTGGCTTACATCATGCTCAGACCGCCATCACCAGAAGGAGGGCTGTGGGTCTATAAAAAGCCTTCAGCATCTTTGTTCTGAAGCTTCTTTCCACAGCAGACCAGGTGCAGAGTGGGGGGGGGAGATGATTTTTGTATTTCTCCCCTCCCCCCACAAGCCTTTTCAACTTGCATCAATCTGTTCATGAGGGTTACACAGTCCTCATGAACATTTTTGTACAAGACGAAAGGGCTTTTGGAAGGAAGGGAGAGCTGCAGCAAAACAATTGCTCCCCCTGCCTCTCCATGCCCTGTCCTTCAGTGCAGGATTGCTAAAGATTTTTTTTTTTTAAAGAACCAACAGCTCTCTTTCCATCAATGGAGGGCTATGCATCATGTAAACCACTATTTTTCATTGATGTATTTTGATCTCTCTCTCGATCTCTCTCTCCCTCCACCCCTCCCCCCACACCACTCACTGCCTTGGGATATTCATCCAAACCATGGTCATTACTTTTCCCTCAAGCCTTCATTTTAAAAGTTCCCCTCCTTTTTGTTTAATTCATGTGGCATGAGAAAATGCAAGTTTTAGATTCTGATTCTGTGCATGATTACTCAGAGGTAAGCCTCACAGTGTTCAACAGGGCTTACAAATATGTAGAATAGCAGTCATATTTGCTTGAATGAACATGTGCTCACAAATGCTTACAGGATTGTGGTTTAACGCTGTAATTTTACCCCATTTACTGTTCTCTGAAAGAGAAGGGATACTTCTTCAGATAGTTGTCAGATTCTTTTCCTAATTAGGTGCTATTCTTAATCAACTTCGTTGAAGTGAGGCCTTGAAGTATATTTTGTAGACACATTTTTAATAGCAGTGCTGTTATTTCAACACTGGTCTACCAGATCTATCTTACATACACACCATCTGACTAAAAGCCCATATTTATTTCCCTAATTTTATAAACATTTAATAGGCCCTTATTAAACACATCAGCCAGCATGATTTAATAACACAATCAGTCTAGAAGTTTGAGAAAATTGAAAACAGGATTTGAATGTAATACAGCCACAATTACCGGAGATTATAGGCAATCATTTCCATATGTCTGCAATGGAGAGCTGCTAATCTCTGTTTGCGTGGAGGTGATTTCCCCTGGAACACTTCCCAGCCTTCAACAGCACTAGTGCTGAACAAATTAGATTTGAAAGTCCCCCATTTTATGACTAAGGTAATATACTTGGTGTGTTTAGAGAAACACTGAGTCCCTATTTTAACTGGCTTCCAAAAGCTGGACAGAGACCTTCTCTTCATTTAGTTTGGCTCCATTATGCTATATGGGAATCAATTTTTTTTCCTAGGGTCAATACATGTTTGAGGGGTTCTGTCATAGACACAAAAACGGCTCTCCACCCACAAAGTCTTTAAACATTTGGTGACATCATGATTTTGGAATGCAAAGCAATTAGCCTCAGAATACTGTGTGCTGCTTGAGGCAGGCGGGGGGCGGGGGGAGCACAACTCCTCCTTTCTAATTTTAGAGTCCTCCTAACACCTTACTCCCTCATCTGCATCTTATGAGGCCCTGAATAGAGGTGTTTGTGTGTTGGGAAAATTCAGAATGTAGAAAGTAAGCCTTTTGTGTAACATTGACTTGGCTTTCATAGCAGCAGTTAAAATCAGGACTATACATTGGAAAGGTTTCTTAATCCTGTTCAAAACAGTCATAAACCTAGTATGTGTTCAGGTGACTCGTATTCCCAATGTGTTGTATCTTTTTGTTGCAATGGGATGCATATGAACTGATTCATAGGTGGAAGATATAAGTCTTTTTCTCATACCTTGATGAAAAGCATTCATCCAGCATTTAGCTGCATATAGCCCTTTCTCAGGGTCAGCTTCAGGTCTGAGGAGGCCCTTGACATGTGAGCACCACGGGCCCTCTGGGGGGATAGTTTTACCAAAGCTAGGAACAGAACTCAGTGGCTCCTTTTCTCCCCTTCCTCAACAGCGAACAGGGAAGATGCATGGGTGGTATTGAATAAATAATAATAATAATATGGTGGCAACAGCAACAGCAGTCAAGGTTGTCCTTAGAGGTGGGCAAGCTGAGCAGTTGCTCAGGGTACCTACCTGGAGGAGGTGCCAAGCTGAGCTTGGTGGCTCACTGTTTGTTGAGCATACCATCTGTAGCACAGCTTCAGTGGGATCCTGGAACTGGGGCACAAGAGCACTGGCAGCAAGGCAGCAAATTACTGAGCTACTGAGTGGTAGCTCTGGGCTTTTTCATGGGCATTGCTGGGAAAGCCTGCAAACAGCAGTAGGGCCTTTTATACTACGAAGTTCTGCAATCCTACACAAGCTACATAACTTGGAAATACTGATAAATGAACTCTGTGGCCACATTCACATGTAACATGAACCAGCAGTTAAACAGGACAGGGTTGGAATTTCATTATGTCCAAATGTGTGCAACCGTGCTTTCGTGGCAAAAGCCACGAGGTTTGCCTCCAATTTGAACCTTCAGTCTGTAGTGAGTTTCACTGCTGTAACCTGAAGGTTTTTTCAGTGGCAGCATTATGCCCAATCATGGATGGCCACAAGGTTTAAACAAATTAAATGGAGGACAGGTCTATCAATGGCTTCTAGTCTGGTGGCTATACTCCACCTCCACCTCAGAGGCAGGATGCCTCTAAATACCAGTTGGAGGGGAGCAACAGCAGGAGAGAGTGCATGCACATACCTCTTGCCTGTGGGCTCCACAGAGGCATCTGGTGGGCTACTGAGTGAAGCAGGATGATGGACTAGATAGGCCTTGGGCCTGATCCAGCAGGGATGGCAGTTTTCTTCACTGTCTGGAACCATAAACATAGACGGCGGGATTCAGTCTACCTGGGATCATACTCGCTCCATGCTTGTGGCACTTTTTGCTGGCCATCTCTCTGAGCACTCCCCCTCCCCCCATCCCCAATCAATCAAAGCAGTTGCCCAGCAATGGGATGCCACCACTCCCATCCCAAGCTTTCAGCCTGTCAAATGGCTAAGTCACACAGGGGCATGCTCTCTTCCCACTCTGTTTCCTGCTTCCCCCTCCTAGCAATCAGGCAAAAAAGGGACAGGATGGCGAGATGGGTACTATGTGCTTTACTCTGTGAAAATGAAACAAAAGGATGTTTGTTTACAAGCACATGTACTGAAGTTGGCAACATAAGCAGGGCAACCCCATTAGATTGCTGGGATGACAACATATGGCTGGGCAACGATACCCAGGGTCGGATTTAAATGTCAGCCCCAACCAAAAATGCTATTTTTTTGTACAATGTTTTTGGAGAAGGGAGGCCCAGCCCCTTCCCTTTAGGGGTACATGTGTGGTCCCTAGACTTACTCTTGAGAAGGATTTATTTATTTATTTATTTATTTATTTATTTATTTATTTATTATCTAAAATGTTTTAATACCACCCAAAACTTACGTCTCTGGGTGGTTTACAACAAGATAAAACATTAAAATATTAATTAAAAACAAAAACAAGAAATTTAAAACACAACAATTTTAAAAATTTTAAAACAATATTCTAAAACAACATTAAAAATGATGATCCATGCTGATCCTCATGGGCAGGATCAGCATGGCCAACACTGACAGGAGGGATTCCTCCTCTATGATGGTGATGGATGCTGGCCTGTACAGACCACTCACTTGTGAGAGTGTAAGTCCATGGGGATACTCCTTCACAACTCATGAGAAGAACCTTCTGTGGGGACAGGAGCCAAATCGCTAGTAGTGTACAATGACATCCCCTTCTCCCACAGACCACTCTCTCATGAAAGTGTCAGGCCATGGGGGCTGGACAGTAGATGCCACCCAACCAGGTTGTTCTATAAAAGCAGCCACGGGGATGGGTACCCTGGCAACTCCTCTCCCTGTCTTGGTGACTGCCACAAAGAAGCTGCCCAAATGTGCCCTCTGCCAGCCCGTCCACCCATTTTAACATGTCCATCTTAGGTTTTGCCTGGAATAGCAACCGCACTCTCCTGCCCTTTCCCTGTCAAGTATGGGCGGATCATTCCGAAAAGGCAAAGTCGCTGTTGGCATGCCCCCTTGAAGCTCATGACCAATGGCTACCACCGGGGAGATGTCCTGATGCCTTGCCCACAGTGTGGTGAAGCAACTATGGTGCTTGCTTGTATATCACCTTGGCAGACCAGGAAGAGGGAGGAGCTCCCCTGCCTTGAAAATAGAGATTGCTGGACTGTGGTTGGATGAACGTCTGTGATGCAATTCATGGTTTGAAAAATTAACTGCAGGTCCGGCAATCTCTGGTTTCATTTTACATGTGAATGTTGTGTGTGTGTGCGCGTGCGCGTGTACATGCGTGCGCATGTGCCAAAGACACTCCTTGTCCAAGGTATTATTTATCCTAGGGTCAGTCCTAACAGCTGTAGCTCCTCCTCACTCTTGCTATAACCCCCACCATTATTACCCGCATTATTGTTAGCATATGGTGTGGATTAAAAATAGAATTTGGCAACTAAAAAGTGTGGTGATCTCACCTCCCCCTCTTTAATTGGTAGTGGAGCATGATCAAAAGGTCCTTGGAATATTCTGGAGGTTCCAGTCCACCAAGGAGTTCCTGAGGATGAAAAGGAAATTTTGGAAACCCTGTTCTATGAAGTTGTTTCTTTATTGCAGGCAAAGGGGAGTGGGTCTTTCCTTTCAAAAAGATTATGTAGGGTAATATTAGTCAGATTCTGAGAGTAAGCATGGTTGGTTGGAAAGTTGATGTTGCTGTAACACAATATTACTAAAAGAAATAATTAATTAATAATTATATTAAATGTGTATTGTAATGGTTATATGCATTTGTGTAGCAATGTAAACATTTAATAACATCCATGGAAACTTCTGGAGTAGGGCTGTGCAAATCATTTTACGGATGAATTGATTCAACTCAAATCGAGTTGATTCGAGTGATATGAGTGGTTCCATTTGAGTAATTTGACCTCAAAACAAAGCTGCCCAGTCATCCCTGGCCAAATTCGAGCTCTAATTGAATCTCCCCAAATTCTATTTGAATCTATTTGAGATTCACTTATTAATTCCCCCTGATCCCCTGCTTTCATTTTTTAAAAAGCTAAGCTCTAGCCCTTGTAGAAGTGGAGTTATGGAGCAAAATGTGTGACCACTATTCTGTTCAACCGCTGGGCTTCATTTAAGGCAGTTAAAGCACAGGAGAATTAAAGCACTGGATGGGAGAAATTCACAACAAGTAAGCCCCTGAAGAATGTTGCCTTTGGTTTTTTTTATCAGCAGGGGATCTCTATTAGGGCAGTTGAGAGGATAGCTTGATTCTGATGTAAATCACTGCCTACCAGGCTGTGTATTGTAATATTTAAGGTATTTGGCTTTATAGTGCAATCCATTCTGTGCATGCCTGCTTAGAAGTTAGTACTGTTGGTTTCAATCAGATCTTCTCTCAAGTAAGTGTATACAAAATTGCAGCCCTAACTGAAAAGCTGTGCATTTTTTTTTGGTTCTATTGCTGTTGATATTTTTATTTATTATTTATTTATTTCGTATATTAAGATACTACCCCATACAAGAAAGTCCCTGGGCGGTTCACACTATATAAAACCATTAAAACATTAACATAATTAAAACAATTGAAACATTCAGCAAATCCAGTCAGCTTATTGCACAACTGTTTTCTTCATTTCAGCTTCCCACCTACAAGACCTCTCATAGGAGTGGCATGAACTGTGCAAAAGTGCTCTTGGGACAATTTTCTTAAAAGAAAGAGACTGGGAGTTTGTGTTTGGCTTGGTTTATCAAGCCACATGCTCCTTTGTGAAAGAAAAGCTATCATAAAATAGCCTTATGATACCATTTTATGTATGATTTTATGATAAGTACCCTTCACCAGTTCCTGATCCAGTTACAGGGAGTTTGGCAGCAGCATCTCTTCTTCTTTACCCTTCCCACTAGTGTGGATGAGGGTGAGCTTTTAGCAGCATCTCCTCCTCCTTCCAAAGGGAAGGTATGAAGAGGGAGGCAGAAGTAGCTGCTGTTAATTACCTTGGTGAGGGCGGTGGCAGCAGCAGCACCTGCTCTTCCCATCCTCTCTCCCCAAGACAATCACTGTGTGATTAACAAATTGAGAGGGCAAGAGAAGGCAGCAGCATCTGTGTCTCTCAGGATGATGGTGATGCAGGGGCCTCTAGGGGACACTTCCACTCACAGATGAGGAGTTTCAGGAGAAGGCACAGTGACATAAGTCTCAGGCTAAGAGACTTTTGTCGTCACTGCCAAAGATGGGCACTGGGGTTGCATAGCTCAGCCAGGTGGCCCTATGAGGAGGGAGGGCATACCCAGGGCATGCTCTGAGGACACATGATGCTGCCACCTTGCTGAAGCTAAGCATCTGGTCTGGTCAGGGGAGGAGCCACCATTGGGCAAATGGGTTCAAAGAACCTGGGCCGTGCCCAATCAGGGGCTGCAAGCGCAGCCCCAGACACACACCCCATGTCTGACGTCACATGCGGGGGCAGTATTTTGGTCCCAAATGGGGCAGCGTGGCCCCGTTTGAAGCCGAAATTGGCTCACGCTGTGTTGGCAGTGTAGCCAGAATGACTACTGGTCCCACTGCCAACACAACAGGGCTGATCGATCTCCCTCCCCAACGGAGCCGCATGGTCCCATTTAGGAGAGAGATTGGCCCACACTACATTGGCAGTGTGACAAGAATGGCTCTCCCTGCCTTTAAGGCAGGGAGAGTCATTCCAGCACGCTTTGCTCAAAGCAGCGTGGGCTGATCTCCTTTCCAAACGGGGCCACACCATTTGGAAGGGAGACCACTCCCCCACGTCTGACATCAGATGTGGGGGCACGGCTAGCTGGGCGTGTCTGACATCGGACATGGGGGGAGGGGCCAGCGGGCTGCGGTGGTGGCTGCACACAGGCCACTGCCAGCCTGGCTCTGCTCCTGGTCAGGGTCTGGATGGGAGACCATCTGGGCTGTTGCCTTGAATTCTGTCATGAAAGGATGTGTGGTCGAAAGGTAATCAATCAATATATGATACAATCAGATAAGTAATACCCTGACTTCCATAAGTTTATAGGCACATACAGTATAGGCTTTGTACTTGCAAACTGGGACCCTGCTGGTTGCACAGTGACATCTACAAACATGAGATTTGTACATGTACAGCTTCTGTGCACTATTATTTTTATTATTTTTATTTTTTACATTTTATATCCTGCTCTTCCTCCAAGGAGCCCAGAGCAGTGTACTACATACTTAAGTTTCTCCTCACGACAACCCTGTGAAGTAGGTTAGGCTGAGAGAGAAGTGATTGGCCCAGAATCACCCAGCTAGTATCATGGCTGAATGGGGATTTGAACTTAGGTCTCCCCGGTCATTACCTTTTCATGTCTTCATTTAAAAGTTCTCTTTTTCTCCTTACTCCATGGAGTTGTCTTATTCTGAAGAAGTGTATCTAAGCAAGTGGCAAGAGTGGCATTCTAAGAGAGGTAAGTGTGACAGGTGACAGTCTTCTGTTGCATGCTGTGTGCAAATATTGATCCCATTTCAGTCATAAACCTTTGAAGATAATCCCACAGTAGCCAGAGTGTTTTAAGTGTGTTGCTCACCTGAGTATCACCATGCCCATCCACTGCCACACACTTCCATTTCCATTTCTGTGCCACAAAATAACCGGCTTTCAAGGATGCACTACATTTGTATGGCTAATGGTTATGCCTAGCTCACTGCTGCGGTGGCATGGCAAGTACCAGGCTACCTTACAACATTTTGAGCTATGGAATTGTAATAGGTGCCCAAGGCAGAATGCTTATCTATTAGTACAATGGTCAGTCTTTGAATTTAACTTTAATCAAAGAGCTTTATATTACACAATTTCTGTAATATAATCCATGCATCTTTCTGCCGTCTACCTGCTTGTTGCTTGTGGCTCATTGTTATCTGGCTTGCATACAGTGGCTTGTGGGAACTAGTTGATGGGTGGTCCTGATTAACTGCAGGGGATTTGATAACCTTTTGGTCACTTCTGTCTTGAATTCTAGGATATCCCTATTGTTCTTTCATAGCTCCAATCAGTTCAAGTGGGTTTGTACAGAAAAAAATTCTCAGTGAATTCAAGTATAGAAAAGATAAATTGTATATATAGGGAACATATAGCCAGAATGTATAAGCAACCCATACCTAAAAGAGCATCTTAACAAGAATGTGACAGAGTGGTGGACAACAGAAAGATGCATAGATATAGTCACCAATGCTACATAATATAAAGCATTTTGATCACAGTTAAATCCAAAGACAGACTGCTGTACCAACAGATAAGTAAAATGAGTTTGGCATCCACTGCAGTGTCACACCACAAAATATTTGTTACGTATTTCCCCATTCAATGGGAAGCTGTAGGGATTATTGCTGAAGCCATTTATTTATTTATTTATTCATTCATTCAATTTTTATATCGCCTTTCATAAGACATCCCAAGGTGGTTTACAAAATTTCAAATACAGTAAAACTCCATTAAAATCTCATTTAAAACTGTTAATTTTTTTAAAACTCTAAAGTTTTAAAACTTTAAATGAAAGGACAATCAATTGTTAATTGATTTAATGTGTTAAATGATTTTAATTGTAAACCGCCCAGAGACACAAGTTTTGGGTGGTATAGAAATATTTCAAATAAATAAATAAATAAATAAATAAATAAA
Source organism: Hemicordylus capensis (assembly GCF_027244095.1). Taxonomy (NCBI): domain Eukaryota; kingdom Metazoa; phylum Chordata; class Lepidosauria; order Squamata; family Cordylidae; genus Hemicordylus; species Hemicordylus capensis. The sequence continues at coordinate 334,223,003 of NC_069658.1, read as the reverse complement.
GACAGACACTGCCCTGGGGTAATTGGTGAATTCCCCTAAATTTGTGCTCTGGCTTGTGTGGGGAAATTAGCTCTGGGTAGAACAGTTCCACATCAGATTACATTTGTGCAACGTTGTGGACCTAGGAAATGACTGGACTGAGAGAAGGTTTAAGTTTCAAAACCACAAGAAAGTCTTTATTGTTGGGAGGGGTACAGTGGAAAGAAATGTGTGGTTAAAGCAATATTACTATTAAAAATATGTTCAACTGCAAAGAGGCGTTTTAGCTTAAAGTCCTAACTGTATAAATTCTTAGGCGGGCAAGAGAAAGAGGGGTTTTTTTAGAGGGAGGCAGCTGGATTTAGGAAAAAGGGATAAGGAAAGAGATGGGCCCAGCGCGGGGCAAACATTCATATAACCTGATCTGGACAAAGAGACCTCAGGGCTCCTGGAACAACGGAAGGTCTTCGTTCCTCAGGAACAGCTCAGTCAGAGGCAGGGGAGAGAGATTGGAGGGGTTAGTTGATAGAGATGAATCCATGAGGGTGCTTCCTCTGTGGAACCAGCTTCCTATGTTGGCAAGGATGATTGGGCAGATTAGGCTAGGCAAGAAAGCCAATCTGGAGAGTGGCACAAAGAACTGAATACAGCCTGGCATGTTGGCCTGTGAACACTATATCACCCAAGCAGCTGGTGACTTCAAGGTAAATGGTACATAAAGAGCACACTGGATCATGGGATTGGGATTTGATATACCCCAAAACATGTCCTGGGGGGACATTCCCATTGACCTTTTTTGTTGAATAGGTATGTTGGGTGGAACTGTCAGGGATTCCATTGTTGCTGATTGCTCTTCCTGGGTGTAACAATGTTGGAATTGCCGAGGCAAGCCAAAGCTGATTGTCATGAAAAGAGTGCATAGACTCGAGAAGAGGAAATCTGCATGGATGAAGAATCCAATAATCCAATAAGTACTTTTAATGAGTGCATCTCGAGGTCCTCATCACTGATTCAACGTCTTATGTGGGGAAGGGGGGAGTTACCTCCACAAGCCTTATCTGTGTTCTTCCTGCTGAGTTAATTGGTGCATTAGCTTGCTGCTATCTTTTGTGAAAGAAGGGAAGGGGCCGAGGCAGTTCACTCTGTGCAGAGTGGCTTTGGCTGGAAGGTAACCTGCTTTAGATAACTTCTGGGGTCTACTTAGGGTACCCCAGATAGGGAAGGTGTACATCTGTTTCCCTTTCCAATTCACTTGTTAGTAGCCAAATCTAGGGGTGACTGGCCCACTGTCAACTAAGTGACCTGCCCCCATGTGCCACAAACGGAGAGCTCAAAATGCTGTGAGGCTCCTGAGCATGTCAAGAGTGAGATCTCCAAGTCTGGAGACTCAAACACAAGTCGGGTGGGGGGCTCCTGGGAGCTGGCAGGAAAGCATTGCTAGTAACAAAATTATACAATCAGTTAAACATTAAAAACCGTAACACACCAAAAATCAACCACCATAAAAAAAGACAACAGAAACAGGAGAGCTTAGAGACCTGGCAACCCCTAGGTGGTGAAAACCTGAATAAAAAGGTCTTTAGTTGTTTTTCAAAAGCAGCTGTCAAAGAGCGGTCATTCACTGGGCGAGCATTCCAGAGCCTGGGAACAACAACAGAGAAGGCCCTGTCCCATGTGCACAACAATTTAGCCTCTCTCAATGTTGGCACATGGAGCAAAGGCCCCTTTGACAACCTGGTTGGGTGGGCAGAAACCCTTGGGAGCAGGCGGTCCTTCAGGTATCCAGAGCTCAAACCAATAAGGGCTTTAAAGATAATTACCAGCACCTTGAATTGGATCTGGAAACAAATTGGCAGCCAGTGCAGTTCTTTGAAATCGATGAAATGTGTGCCGAGCAAGAAATTCCATAGAGAACCCTGGCAGCTGCATTCTGCAACAACTGAATTTTCCGAATATTCTTTAAGGACAGCCCCACGTAAAGCACAATGCAGTAATCCAGCCACAATGTGACTAAAGCATGCGTAACTTTGGTCAGATCTGCCTTCTCGAGAAAGAGACACAGCTGGTGCACTAGCCGTAGCTGTGCAAAGGCACCCCGGCCACCGCCTCCACCTGAGCATCCAAAAGCAGAACTGGGTCCAGCAAAAACCCCAAGCTGCACACCATTGTTGCAGAGAGTCTTCTTGTAATAGAGATTGCCAGCAATGCGTGGAAGGTAACATATTTTGCTTGGGGTTTTTTTTTCTGTTTTCTTTTCTATTGTTCTGTTTTGTTTTAAGATATCCAATTTTTCTGCTATACAACCCCTCAAGGTAGCTCACAAATCAATAAAAACAATCTAAAGGATCACAATAAATCATTACAAATAAACAAAATCAGAATCAACAGCAAACAGCAGCATTACAAAGCAATATAAAATATAAGTATTAAGGCCAATAAAAATTAAGCTTTGTTATGTGGCCTTTTCCCTCAGAGTCACAGTGCAAATGGGTGCCAGACTTTAGCCCTGGTCAGAAGTTACACAAAGTGGGGGTGCTGTCCTCACATTCATCATCCTTGCAAATGTGCTTGGAAGCCTTGCCCCCCCCCCCCATGCTGACATGCCCTGAAACCCTGTCCCCACCCACCCCCCATTTAATTCACATGTACAACATTTGGCTCTTCAGACAAATACTGTAAACATGAGCCTCATTCAGTTGTTATTTTTCGGAGGTTGTACTGGAATACAGCCTCTTAAGAAGCCCCAGAAGTCTGCCTGGCATGTCAATCATTTAGTTTCGCCATGCACTGTTAGTGTGACAGTGATTCTGTGATGGGTCTCCCAGTCACCAGAAGATCTCCCAATCCCGGGTCTCATGTTCACCAAAGCACCCACAGTCAAACTTACAGCAATTGCCACTACTGATGAAGGCAGTAAGCATGAGTAGTGTGTTGAGGGAAGTAAATGGCATGTGGTGCAGGACTTGTTGACTCAGTGTGTGGCAGCTGTGAAAAAGGCCAATTCCATGCTAGGAAGGAGACTAAAATGCTCGTATTATCATGTCCTTAAACAAATCTATGGTGTGGCCACATTTGGAGTACAGCATACAGTTCTGGTCACCGTATCATAAGGATGACATTGAAGAACTGGAAAAGGTGCAAAAGAGGGCAACCAAGATGATCGGGGGCCTGGAGCACCTTCCTTATAAGGCAAAGCTACAGCATCTTGGGCTCTTTAGTTTGGAAAAGACACAACTACAAGGAGACAGGATAGAGGTGTATAAAATTAAGCATGGAGTAGAAAGAAGGACAGATCAATTTTTCACTCTCTCACACAACACTCACCCTCTTTCACAACACTCTCAGAACCAGAGGTCATCCCATGAAACTGAAGGTCGGGAAATTCAGGACCAACAAAAGGAAGTCGATGCTGGAGTAGATGGGCCTTGGGCCTGATCCAGCAGGGCTGTTCTTATTACTTCCGGGGCTTTTTTGGAGACAGTACTCCAGTATAGCTTCAAAAAAATAATGTCTGAATGAGACTATGGAGAGTATGGGGTGGGATTTCAAAGTGTGTCAGTTTGGAGGTGGGATTTCCAAGTATGCACACTAGCGTCCCCACTAGCATAGGGCTCTTCATGAGCCAAATAATTGTATCATGTGGTTGGCAGGGATTTGATAAGTTAAGCAAGTTCAATAGATCCCACTCTCCCCCATGTTCTATCCATGTGGGTTTTTCTTAATGTGTAAAACACAGACAAGTCAAACTTTAGATTACCAAAACTATTATAGCTGCACGTTATAACAACCTTTAATCTTTTAGTCTTGGATAAAGCAGGAATCCAAGGCAGGGATGGAAGTCATTTTACCTGAGTGCTTTAGACCACATTGGATTATGCCCCAGAAATAAATACTGAATAGCTACTGTTTTAAAATAACTGGGCTTAGTATCTACTATGCACATGTGCCAAAACATAAATCCCTTTGCTTAAAAACAGGTGCCTCTTTGTTTTGTGCTGATAACACTGCTATTGTTATAATGAAGTCTGAAAAGGTAGAAAATAATTACAACAAATGTTCAGAAAATACATCACTGTTTTGCATTTTATCTTTCAGTTGATTCAAGAATGACCCTTTGCACCTTGCAGAATCTTGCTTACTCCCCACAATTGACTTCTCCTTCCCCTTCCCCATCTGAAATGGAATTCCTGAAGTGAAGCCTGTATCAAAGTTTGTCCAGGATATATTTGCACTATGTCTGAATGAAGCCAACACCATCTGAATCAAGACAAAAATTAACTGGGTTTCTCCTCTGTAAGGGGCTACATGACCTAATGCTACAGTGTTGGAGGGGCACCTCTCCAGCTCTGATCTCCTATGCTGAAAATTGGCTCAGTATATTTAGTCCACACTTTCATAACCATTGCTTGATTATGTCTGGGGATAATTTGGGAAACATCCGGAAATAGTGTTACTTCAAGGTGAGTGTGTTCCACATGGAAAGCAAAACCAGAAGAGCGTCATGAGTCAGTGGAGGGAACTGCAGTTAATTGTGCAAATTTTGTTGTAAGTAATTAACATAAAATGCATCTCATTTTCATGAACATGGCAGATGTCACACTGCAGCCAGTGAATAGACTGCACTTTAATCTAGATTGTTCAAATTCAGATATTGTTTCCTTCAGACGTTGGGTGGGGGTGGCAGCCTTGAATCTGGCCCTGGTGGTATGGGGAGGAGAAATCTTGATATATGTATTCACAAAACAAAAACTCTGGCATTTTGCTTACTTACTGTATCACCTTATCAGACTTAGAGCTAGAAACCTTGTATAAATGAAAGCTGTGATGTAACCACTGCCCATAGAAAGTTCTGCATCTGCCTGGCTTAATTATTTGCATTATTTGACTTTTGGACTTCCTAGTCATGCTTCTGCTTGAACATTCTGGGTTTGCTTTACTAATCACATTACTTGCCCTGCAACAGACACCAGCAAGTCTGAGACTTCACGTGCATCAGAAATAATCGCATCAGAGCAAATTTCTTTTCTACAGTGTTTGCCTTCAAAAATTAGTATGATGAGAGTAAGATTCTGGGAATATACCATATGTTACTGTTGCTATTGGCCACAATCCTGCAATCTGCATGTTCAGAAAGCAGGGTACACACAAAGTAGCCCCCATAAGACCCCAGTATGATCCACCTCAATTAGCTGTCTCTGAACATGCTTGGCTACAAGTTTGGGTTTTGCACCCTGAATGAGGGGCCCTGCTCGGCTTGAATTCAAGCCAGTTCAGGGTCTGTTTGGGGGCTGCCACGGGTGTTCTTTGGGAGACATTTTTAAATGGTGTTCTTACCACCTCTGAGGCCTCAGGGAGTGCTGCTGCAGCTGCAGTGGGTCTCTGGTCCCTTCTCCCCCTCCAGCCCCCCGGTGTCCCACAGGTCATTCCAGCCATGGGGCGGGGGGGGGTGCATTCTAGCACTCTCTAAGCTCAAGGCAGCCATTTTGGAGGCTGCCATATGGGCACAGTGACCATTTGCATAACTGGGTCATGATCCAGCCACACAAATGGCCTGTGTGCATGAACGGTGGCCTCTAAAATGGCCACCATGAGCTCAGAGAGGGCCAAAATGGCCCATGGAGACTGGTGGGAGGCCAGCAGGGGGAGGGGGAATCACCGGAGAACCTCCGTGGCTGCAGCAGCACTCCCCGAGGCCTCAGAGGCAGTAAGTTCACCATTAAAATAAAACCTTGAACCAGCCCTGGACTGGCTCAGGGGGTTCGGCTCAACCTTGAGCTGAACCAGGCCCAGACCAGCTTGAGGCCAAGCCCTCAAACCAGGCCAGCACAATGGCAAACCGGCTCAAGGTCAAGCCAGTTCACAAATCCCTGGTAGCCAGTAAGCAGACCACATTTCAAAAGATGAATCCATCAGGGAGGGAATTCTCCTTTTTGCAAGAGGTAACGGTGGAGCACTTCTCAGGAGGCACACAGATAAAGCGGCACATTTCCCAAACCCATTCTGAATTAACAAATTAGCTGGCAAGGACACAGTGGAGCAGCCCATAAAAATTACAGATGTGTAATTTTTCCACAGCTGGTCTTAAGATATTCAACCAAGTATTCACCATGTACATCACATTTACATCGCTTCCTCTTGCCTTTGTTGCACAAGCCCCCTCAGAGTGATTCAGTTTGGTTGGCAATAGATTTCTTTGTCTTTTCATGGAAACTGCCACCTTCAGGGTGGGTAGAATGACTTGGAAACTGCCTTTGGGCATGTTTCAGAGTATATATACCTCTAGTGAAAGCACATGGCCTTGGAATCTGCTTGGATCACTATCATATAGTCTCTCATACATGCGAGTGGTAGCCCTTCCCTCCTCTTCTCCACCTTCTCCATCATGAGGAGTCTTCTGTCAACGTGCAACAAATGCACCAACTTAACTGGGAAGGATAGGTAAACTAACCTCTTGCCCTTCTAAGCCTCCTAGCCCTCTCTCTCTCACTCTTTCTCTCTCTCTCCAGCCTCCACCCCCGCTTTCAAGCATTTTTCAAGGCAAGCCTTAAGTCAGGCTCTGGCCAAGCACCTTAACCAAAGACTTCAAACTAAATTGGTGCTAGCCATACTCTTGTCTAGAATATCAGCTAAGATTTATTGTCCTGCCTAACTAAACCTGTGCATTCTGTACCCCCATATACCCCTAATAAATCTGTTTTATTCCTGTTTCCTTGTTTTTCCAATACACCAAAAACTTGCTCAAATTGATACTGAAGCCAAACTGCTCCCCAAGCCGAGCTAATTTCTCCACTTTAAGCCAAAGACATAGTTGCGGTATCTAGCCAGCACTTTGGAGCAGTTCTAGTAACACAGCTAAGGTTTTGTCTGGAACTGCCCATTAGGAGAATATTACTCCCATTTTGAAAGAGATGCACTGGCTGCTAATTTGTTTCCAGATCCAATTCAAGGACCTGGTAATAAACAACAACAACCACCACCACCAAAAATGGTTATCTTTAAAGCCTTTAATATTTGGGGCCGTAGATCCCTGAAGGACCACCTGCTCCCAAAGGTTTCTGTCCAATCAACAAGATCAAGATTTGCCTTTTACCCCTGGTTCTGGCTACCTTTAGCTGTCCTAAAGCTCTGCCCCAACAGCCCCAATGGGCTCCAGCCAACACTGGTGTGCAGGATTTATGATGGTGGCCTTTTAACAAAACAAACTTTATTTTCAAATATGCCACTCTAGGGCCTGGTTTATTTTCATCCTAAACTTTCTCACATCAAGCATGCATGCCAGATAGAATGGAGTTTTAGAAATTCTAGAGCCAATTCATGGTATTACAAAAATAAAATTTAGGGACCAGATTCATTATAACTGAGATGATCCTTGATCTTAAGGAGTTTATAACTAAAGTGGTTCCAAACTGAAATTTGGAATGCACTGGAGAAATTTATTAGACTGCAGTTCCCCTTTTTCAGGGGCGGGGGGAATCTTTCTGGTTGGTTCTGATGGGGTCAGAAGGGTGTTAATTTAATTTTTTAGTTTTGTGCTTTTGCAACACTTTTTCTTGGCTTTCACTCTATTTAAAATCACTACTGATTAGTTTTTGAAATGGCAAGTCATTAATCCATTGTATGTTGTAAATATTCTTGGCAATTCCAAACATAACATTCGTCCCCAATAAAAACCACCCAGGATAACTGGTGCCCAGATCCAGAAAATTGTGAATACAGCAGAAGGTTGTACACACATACACTGCTGCAGTTGTGGAGGACAGATAAATAAATAAATAAAGACCCTCATCTCCATAGAGAGGCCTAAGACACAGACATAACAGATCAGAGCAGAAAGCACTTCAGTAATGTAAGGGGGACAAACATTACATGTGAGCACAACCACTCTTCACTGTAGCAAACACTGTGCAGTCCTCATGTCTAAGGACTACTTGCTATGTCCATCCATCCATGCAGGCAGACATGTTGGGGCAGCATTTAGGGAAAGCAAGGGTTGCAGTTTCTCCCTCCCTCCTCAGGTTTCCAGCCAGCTGATTATTCCTTAGGATTTATTTTTTTAAAATAAATAAGCACAACAAATGCTGTTAAAGGGCAGTCAGCTTCAGTCTAGGCCAGGGCTACTCAACTTTGGCCCTCCTGCAGATGTTGGCTTACAGCTCCCATAATCCCTGGCTAATGACCACTGTGGCTGGGAAATATGGGAGTTCTAGTCCATAAACACCTGGAGGGCTGAAGCAGAGCAGCCCTGCTCTAGGCAAACCCCTTCCCTCCTTCCCCCCACCCTTCGTCTGCACCACTACCAGATATACTGGGGGCAGTACTGTCCTCTGTATTGTCCTCTGATGCTGATTATTCATATCTTGTGTGTGTGCGTATGTCTGTGATCACAGTTGGTGCTCTTCCTAGGTTAGTACTGGTCTGCGAAGGTAAAGGCTGAGGCCAGAGAGACTTTTTGACAATGGTCTGGAACCCCAGAGTTCTTCTACAACACAGGGGAAAAGTCTCCCTGGGTTCAGTGCTTGTCTCTGCAGACAAGCACTGGACCTGGGGTCAGTAGGAGGTGACACAGCTGACCTCCCCCTCCTACTAATTTATATACTGCTTTTCAACAGATGTTTTCATAGTGGTTTACATAGAAAAGGTAAATAAATAAGATGGTCCCAAAGGGCTCACAATCTAAAAAGAAACAAGGTAGATACCAGCAACAGTTGCTGGAGGGATGTTGTGCTGTGGTTAACCACTGATCACATGGGCAGGGGCGTATCTAGGGAAGGGCAGGCAGGGCACGTGCCCTGGGCACCACTTGAAGGGGGCACCATTTTCTAAAATTATTATTTTTTAATGGCCACCAAAACCAAAATGGCCACCGTTCATGCTCAAATGGCCTCTGTGAGGCCCTAGGCCATGCCAGGCCTCACAGAGGCCATTTGAGCATGCGTGGCGGCCTCCAAAATGGCCAACACGTCAATCTTTGCAGGCCCAAACAGGCCCAAAAATCAGCCTGGGAAGGGCTGCGGTAGTGAATTAAGAGGCTAACGGGGGGAGGGAGAACCTTTAGGAACCCCCACAGCCTTTAGGAAGCCCCCCGAAGGGGCTACAGGTAAAAAAGTTAATTTAATATAATATAAGTCACTGTACACATATTCAGTTTGGTACTTTGTACAGAGAATCAGTGTGAAATCCTTAGTATTAAGGCCCACTGGGAGTTTCTTGCTCTCTTGCTCTCATTTTAACTGTCTTTCTGAAATACTAGAATATATTCCAAGCAGTGACACCATTTACTCTGCATATCCTTTAATTATTTTCAGAGTATCCAGGAAAAGTCAAATTCTCCATTTATTTTTAAAACTTAGGTAATAGTGATGCTACAATGCATAGTAGAGAATTAGACAGGCACTTCTTAGTTTTCCAAGTACACCTCCACATAATATTTGGGTATTTGATGAGCCCCAGCATACTTAAATTTGTAGTTTTCCAGCATTTTTTGGTCTGGCTACATCCTCTGCGAAATAGTTTTTGAAATATTAAAAGATTAACAAGCTTGACTTGTATTTTTGAGCTGATATTATGGTAAAGTTATCTGAAAGATGGGTGTCAGATGTTTGGACAGGGGGAGCAATTTCAGTGCATGCCCTAGGCACTCTTTCCCCTAGATATGCCTCTGGCATTGGGGAACACAGCTAGCTGGTGTGCTCCCATTCCCCTTTACCCGGGTACACTATATCCACTGTTAGAATGACTGAAGAAGAACGTAGGGTCATTTGTTTGCTAGATTTAGAATCCGCACCAGCTCTGTTCAGGCATGACATATCCATGACACTGTACTTGGTACAATGCTCATGGAAACACACCTCAAAGCCTCACCCCTACGCTGATATACTCTGAACCTCACCCTCTAATCACCACGAGGAAGGAACAAATTCTGTGAAATTTTTTCTCTATGATTTGGACAAATGATGCAAATGAGATGAGTGGGGGACGGGTGGAGAAAGCACACCAGGACAAGGAAAGACCTTTGAGGCACACTTCCACAGATGCTCTACGTCCTGGGAAGCGACAGCTGGTGAGGGAACCGGGAGGTGGATGGTGGGAGGCACTTTTAACTGTAAGTTACTAGGTTATTACCTCTCCTCCCACCACACCTGAAAGTTGCTCAGAACCCAGCACCAGCTGTGGCAGACAATCAACTCTGCCACTAGCTGGCAAAGGCCATTTGAGTGCCAGCGAATGGCCTCCAGACATTAGGGGTGTGCGAATAGGTATGCAACCAACCTGGTTCAACTTCAAGCTGGTTCGGTTTGACAGTTCGGGGTTGAGTTGAACCACCCCCGGTTCGGCTTGACACCAGACTGAGTCTCCCCCAGCAGCTCGGGAGATTTGCAGACCAAAAAGTTTTAAAAGGTTTTTTCAACTTACCTCCTCCAGGGGGCTTCTCCAAGGCAGTGGGGGGACTGCGGAGATTTCCCCCTCCCCCCCCTTGACCTAAGTTATGCGCCCATCGCCCAGTTTGGGTGGTTTTCGGCCCTTTCCGGACCTTTCTAGGTCATGACCCAGCCCACGCAAGGGCCATTTGCATATGTGTGGTGGCCTCCAAAATGGCTGCCATGTGGGGGGGAGGCCCTGAAAGTGGTGCATAACAGAGTCCAGTGGGGGGAGGGGGAACCTCCATGGACACCCCACCCCTACGCCACCTCAGAGAAGTCCCCCAGAGGGGTAAGTTGAAAAGAAATGTAAACATTATTTTTTAAAAAACTTTTTGGTCCGTATACTCGCCCGGACTGGACCAAACCAGGGGGGTTCAAGGGGGTGCCAGACCAAACTGGCCCAGTCCGGGTCCAATTTGGACTTGAACCAAACTGGGCCAGCCAGTTCCATTCACTTCCCTAGCACATATGTACTGGCACCCCATACCAGCCTCCCCAGCGGGGTTCACGTGGTACTATCCATTTTTTTCTTTTAGACACCCGGTGAAGTCCCTTCTGTACACTCTGGCTTTTAAAAAATGATTTTAAAAATTGATTTAAAAACCAATTTTTAAAAAATAAAATAATTATTTGGTGTGTTGTGATTTGATGTGTTTTATGTGTTTTTTGTTGTATGTTTTAATGTTGTGTTGTTACCAGTTTAAGCCAAACTGCGAACAAGGCCAAACACCATGCTTCCAGAAACATCCCTCTTTTGAGGAGAGGGATTTTTGGTTTGTTTATTCTTTTAACAGCCACATAATGGCGCAGTGGGGAAGCAACCTGCCTAGAGAGCAGGAGGCTGTTGGTTTGAAACCCTGCTGGTGTGTTTCCCAGACTATGGCAAACTCCTATATCAGGCAGCAGCAATATAGGAAGGTGCTGAAAGGCATCATCTCATACTGTGTGAGAGAAGGCAATGGTAAACCACTCCTGTATTCTACCAAGAAAAGAAACCACATGGTTCTGTGGTCGCCAGAAGTCGACACTGACTCAATGACACAGTCTTTCTTTCCTCTCTATTATTTTAACACGCAGCATGAAGAAGAGTTCTCTAACTCCAAAGCTTGCACACTATGATGTGAGTTTGGTTTGATCCTAGTAAAAGTATTGTTTTACTCTCCCTCTCTAGAATTTTTTTTTTTAATGGATTGACATTTGTGGGCTGGAGTTAAGCTTACAGAGGTTTGGATGTTTTAACATACGTTATATTTTTGGCTGTTTAATGGGATTTTTATTTAATATGAAACGGATATTTTATATTAACTTTTTAATCTGTTGTTGCCCACCCAAAGCTTGTGGGATGAAGTGGGTTATCCAAACACATAAGAACATAAGAACAGCCCTGCTGGATCAGGTTCAAGGCCCATCTAGTCCAGCATCCTGTTTCACACAGTGGCCCACCAGATGCCACTGGAAGCCTACAGCAGGAGTTGGGGGCATGCCCTCAACAGAAATATGTCAAAAAGATTTTTGCCACTGAATTTTGTTTGGAACAAGATTTTTATGTTTTAGGAGTCCTCGCTTCACCTATGACTATCCTGGCCTGTGAAATATTAATTCCAAAACAGGTTACATGTCATTGATTTAATGGCCTCTGACAGGAAACATGATTTCCCCCCCAAATGAAACAGTTACTAGTAAACTATCCAACATGGTCAATGCCTGTGCATATAAATGATAGCATGAAGTATACAGGTGTTAATGAATACATTCTAATATTATTTCCCAGCTTTGCAGATATTGTACATTTAGAAACATGTGGTACTCTTGCACCTGCAAAGGATCTTTTGGAAATAAAACAAAATGGGAAGCATCTCAGGTATTTTATTTCATTGTCGGCTTTAATAAAGACAAAATGATTTTCCTAAAGGAGCAAAATATTTGTGCTATTTTTTTTCAAAAGCTTTTTTTTGTCACCCTGAAATCACACTGGAACCATATAAGCAAGCAAACGAAAAAGATGTTTTGTGCATATCTTATTAGCTCATTTCCTTTGATTCCTGCAAGTGATGTCATGGAGCCCAGCTGGTGTGTTATTGCAGATGATTTCCCTTACTCATGTTTCAACAAAGTCATTTCAAACCCTAATGGAATTACTTTACCTTTGAAACTAGAGGAGCCCCTCCCCCACCTCCTGATTCACCTCTCCTATCCTGTAAAAGCCCAAGAAGTATTTTATAGAAATCATTTGGCAAACACATAAAAACGATTTTAAAGAATGCTTTTGTTTCACATCAGAGCATTCTTGTGATCTCCCCTCACTTCTTTGTATGCACTATATTCAACCTCAAGCATCTTAATAAACAACATTCACTATTTCTTTTGAAAGCGAAATAAAAATAATTAAAAGTGCAATGGTTGGAATGCTTAAGAGCTATGTAGCATCCCTTATCCAGGAAATAAAGCTGTTTGGGCCCCCTGACTGACTCACTTGACATGAAACTTCCCAGACCAAAGCTCAAAAGAGAGAAACATTCTGTCTTCACAGGTAGGTTCTAGAGAGCTTGCCCAGACTACCATAAATAAATAAATAGACAAATCCCAAACCCTGAAAAAATGCATTACTTCCCTGAAAAATCTAGAAAAACATTCCAATTGGAATGCGTGGGCAATGAAACATTCATAGAGAGAAAGCAAAAGACTAGAGTCACAGAGAACTAAGTTAGTAATATGCTTGAAAACTGTAAGCCCTCACTGAGTCACTCACTGACTGACATGAAACTCTCAGACCAAACTACAAAAGACAGAAACATGCCAATTTCACAGGTAGGTTCCAGATCTCACCCAGACTAAAAAAAAGGGGGGTGGGTGGGGGGTGGGGGTCATTATTATATAGAGAAATGTAGAAAAACTCTCCCATTGAAATGCAGTGGAATGAGACCTCACAGAGCTAGAAAAAGGCTAGAGTTAAAGGGAGCTCAGACTTCATATGCTTGCAAAGTGCAAGCCCTTTTACTAGTATTTTTCTATTCAAAGCCAGATTGGCTAAAATGTCTCCTAGAAGGAAATATAGTACTACTAAATAAAAGAACTAAACTAAATTAACATCATCAGAAACAATGCATCTTTGGCTTTCCTATTAGATGAATACAACAAATATTTATATACCACTTTTCAACAAAAGTTCCCTAAGTGATTTACAAAGAAAGAAAGAAAGAAAGAAAGAAAGAAAGAAAGAAAGAAAGAAAGAAAGAAAGAAAGAAAATGTCTCCCTGTCCCCAAAAGACTCAAAATCTAAAAAAACGTAAGATAGACACCAGCAACTGGAGGGATGCTGTGCTGGGGATGGATACAGCCAGTTGCTCTCTCCCTGCTAAATAAAGATATGGGCTCTCTGCTTGCATCAGCATTTTTTTACAGGATACAAGGTGTTTATGCATTCATCTCTATGTATTAGTTTTGAAACACTTCATGAACTCCGATTTGAGCACTGGAAACTTTAGGAAAAAGGAGAGCAGGTCCTTACCTACTCTCTGCCACCCCTTGCAGCTTCCTGTTGAGGCGGTGTACACTTCCCTGACACCTACATGTTGCCACCATGCACATGGTGTCCGCACATACACAGGCACAATTTGCATTGCCAGCATGGAGTTGATGACCACACAAATAGCGCCCATGGATGCATGGGTGCCATGTGCATGCTGATTAGGGGTGTGCAATTCGGGATTTTGGGTGATTCGGCTCGGACCCGAACCGAATCACCCCTGTTCTGTTTTGTGCCCGAATCTGGGTCACCCGAATCACCCTTGATTCGGTTTGGATTCGGATTTAATCTGAATCTGAATCTGAATTGATTCTGGGGGTAAAAAGGGGCCCAGGGGCAAAATTTTGGGGTGGGGTGGTAGTGCCCAATGGGTAGAGTCTACCACCCCAATTTCAGGGGGATTGGGCAAAATCCTGATTTTTGGTGAATTTTTAAAGTTTTAGTGACTTTGGGGCAGTTCAGGGGCATAGCATGGGATCTGGGCAAAAGGAGTGGGGTGGGGTGGTAGTGCCTCATGGGTGGAGGCTACCACCCCAATTTCAGGGGGATTGGGCAGAGGGCTGATTTTTTGAGAATTTTTGAAGTTTGGGTGTCTTTGGGGCAGATTGGGGGCAGAAAGTGGATCTGCCCCAAAGGAGTGGGGTGGGCTGGTAGATAGTGCCTAATGGGTGGAGGCTACCACCCATCCCCAATTTAAGAGTGATTGGGCAGAGGGGTGAATTATGGTGAATTTATTTGTATGAGGTTTGTCTTCATAAGGTGAAGTGTGCTAAATTGATTACTTCCTCATATTATTCATAGTAAAGGAAAGTGTGAAAAAGTGAAAGTGGGGTCATGAGAGTTGTTTAATTGAAAAATATCTCATTTGCTATGGTAGAATGGGAATTCACACCTCAGAAGTTTTTTCTGAGGTGTGAATTCCCATTCTATCATAGCAAATGAGATATTTTTCAATTAAACAACTCTCATGACCCCACTTTCACTTTTTCACACTTTCCTTTACTATGAATAATATGAGGAAGTAATCAATTTAGCACACTTCACCTTATGAATACAAACCTCATACAAATAAATTCACCATAATTCACCCCCTGCCCAATCACTCTTAAATTGGGGATGGGTGGTAGCCTCCACCCATTAGGCACTATCTACCAGCCCACCCCACTCCTTTGGGGCAGATCCACTTTCTGCCCCCAATCTGCCCCAAAGACACCCAAACTTCAAAAATTCCCAAAAAATCAGCCCTCTGTCCAATCCCCCTGAAATTGGGGTGGTAGCCTCCACCAATGAGGCACTACCACCCCACCCCACTATTTTGGGGCAGATCCACTTTCTGCCCCCAAACTGCCCCAAAGTCACTAAAACTTCAAAAATTCTCAAAAAATCAGCCCTTTGTCCAAACCCCCTGAAATTGGGGTGATAGGCTCCGCCCATTAGGCACTACCACCCCACCCCACCATTCTGCCCCAGGCCCCACTTTCTGCCCCAATATGCCCCAATCTGCCCCAAAGACATGAAATTTTCAGAAATTTACCAAAAATCAGCCCTTTGCCCAATCCCCCTGAAATTGGGGTGGTAGCCTGCACCCATTAGGCACTACCACCCCACCCCACTCCTTTTTCCCAGATCCCATGCTATGCCCCCGAACTGCCCCAAAGTCACTAAAACTTTAAAAAATCGCCAGAAATCAACCGTGAACCGAATCACCCGAATTTTTCATGCCCGAAATTCGGGTGATTCGGCTCGTGCCCAAAAAATATCAGCGGACATCAGGGGTGATTCGGTTCAGCCCCGAATCACCCAAAATTGTTCATTTTGGGCACAGATCGTTCTGTGCCCGAAATTTTTTGCACATCCCTAATGCTGATGTCACGTGGGGCTTCTAGGGACATCCACCACCCCAGCAGGAAGCTGCATGGGGTGACGGAGAGTATGTAAGGATCTATTCTCGTTTTTCTTAAAGTTCCCGGGCCCACTGCCCAAAAGGTGCTTTTACTGTGATTTGTGCACATCCCTACCATTGAAAGTTGACTATCTATATCTTATTATATTGATATTTGTGGCTAGTTGCATAAACTACAAGATACAATGTCTGTAGCTGAGCATGCATTTTAGATCCAGTTCAGTGAAACATTTAGCATATGCTAAGCTCTGTGGTTCCTAAATCAAAATGATACACCATAGGAGTATCAAGGAGGTAGAAGCATTTTAGGGATTCAGATTTTGAATCTTTCAAGTTGGTAGAGTGGCCAAAGCATATTAGGAATTTAAAAACTTTCTCCAGTGATTTATTGGGGCGGTTCTCACGATCGCCCTGGGCAAGTGGGGAGAGCGCAGGGGAAAGGCAGCTTTTCACTTACCTCCCCCCCCCGCCCCAGACAAACAAGCAGGTCGGCTTCGGAGCGCCTCCCACACGCCCACACAGAGAGCCCTGCTCCGTCCGTGCATCTCCATGAAACACAGAGCAGGGTGGAGGGATCTGAGGCCGGAACTTATTGTTCCAGCCTCCAGGCATCCCTCAATGCAATGCACAAGCTAATTTCCCCCCGACTGGCATTCTGTGCACCTGACTCTGTGATTCCTCAGACTGCACACAGCCCGAGGAATCAAATGATTCCCAGTAGCCAAGTTAAGGGTACAAGAGCTTAAAGAGTAAACAGCTGGATGAAATCCTGAGGCATCCAAGCAGTGAGATCTTGGCCATCTAGCTAAACAGTTTTTGACAGCTCTACAGCCTTTCTCTAGAATACATTGAGAAAAGCAGAACTAGAATCCATTTCCCACCATCCTTTTTATTTCTCAGTGCTCACTAGATTGTCTGAGGAGGGCATATATCAGCTTTGAATATATGAAGATTTCAAAATGAAGAGAAAATCCTACAGCACATTGCACAGCAAAAATTCTGCAGCACAGCAAAATGCATTAATTCATTCAAGCAATTGATGGATAGTCTGTCACTGTTTATACAGTAGACACAAGCCTAATTTTCAGGTATTAGCTGATTAACACATGAGTCATAGTGTGTGTCCTGTGTCCAGTAAAGTGGAACAACAAATGTGTGAAAGAGATTAATTGTGTGCACAGATGTTAGTTGCAGAATCAATTTGTCTGGGGTTTGAGAGGGTGGTACCCTACAGATCAATAGGAAAGGAGAAAATTAGAGTAATGTGTTGAAAGGAATCACAGTTTAACCTATGAGGCTCATTTATCTGCCTCAGTGGGTGAGGCCCTTGTAAAAAAATTCAGCACCAATGACAAAAGACTCAAATCAGTCCTGTATATGCTGCATGATGTAGATTTTGCTTTCCAAAAGCATGAACTAAAGGAGGGAGGACCTCTTTTTTTTTTTTTTTTTTTGGACCCATATGCTCTGTGGCCTCTGAAAGTACTCATATACATTCAAGGCACTAAAAGCTATATTGTTTGTTTGTTTGTTTGTTTGTTTGCTTGCTTGCTTGCTTAAAATATCTGAATCATGGCCTTCTAGTGCAATACTTCTTAGGGCAGCTCACAAAGATACTAAAACAATAAAATAGATAGAGCAATTAATAAAATTTATTTAAAAACTTGACTAAAACTATAAAATCAGATTTATAGATTAAAACCTTACAGGAAACAGACAGAGAATTAAAAAAATTAAAAAATCTCTCTTAAAAGATGGGCTTTCATCTGAAAGTCACACCATCTGACCCTAAAGCTCTTTTACTTTTGGCCTCTAGTCACGTCCCCTTCACCTAACAGTAAACAAAATGTAGGGGAAAGTATCAAAAACTGTGAGCCAGGTCTCACAATCAGTGAGACCCGGTTTCTAAGGGTGAGTGGGGAGGGCAGGCTTAGCCCGCTCTCCCCGCACACGAGCAGACAGTCTGTTCTAGGTGGCCGAACCGACCGCCCACACAACTGCCAGCTCCATAACTGCCCCCAGAAGCTCCAGCATGCCCTGCACGAGCGAGCCAGGCATGCTGGAGAGACCTCTGGAGGGGGTCTGCTCATGCTGCGGCTACTCACGATTAAAAAAAACTGGGTTTGCAAACCTGGTTTAAGGGGAGGGGTACTTAGGTGGGTTAACTGCCGGGAGGCAACTGAGCTCGCCTGCGAGCCTGGTGGCTCCCATGATCAGCCAAAATTGGGCTAGGCTCCCCTAGCCCGATTCCGGCTGATCATGGGAATAGCCTCTGTGTGTGTGGCCTACAAATGTATACTTTGCTGTAATGTGCATGTGGTGGACACTTGCACTCAATCAGAAGGGGATGATTTGGGGCTTGGAAGAGACCTTATCCCATCCTGGACAGATGAGAAAAACCTCTATTGGGCTCTGCAGCCCCACTCCCAGACAGGTGTGGCAGCTGCAAGTTCAGATCCAGGAAGGCCTCTGAGAATCAGAAGAACTGTCCCACAAAGCACCATGAGAGAGAAAGAAGTGGGGCAAGCTCCATTCAAGCCATTTCAAGCAAGTGATCATAGAGAGGGCTGTGCAGAGAGGCATATTCACAGATCATAGTTCCTCCATCTGCAGAGCTCTCTAAAAAACATGGCACTCAGCTACTGAGACCTGCAAAATGGAGTGGAAACTGGACACATGATCCACAAACTCAGGTACCGGGGGCCCTGTTCTGCACTAAGCTGGGCTGAGTCAGGGTCAGAAGCAGGCTTACCCAGATTTGGACTACTATGGCTTGCGGGTTTTGCCCTGGTTCACATGAGGATACAAACCTAGGTTGAAGGAAAATAACCCAGGTTTAGATGCTTGTGTGAAAGGGCTTGGTGTATGCCCTTTCCTAGCAAAAATATTTCCTAACAAAAATATATAACTTGTCCCTACAATCAGGCTCTGTACCAGACGACTGGAAAGTAGCCAATGTGACTTCAATTTTCAAGAAAGGATCCAGCGGGGATCCTGGAAATTACAGGCTGGTCATCTTAACTTTGGTGCTGGGTAAATTGATGGAAAGCATACTTAAGGACAAAATTGTTAAGCATATAGAAGAATAGGCCTTGTTGAAGGAGAACCGGCATGGCTTCTGGAAGGGAAAGTCTTGCCTCACTAACCTTTTGGAGTTCTTTGAAAGTGTCAACAGGCATGTGGATAAAGGTGATCCGGTTGACATAGTATACGTGGACTTCCAAAGAGCTTTGGATAAAGTTCCCCACCAAAGGCTCTTGAGTAAACTTAGCAGTCATGGAATAAGGGGGCAGGTTCATGTGTGCATTGGTAACTGGTTGAAGGACAGGAAACAGAGAGTAGGAATAAATGGAAGAACTGTCCATTTTTCACAATTTTTCACAATGGAGGTAGGTAGGAAGTGGGGTCCCCCAGGGATTGGTACTGGAACCGGTTCTCTTTAACTTGTTCATAAACGATCTAGAAGTTGGGGTAAGCAGTGAAGTGGCCAAATTTTCAGATGACACTAAACTATTTAGGGTAGTGAAATCTACAACAGATTGTGAGGAACTCCAAAAAGATCTCTCCAAACTGGGGGAGATCTCTCCAAACTTGGGGACTGGGTGACAAAATGGCAAATGCAGTTCAGTTTAAGCAAGTGTAAAGTGATGCACACTGGGGCAAAAAACACCAACTTCACATATACACAGATGGGATCTGAGCTGTCGGTGACTAACCAGGAGAGAGATCTTTAGGTCATAGTGGACAACTCATTGAAAGTGTCATCTCAGTGCATAGCAGCTGTGAAAAAATCTAATTCCATGCTAGGAGTCAGGAAGGGGATTGAAAATAAAAATGCTAGCATTATAATGCCCATATACAAATCTATGGTGCGGCCACATCAGGAGTACTGTGTACAGCTTTGGTCACTGTATCTTAAGAAGGATATTGTAGAACTGGAAAGGTGCAGAAGAGGGCAACCAGAATGATAAGGAGCCTGGAGCACCTTCCTTATGAGGTTAGGCTACAGCATCTGGGGCTCTTTATTACCTTGGAAAAGAGTCAACTAAGGGGAGACATGATCGATGTGTATAAAATTATGCATGGAGTGGAGTGGGTAGACAGAGAGAAATTTTTCTCCCTTTCTCTCAACACTAGAACCAGGGGTCACCCCATGAAACTGGAGATAGGGAAATTTAGGAACAACAAGAGGAAGTACTTTTTCACACAGCACATAATTAATCTATGGAATTCTTTGCCATGGGATGTGGTGATGGCCACCAGCATGGATGGCTTTAAAAGGGACTTAGACAGATTTATGGAGGACAGGTCTATCAATGGCTACTAGTCTGGTGGCTGTATGCCATTTCCAGCCTCAGAGGCACAATGCCTCTCAATACCAGTTGCAGGGGAGCAACAGCAGGAGAGAGGGCATGCACATACTGTACCTCTTGCCTGTGGGCTCCCCAGAGGCATCTGCTGGGCCACTGTGTGAAACAGGATGCTGGACTAGATGGACCGTGTGCCTTATCCAGCAGGGCTGTTCTTATGTTCTTATGCCAAATTGTTAGGTGTGTCTAACTGTAGCTTCCCTCTGTGTGCATACAACAGAATTCCTTCATGAAAAATCATTACATGTGATAGGTCTACACAGAAGTTTAGTGGTTTTCTTCCTAGACAGGAGTTCTCTCTGTGCAGCAAAAGCATCATGTGTGAGAGCAACACTTAATCCCAGATATGTATAGGCTGTTTTTTTGTGATCCCCGATGGAGGAGGTTTTGTGGAAAACGACAGGTGCTTTTTGAAAAAGGTGTGGAGAGCCGAGGAGGGTTTGGTGGGGAGAGCGGGAGTGACCCACTCTCCCCACACACAAGCTCTCTGCCCTCCCTGGGTGGCCGGATCGGCTGCATGCACGATTACCAGCTCTGTCACAGAGCCGGTAGGGGTGGCGGGGATCAGGGGCTCCCAGAAGTCCCAGGAAGTCCCACTCGGCTCCCAGAAGTCCCAGGATGCCCTACACAAGTACATAGGGCATTCTGGGGAGACCCCCAATGGCGGGAGGCTTGTTCTTGCCTCTTGGTTGGGGTTCTCCTCATGACTCAGCACGGTGTGGAGGCACACTGCAGCAACTCACAAACAGGAAAATGGGGTTAGTGGAGTGCTCATTCCGCTAACCTCATTTATGAGTGGAGGAATTAAGCGGGCTAGCCACCAGGCTTGCCCGCAAGCCCGGTGGTTCTCACGACCACTGGAAAGCAGGCTGGGCTCCCTCAGCCTATTTTCCAGTGACTGTGAGAATAGCCTCACACTCTAGACCAGTTGAGAGTGTTTTCCAATGCTTCTAGTCAATTAAAGTGCACAGTATAATAGAGCACAGAGGGTTGTGTCAGACATTGATTAATTATATATATAGTTAATCACTATATATGACTAACTGAGGAGATCCGAGGGATGAGGAAGGCGTGAGAACAAAGGGAAACTACGAAGCACTGAAATTAGAGCCTCCATGTTCAGAGGCAGCACACATTTGATGATCTGATTCTGCACCAAGGAATGGCTATCACAAAGATACCGAAGTTTGAGCTTCCCAGTTGACCACTGCTGAAAATAGAACGTGGGGCTGGATGGACCTTTGCAATGTCCTTCTTCATTCTGTTACACAATTGTAGATCTTCATCCCCTATTCCATTAAATCAACACTTGGGATCCACCTTGAAATTATTGTCCTGGTTTACACAGTCATTCAAATCTAAGTTTAGTGAGTGTTATCTATATTACTGCAATTGTGTGAACACACATCAAGGAGGTTTATAGCCCAAAATGAATTTGAGATTACCAGCTCCGTGTGGATTTGCACAATCACACTAATGTCAGTAACCCACCTTAAACCTAGGTTCAAGTGGTAGTCATTTTCTACCAAGAGAATATTCTTCTCTTCATGCTTGGAAGCTTCTCACAGCTCTTCTTTTGTGTGAATAAAGATGAAGAGAACAAACATCATATTAAGATATGGGCATACATTTTTTCCTATGAAGCAGCAGTAGCTACTACTACAACAACAAATATTTATACTGCTTTTCAACAAAAGTTCCCAAAGTGGTTTACAGAGATATAAATAAATATATAAAATGGTTTGTTTATCTATCTATCTATCTATCTATCACATTTTTATACCGCCCTAACCCAAGGCCTCAGTGTCTCAGTGGTTCCCTGTCTCCAAAGAGCTCACAATCTAAAAAAAACCCCATAAGATAGACACCAGCAACAGCCACTGGAGGGATGCTCTGCTGGGGATGGATAGGACCAGTTGCTCTCACCCTGCTAAAAAAAGAGTCCCACCACTTTTAAAAGGTGCCTCTTTGTTGAATTAGCAGGTGAACTGGGGGTCAGATCTGTGATATACTGAGAGAGCTATGACAAGCTTGTATTTTCCAAGGCTTTGTTTCAACTACATAACAGACCTGGAACCTTTCTGATGACATCATCAAGCCCTTCTCCTAGAGGAGACTAACCCTTTATACTACATTCCGCCCTTCTCTGGAAAAAGTTCAGACTCAAAACAATGTTAGAAATGTTGATTGCTATTAACATATTTCTACAAGAACTGGAAACATTACAGTTCTATTCTCTCTGGTGGAACTGAAGCACGCCCAGATCTGGTATGATAGACCAGAGGGATGACATGAAGGTGTCCCTGATTTAACTGAAAGAGAAAGGTTTCTGTGGGGAGAACGGGCTTAGTCTGCTCTCCCCACAGACGAGCAGGCTCTTAGCCCTGGGTGGCCAGATCGGCTGCCCACACGATTACCGGCTCTGTCACGGAGCCTGTAGGGGCTGTGGGGATCACGGGCTACCCGGCCCCTGGAAGTCCCAGAGCACCCCACACAAGTGCATCTCGTGACCAAGAAAATGGTTTACAGGGAAGGGTTCTTAGGTGGGCTAGCTGCTGTGGAAACACCAGGTTCACTCGCGAGCTCAGTAGGTCTCATGATGGGATAGAACCAGGCTAGGCTCCCTTATCCCGGTTCTCCCCCATCATGAGAATAGCCTCAGAGTCTTTTTGTGGCTTTAGCACATAAGAGTGGGGTGTGTCTACTGTAGCCTGAACCTGGCCTTGCACACCCACATCTGAAACCCACACATACTGCTGGGGGTTGAGGGATCTGCTGGCATGCCAAATACTGAATTTGTGTCTCTCATGATCCTTTACTAATTTGTCTTTCTGGTGAAACTCTTTTCTGTCTGCAAGTTTAGGAGTCAGCTCAACTTCAGACATTGGTAGAGTTGTATGGAGTCATAGACCCATGATTATTTCTGCTGGACTCCACCCACATTCCAGGGGAATTGAGTGATATATCAAGATGGACGTTGTCATTTTTCTTGACTAGAGCTTTCACAATGCAAACTGCACATTCCATCCCACCATGACTGCGAGGAAAATGTAGACTACTAGTTACATGCTGGAAATCAGCGTCAGCTGTGAAACATTTAAATGCTCAGTAGATTGTGGCCCATTGTCTGTTCTGGGAACTGAAGGTATGCCATGATGAGCAAAAATACTCTTGGTTCAGCAATCACTCTATCAGCTGTAGTAGCCTGTAGCTTTGCTAATTCTACATAGCAAAAACAGTAGTCAACAGCAATAAGATAGAAAGATTCTTTCCAATTGAATACATCAGCTGCAACAATCTGCCGAAGATAATTTGGCAATTATGTGGAGAGAAAGGGTTTTATAGGGACTGGACAGTGTTGAGCACAAACTGGGCAGCTATTGATCCAGAATTGAATGTCCTCATTAATAGATGGCCACCAGACTGTTTGTCAAGCTCAGGCTCGGTGTTTGGTAGAGCCCTGATGAGCCTGATGTATCTTCACAAAAAGTTCCTGCTGTAAGGCTGGAGGGATCACCACTCTGGTTTGGTACATTAGTAGATCATTGATTATATGAAGGTTGAGTTGCTCACATTGATTTTTAGCCAGTTCTGAGTCGCAAAATTTAGTTTGTGACCACCCCTCCAGACAATATGTTTTTATTTTAGTACACAGGGTGTCAGCTTTCTGTGCTTCCAGAATCTGTGTCTGTAAGGATCCTGAGATGAGTATTCCATCTGCAATAAAAACAATATAGACAATTAATTCCTGTACTTGACGGAGTTCCTCTGGAGACAGTGGTGTTTCTAATGGTACCCAGGAAAGAGTGTCTTCTGTCAGTAATTCTTTACTTTGCACATGATCTTGTATGTGAACTTTGCCATCAGGAGGCAAAATCTTTGGATTGTTGGGGAAAGTTCATCGAGAGGTTTATCCCCTAATAGATATGCAAGAGGCTTAAGAGCTGTTTGTAGAGTGAATGACAAGCCAACAAGATATGCCCTGAGGCATTCACATGTCCATGTTAAAGCCAAAGCTTCCTTTTTAATCTAGGGATATCATGTTTCTGCTGTCATGAGTGCTCTTGAAATAAAAGCAAAAGGAGTCCAGTGCCCTTAATTGCTTCAAAACCCATCCAAGCCCCAAAGGAAGAGACAATCGTCTCCCAAGTACATTCATCTTGGGCAAGCACTAATGGTGAATGGAGGATCTGTCTGATCTCATTGAAAGCAGATTGCTGTGGTGATGCCCAACTCATGAGTTCTTTTCACTCAGCAGATCTCTCAACAGCTTTGTGATTGTTGCCATATTAGGTACAAACCGACCAAGATAGGTAGCCATATCCAGAAATTTGCACAGTTATTGGACATCCTTGGGTGCTGGTAAACTTTTGTTTGCAACTCTTGGTGGGGTCTGGCTGAATACCCTGTGAGATGGTCCAATTTCCCAAAAAATATGAGTTAAGATTTGACAAAAGTGCATTTCTCATTTAATGTAACTCCTGCTTCTAGGAGTTTCTTTTAGGATGTTTTTTGTTTTTGTTTTTAGATTCAGCAGATGATTCAAGATACTCTTGTAGAAGTAAATATAAGGATATCATCAGCATGGCAAAGAACTCCTTCCAGACCATCTGGCATCTGTGACATGTGAAGCTGAAAGACTTTGGGGTGGAGGAAATTCCAAAGGGTAATCCTGTGAAGCAGTATGGCCCAAATGGAGATATAAAAGTTGTTAACTTAGAGGATTCCTCAGCTAAAAGGAATTTGCCAGACACCAGCCCTAGCATCCAGTTTTGTAAACACAGTAAAGTGTGCTGTCGAGTTGATGTCAACTCCTGGTGAACACAGAGACCTGTGGTTGTCTTTGGTAGAGTACAGGGACTCCTGACAATTATGCCAATGTGTGTTCAACAGAAGGTACGATGTGTTTTTCTTGACAGACATGTTTGTTCAGTTGTGTCAGGTTAACCCAGGTTCTAATTTTGCCATTGGGTTTAGGTACAGCCACCATTCCTGCACACCAAGGTGTTGGTTCCCCAATACTTATGTTCACTCCCATCTGTTCCATTTTTGTCAGTTCTTCTTTGACTTTTCCCGTCAGTGGCAAGGGCAACATAAGGGATAACATCTTGCTTTAACTGTATCTATGTAAATAATAATATCTTATAAGCCCCTGAAATTTTGCCAAGGCCTTTAAAAATCAGAAGATATGCCATTTGATAATGCTGTGCTAAGGAAGTCTAAGCTGCTATTTCATTAACTCTCTAGAATTGTTATAATGCCTTCACCACTGGCAATCCAAGATATGGCACAGCTAGATCCTGGATCACGTAAGTTTCTTGTACTATGCTTCTCTATTGTTTTGTCATCTTGGACTGGAAGGATCCCAGCACTTTAAGTGCAATGTTACCTGATCACCTCAGACATTTGGCTGGAGTGGTGAGGGTGCCATGGTTGTGTCGATCATAGTAGGAAACTGAGATGGCTGTAACGTCAGCACCTGTGTCAATCTTAAAGGTAATTGGTTGACCATTAAGATCTCTCTCTGTCAACTAGACAGCCAGATCATCAGAGTGTCCAGCTGCTACATCCAGGAACACTGTTTCTTCCTCAGCTGTAGTTTGGTCAATGACTTCATGGACAGTTGGGAGAGATCTACACCCCAAAGGATAGTGGACCTTCTTTTTACATCTTTGACATGATGCTTCCCTAGCTGAACATGCAGCATACACATGTGTAGGAGTTCTACCACACCTCCTGCATTGGGTCTTATCCTGCTTATTTTGATAGAGTGGCTGTGGAGAAGTCCCTGCATTGTGTTTAGGAGAGATGTCCCTGTCCCTGTTGCAGGTGCTTCCGCTCAGCAATCTGCAGGGCATCCAAGTAGTTCATGAGTAGCTGGGAGATAACTTCTAAGTTCTTTTTGTTGCAGTTTGACAGACTCAGATTGGTGAGCGTTTGTAATAGCCTTTTGGAGAGTCAAGTCAGGGTCCAATTATAATTGCTCCCACAATTTATCATCAGAAAGATCTACAACAAAGTGGTCCCTGATAAGTTCCCCTTTCAGGGCACCATAATCAAGAGAATCTGCTAATGTATGCAAAGCCAGGATAAAACTGCCCACAGTTTCTGAGGGCCCTTGACTGCAGAGGTTAAATTTTGCTCTCTAATGTATCATATTTTCCCTCCCTAGAAAGTGATCTGTTAAGGCTTGGACTACAGCACCATACTGAGTGTTTTGGCCCTCGGGGAGTGATAGAGACATCAGTCTTTCATCAGATTGATCCCCTATAGAATAGATCAGGGTACCCACTGTCGGAGATGGAGATCCAGTGCATCAACCTTTTGTACCAACTATCCAAAGACCACTAGGGGCACTGAGAGTAGAAACAGTGAGTAAGGGTCTATCTGTCCCTACTCTATGACCCCTGATCTCACTCTTCAACACTTCCTGTGCTGAGTCACAATCCTTCCTTTCCTCTTAGAGAATAGATGGAAACATCACTCTCTCTCTCTCTCTCTCTCTCCTTACCTATTCATTATGTAGTCCTTTAGATTAGTATTAGGTCTTTCCTATCCAAATGTACTTAACCAATAAATACTTAATATTTAGTTCTACAAGAATCTCCATGTGTTCTCTCTAAAAAGCTGCAACAACTAAACCATCCTCTGCTACCTACTCTGTAACTGGAGTGTGTGCTCTCTTCCCTAGTGTAGTGCTATTTACCTACTGAAGGTAAAATTAACAACCCCCAATTCTCATTTGGTAGGGTTCAGGCTTTGCCAGCAACCCAGAAACGTCTCTGAATCGGTTGAAGCGCCTGATCCACTTTGGCCACAGAGCAGGAGAGTGGAAATCAGACTGTCCTGGGAGTGTGACCCTGAAGGATTCCATCACGGTCAGGGCTGGAGGGCCTTGTGGAGTTGAGGCAGGGTCTGCTGCCTCTGCTGAGCTATTCATGCCAGAGCTGGCTAGGCCCACACAGTTCCACAGCCAGGAGGCCTCAGGGTTTGCAGCAGAGTGCCCGGAGCTTCCCAGTCTCTCTTGAGAGTCCAGGAGTGCCTGCTGGTGCTATGAGAGCAGTTCTCAAATAGAATCCGATGTCTCTGTGAGCACTGAGGCAGGATTCAGCCACTCCTGGCACCCTGTATCTCTCTCAAGTCTCTCTTGAGAGTCCAGGAGTGCCTGCTGGTGCTATGAGAGCAGTTCTCAAATAGAATCCGATGTCTCTGTGAGCACTGAGGCAGGATTCAGCCACGACTCCTGGCACCCTGTATGATACGGAGAGACTAAGACAAGCCTGTCTTTCCCAAGAGCTTTATTGCAACTGTATGACAGGCCTGGAGCCTTCCTGATGACATCATCAAGCCCTTCCCTTAGAGGGGATTAACCCCTCATATATCAGTCCTCCCATGTAATCACAGTATAAAGTAGTGATGTGCACGGAACCGCAGAGATGCGGTCCAGCACTGGGGTGAGGATTCCTTTAAGGGTGGGAGGAAGGTGTACTTACGCCTCCAGCCACTTTTCCCCCTCCGGCGCGCCTTTTTCAGTTAGCAATTGGGGCAGCAGGATACCTCCCTGCCGCCCCTTCCCCCACTTGGCTGCAAAAGGCTTCAGGAAGCCGTTTGTACGTGCGCACGTCACGACGTGCACGCGTGTGTGTGGCCGCGCGTTCATATGTCGCAGAGACATGACGCGTGCACGCGCGATGTGCGCATGCGCGAAAGGTTTCCTGAACCCTTTAACAGCCAAGCAGGGGAAATATCCTGCTGCCCCAATTGCTAACAAAAAAAAAGGCATGCGGAGGGGGGGGAATGGCGGGAGGGGTAAGTACACCCTCCCCCCACCCTTAAAGGAACCCCCACCCCAGTCCGGTCGAACCCTGAACCGCCCATGTCCGGACCAGTCCGGAGGCCTATAGAATGGCCTCTGGACTGGTCCGTGCACATCACTAGTATAAAGTGGACCCCCAATTTGGTTAAGTCTCTACTCCATAGCATACTTGGCCCAAGAATAGCATAATGGCTTTCTATGTGTATACTTCAGTTTGTGCCAACAAATATTGCAATATTGAGTTGTTTCATGGCAACAGCAGTAAATTTTCCTCTGCAAGTAGGCAAGTCAGGTTAAACAAGACAGAATTATAGCTGAATTGCTCATTCCTTCCAATACACTGCCTTTATGAGAGGGTTTATTGAATTTTTCATAATAAGATCTATTGCTTTTATATATTAAAGGAGACACCCGTATGATGCATTCTTCATTGAGAGCTGTATCTAGTTTAGTTATATGCAAGCATGACGAACAGGTTCCTACTAAACCCTGCTTTTTCTCCCCAAGAAAAAATGTGGACATGTCCCAGAGTTAAGCACTTTTCTCTCCATTCATTTGAAAGGGTTTCCCATTCTCCAAGAGAAGAGTTAAGTACGTATATCAGTCTCTCCCATTGAAATCAATGACACTTTTAAAAGTCTTTAAAGAGACTTTGGATTCTGCCCTTCCAACATTTCACAGACATCTATTTAAATTAGAGTCCATTTTGCCCCAAAGCTCAGCCTTTGCCCAATGCCACATTAATCTCCCCCATTTTATTTTTAAAATAACCATTTCTTATCAGCCAAAAAAATTCAGGCTCTCAGAGACAGGAGAGGGGAAAAAATCCTCAAAAAACCTATAGCCTAGAGCTTGGAGGTCTTCTAGGATATTGTGAGCACATAACACATTTTGCAAAATTTGACCTTTGCTTACTTCACAGCCCCAATAATCAGCAGATTTCCATGACTGATGAAGTTAAAGATTCGAGTTACTTTAAAGGCTATTTCATACTTGCATTCTCATGACTTGATTCCTACAGCGTGGTGTAGTGGTTAGAGTGCTGGACTAGGCCCGAGGAAGCCCGAGTTCAAATCCCCATTCAGCCATGATACTTGCTGGGTGACTCTAGGCTAGTCACTTCTCTCTCAGCCTAACCTGCTTCACAGGGTTGTAACTTAAGTATGTAGTACCCCTCTCTGGGCTCCTTGGAGGAAGAGCAGGATATAAAATGTAAACATAAATAATAAATTAATTAATAAATAAAGCAAGCAAGCAAGCATTGGTGATGATTTCCATGTGTGAAGAGGTCCTTACCAGGACAGAGCTGTAATACAGTGCATGGGTCTGAAAAACCCACACTCTCCTGCCTCTGGAGCTGCCTTGCTCCTCTCTGGGGCCACCTCTCTCACCTCTCCTTACCCATTGGCCAGTGGAGGGAGGCTGTGTGTGTGTGTGCACACACGGATGCCCACCTGTGTGTGTGAGAGAGTGATCACGCCCTTGAGGGAAGCAGCAGGAACCAGACCAGTTGCACGTGCCTTTATAATCCAAACACCTCAACCCGCTCCTAGCTATTTCCCCTCCCCTGCTAGAGCCTACTGCTTCTCCTTCCTTCACTTTCCTCACACTTCTTGAGCCTGTGGGAAGATGCAGTGCCTTTCCAGTTACTCCTTCAGCAGGCAGGCGGGCTCAACTTTGGAGTGGCAAGTTGCTGCTGCTGCTGCTGCTGCTGCTGCTGCTGCTGCTGCAGTTGCTTCTCTTGGGACCCCGGGACAGGGACTCCTCCTCTGTTATTAGGCAAGCCAGAAGAGGCAGGGGATGCAGCCAGCCGGCTTGCTTGCAAATGAAAGGCAGGCACTGAAGCTGACAAGACAAAGGCGCCCACAACCAGCACCAGATCATTGACTCTCCCAGCCACTTTCTGCTGCATTTGGAACTTTGTTCCCAGACACCAGAGCACTGCCTCTCCCTCCTTCTCCCTGTGTGTGCTGCCCATCCACAGCACCGCACTGAACACACCATCCCTGGGGAGAAGCTGCCGCCACAGCAGTCACTGGGAGAGGGAAGGCAGAACAGGGTAGGGAGTGCATCACTGCAGTGGGGAGAGGGGGCTCTGCTTATGAGAACACAGGCCACCTATGCACTCCCTCCCTACGTCACTGGTCCTTACAGATCTGGCACCACAGACAGAACTTTCATATTGCCTAAAATGCAGTGCTTTTCGGTGGAGTCAGACCACACAGCCATCTGTTAATGGACAAATGCAGAATAATCACGTGTAAAGAAATCAAGTGCACATATGCATTTGTGAACCCATTCTAAAATAAGAAATACTAGACTTGATGCAACTCAGGCTGAACTGAACAGAGCAGAGGTTGTATTGAATATGTTTGTTTAGTTGGAGTTATTTTTATCAGGGACGGGGGACTGACATGTTAATGTGGAGTCTAACTCAGTGGTGGCTGGTGGTTCCTGGGATTGGGGGGGGGGGTGCTAGACAGGGAAGGTGATGAGGTGGAGCCACAGGTAGTGAAAGGTGGAGCCAATTGTGGGCAGTTGTGGAGGTGAAGCCAGGACTAGGTGGGTGCCTTAGCTACAAATCTGCACTTTGCCAGTAATTGCTAATGAGTGGGATCAAAATACAACACACACACACGCAAAATTCTAGTACCTTCACCCACCCTACATAAACACTGGGACCAGGCTGTAGGCAGGGAAGAAGCACAGACAGGGAGGCAGACAGAGAAATGGCTACAGTAGACAGACAAAGGTGTTAAAATGGATGAGAAATTTTCAGGTGGGTGCTGCTCACTCTGCCCTCAGGTAACAGCCACCATTGGTCTACCTGTAGTGTTTAGAAGTCCAGTTCATTTTTTTGGGTAGTTGTAACTGGGTAGTGTATGAAGGTAATCTGGACCAGGTTTTGCAGAGAATCCAGAGAAAGATGAAGTAGGCCTCTGTAGCTTCGCTTGCATTTGTCCATATAAAAATTGCTTCAAACTGTTCTTTCAAATTGCCAGAAAAAGGCTTTATATCTCACACTAACCTAGTAACTTTTGCTAGGAGGTGTGGTTTTAACTATGCTGGTGATGCTCCTGTTAGGAAGAGAGAGAAATAGTGATTGTTGAGGGAAAGAAAATTAGTTATGATGAATATGACAAAAATCAGTTGGAGACGTTTACAGTTGGCTGAGGATGGACAGGGAGAATTGGTGAACTAAAAGAAGGAAAATCTAAAATGGCAGGTTGGGAAAATGTTGAGGTCACCAAGAGGGAAGCCCAGATAAATGCTGAAGGGAGAGTGATGATTCCCAGAACAACATTACTGGAAGTTTATTGAAGTGAGAACCTGATTCCTACTGACAGTGTGTCAGTACAGAAAGTTAGAGATATTAGTCCACTTCCTAATATCAGCGAAAGCATCAAAACCAACCTCTGTTGGACAACTAATGAATGAAAAGGGGGAAATCAGTAGCTGGACTTTTAACTGTTCAACTACCCAATGGACTGGGTCCACTCAGCTGAAGCCACAGTCTTAACAACTTATCTGGAAGCCAGCTAGAATACCATGTCAATGTGTTCATATTATTCTGCAGCTAAGGAGAAAAGGGAGGGGGAAGGACTTATTCTGCTTTGTTAATATAAGTGCCATTCTTCTTATTTTTTAGAAGGGGTGCATTATCTTTTGTGGTGCCAATACCATGCCCAAACTGGGGGCTACAGAGAAGGAAAGTGTTATGGTTAAAGAAAAAGTTTAGTTCATTGTCATATTGGTGGTAGCAAAGAAAACGTAATTTTATCACAGCAGTACAACATAATCAGAACTGGAAATACTCCTAGTATAAGGCTTCCCCAACCCATCCTAAATGTTTGTTTTATTTAGTTTTTGTTGTTGTTGTTAACCATAATTTTTCAGAGAGCTTTTTTAAAAATAAAAAACATACATTTTAACAAAGGCACAATTAATGATTTTTTAAATATTTCAGCACAATAAAACTCCCCCCATTATGTAACATGGAAATACCTCCCACCTTCCTATCCAAATCCCTTCATATTTAAATAATTTTTAAAATACAAAATTTCACATTTTGTTTCCATTGTGGCCCTGATCCAGATCACACACCCCTATGGGTGCTATTTCTCATATCAAAAAAGTTCCCATTGGCTCCTACAGAAGCTTCTTTCCTAAGATAAATAGCAAACTGCTAGATTTTTTATTTATTTTTTAAGGAAAGCTACAGGGTCAACAGATGCATTTAATGTAATGTCTAATTTCCCACATTGATATGTAGCTGAACAAAGTCTGTGCAGCTATGTTTTTATCAAAGTAGCTTCTTTGCCTCACGGACCTTTTGGAATTCTTTGAGAGTGTCAACAAGTGTGTGGATAAAGGTGAGCCAGTTGACATAGTATACCTGGACTTCCAAAAAGCTTGTGGGGTGGGGGTGAAATCCAGCACCAGCAGTGATCGCACACACACAGAGCCAGGGAAAATTACTTGGAAGAAGATGGAGTGGGGGAAAGGCAAAAAAAAAAAAAAAAACCCCAAAAAAACAAAAAAACAGCCAGAGGGTCCTGGGGAGACCTTACCACTAGCAGCACAGAGGCAGGCAGGCCCCACAAGTCTGCAGCCAGACTCTCTCACCAGCAGCAAGCAAGCAGCAAGAGCAATTTTTGCAAGGACAGGGTTTGCTTTTAAATAGAACTTGAATCTCTCTCCTTTTGGAGCCCCTACCTTTGCCCTCCCACCTGCCCAATAGGGTAACAGTGGGATCACCAGGGCAACGTGCAAAGTGATGCCACACCAGACTGCTGGGCTCTCCTGCAGCAAGTGGCTGTTTCGGTGGTGGTGCTTCTGCTGGATCTGTCTGGGCCACGACAGCACCACTGCCCTCAGGGCTGGCCTGCGAAGGCCCAGGGACAGGAAGCACAGGGACTTCCTCCTGGGCCTCCTCAGACACAACCTTCAGGCCCCCACCCCCCACATGGACTCTTGGGGAGGGTGGCGAGACGGGTCTGGCTGGACTGGCAGCCAGCTCCGCAACAATCCTCCCCCTACCTGACACTCTACTGTCGGGGGGGGGGAGTGTTGTCGTTCAGTAGAGTGTGCAAACATCCACTGCCAGTGGGTTGCTGTGGGCGCACACCTCAGGGGAGGAACTAAAAGGCTTGGAGAACACTTTTCCTTTGAGGTGTTAGCTGAGTGGGAGCAAATGGGCAGCAGCAGTTATTGTGGGGTGGGGAGGGTTGTTGTTCAGCAGAGTGTGCCAACCACCACACCACACAGTGGGCACAAACTGCAGTGGGAAAAAGATTGGAGGCTTGTTTTGTTTTTAAAAACTGTAAAAAAAAAAAAAAGCCTCTTTGGGCAGTAAAATGAAAAAGAAAAAAAAACCCTGTAAAAAACCTCTTTGAGGCCTCGAAAAGACAGATTAAAAAACCAACAATCTTAGGCTAACTTTCCCTTACCACACCTAGCTACTATGGGAACCCCTCCCCCAGAAGAATCCCTGTTTAAACTTTTTTAAAGCTAAACATAGAACTTTTTAAAATGCAACCCTTAGAAAACAAGCAAAATCTCCCTCACAGCTCAAAAAGAAAAAAACACAATTAAAAATACACCATTCAAAATCTAACAACAATCGTGAGCCAGGTCTCACGATCCGTGAGACCCAGTTTGGTGAGGTGAGTGGGGAGAGAGCACTGGGTGGCCAGATTGGCTGCCCACATGATTGCCGGCTCCATGACGGAGCTGGCAGGGGCTGGGGGGAGCGGGGGCCGATTGGCCCCCACAAGCTCCCGCATGCCCTGCGCAAGTGCTGGCGAGACCCCTGGAGCCGGGAGGTGGCTTTTCGCCTCCGTTCCAGGGGTCTCCTCATGAGTAGCTGCAGCGCGGAGCCGTGCCACAGCTACTCACGATCCAATAGCCCGGGTTTGCGGAGCAGTTGCTCCGCAAACCCGGGCTAAGGGACGGGCTACTTGAGCGGGTTAGCCGCTCAAGAACCACCGGGCTTGCAGCTGAGCCCGGTGGTTCTCATGACTGAAGAAAATCGGGCTAGCGGAGGCTAGCCCGATTTTCTTCAATCGTGTGAATAGCCTCAGTGTGTGTGTGTGTGTGTGTGTGTGTGTGTGTGTGTGTGTGTGTGTGTGAGAGAGAGAGAGAGAGAGAGAGAGAGAGAGAGAGAGAGAGAGAGAGAGAGAGAGAGAGAGAGAGAGAGAGATTGGGGTGCTACTCACTCAGTCTAGGACTTTGCCCACTCTGCATAAAGTTGTCCCCTTCTGTATGGTCTGATCTGGTGGTGTTCCCTCTTCTCTTCAGTTCAGTCTTCTTCTCAATCCCTTCAGTTTAGTCTTCTTCAATCTTCTTCTATTCAGACAGGGTAGGGGGGAGGTGGGCAGGGGAGCCAAAGGGGCAAAAGCCTGGGAAATTAAAAGGGGGGCAGTGGCCAATAGCTACTGGGAGAGACCCTCTCTCTCCACAGACAGCAGGCAGTGATTCCCTCTAAGTACCACAAAGGGGGTGAAATCTTTTTTTAAACGGGGATCTTCAAGGCTGAAAAGAAGCAGTGAGCAGCAGCAGAATGAATCCAAGGAAGGCAAGGCATGCAGTGGTCCAGGGCAACAGCTCTTGGCTCCAGCTTGGGCTTGGGCTTGGGCTTGAGCTCCAGCTCCAGCACTCTCTCGCTCACTCTCTCCTCCCATGAGGCAGAATGGTGGTTGCAGTGCTCTCTCAAGTACTTAAGAAAAACCCACCATCTGAATCGCCCCCACCCTTGTGCTTCCCCCCTAGCCAATCCTGGCACACTTACCCCTGGCAATGCAAGAACTGAATGGAAACAAGCCAATCTTGAAGCAAGGGGGATTCACCAGCCAATCATTCATGCTTTTAAGTAGCCAATCTGATGCTTGGAGGGTGGGATTTCCATGGAAAACAAAATGGAGAGCAAGAGAACTTGCATGATCATCACCACAAAATGGAGGTATGAATTCCTGAATTTTGGAGGTCCAAATCCAGGTGATTTGATTTGGACCCAAATCTAGCCACTTAGCAGAGGCAATTTGTTCTGTCTACAAATCACCCAGAACAGCTAGATTCAAATACAAATAGTTATGTACTCGAAATGATTCACTCAACCCTAGTAAACACTTTAGGCTGAGTGCATATACATCTGAAAAGTGCATGGCTTTGATGTGGTGCCACATTAAAAAATGAATATTTTTGGACCAAAATTTGAGGGTACAAAAGTTTGATATTTTGGGTGCAGTGTCTGCAGATATTTGGTCAAAATGGAAACTGTAGGAAACTTTTTCAGGGTCTTGGAAAAGGGAATTTCTCACAGCCTTATGTGTACTATCCTCTTCTATGTAGGTAAAATCTGTAGAACCTGGTTCACCCTACCTACACTACTAACTTAGATACAACTTTAACATTCATGGCATCCCCAATAAATTCTGGGAGCCACAGCTTGTTGAGATATTGAGCATGACTATTATAGATACCTAGCTGCCTTCTCCTTACGGGACTACCATTGCCCTAATAAATTTAGTCAGGTTATGAGCCAATTTTTTTTGAGAAATGGCTCATGCATATGGCACTGTAGGCATCACTTTGAGAAGTCCTGAATTGTTTGAAAAGTTAAATTGTTGCAAAGTGGTATATAAATATTCATAGTAGTAGTAGTAGTAGTAGTAGTAGTAGTAGTAGTAGTAACAACCTTAGCCTAATAATGTTGAGGGACAGGCAATGAAGCTGATCCTTTTTCACATGAAGCCAAGCTTCTGCTTGGCAAAAAACAATTCTTTGGTCACTTTTTGTCTACCTGTGGTTGCCTCATCAACACAGTATCATACTACAGGGCAGAGGTTTTGCATATCAGTGTTTACTTGTAATATTTAAACATGATTTCTTCTAATGGGAAGCAAAGCCTTTTCACATTCTTGGACTGCATCTGGAGTTCTAAATTTCTAGATACCTTTTTTCAAAGCCAGCTTTTGTGCATACCGAATGCTCCATTCTGATTTTATTAGAATATTATTGCTCAAGATCTGTGAAGAGTCTTTAAAATTAATGGTCTGTTTGTAACGTATTGAAATGAAAAAGTCAATGCACCTAAAACAGACAAGGGATAGGAAATTTAATGATATAGCAAAAATGTTCTTAATTCTGTTATTTCTAAGGGAATATATATATAGCTCAAAATAGTGAGGCTAACTAAACAATAAAGATGAGTTGTTTTCCCCTGTTCTGATATTTTTCCATAGTGTAATGCTAATTGAAATCAGATCCTTGTACCTTTTAAGTATGTTTGGCCCTGTTTTCTCATTCTCATTACTGTTCATTTTAATGGGCAGTAAAAGAGAACTAAGAGAAAAATCAGTGTGCAGGAATTATTCAAAGCTCTGCAACTGAAATATAGAGCACAACTGTTCATTCAAGATGAAATACAGACAGGACAGTGACATTAAAAATATTAAGGGACTGAAGTGCATGAGGTTGATTTGTACAACTAGAAACAGTTCTATGTATTTTGTCAATTTACTGTAGAATTAAGCAGATGCCTCTGCATTGCTTGGTTTTCTCTTTTAAACAAATACCTAGTCCTGACTGATCTGTGTTTTTTAAAAAAGAAGTGCAATTGGATATATAGATTTTTCTGAACATATTTTGTTGCTACAACTACTCAATAATAGTAACATTTGTATACTTCTATGGTATCCTTCTGAGTTGAATGGGTGAGGTGGGACTTGGAGGCATCATTTTGCTGATGACACCAGCTCTACATTTCTTATCCAACTTCTAGTCCTAGGGAGGTAGTAGAATCCCTTAGCTGCTGCTTGGAGGCAGCTTTTGGTCTGGATGAGGACTAAACAAGCTGAATCCAGAAAAGACAGAGATTCTGTTACTAGGTAATTTCTCTCTTCTGAATAGAGGAGTTCATCTGCTTTTGGATGGGGTCATACTCACCTTTTAAAACCAAGTACACAGCTTGGGAGGTGCTGTAACATGCAATTTTGTAACATGTTAGGTTTGGCTCAGAGGGGCCTGCAGTAAGAGGATCGGAGAGGCAAATAACACAGGAAGCAGCTGTAAGGGCCCTAGCTGGACTGGAGCACTATAATGTAAAACAATCCCTTCTAGACATGACCAAGGTGTTTTCAGTTAAAAGCCTACTATGGATGATCATTTCTGTAACAGTTTAATCTGCAAAGTGCTTTTCAGGCTTCTATTCCTGAAGTACAAACAGTAGGAAAGCTTGAGGAGCAACTCATCACTCAAATGTGGGGGGGCGGGGAGGGGGGTGAGGAACATTTTACTGAATTCGCGGGGAATTCAGTAAAATGAGGCTGGAACTCCTCTGATGCTTAGAGGGGATCTGCACCCTAGTATTGAACTGCACCACAGTCATGTTAGATAGGCCACCTCTTTTATAAATGGAGAAGTGAGGCTGAGAGTAACATGACTGCCAAAAGGTCAAGGTGTACTTAAATCTGTGTCTCCCAGATGTCAGATCCAAGCAGAAATCTGGACCACATTGGTCCTCTCAGATGTGATATTTTCATCTAGCACAGGAAAGAGCATGACTGTACTGCTGATATGATGGTTGTAGTCCTGCAATGAATTACGCACACATAAGTCCAACTGAGACAAATGGGACTTATGTGCATTTAACTGGGTGCAGGACTCAGCCACTGTGACTCAGCCTCTGTGTCAGAAACAGCTAAGCTGCTCTTAAATCCCCCTGAGATAAATGGGATTTATGTGTGCATAACTGGGTGATGGATTGTAGAACTGCAGGTCTGCCCTCCAATGGAACGGGTACCTGTTCATTCATCAGTGAATGGGCTACATAAGCAGCAGGTGTGGAAGCTGTAGAATGCCAGCAAGCTGCAGAAAGAGTAGCAAAGGGTTACTGAAACTCTCCAGAAGGGCTTCTTATTCTTTCTTTCTTTTTTTTTTAACACAACAGCTTTGTCATTTCAGTGTGGTTTGTGACCAGCATAGCTGCCAAGCTCTATTTTTCCAAGATGTGAATTAACTATGTGGCATATTTTATACTTTTCTGTGCTGCTCTTCACCACAGTTTATGAAAAATGTTAGACATTTTTGTGGAGTTATTTTCACAACACCCCTCTGTGAGGCAAGGAAGTAAGTAGTTCTCTCTCTCTCTCTCTCTCTCTCTCCTGGTCCAATTAAACCAAAAGGCCAATTTTTGTAAATGTTGAGGGGAAAAATATATATATATATATATATATATATAAAAACAACATTTTGAAACAAATACTGAAAGCTGTGAACTTTTTTTTTTTAAGGCTGCTGTAAAATGCTTTACTTTTACTCACATTGCTGGTGAGGCATAGTGGCTAAGCGACTGAGAAGCTATTCTCACGACCAGCAGGAACCAGGAAGCTATTTTCATGACCGGCAAGAATGGGGCTAAGGGAAACTAGCCCGGTTTCTGCTGGCCGTGAGAACTGCAATGAACCACGTGGCTCCCAGCAGCAGCAAGCCCGCTTGCGGGGCCATCCCTTTAAATGAGGTTAACCTCATTTTTTTGGTTCTGCTTGCAGCTGCGGTGGACACACTTGGGGCGGGGGGAGGAGTCCCAAGAATGTAGCTGGGCGAGATGCAGAGAGGTGCTCCAGTCCAACTATCGCTCATCTGGGTGGGTGATCAGCCTGCCCAAGGATCGCGTGAAGAGCCTTTGAGATTCAGGGAGTCACAGTTTGCATTTCACCTCCACTCCCTCTCAGCCCCCATCTGCAATACTGAGTTCATAATACTTGCCTTATAGGGTTGTTTATGGAATTTCAACAAGATAATACATGTAAAATGCTTTGAACACTCCCAAGTGCTAAACAAATGCTTATTATTATTGTTAATATTATTGTTATTACTATTACTATTAACTACAATGAATATTTATAAAAGAGAATAATAAATGTGCCCCTGGTGGCGCAGTGGTAAAACTGCCGCCCTGTAACCAGAAGGTTGCAAGTTCGATCCTGACCAAGGGGCTCAAGGTTGACTCAGCCTTCCATCCTTCCGAGGTCGGTAAAATGAGTACCCAGAATGTTGGGGGGCAATATGCTAAATCATTGCAAACCGCTTAGAGAGCTTCCAGCTATAGAGCGGTATATAAATGTAAGTGCTATTGCTATTGCTAAATAGTTCAACAAGAGCAATCATGCAATCCAGCCAGGGCAGCAGATGCACAGAAGGAGGCTTTTGCATGTTGTTTCCTTTGCTGATCAGAAAGCTTTCCATCTGAGTGGATTGTTCTATAAAGCTACCAGAGCCACAGCCATTGTTCCAGTTGCTGGACTACAACTGCAACTTGTGAAGATCAGAGGTCAGGTCTGCTTGTCTGACATAACCATAACAACTAGTGGGGGGGGGGAGGGCTCAATCATGGACCATCCACCATGATTTACTATTCCTTTAAATCTTACCCTACTTTTGAGTTATGTACTGATTCACACAATCATTTTCACAGAAGCTTACTGGCAAATTCGAGATCTCCAAGGCATGCACACTCCCACAGAGCATGGTCACATAATACAATCAGTCATGGTCTTTTGATTTTAGATTGGAACTTGGCTGGTTGATTCTGGTTACTTTTGGGTTTTTGTGGCATGGATCTGGAATCAGTGAATATGTCTGAGTTTACACATTTTCTCCAATCCCAGATCTGCACCTCAAAAATCCAACATGTAACCAGGATCAACCAGCCAAGTTCAGATCTAATGATTCTGGTTAAATGTTGGTTGGTTGTAATGCGGAACTGGGATTGGCAAAAAATAAAAATTAAAAAGCTATCTATCTGTCTGTCTGTCTGTCTGTCTATTTAAATTGAACATATCTTTATGCCACCCAAAACTTGAGTCTCTGGGTGGTTTACAATTAAGATCATTTAAACATTAAAACCATTAACATTAAAATCATTTAAAACCCAACATTAAAAGTACAGTGGTCCCTCTACTTACGAAATTAATCCGTTCCGAATGCACATTTGTAAGTCGAAAAATTCGTAAGTCGAAAAGCGGTTTCCCATAGGAATGCATTGGGAACGGATTAATGCGTTCCGGAGCCTAGAAAAAAGACCCAGACCCCCAGTAAGGCTTGCAAACTGCACAGGAACATTTCTTTTCCAGAATAAACAGGCAGTAAACAGGCAGGCAAGTCAAGGAAACCCCATCTAAAAA
The DNA here is from genome assembly GCF_027244095.1 of Hemicordylus capensis. Taxonomy (NCBI): domain Eukaryota; kingdom Metazoa; phylum Chordata; class Lepidosauria; order Squamata; family Cordylidae; genus Hemicordylus; species Hemicordylus capensis. The sequence goes on along the minus strand of NC_069658.1, from coordinate 334,182,803 downwards.
TTTGTAAGTCGAGGAAACCCCATCTAAAAATTTGTAAGTCGAGGAAACCCCATCTAAAAATTTGTAAGTCGAAAAAACCGCATCTAAAACCGGATCTAAAACTGCCGTTTGTAACTCGAAAAATACTTATGTCGAGTAGTTTGTAAGTCGAGGGACCACTGTATTAAAAACTATAAATCTAATCAGAGTATTCAAAGTATTAAAAACTATACATCTAAGTTCAGTTCTAAGATTAATGAATCTGGTTAAATGTTGGTTGGTCACAATGTGGAATTGGGATTGGCAAAAAATTATAAATTCATGTGACACACTCTGTGGGATAATGTGTGGCTCGCAGATCTCAGATTTGCCAGCAAGCTTACACTAGGCTGGTTACCACGGTGTGGTGATCATAGTTATGCTGCCAAATGTTGGGCAGTGGAGAGAAGAGGAGGAGGAGCATGCCTGTTGCAAGGTGAAAATGAAGGGATCATGTTCAATCATGTTTGCTTGTCATATCAGCTGACACTGGCTACCCTACTTCAAATCCAAGATTGCTGATGTCTATTGCCCGTGGTGGGCAACCATGACTGAACCCTTGTACACGGTCACTTCCTAGTCATATTCACCATGCAGATGACCAGGAATCTGGAGCACATGCACCATCTCCTCCTTTGCTGCTTGTTTTTCAGAGGCATAACTGCAATCACTGGATGGTGAGAACTGGTCCATTAAAATGATCATGTGAACCAGCCCTTTTTGTTTCGTCTTTCAACTCTCAGTTCAGTAAAATAAAGCTTGCTCTGGTCATTCTGGTCATTTGGTTACTGTGAAAGTTTTCAGGAATTGTTTCCCAACTCGTCATACATTGAAGCCGTCCTCCATTTGTCCCAAACCTAAATGATACAGCAATGCATGAAGATGCATTTCTTTGCATAGCTCCTGCCTTTGCCCAGTAGTTTTATTTTGTTTTTGTTTTGTTTTGTTAGTTTTCTTATTAAAGTTGCAACTGCCAAGGAAAAATCTCACCCAGAGCCAAAGTTTAATTGCTCTCTGTGAAAGTGTTATGGAGTGAAACCCAACCATAACTCCGTAGACAATCCAGTCACCATGTGTACAACCCACAAGTTGAAGAAATTTGTTGGTCCCACTGAAAGTTATGATTTATTTATTTATTTATTCAATTTTTATACCGCCCTTCCAAAATGGCTCAGAAACTTTAAAAGATTATTTCAAAACTGTTTCAGAATTAAGTAGTTTTGAGATTGCAGCCTAACAAAGTAGACATATAGGCTGCATTCTCACGTCACATGAAACTGGAGGTTGCCAGACCCACGGTTAATTTTTCAAACTGTGAATCGCATCACAGACATTCATCCAACCACAGTCCGGCAACCTCCATTTTCAGGGCAGGGGAGCCCCTCCTCTTCCTAGTCCGCTGAGGCCACATCCCAGAAAGCTCCATAGCGCTCACATCACCAGACTGTGGGCAAGGCATCAGCACAATTCCGGGGCAGCAACCATTGGCTACAATCTTCAAGGAGGATGTGCCAAGCACAATCATGCCTTTTCAGAATGGTCTGCCCACCCTTAGTAGGGAAAGGGCATTTAAATCCCTTTAGTTTGCCCTGCTTATATTGCCATCCGGAGTACATGTGCTTGTGAATATACATCTTTGTTGCTTAATTTTGGGAAAGCAGAGCATGTAGTCCCCATCTTGCCATTCTGTCACCTTTCTCTCCTGATTGCCTGGGATGGGGAACAAGGGACAGAGTGGGAAGAGGACATGCCTCTGTGTGACTTTGCCATTTGATGGGTTTTGAAGTTTAGGATGGGACATAGTGGTGTTCCTGTTGCCGGGCAACTTCTTTCTTGATTTTGTTGACACACAACCATTCCCTGGGAGTGTACATGGGGCTTGCAGCCTGGCTGGATGCTCCTCCTTCCCACCTAAGGGCAGGAGAACAAGCCTATAAAATCTACATATGTTCCTGTTTTAGAGGGGAATTCAACTTCCAACATATAGAACTCCATTATCAACTTGTTTTAGAATATAGTCCTAGCTATATAGCTGTTTTGGGAAAGTGACAATAGGACAGTCAGTATTACAGTCATAGTGAAAAGTGACCACTTAAGTGATCATGAATAGGAATTGACACAGCAGCTGACAAGTGGCTGTGGCTTGAGAAAGGCATTTTTATTTCCATGCTTTCCATTCATAATAGAAGCAAATAAATTTAAGATGTTCTAAGAACCACATATGTGTGAACATCCCTTGAATGTTGGTACAGTTTCATGGATTCATATGCAGAAATATTGCAATTATTCCTGGCCATAATTCAACAAAGCAACTGCCCTTCCACCTGCAAAAAAGAAAGAAGGAAAGAAAGAAAGAAAGAAAGAAAGAAAGAAAGAAAGAAAGAAAGAAAGAAAGAAAGAAAGAAAAGAAAAGAAAACACCCACACACAAAAGTGACGTTTTCACCCTCTCTTGTTTACAAAGGCCACATTCATACATGATGGCAAACCATGGCTAGCCAAACTTTATTATCTATCTATCTATCTATCTATCTATCTATCTATCTATCTATCTATCTAACACATTTTTATACTGCCCAAAACGCGAGTTCTCTGGGTGGTTTACAAGACAATAAAAACCAATAAAAAGATTAACACATTAAAATTTTAAATGTTAAAACTATTAAAGCACAATTAAAACACAGTTAAAACAATGCCTAATTAAAAGCCTGGGTGAACAAATGTGTCTTGACTGCCTTTTAAAAAGTTGTAAGAGATGGGGAGGCTCTTATTTCAGCAGGAAGTTTGTTCCAAGTTTATTTCAGCAGGAAGTTTGTTTGTTGGGGCAGTAATGGAGAAGGCCCGTCCTTGAGTAGCCACCAGACAAGTTCGTCTGCAGTGGCAACTGCAGACGAACCTCTCCAGATGATCTCACTGGGCAGTGTGGTTCATAGCAAAGAAGGCGTTCTCTTAAATACCCGGGGACCAAGCTGTTTAGGGCTTTATAGGTCATAACCAAAACCTTGTACTTTGCCTGGAAACCTATCGGCAGCCAGTGTAGATCTTTTAAGATGGGAGTGATATGGTGTCTCCGAGATGACCCAGAGACCAGTCTGGCTGCTGCATTCTCGACTAACTGCAGTTTCCAGACTACGTACAAAGGCAGCCCCACATAGAACGCATTGCAGTAATAAAGTCTGGAGGTGACCAGCAGATGTACTACTGTTCTGAGGTCTTTTGTCTCAAGAAATGGACGCAGCTGGCATATCACCTGATCTCTACTAGACCTTCTACAACAACCTCCCTGCCAGATAGTATTAGCCATGTTGGGCAAGGGTCAAGAGAACAGGTGGTAGGCCCCATTGCTCCAAGCAGCTTGTCCACATCCTTACAAATCACAGACTGAAACTGATCCAGCCTAACCACATAAGAGGAGTCACTGGACACCTCCGATTCAGACACTGCAGTAATTATGGGGTCTAAATCCAAGCCGGCCTGAATACGAGAGATTTTATCCCACACAAAAATCATTAAACACATCACAGCTGGTAATAGATGGTTCCAAATTCTGATTCAAGGGAGGAGGGGCACTCACTAGCCCTCTCAGAACCCTGGACAACTCCGCCGGACATGAACTTGTGGATGTAACATGGGCTGAAAAGAATCACTTCTTTGCCACTCGTATAGCCAGAGCTTAGAACTTCAAATGTGCTCTATGTTGTAATCTGTTGGATTCGAGTCGAGTCTTCCTCCACTTGCGCTCCAGTCATCTACCTCGCCACTTCAGCCCCCATAGTTCCTCCGTATACCAAGGGGCCAATTCTGAAGCGGGTCGGAAAGGACGCTTAGGTGCGATCATGTCTACTGCCCTGGTGAGCTTGCTGTTCCAATTCTCCACCAGGGCATCAACAGGATCACCGGCAGAGCCAACACTAAATCCCTCCAAGGCTTCTTGGAATCCTATAGGATCCAATAACCTTCTTGGGCAGACCATTCTAATGGGCCCCTCACCCCTGCAAAGGTGGGGTGTGACTGTGAGTCCAACCTTTACCAGATGGTGGTCTGTCCACGACAATGGGGAAACCTGTTTCCCCATTGTCATGGATGGGCCACAATCTGCTTAAGGTTATTTTTTGAAACCGTGAATTGCATCACAGACATTCATCCCACTGTAGCCTGGCAACCTCTGATTTCAGGACAGGGGAACCACTCCCTCTTCCTGGTAGTGATCGTGTTGCCAGACTGTGGGCAAGGCATCAGAATGTCTGCAGGACGGCAGCCATTGGCCACAATCTTCAAGGGGATGTACCGAGCACCCTTTTCTGAATGGTCCACCCACCCTCAGCAGGGAAAGAGCATTTAAATCCCTTTAAATAGCATTCAAACACTTCTCCTGACAGCAATTGCGCCCCTGTCCTCGTAAGAGCCCAGCAGCAAAACAGTCTTGCACAAGCACAATTACTGGCACCTGGGGGATGCAGAGGGTGATGATATCATGATGATTTCCTAGGAGGGAATATGTATATGAAGGAGGGCAAAGGGTCATAGAATCTGGTCCACTGTGACTAAGGATGGTCTTGAGATAGCAGAGTGGCAAAGTAGTTTAGGAACAACCAAGCACACTCCTGCCCCCATGTCAGCTTGTTGCCCAAGTTTAACCCTCTCATGAGAGGCCAGTCCAAAGGGCCAGAAGCTCAATGAGCTTTTAGCCTCCATCAGACTGCAATCTCATGAGACATCCACATCAAGGGGCCCCCACTTGTGTGAGGCTCACATTCTATCTGGTAAAGAATAGAACTTGTACACCATGACCCCCCTCCTCTCCAGGCAACTCTTTCATACTCCCAAGGAGTAATAGCCACTCCATGTGCACCTGGCCGTACCAGGCGGGTAGACTAGGGAAACACCAGGACTTGGGACAGACTTCTTGTCTCATTCAAATTTCCCGGGTTTGAATCAGCATTACAACATATGCAGATTGGCTGCCACAGGGAATAATAGGAGAGGGGAGCCACAATTATCAGCAACCCCAGGGAGGTAGGATGGCTGTACCAGGCAAATACAAACATGGATATGTGTCAATGGACATCCGGACAGGCCGAGGGACTGCTTAGACTGCTTGTTTGTGACCATTGCCAAGATAGGGAAAGGTGTGGTGGGGGTACCCATCCCCAGTACTTTCTTGTGTCAAGAAACCAGGCTGGGCTTAAGCTGCCATCTGGCCTGCATGGGTGTCTCCATGGATTTTCACTCTCATGAGAGAGCAGTCCGCTCCAGTCCAGCCTCCATTGTCACCACACAGGAAGAATCTCTCAGTTGACTGGAAGCAATACTGCTCCTGCTAGATGGTTCTTCTCAAGCCAGAGACTGCATGCTTATACCCAAGGGGAAAGGGCTGAGCCCTCTTTCTCCAAGTTCATTGTACAAAAAAGGGAGTAGAGCCAATCACCAATTCCTTAGTGAGGCTGACTTTTAAACCTGACCCCAGGAATCACAGCTCTGCCGTACCTTTGCAGCAATCTAATCAGGTTGTCCGATTTAAGGTGCCACTATATATGGCATGTGCTTGTGAACATAATTAGTTATCAATTCATTTTTGGAGACCAAAACATATAGTGCCCATCTTGCCATCCCGTCCCCTTTCTTTTCCCATCACCAGCGAGGGGAACAAGAGACAGTGGAAAGCAGGCATCCCCCAATGTGACTTTTCACTTTGATAGGCTGACAAGCTTGGGATGGGACAGCAATCTTCCCTGTTGCCAGGTAATGGTTTGAGGAACACAGACACGGGGGAAGGGGCAAGAGCTCGGAGAGACAACCAGCAAGAAACGTGGCATCTATGGAGTGGCTGCATTCCTGGGTGAGTCTAGGCTGCCATCTCTATGGTTTTGGTTCCAGAAACAGCACAAAACTACAGTTATGGCAGTGTCTGCATTCATACATAACATTGCCACCTTCAAATCTCACATCGGAGCAATGAAACTCACTACAAACTGACGTTTCAAATTGGAGTTTGGCGGTGGAAACCACAGGTCACTTTTGCCGTGAAACCGTTTAACACATTCAGATGTACACAAATGCCAACCTCTGCCCTGTTTAACTCTGGTTTGGTATTAAGTGCTAATTAGGCAATTTAATATGAAAAGTGTGGGCAACAATGTTTAAAGGCAATATCCCTTGTATTTATTTATTAACTAGCTGGGCCGGGCGCAGAGCATCTGCGCCTCTGCCAGCCCGCCCAGCCTGCTTCTCCCCCCTCCCCACCCGGCTGTGTTTTCTGGCTGGCTTTCAAGCTGGCCTGTCCCTTCCTCCTGCCCGCTGCCGCCTGCTTCCAGCAGCCGGGCTGGCCCGCCACCACCTGCTCATTCCAGCAGCTGGGCCAGGGCAGCCCGCCACCGCCTCCTCATCCCGGCGGCTATTGTCTCCCATCCCCATCACCAGTCCGGCAGCTGCTCACGAACTCTCGCAAGAGCTGCCACACATGGGATTTATGCCTTGGAGAAATAAATATATAGATGTTGACTAGTGACGAAGCCTCACACCATTGTTCTAAAGGAAATGCATTCAAATTTGTTTTGCCTTTTCCTCTACCATGTGATTCCAAAGCCTTCTAATAGCACTACTGTTTATTAAATAGCATCATTAGGCCATTATTAAATAATGCCAACTATTAGGACAGGTAGGTGTGTATAGATGGAGGGCCTGTTGCAGATGAGGCACAACGCATGCTTGGCATACAGAGACACATTGCACCCATGTCGGGATTCTCATTTTTGTAAGTCGATCTGGTGGCCAGATTTTGGTCCCGCCACAACCTTGTCCACTAAGACTGTACTTTACTTTTCCCAGTTGGAGTAAATATTAGCCAATTCTGTTGTATGGAATAAAATAAAAGAAGTGCACTCTGGAGTAGCAATGCCCCCTTTCTCTAGAGTGAGGGGCAGATCTCTTCTCTTTCCCGGAGCTGTGTCACATACAGCCCATTTACTTTGCCCTTTTGAATTCAAGAGCTTCTACTGGTAATCAAGGCAATTCCTACTTTTTTGTTTGCCTAGCCTTTGGTTTCTTTTAAAAATCACTCTACAGTGTGATTCTGGAGTGGGTTGGAACCCAGAACCTGGCTGGCAGGAGAGAATGAGAGAGAGGGAGGGAGAGACAGAGACTGGCCTGGTTCACACCGCTGTTTGAATCTAGGTTTAATATGGGTTACTGATATTAGTGTAATTCTATGAATCCATGCCAAGATGGTTTATGGTCCGAGATGAATCTGAGATTCCCACCTTAGCCTGGGTTCACACAATCACACAAATGTTGGTAACACACATTAAACCTTGATTCAAATGTTTGTGTTTGAACAAGGCCATTGACTGGGAGGAAAGCTCATTGTCATTATGGGTGGTATTTGTTTGGAGGGCGAATTTGTATACTGCTTACCTTTGCACACAGACAAATTGCACCCTCACCAGGATCCCTATCAGGGCGGGGTGGATGACAGGTTTTGTCATTTACTCCAAGTTTCCTGAAATGGACTGCTTTATCTCCCCCCCCACCCCCGCCCACACATGCACACAGAGGAGAGAATGGCAAAGTCATTAACAGGAAGAAGTAATGTAGTGACTCAGGCACCACTAGTAATGGAGCTAAACCTTCTCCCTGCTTCCAGGTGACCCAGTGTCTGGGGCAAGTCTGGGGCTCCTTCTCAACTCCATCCCACATTGCAGCCTGTTTACTTGGTCCTCTGGAATTTAATGGGAGTCATTAATAATCAAGCCTGCTTTGATCTTCGTGGCCTAATCCAAGGTTCTTTTTCTGTACTGCTCTGGGGTACATAGGAACTTTGTAAGTAGCTGTTCAATTTAAAAAAATCTGCTATCCACATCTTTTGAATTGTCTGTGCTATTCTTGGCTGGTGCATTTATTGAAGATGCATGCATATAAAAGGTAGATAGTGTTTATCTATCAGAAAAAAGACCCTGGTCCTCCAGCTTGTCTCTTCTCTTCAGCTGTCTATTTGAGAAAATACAGACATTCTAGCATTTCTTTAAAAGTGCACAAAGAAATGTGTAATTTGAACAGTGGAAGCAAACTCACTGGCTGACATCCAGACGAATGCTGCACTTGCACCAATGCTGAAAGAGCGAAAAAGATCGAGCAACTTTGAGCATTCCTGCAGCTACGTGATCTTCTTATGTGTGCATAACTTTGTTCATTGTGGTAGTGCAGCATAAGCCTGGATGTCAACCACTGCCTTTTGTTGAGATACACCATCTTCTCACTTTGGCTGATCTCAGGGGAAACCAATTCTGTGTGTTTACAGCAGAATGAAGCTGTGCAGAGAATTGATTGGCTGGAAGCTGGTGGCATCACAATCCAAAGCAATTTTTCAACATTTGAAAATGATTTGGTTCTTCTTTTTCCTGTTCTTTTTTCAAAGGGGGAGGGACCAATGTGTATTTAACTGAATGTACATGAGACCGTTTGAAAAAAATGTTTTAAGCAGACAGCCTGCCTGAAGCATGGGAGGAAGGTCAAGAAAGATTACTTAATTAGTCTCCAAGTTGTTAGCTAGTGCATCTGTCAAATGCATTGTGAAAGCATGGCGAAGCTAGGCTCAGTCTGCAGGAGGGGAAAAAAAATCACAGTGAGTCCTGATTGGTATGTACGTCTGTATGTGTCCAGATACAAAAAGGCATAAGAAAGGTTGCGATTAAGGTGGCTGTAACCAAAACGGTCCAGTGTGATTTATGCAATGTACCTAGGAAGACATCTGATGTGAAGTCAACAACTGAAGGGCAATGATGAATAATTCAGCACCTAGATCCATCGCATCATTTCTTTGACCATGTTATTGCTATTTTTTTACGTAATTGCAAAGTGAAAAATAAATTGATGTCATAAATAAAAAACATGTCATTTGTCTTGGAATGCACTTTAGAACTTATAGGTCCATTTCCTCCTCCTGTTTGGTGAGAATAATGTGATCTTACTGTATGCAAAAAAAAGAAAAAGAAATTAAAACAATGTACCCTTATTAGTATCCTCTATAGCAACAGAGATCTGTGTGACGTCCATGACAAACAGATCTGCACTGATAGAGAACGATGGCCCTGAATTGCTTCTTTAGGGCACTTGGATGTAGTTGTCCTTGCCCCTGCTCTTAATTGGTTGTGATACACTTGGAGGTGTCAGTCTTCTTTGTGACAGAGGAGGTGTATCCTGTTATGATGTCATGCACAAAATATGGCATGTGTCATATTTGTGCATGACCAAAATGTGGTCATGCACAAAAATATCAGACAGGAGATTTCAGTACGTTTCTGTTTCCCGATGGTCAGGTTCACCTTGTTTATGAAAAGTGATGATGGTGTATTGAGAAGCAGCAACCAAAAATTCCAAGGAAGTTTTACCACCCCAACTGCCATTTGTCCGGATCAGGCCTTACACACTTGAGCTGAGTGGCCCATCGCATGTCTAAAAGAATCTAGATCCTGATCTAGACAGATGGCAGTTGCGGTGGTAAAATATCCTTGGACCATATCTCTTCAGACTGCAGGAAGGAATCATGTGACTGAATGTTCATCCACATTCAATCAGAAACAAACAAAAATCTGCACAGAAAAAATAAGGTGTTGAGGAGAACGATTCTAGCCTAGCCTTCTCTCCCAAATACTAGTGTTCTATCTGTAATGATGCTTTTATGGAAGAATGTTCAAGCACTTGATGCCCACCACTGCCCACTCCCACAGCACCCAGCACTTGACTCCCACCACCAGCAATCCTGGTACAGGCTTGGAATGGTTTTATCAATTCATCTGCTGTTTGTGTAAAAGTCAAACTAAGCTAGCCACTCCAATGCTGAAGTAGGGCCTGTGTCATAATGAGTTGCACTGAGGTGATCACCTCAGGAGGTGGATTATCAGGGCCTTGGGGGTGGAAGTTGCTGCCCCTGGCTGCTGCATCAAAGGCCCTCCACCTGCTGTCTCCACCTCACTGGCTCAGCAGCAGTGCCCAAAGAGCCCCTCTGTTTTCCTCCTTGGAATGCTATACTCGAAAATGAGGAGGATGCAGCAGTGGACGAAGGGATGTGGAGGAGAGGAGAGGGATGAGCTACAACATCCTCTTCTTCTCATTGGCCTCCTTTTCAACTCACCAAGAAGGAGAACAGATGGATTGTGATACCCTGCTCTCAAGCCAGGCAGCAAGGACAAATGACACAGCGGGGCAGGGGGCAGCATTTTAGATATCCAGTCTCAGATACTCAATGTCTTGAGCCATCCTTGAGCTGAGGGCTCTCATAGCATGACTAGAGCACTCCTATCCCATGGCAGCATATATGTCTTTTTTTGTGCGTATAATAGAATTGACAGATTTGGGGAAAGAGATTTTTGGAGGTAAGAAGTTGAACATTCCAAAGAAAGATTAATCTTTTCCACAAGTCACAGTTCCTTGTCAAATACGGGGGGTGGGTGTCCAAATTCAGCAGTGCCAAACTGAATAATCCAGGTTAGATTTCTACACCAAAATGTAACCATTTTAGGGGCAGTGTTAAGCATTAAAATGAACATTTTAGCTTCAGAACAAAAATGCAGGTTACTTTTTGAAAATTGCAACTTGCTTGAGTGGGCTTATTGCAACTCAGAAGATGGGGAGATTCTTGTCAATTTCAGCCAGTGGTGTAGCGAGGACATAGGCAACCTGGGTTCTCATGGGCAACCCTCCTGTGGTGGTGGTGGTGGTGGAGTGGTCCCTAACCAGCCAGTGGCATGCTGCCTACCCTGAAGTTGGCCACCTCCTACTCAGCAGTGGCACACTCCAATTACCTGTGTGCCACACTCCAGTAAGCTCTGACCTTGAGGCATCTGGGAATGAAGAGAGATGACAAAGGATGCACATGGACCCTCATTCCCAGCTGCCTTAGGGTCAGAACCCCAAGCGGCTGGGAAGCAGTGGCAGGCTAGAGGAGCGCAGCACACCACTGGGAGTGAGCAGCACAGCATGGTGCATGGAGGAGAAAGCTGGCAGGGGCACAGTGGTGAGTGGCAAGAGCACAGCAGCAACAGGAGTGGCTGGTGGGGGGGAGGGGAGGGGAGGGGAGGCAAGTGAGCCAACCCCTGAGGCAGGGCGAACACATGTCCTTAGACATATCCGCCCAATTGTAGCTCTGCCCCGTTTTCAGCAGAAATCAGTATTTTGATTTTGAATTTTGAAACACTTTCCAATCCTAAAATGTGCTATGTGGACTGTGAATCTTAATTCCACTCCTCCCATCAGACTGTTAAAAATTCAAACAAGGCTAGACAAAAATGAAATGGCCAAACCATGAGTACTTCTGAGGAGGAAAAGGTGGCAGAGAGACAGGACCTTCTCAATAATGAAGCTCAAATGATGCACTCAAGACATCTCCTGAGACATGTCCTCCTTGTACCTTCACTGTTATCTTTTAGATCCTGGGCAATTTTCACCCTGTTCTTACAGGCCTTTACTGGCAGTGATCGGTCCTTTGGTGGTTTATCTCTCCTGATCAAAGTTATTTGATCAGCAGCTATGAATTTTCTTCATCTTCATAGTTCATTGTGTGTATCTGCTGTGTTGTTCTTGTTAAAGTTTTATATTGTTTTATATAATTTCAAATTTATTTTTAATGCTGAATTTGTGAGCCATGTAGCCATTTGTGAGCCTTCTTTTGTGACAGGGAAGGATGTAAATCTCCAAAACAAATAAACTAGGAAGGAAGGAAATTCCAGTATTTGACCATATGGAGGGAATATCTGCCCCATGAAAGAAGAAGCTAGAAGAAATATATGCATGTGGGACAACTGCCAAGAAAGCCGTCTTAGATTCTCGGGTACATATGGCCAAAGAATCTCTAACCTAGTCAACTACCTGTTTGATGAATCATTGGGTGTAGTTGGGACTAATAGCTTTAGATAATTGGTTTGGTACATAACTTTTCTTATATTATTCCATAGCTAGATTAAAATGCATCTGAAGTGCAGTGTTTAATTTTCAGCCTGTAACTGATGAGATATAGTTCCTTGTTTGTTTTGTTTGCTTTTTCCTCCTTCCAATAGGCTGCAGCAATCACTCATCTGCTCTTGACTTTGTCCTTCAGCCCACCGGATCACAATGCTCATGTGAGCAAATGCCATTTCTTCACAAAATTCTGACTCAACAATACAAGCTTTTCAAAGAAGAATGAATGCAATCTGTGGATTGAATTGGCAATGCAGGCAGATTAGAAGAAATGCTATGCAATGCCTGGGACAAGCCATTTTAATATCTAAAGATGATTGCTTTTAGGAGGGAGACAATGGGTTTCCCGTGAAGGTGACAAAATATATTCTTTCCCCCTTCCCTCTTGGTAAACAAACTTCTTTTATAAATGAAATGAAACCGTATTATAGAACAGTGATCAGAAAGGAAAGACATGCCCCTGTCATTGTCCTCCAGCTGATAGGATAAGAGGCATTTACAACCAGGATAGGGAGGGTTGCCAGAGCCTAATGCTGTAGTTTGTGTACAGATAGATCTTAGAATTTCAAAGACGTCCTACCAAGGATGGAGAGCTTAGCATTACTATTCCTTTTATCAGTATATCTTTGATATTTCTTTAAAGTCCAAGGTATTTGAGAAAGACCTGACTTAGCTAGATTGGTTTAGAGAAAAGAGGGAAGAAGAAGAAAAATCAATATACATTGATGCATCAAGGTATTCATATCAAAGTTCTGCCCACACTATGGGTAAAAAACAAACAAACAACTTTCCCCCTTTTCTCTTTCTCATGTTGTCTATGGATCTCAAGGTGATGGCAGTTACCAGGAATAACTTTTATCTCCTTTTGCTGGTTTGTCAGGTATAGTTATCGGTTATCTATGCATTAGACCAGGGGTTCTCAAAAAATTGTAATCCAAATATTGCTGAACTCCAACTCACATCATCCCCAGTTACAATTTATTGTTGCTGGGGATGATGGGATTGAAGTTCAACACCATCTGGAGTACTACTGGTTGGGAACCCCTGCATTAGACGAAAATGCAAAGATTGGTGTATTAAACATCCAGTAAAACTACAGTTCACATGGGCCAGCTTTTGAAAATTCGGAAGCTTCGGCTAGACCAGAATGCAGCAGCCAGATTGTTGACAGGGGCAAGGCAATCTCCACATAACACCATTTTTTACATCAACTGCTCCGTTTGCCAGTTCACTTCCAGGTCCAATTCAAGGTGCTGGGTTTTACCTTTTAAGTTGCATATGGCCTAGGATCAAGTTATCTGAAGGGCCCTTCACCTATACAAACCTACCTGAACTCTCAGATCTAATCTCAGGCCATGTTCTCTGGTCCAATTTTTAACAGAGATCTACTTCATCGTTAGTAGGGACAGGACCTTTTTGGTGGTGGTGCCATGTTCTGGTACTCACTCCCTAGAAACATAAGTCAGGTCCTCACACCTGCTGCTTTTAAAATGAATGTGAAGACATTCCTATTATACCTTGCTTTTGTTGGCATTCGATATTTGGCTTGAGGGGAGGGCTTTTAAGATTGGTTTTAATGCAGTTTTTAAGCTATTCTAAATTGTTTTATCTTGTTACTGGTTTTTGTTGATTTTTGTTTTTATCTTTCAGTCCTTTGGTTCCTATTTTTTTAATGGTTTTTACTCTTGTGAACTGTTTTGTGAAGAGTTTATCCTTAAAAGCAGTTTATAATTAAATACTAAATAAAATTCCATGTAGAAAGCCCAAGATTCTCATGGTAGCAAAATTCCTCATCTTCAACTATATCTCTATGAGGGCCCTTCCATTGCATCCTTCTTTCTTTCTTCTTCTTTATTTAATTTATATACCGCCCTTCCAAAAATGGCTCAGGGTGGTTTACACCAAAACATCAATTACTGCTGTCGTGAACAGCTGCTGTGATTATCTTGTATACATGTAAGCTTTACATTTACTATACACGCCTTTTATTCCCTAACCTCTGTGGACATCTTGACACCCTACAGAGGCATTTCATTTTAATCACAAAAGGGTTGCAGGGTGATTTCTATCCACATTTCTATCCAGTGTCTATCCAAATGGCCCCTTCTCTATATGTGCTCAAAATGATACTTCTTTAAACAAGTCTTTGGAGCATGTGTAGAGGTGCCACTCAAATAAACAGCTTCCCATACAATAATGGGACAAAGGGGTGTCAGGCAGGTATTAGGAGGCCCACAGAGGATGCCACAATAGGCACACTCTTGGCATGGGTAGATGGCTGCATCATCTGTGGAAGAAGAAATCCCATGACAATTAAATAAATATACACTTTTGGAATATCCAACTCAAATAAGCAGAGAAATGAATATAATGCACTTTTTATCTCCAAATATTTAATTGAAATGAGCCAAGCTGCTCAGATTGATTGATTGATTGATTGATTGATTGAGAAAATGGTCACCTTCAGATAATCTTTCCAAATTAGGTCCAAAACTCCACAGCAGCAAAGTGAAAGAAAACCAGAATCCCTCCAAAGAAAAGTTCACTGCACATGTGCAGTTCCAAGTGTTCCTCCCTTCAAAAACAGAAAGGGCCATACACTATTGTTACCCAGGCACAAATACATTGTTATGTTTTACCACAACTTGGCAATCCCTCTAATGCTGCATCACAAACTATATTTGGAATCCTGTGTTACAAAGTAGCTTCCAGAGGCAGAAATATATAGCCTCTGACTTCTTGGATCTAGCCAGACTTCTTTTTTTAATATTTATTTATTCGATTTCTATACCGCCCTTCCAAAAATGGCTCAGGGCGGTTTGAACAGAGAAATAATAAATAAATAAGATGGATCCCTGTCCCCAAAGGGCTCACAATTTAAAAAGAAACATAAGATAGACACCAGCAACAGTCACTGGAGGTACTGTGCTGGGGGTGGATACGGCCAGTTACTCTCCCCCTGCTCAATAAAGAGATCACCACATTAAAAGGTGCCTCTTTGCCAAGTTAGCAGGGAATCTATTCCAAGGCCACAAGCCTAGAGTCCACAGATATCACTGAGATAATTCTCGTAATCGTTTGTAGTGGGGAATGGAAAATCTTTAGCAGTATTCACCACTAATGTGGCTTCTTTGAGTGAGTCATCCAGGAAACATTTTCTGACAGGAATTAACTTGGGCACTGGCAATAAAAGGTTTATTAGAAGTAAGGGAGCCCAGCCCGGTTTTCAGTGCATGTGTGAACCGCTGGGAGTCATGTGGCTCCCGGCAGCAAGCCTGCTTAATTTCCCCCCTTAAACAAGGTTGACCCTGTTTGTCTGATTGTGTGCCATCACAGCATGGCTCTGCGCCATAGCAACTCATGAGGAGACCCCTGGCCTAGAGGCTCCAATAAGCCTCCCAGCATCGGGGGCTCCCCAGAATGCCCTGCGTACTCACGCAGGGCATTCTGGGACTTCAGGGGGTCATGACGGAGACAGTAATTGTGGGGGCAGCCAATCCAGCCACCCAGGGCAAGCTGTGTGCTCATGTGAGGGGAGAGCAGGTCAAGCCTGCACTCCCTGCAAACCCCTGAAGGCTCTCCACACTGCTCATGTGGAGACCCTTAATAGGCTATCTATCTATCTATCTATCTATCTATCTATCTAATACTAATACTACCCTAAACTTTCATCTCTTGGTGGTTTAAAACAACATAACGCAGAACACTGAAAATAAAAACCTTAAAACAAGATGAGACAATGATAGCTGTACTCAGGTTAGAAATATTAAAATTCATTTTTAATGTTTAAAAAAATAGTACGAGATTCCTGCTTCTAAACACTTTCCTGCCTTTCCACCTAGTCATTGACAGGAAAAGCCCCAGAAGTGCATATGTCTGTCTTGTTTACATGTATGGGCCTTCTGATTCTGGACTTGCTTGTTTGTAAGTAACTTCTTAAAAGTAACCTGCTATATAAAGAAGGAAAGATGCTACATGAAATGTGTGGCAGTGTCACTTAAAATATTTATTTTACAAAAAAAAAAAAAAAAAATCCCCCAAAAGCTGAATCCGAAGCCAATCACAGCCTCCCTTGTCCGCCTCCATATGAACACCTGGGGTTCCTTAATGTGTGGATGAAAATAAATATGAAGGACTTGGTAATTTTCTTGGAGTACAGTTCTGCTAATCTTGAAAGCACTTAATTGTAGTCTTGGGTTAAAGAGAAATCTTGCTCAGTCCATTACTGCTGTGTCTTATAAGTGCCAAGTTTCCAAGTATTTTTCACAAGTATTTCCCAGTACATACATCATGTTAAAGTGGTTTTTCTAATTTCTATCCATTAAAGGATAAAGTGTGCTAGAGATTTTTTTTTTTTTTAAAGGCATAGGAGGATTGAGGATGGGGGAAGATAATTATGTTCAGTTTATATGCAAAGTTTTTTTTTTTGAAAACTTGTGCATTTATCTTTCCCCCACTCCTTATCATTGGTCATACCGACCAGGGGGTGGGGGTGGGGAGTGGCAATGTTGTCAGCTGAGTTTTATTTCAATCCATGTCATATTTTAAAAAGTTAAGAACTGTATAACTCAATATAGTGTCTAGGTGAGAACAGACTAATCCAAACCAGAAGTTGGTCCTTCATTTCTTTTTCTGATGTTTAATTTCATGCAGTTCCAGGAAAAACTACAGAGACACTTTCCTGATGTCTATAATAAGGTCATTTGAAGGGCACATTTACTGAATTCGGCTCTCACCATCTCTCCCTCCTTCCAACACAGTGGACAAACCTAGCCTTCCTTTAACATTTGTTATTTCTACACACCCGTATTTAACAATTGCCTGTGTTTTTCACAAAGGTTGTGAAAATGTAATTTGTTGCAAAACTGTAAGTAGATTAAGAAAATTCAATTTGATATTTGTGTTTCCTACTTTATTTACATAAATGGCGTGCCTTACTAATATGAAATGGCCTGCCCTAGTGTTTCCAATTTGGTGAATGTCTGCAAGGGGGAAAACAAACGCTATAAGTTCATGATGCCAAGAAAAACACATCAGATTCCACCAACATTCAGCCAGGGATTGAATGAGTACAGTTCAAATTGAAATAGGATGGAGCAATGGGTTGCTTTACTTAGCAGGACATTGAGCTTCTGAATACATTATCAAAGTGTGTTGCTTCGTTTCCCAGTTCAACCCCTCTTATCCTGCTCCTTACTTATTGTTTTTATTGATTCCTGCCTAGCCAAGCACCATGTTCCACTGCTAGGATTATAATCGTCTTTAAGAGAGTTATCAGTGTAAACGTTGTTCTTTCCTCAAGCGCAAAGGATGCACTAATTAAAAATGTTCCGGAGCCACTGGCATCATTTCCTCATGTTAGAAGGCTAACTGAGTTTCACTGCTACTTGTACAGCAGAAGCTTAAAAATGAAACAATTCAACAAGTTCTTAACTGAGACTATAAGGCCTATCAAAAATGTTGCACTTAAACAAGAACATCTTCCTATTCAGAACAAAGGGAATGAATTTGCCGACATGGTTCCTGAAAGCAATGTTTTGGTTCCCTAGAGAAAAAAAAAAATCTTTCAATAGCAATCCGGCTCACAATCAGCATACAAGCGATTAGCTAGTTCATTTGCCAAGCTCTTGTTTGCTTCAGTGGAACCACTGCCATGTTTCTAAAAGTGCATGAGATGCAATCTTTGTGCCAAGTATATTTATACATTTATATATTTATATTTACTAGCTGACCCGTGCGGCGGCTGCCGCCCTGCGTGGGCCAAGTGCGGCCGCCGCCGCCTCGCCTCCGCGGCCGGGCCCGGCCAGGCCAGGCTACCTCTCTCTCTCCTCCCACCCCCCGTCTCCGGCGGGGCAGAGTGCGGCCGCCACCGCCAGCAGGCCTGGCCGGCCCCAGAGTGCCGCCATCAGGCCCGCCGCCTCACCTCCGCGGCCGGGCCCGGCCCCGCCGCCTCGCTGGGCCCCGCCGCCTTGCCCCGCCTCGCTGGGCCCGCCGCTCGCTGGGCCCCACCACCACGGCCTGGCCCGCCGCCATCGCGCTGGGCCCACCGCCTCACCCCAGGGCCGCTGCCACCTTGCTGGGCCCACCGCCTCGCTGGGCTCCACCGCCGCGGCCCTGGGCCCGCCGCCTTGCCTCCGCAGCCGCCCAGCAAGCGAATTCTCCTGGGTGTGCTGCCAGCCAATCAGGCGCCCCCTGCAGCCCAGCCAATCAGCTGGGCTGCCGGGACGCATTTCTCCTGGGCACACCCAGGAGAATTATATATATAGATATTTATATAAAGAGTATTAGTTCATGGTTAGTTTTATCCTCACAACAGCGTTGTGAGTTAAGTTAGTCTGAGATAAATGTCTGGCCCAAAGTCACACAGTGAGTTTCATGGTGAAATGGGGATTTAAACTCAGGTCTCCACAGGGATGGAGACCCATTAGAAAAGCTACTGTAGACCTTTAATCCTACAGATTCTGCTCCATATTGGGGCCGACATACCATATGCTCTCCTTGCTTTCCACCCAATTGTACAACTGTGACTGTTAAAATAACCATCTGACTTACATTCATAATTTCCTTTCCTAGACAGAAAGATATAATGCCTTACACTGAATCAAACCAAAGGTCCTTCTAGTTTGGTCCCCTCTACCGTGACTGGCAATTGCTCTTCAGCATTTCAAGTTAGGACTTCCCCAGTCTTTTTGCCTGAGATCCTTTAACCTGCTACCTGCCATCTTCTGAGACAGAGTTGGTTGGAATGTGTCAGAGGGCCTTCTCTGTCATGTGCAACACCCTGTCACAGGAGATCACCTAGCCACTCACATTGTTTTCTGCCATTATCTGAATATTTCTAAATTTAGACAAGGCTTTGGTTTGCCTACTGTTTGATTTGTTATTGATTCTCTTGTTTAGTTGATGTTTTATAATTGATTGATTAGTTGGTTGGTTGGTTGGTTTTTATTGCATTGGTTCGGCGTATACTTTGTTTTCCTGGCCCACCACACACAATAAGGATGCTAATACTCACATGTGATTACAACCAATGTCACATTTTTTGACATTGGTTGTAAGCATTTCATGATCAAATACAGAATACAAAGACTAGCAGCTAGAAGTTGCTTAGTGCTTGAGCACCTCAAGATGTCCAGATAAATAGGCACATGTAACCTTTTCCACCACATTCTTGGTAGCCACAGTGGGCACAAATGAAGATTCTCTATGCGACAGAGGCCTTTTAATGTGGCAATGGAAAAGCATGGCACAAGGAATCTTTGCATAATGGTGGCCATCTTTGCCACAAATCAGTCTACACATTTTCTATGGTGTACATTATAATTGAAAAGTGGAACATTTGCAGTGAAGACGCTGTTTTCAATGGAATCCCTGTAGCTAGGTAGTGTGTGAATTTTACACCTTGATCAGCAAACCCTTGACAAAAGTGGGCCTTTCCTCTTTCCACAGAAACCTTGTGGCTGCAAAGCAGCCAAGAATTAAATTACATTGCCTTTGTGGCTGACTTCCCCCCACCTCCCCCTTTTTTTTAAGTAAGGAAAATTTGTTGTTACATCTGGTCCAGTTTCTTTGCCAGATTCTTCATTTAATTGTTTTCTAATTTAAAGAAAATCCCAAATGACAGAAATGACAGAAATTTAAATGCACAGGTTAAATGGATTTTGTCAGATTTCTAGTTCACAAGCTATGGTAATGTGAAACTGTATATCTCTCCAATAAACAAAAGAGCTCTGACTTGGAGCTCAAAGACTTATCTGCACAAAGGAATCAGGCTGAACACTTTATAAAAACGGGAGAGAATGAAACAAGTATGAATGTGTGAAAATGTGCAGTTCAGGAGACTGCATGGAGAGAGATCCTCATCTCTCTCCATATGGTCTCCTGAACTGCACATTTTCACACATTCATACTTGTTTCATTCTCTCCAGTTTTTACAAAGTATTCAGCCAGATTCCTTTGTGCAGATAAGTGAGGCTGACAGCTTTCTCCCTAATCTAACCTAAAAACTTATTTAAAAACAGCAAACTTGAAAATTACCCTCATTTTTCAAATTCATCCTACAATCTTTAGTAGGGGCAAAAGATGCTATCTCTCACTGGTCGTCGGGAAAGATTGTGGATGAAAGATATAGAGGGGAATGGTAAGAAGAGCCCTGAAAGTTCAGATCAAGCCTAGCATCCTGTTTCCAATAGGGGTGTGCAAATTAATTTGGGTATAAATTGATTTGTACCCAAATCTAGCTGATTTGGGTGATTTGGAGACAAAACAAATCACCCTCCGTGGTCCCTTGGCTAGATTTGGGTACAAATTGAATCACGCCTGATTCTATTCAAATGAATTTGAGATTTGGATCCCTCCTATTAATTCCACCAGATTCCCAGCTTTAATTTTTATTTTTTTTAAAAAAAAAGCTCAGCTCTAGCCCTTGTAGATGTGGAGTTATGGACTAAAATGTGTAGCCACTATTTTTCAAGTGTTTGGATTCTTTGGTGTATAATAACTTCCCCTCAATAAATCCCTATGAGGATTCATTACACACCTTCATTTCTTCTATGCATTTTGACTGTCTTTTCGATAGTGCCAACTGTCAATTGCCATGTGCCAACTACACCCCATTCGCACCCGCAAGGCAGTGGGGTACTACTCAGTTTATGTTCTAGGATTATTATTTTTCAAGTGTTTAGGCTCTTTGGTGCCTAATAACCTTTCCTCATAATGAATCCCTATGAGGATTAATTACACACCAAAGAATCTAAACACCTCAAAATTCCTAAAATATAAACTGAGTAGCCAGTGGCTTGTGGAATGTGGGGTAGTTGGAACATGATATGCCACTAATTCCCCACCCCCACCTGCAAAGCAGTGGGGTCAAAATGAACAGAACAAATGAAGGTGTGTAATGAAGACACTAAAGAATCCAAACACTTCAAAAATACCTAAAAAACAAACTGAGTACCCCAGTGTGTGTGCGGGGTGTAGCTGACACATGGCAGTTGACAGTTGGCACTGTCCAATGATAGTCAAAATGAACAGAAGAAAAGAAGACGTATAATGAATCCTCATAGGGATTCATTATGAGGAAAAGTTATTAGACACCAAAGAATCTAAACATTTCAATATTCCTAAAAATTAAAATGAGTACCCCACTGGCTTGCAGTTGCAGGGAGTGGGGGGTGGGATGTATTTGGCACTTGGCAGTTGACAGTTGGCACTGTCCAGTGACTATCAAAATGACAGTCAAAATGAACAGAAGAAATCCTCATAAGGATTCATTATGAGGAAAGGTTATTATACACCAAAGAATCCAAACACTTGAAAAATAATGACTGCACATTTTGCTCTATAACTCCACTTCTACAAGGGCTAGAGCTTAGATTTTTTTAAAAAAATAAAAATAAAAAATCAAAGCTGGGGACTCCGTTTTAGGGTTAGGATATTGTTTCCTATGGTGGAAATGTTCTAAATCAGTAAAAACTAAAGAATTCATTAAAAATCAACCAAGTGTCCCACTGCCTTGAAATTTGGGTGGTAAGTGGCACCCATGAGGACTTACACACCACCCAAACTTGGTTCCCCTAGGACCTTGTTAAGTGGTCCAAATCAGTACAAATCCAAATCAAATCAAAGCAAATACAAATTGAATCTGGGGTGATTTGGAGGGGGTAGATTTGTATAAAAAACAAATTGGGGATGATTTGTTTTGAGCACAAGTCAAATTTTTAAAAATGATTTGTGCACTTCCCTAGTTTCCAATCCAAACTTCCAAGAGGGACTCAGTTCTCACCACTGGAGAAAGAGTAAGGAGTGATGGCTGTTCTGCTCATCAGTGAGCAAGCTAGTGGTTGGTCATGGTGCACATTTCTGGAGCCTTGATAGAGTTACCATTGCTAACTAAGCCAAGAGACACCTTTTGAAGAGACTTATATTAGCAGAGAGATAGGAACTGTCTCTATTCAAACCTGCATAGCAACCTTCCAGTGGTTGTGGCTGGTGTCTCCCTTCTGTTTGTTTTGGGACTGTGAGCCCCTTTGGGATAGGGAATAGTATTTTCATTCCTTGTGATATGAAAATCTGTTTGAAAACATTTGTGTTGAAAAATGTAAGTTGGTGAGCTGACTTCAATAAGCTATACATCTTTTTGTATTTTGTAGGTGTAGTACATGACACCTACATGGGGTACGGCTACCATATTTTCAACTTGAGAAATCACACCCTTCCCAACACCATTTAAATTGTTGTTGTTGTTTTAAGTATGGACTGAAGGTCTACCAATACACTTGAATAGAGCAGCTGCAGTGGCACAGTAAATCTGGCCACCCAGTGCTCCAGAGGCCACTGCTGCTGGTAGACCAGACCTCTGGAACACAAGTGGCTAGATGTTCCCAGGGCTTCCTGTGTATGTCAAAGACTCCTGAGGAAACTTAGCTGTCATGGGATAAAGGGACAAGTACATGTGTGGATTGCTAACTGGTTGAAAGACAGGAAACAGAGGGTAGGTATAAATGGAGAGTTTTCACAATGAAGGGAAGTAAGAAGTGGGGTCCCCCAGGGATCTGTACTGGGACCGGTGCTTTTTAATTTATTCATCAATGATCTAGAAGCAGGGGTAAGCAGCGATGTGGCCAAATTTGCAGATGATACCAAATTCTTCCGGGTAGTGAAATCCAAAACGGATTGTGAGCAGCTCCAAAAGGATCTCTCTAAACTGGGGGAGTGGGTGAAAAAATGGCAAACACGGTTCAATGTTAGCAAGTGTAAAGTGATGCACATTGGGACGAAAAAACCCAACTTCAAGTATATGCTGATGGGATCCGAGCTGTCGGTGATGGACCAGGAGAGGGATCTTGGGGTTGTGGTGGACAGCTCATTGAAAGTGTCGACTCAATGTGCGGCAGCTGAAGGCCAATTCCATGCTAGGGATCATTAGGAAGGGGATTGAAAATAAAACTGCTAACATTATAATGCCCTTATCCAAAACTATGGTGCGACCACACTTGGAGTACTGCATACAATTCTGGTCACCACATCTTAAAAAGGACATTGTTGAACTGGAGAAGGTACAGAAGAGGGCAACCAAGATGATCAGGGGCCTAGAGCACCTTTCTTATGAGGCAAGACTACAACACCTGGGGCTTTTTAGTTTAGAAAAAAGACGACTGCGGGGAGACATGATAGAGGTCTATAAAATCATGCATGGTGTGGAGAAAGTGGAGAGAGAGAAATTCTATTCCCTCTCACACAACACTAGAACCAGGGGTCACTCCATGAAATTGATTGCCAGGAGGTCTAGGACCAACAAATCGAAGTACTTTTTCACACAACGCGTGATCCACTTGTGGAACTCTCTGCCACAGGATGTGGTGACAGCCAAAAATCTGGATGGCTTTAAGAGGGGTTTGGATGACTTCATGGAGGAGAGGTCTATCAATGGCTACTAGTCAGAGGGCTGTGGGCCACCTCCAGCCTCAAAGGCAGGCTGCCTTTGAGTACCAGTTGCAGGGGAGTAATGGCAGGAGAGAGGGCACGCCCTCAACTCCTGTCTGAGGCTTCCAGCGGCATCTGGTGGGCCACTGTGCAAAACAGGATTCTGGACTAGATGGGCCTTGGGCCTGATCCAGCAGGACTGTTCTTATGTTCTTATGGCAAGTAGAAGACCTGACCTCCCGAGCTGCAGTAGCCCTGGCCTCTAGAGAACTAGTCAGCCAGGTTTACCTGCTGGCTTTCTTTCTAGGACTGGTAGCCCTGGTCTCCAGGAATTGGTAGACCTGGTCACTGGCTCAAAGGGGGTCAGGTCTGTGAGACAATTCACACATGGAGGCAGGCAAATAGCAATAGCAATAGCACTTACATTTATATACCACTCTATAGCCGGAGCTCTCTAAGCGGTTTACAATGATTTAGCATATTGCCCCCAACATTCTGGGTACTCATTTTACCGACCTCGGAAGGATGGAAGGCTGAGTCAACCTTGAGCCCCTGGTCAGGATCGAACTTGTAACCTTCTGGTTACAGGGCGGCAGTTTTACCACTGCGCCACCAGGGGCTCTAGATAAATACCAGATAGATTGCCTTTTCCCAATGACATTCCTCTTTTTAATGGAAATGAGAACACTTCTGGAAGGACTGAGGATGCATAATATCCCTAAGTAGGGTCGCAGTCACTTCTCCTACTAGGGCTGCCAACCATCTGGGAGTAGCTGGGGTAACCCATATCTGATAGGGGAAGTGTTAGTTCCATAAGGGAACCCATTCCCCCATATTTTTGGGTGGCTCCCAGTCCCCACCATGCTCATCCCACCCCCACCAACTTAGTGATCTCCTCGCACCCAGCACCTGTCAATCAGAAGTTCTCCTGCACATGAGCAACCAGGCTCTTCCCTGATGATCAGCTGTTTGTTAGGTGCTGGTGCCGGCTGAGGCAGAGTGTTGTGTGCTCGCACTGCTGCATCTGCCTGCCTTCCTGTCTGTCTGCCAGTCACAATCTCTCCCACATGCGGACAGCCAGGCTGCTCTTCCCTGCCCTTCTGGCTCAGCTCAAAAGGAGTAGAGTGCTCCACAAAGTGTGCTTGCCTTCCTACTGCTGCTGTGTGCTGCACTTTCTGCCTCGGTGGTGTCTCATCCTCTTTGCCCTCTTCAAGGGCAGTTCTGCTTCTGCTGTGTCTCTCCAACCTCCAGCTCAGGAAACTTAACTATACAGCTTGTATATGTTTTTAACACCACTATGTTCAAGTTGGTTTGTGATCCAGAGAGTGTGGAACCACCATGGGTCTTGATTGTGCTTTTAAAAAATAAATGCACTAATGTTCCAGTTTCCATTTGGTTTATGAATGATCCAGAAGCTGTGTGTGAAACAATGGGGCTTCCCCCCTTTTATTTACAAATTCTCTCTGTTCCAGTTGGTTTGTGATCAAGAAACTGTGAAACTATGGGGCTTGTTTTTATTTTTTACAAATGCACCATTGTTCCAGTTGGTTTTGTGATCAAGAAGCTGGGTAAAACTATGTTTTACCAATGCATTATTGTTTCAGTTGGTTTGTGAATGATCCAGAGACTGTGTGTGGAACCACCATGGTGTGTACATGTTCCCCTTCTACATCAGTTGCCTACTGCCTGCTGCACTGGGTGCTGCCTGCCTGCTGCCATTATTAATACATATTAGTGTTAATATAATTTGATAACACATACAGCATTGCTACTCAGGCTCCTGATTACCCTTGAATCCTGCATCCTGCCTGCTGCCCCACACCCGCTGCATCTTGTGTCCCTTACTTGGGCAACAGAATGTTGGCAGCCCTGTCTCCTACTGCCATCAGGTCGTGCCACACTGGTGGCTTTGTGGACAGCTGTAGAAATCTCAGTCCACTCCTTTCCACACACTACTATAACACCATTTTCTGTAAGGAGGAGGAAGCCGAGGCCCAGCTGGGTGGGGGGAGGAGGAGGTAGCACTGTGGCAGCAGCAGCAGCCCAGCTGAGGAGAGGGGGAAATGGGGCAATGCTTCCCTTCCCTTCCCAGCCAGGCAAATGGGGTACCAAGCAATTGGGCGGCGGTGATGGGCACATCAGAGACTGTGCTAGAAATGACCAGAAATGGCTATGCGGGTTCCCAGGGGTTGGTGCACACATGTGCACGCACGCAGCTTAGCAGAAAGCCTGCCACTTCCCTAATTTTTCTATATCTCAGGATTAGAACCAGTAGCCTTCTGTAGTCACCACCAGGTATGGAAGAATTATTGCTGCACATTCTCCCTAATCAAACAAGTGTTCAACATTTTAACTTGATTAAGAGTGCTCCTTATGACAAGGTCTGAGAGCTAATTGGAACAGCAGCTCACTGGAATACCAGAGAATGCACGCCCAGTGAGGGCCATTGTAAAAGCACAGCTATTTTCCTTTATATTGCATGAGGGGCTCTTTCACTGCCAGATTTTAGCTGCATGTAACATAAGTGAAACCCAGGCATGAAAAGAAAGACCCAGGGCCCAGGCACTGAATGTAGAGCAGCCAGCAAGCACTGATAGAAAGCACAGCTGTCGTGAAAGAGGGAGAAGTTTCTTTGGTGGTTTTTTTTAGGCAGGAGGAGGATGGGAAGCCTGACTATCCCTCAGGGGCAAGGGCTGCTGTTGCACCAAATGCCAACAGCTTTTCAAATCTAGGCTGAAGCTATAAAATATGAAATATAATGAATAAAATTTGGCACCCACCCATGTGGAGCTGTCAACCTAATAAAAACAATAGTAACTGGCAGCTGGCATGTAGGTGCTACGAGATCGCTGCTAGGAGATTTTCTCTAGAATAAAACTTTTCAAATCCCCCCTTTTCTTCTTTTTGTTGGAAAAGGGAATGTGGAATAGGAGTAAGACATTCACTATTTGACTGCTCTGGCTAAGCTGAGGCATAAGCCTGCAGTGGTGTACTGCTGCCCCAATACCACCTCACAACCACCTCACCATAGCTCATTCAAGGGTAGGTCCTGGACTCTGCTTAGAGTTGTCCATACTGCTGGACTTTACTGATCTGAATGACCCAAACCAAAATGCCAACTCTTCTGATTCTCCAAGATCCACAAAGATTTTGGAGTCCTTGGAGATCTTTTTCCAAGATGTACCAAACACACAAACCACACAAAACGTGTGTGAGAGGTGTAATGAGGAACAAATTAAAGGAAAAGTGTGCTGGCAAGTCGGTGTTGACTCCTGGTGACCACAGAGCCCTGTGGTTGTTTTTGGTAGAATACAGGAGGGGTTTACCATTGCCTCCTCCCGCGCAGTATGAGATGATGCCTTTCACCATCTTCCTATATCGCTGCTGCCCAATACAGGTGTTTCCCATAGCCTGGGAAATATATCAGCAGGGATTCGAACCAGCAACCTCTGGCTTGCTAGTCAAGTCATTTCCCCACTGCACCATTAGGTAGTGAGGAATAAATTACCACATATAAATTCTGGTTGATTGATGCTACCTCCTGGTCAGATAACATGAGCTCACACCATAAAAGAAGTACAAAATGAATCCAAGGGATCTATATGCAATCATGTCACAACTTAATTACTTTTCCTGGAATTAGAATGACCAGAATGCAAAAGAGTATACTTTCTCTACCAGTGGGATGAAAATTGTAGACTCCTGAATGAAAGCCATAATGTAAGACAGGGATTCCCAACCTTGGATTGCCAAATATTGTTGGACTACAACTCCCATAATCTGCAGCCACAATGGCTGGGAACCCAACATCTGGAGGCCCAGGGTTGGGAACCCCAATATAGGAAACAGTCCCCATTGAAGCCTCACTGCTAAAATACTACATACACAACCATTGATTATGAAATTGTATAATATCCTATCTCACGGGCTGTCATTGGTGGGTGTTCTAAAGAAAATGCAATGGGGGGGGGACTTTACTTCATAATTAGGATTCAGAGCTTGTGCCAGGGGTCAGCATCACTTGGCAGTGGCTGAGGGCTTCGGGCACTCATAAAGGCCCACTGCGGATTCCCAAGGCAACTTCTGTGCCCGTAGCTTTCATGTGGTGGTGGCAGAGTCATTCGCTCAGTGTTCACCCATATAGGAAGGGGCCCCGGGAGAACAGTTTGCTGAAGACTCCCTGAAACCTGGAGCTAGCCCTGTAAGGAGCTGCATTGATCAGGAAAGTCTTGAGACATTTGCTTAAGGGTTTCTTTAGTCAAGGTTTTGTAAACCTTCTTCCTGTGTCCAGATTTTCCAGAAAATATTCAGTAATCTAGGTTTAATGAACTTTTTAATTGAACACTTACACAGAATCTGGCCTCAGCTAGATTTTCAGTCTCTTCAAAAACAAAGCAGCAAGATATAATTTAGGATAAAAATATATCATCTTGCTTTATTTTTCAAGAGATTCCTGTGTCCAGTTCATAGATTTCAATCTGTTATAAATATAGACCTCAAAGGTAATGTGTGGATGAGTTGGACAGATGTTTGCAAATGTGCTGGAATAATGATCAGAGATCCAGAACTGGCCAGTGATTTCAACTGTACACATGTTTGCAAAGCCAGGTTTGCTGCCATGTAACATATAGAATATCCTTAAGATATATCTGGTATTCTGTGCTTGCTCATTAGTGAGCAATTGGCCCCAATCATGGGCACTGCTGTCATCTGAAAAAATGCTTTGCATTCCATGCTTGTCCATTGCTTTGATTCTGCTTTCTTGATTTCTGCTAAATGAAATCAAAGAATGCAAGGCAGAAAATGAGTAAGCTTCCATGCTAAGTTCAGCACTATATGATGGGGATGGGATTTTTTAAAAGAAAGCAAGCACCATACACTGTCAAAGTATTTGCTGGCCCTGATGATCCCTAAATGGCGAATTTTATAAAAGTCATTTCACAGGGCATTATATACAGTGCCATATCTTCTTAATACCTACCTCAAGAAACAAAAGAGTATACCATGACTTCTCTCCTTTCTTCTCACTGATGAAAAAACAGCCTGTGGGTCTTCCTCAGAGTCATCATTTCCCTGTGGGTTAAAAAGTATTTGTTCGTTTTTATGAATGTCAGCCTCTTGATATTCATAGCAAACACACCACTGGCCCTCAAGTCTCCTGACATTCCTGGTAAACAGACAAGTCTTTCAGTAAATGATCACCCCAGCAGAAGAGAGAAGGTGTCAGGTTACAAATATTCAAGGGCACAGAGCTAAGCTGTTCCATAGAAAGAACTGAAGTGCACATTTTTTAAAAAAAAAAAAAGTAATTCTGGGGTGGCAACACGCAGCCTGTGGGGTATGCCTGCTCCCCATAGCATTTGCATTTGACCTACAACTGCTTGTTAAGCCTACAGATAAATATCTGAGCAGAGTTCTAATAAAGTGTCTCTCTTGTCCTGATGGTTAGAACAGTTTGAAAATACAACAGTTTTCTATAGAGAAAATTTCTATATCTGGCAGAAAGCAGCGGGTGAAGTTCCCCCCAGCATGGAGATGCATTCCTAATACAATTAGGAAAAGTGGTATACCTCCCTTTATTAAAAGAGCAGTTGAAACCCGAAGCATCCATGAGGCTTTCAGGACCAAAAGCCAACTAAAAAAATGTATTATTCTTTAACATCTGATAATTCATTTGTCCAATAGATGAGTAATGAGAATGGCTCACCATGAAGATGCACTTTAAGGCCGCAAGCTGTCAGGAAGAAGGAAATGGGTTTTGGCACCATGTAGGGAATGTGCCACTGTTAGAAAGAAGGATGTTACTGAGAGTTGGGTTTAAAACATCAATTCAGGTGATACAGATCCCTTGCTTAGAGCCTTCAAACCTTGATACTCAGCCAGGGGAGAGGGAGCTCCAACTTAATTGGCTGGCTGCCTGTTACACAGGCTTCTCTCAGCTTGATGAGTTACTTGTATACACAGAAGCCCAGTAAGTGTTTAGAACTTTCTGAATTTAACCTGCCAGAAAATGATAAGCAGCCCCAATATTGTCTTCTCCAGCCTTTCCCCTTTCAAAGCTCCTCCAGGATTGCCACTTCACTTTTGAGGGAGAAGAACCTCTGCAAGGGAGACATAATAGAGGTCTATAAAATCATATATGAAAAGTGGACAGAGAGAAATTCTTCTCCCTTTCACATAACACTAGAACCAGGGGTCATCCTATGAAATTGATTGCCAGGAAATCTAGGACCAACAAAAGGAGGTACCTTTTCACACATTGCATAATCAACTTGTGGAATTCTCTGCCACGAGATGTGGTGACAGCCAACAACCTGGATGGCTTTAAGATGGGTTTGGATAACTTCATGGAAGAGAGGTTTATCATCAGCTACTAGTTGGAGAGCTATAGGCCACCTCCAGCCTGCTGGTTATTACCTTTAAAGCCCTGAATGGCTTGGGTCTGAGTTATCTTAGAGAGCACCTTCTTCTACATCTGAGGAGGTCTGTCTCCTGTTACCACCGGTTCGTTTGGTGGCAACTCAGAGGCGGGCCTTCTCTGTAGCTGCCCCTGGTCTGTGGAATGCACTCACAGCAGAAATCCACAATCTTAATTCTTTACTGACCTTCAGGAGAGCCCTTAAAACCTATCTGTTTGGCCTGGCCTTCCAGGGTTTTAATTAGTTTTAATTGTTTTAATGCTCTAACCTGGTTTTCAGGGTTTTAATTGTTCTTATTGTTTAATTGTTTTTTAAGATATTTTAATTGTTAATTGGTGTTTCTATTTATATTTCTGTTTTAATTGTTGTTGGTTTTAATGGTTTCTGTTTTAATTGTAAACCGCCATGAGCCTTTTCGGAAGGGTGGTATAAAAATCAAATAAATAAATAATAAAATAAATAAAAGGCAGGTTGCTTCTGAGTACCAGTTGCAGGGGAGTAACATCAGGAGAGAGGGCATGCACTCAACTCCTGCCTGTAGGTTTCCAGCAGCATCTGGTGGGCCACTGTGTGAAACAGGATGCTGGACTACATGGTCCTTGGGCCTGATCCAGCAGGGCTGTTCTTATGTTCTTAACCCCTTTGTTGGCATGCTGCTCTTCATGTGGGAATTATTCAGAAGTACAGAGATCCTGAACTTCTTCATAGGATTATATGGTCATTCAGGTGCTATCCAGAAGCAAACCTAGATTTGTCACTGAACTATTCAACAGGTAGCCTCTGCCAGTCTCTCTAATAAGTGAATCTATATGATACATGTATTTGTATGCACTGCTGCATTCACACTTCATATTTTTAGGTGGACATTAAAGAAAGAAAAAATCTTAGGCATTTTTTAACATAGAAAATAGCCCATAGTGTTAGAAGGACCCAAGAAGATATTCTGTCCAGCCCCTTGCTGTGGACCATATAGCCAGTAGTCCTTCGGAGATCAACCCATACTAGGTGGTGTGGACCAGGGAGACTAATGGGAGTCCCATGGAAGCATCTCAGAGCTGAAGGCAGAGCATGGTAACAGAAAGCATATAATACAATCCAGGCTACAATAAAGCACAAACAGAGGGTTGGTTAACCCTTAGAAATGCTTAGAGAGCAAATGATGCTTGTAAAGATGCTTAGAGAGCAAATAGCTTCAGATGAGTCATGTAAACGCACCAGTTGATGAGGATGGCAAAATATTCCTTCTGCATACATTTAGCATGGAGGTAGAAAATGGCATATTGATCGATCAACTGATAAATACTTGTCGCCATTAATGTCTTATTTGAAATCCTGAAAATGTTAGTTCATTTTTAAATATCAATACCCTGGGGATATGCTCTCCCTATTTCTACCACAGTACTCATTCCCTATTGCAAGAAAAGTGGGAATGCTGTCTGCAGCTATGAACAACCTCACTAACAACCAAACCTCTGTTCTGAGAGGATGTACACCTCTGGTTATTCGATACTGGGAATGGCTGCCTCCATCATGTCCTCCTGCTTATGAGTTTCCTTGGGACATCTGGCTGGATGCAGAATGCTGAATTAGGCAGATCTTTGAGCACAGGTATCTGACATGTACAAGTGGCCCTTGTTATCTGCAAGGGTTCTGCTCTCGCCTATAGATGTGAATACAGAAACCGCTAATAACAAAACCTTGAATAAATAGTAATAGGGGGGTATAAAGGGCCAAAAAAGCAGAGGGGGTCAGAAATAAGAGAAGAGCAGTACCTTATTCTCCAGGTCTAGTTTTCCAGCAATGCCCCCACAACACCCTCCCCGCAATAGTTGAATATTTGCCTTTTTTTAAAAAAAGAGCCACAAAATAGTTCCCTGCTGGAAAATGGCAGCTGAAAATGGCATTGGAAGTCATTTACAGGTCATTTCTGTATACTCAAGAAACTGTGGATAGGCTAATTTTGCCTATTTTTCTACCCGCAGATAATGAAACTGGGTCTTTAAGACCAAACTATGGATATGTGAAACTGTGGATATGGAGTCTGTGGATAACAAGGGCCACCTTTGCTCAGGCGCAGAGTGAGCTGAATGGTGGCCTGTGTCCAGCCCTGCCCGGCAGCCTCTCTAGAGATACCCCATGCACATGACATCACATGCAAGGGGGCATGGCTTGGGCTCCAGAGAGCCCCGAACAAGATCTCCCCTGCCCACACGCAGGCTCCAGAGAGCCCCGAGCGAGTTCTCCCCTGGTCATTTCAGGCAGTGTTTGCTGCCTGACAGCCCTTATTTTACTTTCTCTCCCTCCAGCAAGGGAGAGAAAGAGAAATAAATGCTGTCAGGCAGCAAGCGCTGCCCAAAATGACCAGGGGAGAACTCACTCGGGATCTCCAGAACTCGGGCTGTACCCCCTTGCACATGACAAAGGGGGTTTGGTGGAGTGAGAGAAAGGGAAATAAAGGCTGTCAGGCAGCAAAAGCTGCCTGAAATGACTGGGAGAGAGCTCACTCAGGGCTCTCCGGAGCCCTGGCATTTTCCATTGGCAGCCCAGGTTCTTTGAACTCATTCACGCAATGGTGGCTCCACAGCTCCCTGTACTGAATCAGACCATTAGTCTACCTAGCCCAGTATTTACTCTGTCTGGCAGCTGCTTTCAAGAGCCTCAAAGATTTTTCCCAGCCGTGCTACCTGAAATTCCTTAAGAGGAGGTGCACTTAGGACTAGCGAAATGGGAAATGGGGTGAACCTTGCAGCTTCTGTTTTTCAACAGGGAACAATTTCATTCAAAAATTTCAGCCAGCTCTAGGCTACCTGCAGCTGCTATCTCATAGTGCTTAACAGGTCCAGTGTATAACTGTTGTGATCATTCCCACTGAAAAATACAAACATCATCTGGGACCAATTCATACTGTAACAGATGGATTATATTTTTATGTACCCAAATTGTTACCAGTTGTTCCATTTTTTTTATTTTTTTAAGCAATTGGTGACAAAAAAGGATTCTTCTTTTCCTTAAGCTCTTGATCTCATCTTCAACACTTCTGAATCTGGCTCCATCCTTCTGGATATCTCCTTGTCATCATCAACATTATTAAATGATAGTTTCCTTATTTGGGGTATTAGAAGAGCTTCACTCAGTGCCAGAATCCTTTGGAAGATGATCACTCTGAGTCAGCCTAATGCCATAACAAGATGTTTAACAGCTGTATCAGTGATACCTTGGCAAGCTAGCAAAATGAAATACCACATTTCTGCTGTAGACAGTGCACAACTTATGCCTTAACACACAGGTCTGCCTTTTTATTTGAGACAACTTTTTGTGGAGTCCAGGTCATGCAAACATGAACATGCATGTATAGGTGTCTAAAAGCATTATTTCGTACGAAAAAACTGAGTGAAGGCAAATGTGAACTGAAAGAATAAAGAATGACCCACGCCAGGGAGGTAGACAGGTGGGAAGGATCTTCTGCATATGGAGGATAAAATCAGTAATGATGGGGTTCCATTTCTCTTGGTAATCTAGATTTTCTATCCTGGGGGTGTTCCTAGATCCTTTATTACATCCCACTTTTCAGTTTGCTGCAGCAGTCAGAATGTTTTTCACTAGCTGCTTAGAAGGCTCCAGCCCTTTCTTTCTGACTTGTACCTGGTGACAGTCATTCTCAGGGCCGAACTACATTTTTCTAGTTTTAAAAAACTAGAAAATGTAGGGCTGACCTTGAAGATCTTTTTAAAAAATGATATCTTATTTCAAACCAAGTTGACTTTACTTGGTTCTGTCTGGTCTAAATCCATGCATATTGACCAGTCATTTAAACAGGCTTGCCGTGTGCCAAGATCACAAGAAACCTGACACAAGCAAACCATTAGTCCTGTGCTTTGGATGAACAGGGATGGCTCCAAAGGGTAGCAAGGGGTAGTCAGTGTCCCCCCCCCCCCAAAAAAAAATCCTGCTCACCCATCTACCAGACTGGGACTTTACGCAAAGTGTCAGGCAAGAGAGTAATGTTATATTATTGTCCTATCGCTTGAATTAATTATTTTTAAAAGCATCTGTGATTTAAATAAGTAGTCTATAAATATTTGTTGCAGTAGTAGTAGTAGTAGTAGTAGTAGTAGTAGTTTTAACCTTAAAACAACCTTGTGAGGTAGGCTGAACTTAGTTATAGTGACCTAGCCAAGGCCATTTAGTAAGTTGTAAGAGAGATAGTATAGAACATTGCAGTGAACTAGGAATTCCCCATTTCATTTCTTGTCTCTGCAGAGACTCACTGCGTGGCTTTAGGAAAGACATTGAGGCTATTCTCACGGGCATGCAAAATCGGGCTAAGGGAGCCTAGCCCAATTTTGCATTTGCATGAGAACCACCGGGCTCGCAGCCGAGCCTGGTCTCACAAAAGCAGGTCACCCGCTTAAGTAGCCCTCCCCTAAGCCCAGGTTAGTGGAGCGAGCACTCCGCTAACCTGGGCTTAGCCCGCTCTCCCCACAAACCCCATCCAGGCTCTTCTCACCAGTCATGAGAAGAGCCTCATTATCTTGGCACCTCAGCAAAATGGAGATAATAATAACATCCAATTACCATTAAGAAGGGCAAGGTTGCCCAGCTCAAGTAGAAAATCTGGAGAACCACTCAAAGGCAGCAATTACAAAAGAATATAAAGGTGGTCCTCAATATTTGCATGGGTTCTGTTCTCACCTATGGGCGCAAATACAGAAACCGCGAATAACAAAAACCTACCTCTATGGGAATCTAGGGGTTAGGTTCCTAACAGAAAGGGGGGGGGAGCCAAGGGGTCAGAAATAAGAGAAGAAAAGCACCTTATTCTCTCCAGCAATGCCCCCCCGCCCACCACAAAAACGGTCGAATATGGGCAAATATTTTTTTTAAAGCCACAAAATGGCTCTCTGCTGTAAAATGGCAGCTGGGGATGACACTGGAAGGAATTTCAGCATCATTTCTAGCCACACAAAATCTCCGGTGAATGTTGCCTCTTTTTCTTCCTGCGGATAAAAGAACTGGGACTCATGACTCAACTGTGGATGTATGAAACACCAATCCATGAGTCCACGGATAATAAGGTTCACTTGTATTCCAATTGATTAAACTTGTATTCAAATTTAATCAATTATTCTTCACCCAGAAGAGATGAGAATATTTCAGAGAATTATTCTCCAAATCCCCAGTTCTCACTTTTTAATTTTCCCCCCACATAGGCATGATTCAGATTTGCATATCTATTCATAGATGGCTCCTTGGTGGCACTTTAACAAAGAATTCAGAGCTTGGGAATACTCTGTTTTATTTATTTACATTTTATATCCCGCTCATCCTCCAAGGAGCCCAGAGCGGTGTACTACATACTTAAGTTTCTCCTCACAACAACCCTGTGAAGTAGGTTAGGCTGAGAGAGAAGTGACTGGCCCAGAGTCACCCAGCAAATATCATGGCTGAATGGGGATTTGAACTCGGGTCTCCCTGGTCCTAGTCCAGCACTCTAACCACTATACCACGCTGGCTCAATACTTCAAGAGCATACTTTGGGGAGGGAAACAATCAACAGAGACTTCTTTTTTTTAAAAAGCTGCATAAATAGCTGATCGTGTCTATTTAATGAACAAAATAACATTTGGGAAAAGCAGAGAAGAAAGGTCTGGACTTCTTGAGTCTTGAGGTCTCAATTCAAGACTTGGTTAATTTGCAATTCCAAGTTGTGCCAAGGACCTATAATGCCAACAGGCTCCTTAGGAGTTTCTGTTTTGGTGCTGTGGAGACAGAGAGATATTATTAGAGCAACCAGATCTCTCAGCTAGTTTGAAGGATATGTGTTGGCAGTATACAATATTTATAATTTATAAAATATTTATAAATATTTATTAATATTTATAAATTATAAAGATTAATCCAAGGCTCTCTACCTTAATTGGTTCAAATGTCAAGATCAGTTTAGTTTTAGTCCAGGACTGTATCCTCTAACAGTTTTCTATTTTACTTTTTTCTAAGGGACTTGAAAATAAGACTGTTTGGGGCTTATGTTTTATTCCAGAAAACACCATCTCTGGAAATGATAATGTGAGAATTATTCGGTGAATTTTCAAAGAACATTTTAAAGTTCAGCAGAAAATTCTCAGAATTTCCCCTCATATTCTCCCCCAAGAAACCTCAGAGAATATTTGGGGGGACATTCATCCCAAGTCTGGTGAATAGTATATAATTTACTTATAATATTTTTACTACCTTGAGAGACCCCAATGGGTTTTTTGCTGTGGTCAGCAAAATGTCTTGAGATGGCTCCACTGGCCTACCTTACAGGGTTGCTGCATGGATTAATGGATGTTCTGAAGTGCTATATAAATGTTTAGCTAAGTATGCTTTGTGGCTTAGTGAGGATTTGAACCTTACTTTCCCACCCAATATTCTAGGGACTAAATCTTACTGATTCCCAGAAGAAGCCATCAGAAACCAGTGAAGGGCTTAATCTTTTTAGCTCTAAAGCCAGTTTAGATGGCTCACAAAAGCAAAAACCTTTATGTAGATCTCCACATTTCTCTAGGAAAATCCTTATTTTCCACCTCACTTGGTACAAGCAAACAGTGTAGGCTGGGAGATATTGTGGTCCATGTAGAATGGAATGTTGAGCTCCTGCCATATGTTCACAGATCTTAACTTTGAAATGTGGGCACAATACCACAAGCTGTCAAGTTGTGTAAAAACTTAAGCAAAGACAAAAACATAGGGTAATATTTACCAGATGAGATTTCTGTGTAATCTTGTTGGAATTTTGGGAGTATCCAACTTTTATGGATTTCGAAATAAGCCATGTATCTTTTGTTTTTATCCATTTCCCCTTATGACGGGGGAAAGAAAACAAAATATTAATGAATATGAAGTATTTTATATGGCCAGAGATGAACTCATTATGGCCTCAAGCAGCATCAGATGTATACATGCTTTTGGCTCTTATAAAAGAGGTGCATGCTCCATTCAACTCAGTAATACTTTTAACATAAGCCCTATTCAGACATTAAGGCTATGCAGTTATCCCAAGGGCAGGGAGGGTGGCGGTGGGTGGGGGGCGGGAGGCAAGGATGAATCTATCTCTCCCCTATCTCTCTGCTCCAAACAGCACAAATCTCCAGAGGCCTGGACAATGCATCACAACCTCTGGATATCCCACAATGCACCCCTTGATGAGCACGGTGCATTCGGGGAATCCCCGATGAATCAGGCATTTGAAGTGCCTGACTCTGTGTATGCTCCAGCTGTGTGCACACATGACCCCAGTGCTGGGGTTAAGGGTCACTCCTCCCTTAACCCTGGATAAAGGCCAGGTCTAAAAGTTGGGTTAGGCAGAGAGGAAGCACTGAGATCAGGAGTGATCCCGGCTCTCCACACAAGCAGCCTAGCCCTGGCTGGGCTGCCCTTTCCTGGGATAGGCTGCTCATGAGAATAGCCTTATAATGTTGTACATGCATATGCATATACTGCACATGTTTTTGTATAGGTCCCCTCAAATGCTCTACTGTAACTTTAATTATGTATACACATCTTTATCTATGTATACTGTACATGCATTGAACATAACATAAACAGGGCTATAGTCTGCAAAAAAAAGTATTTGTATTAAGAAAAAAGTCACATTAGTGTTAAATATTATAATGCAGTTCCATTTTTACCACAGTTAATATAGTATTTAGAAAAAAATATTTTTAAAATTGCCAGAGTAGTGTTAAATATAGCACATATATCATTCTATTATACAGGGCCATGTTGCCATATTTGAATGCTTCCAGTGTCTTATCCTTACAAGACCAGTCCGAAGACTTATTTTACAACAGCAAAGAAGGTGATTGTCTTCAAATTTGCTTATGGGCTTGCCCAAGGCCCTTGGTTGGTCACTGTGGAACACAGAGTACTTCATCTGATCCTGCAAGGATCTTTGTATGCTCTCATGATTGCTTGACAGCCAGTACTACAATCCCTTCCAAGCCCCACGATACAGTTCAGATTGGGTTTCTTTCCTACCCACAAGCCATTGTTTGATTCTCCAGCCTCTTCTCCCCATGCCTGAGCTTCTGTACTCTCACAAACATTACCTCTGAAACTGGCTGTTTGGATGGGCTTGAAGATGCAGTTTCTTTTTCTATCACTGGGAGAAGCAATGAAAGAAGGCATACTGTACATTTCTAAGGCTGTACTCGCACATAACACGGAAGTGCAGGTCCAATGGACCCATGATTCCAATCTTCACACACATACACACACAACACTCTCCTGTCTGAATTTGGACATAATGGAGAGCAGGCTGTCTGCAGTCAGGGAGACTGCAGAAAGGAAAGGGAACTGGCTGTGCGGACTTCCTTATTGCATGAAGGACAGCCCTCACAGCCAATCAAAGCCAGAGAGAGGGAGGAACTTCCTCCCTCAACTCTGGTTACCGAGAATGCAGCCCCCAGTTCTTCATTTGCACGTAAAGTTGGGGAACTTAAACCTCAGGTTGGAGCAGCAAAACTCACTACAAACTGAGGGTTCAAATTGGTGTTTGGAGACCAAAACCTTGGGTTGCACTCCGCAAGGAAATGGAGTTTCCCGCATTCAGATGTGCTGGTTTGGTAACCTCTTAAACTCCAGTTTTGCATTATGTGTGAATGAGACAGGATGAATAATACATAGCAAGACTCAAGCCTGCTTAAAAGTCCTTTGCAGTGGGGCAGGCTGGTGGTGAGTCCATTCACTTAGCAACAAATAGAAAATGAACCTGAATTGGTCCAGTTCAGTCCTATTTTCATACATCTTGACATAAGAACAGCCCTGCTGGATCAGGCCCAAGGCCCATCTAGTCCAACATCCTGTTTCACACGGTGGCCCACCAGATGCCACTGGAAGCCTACAGGCAGGAGTTGAGGGCATGCCCTCCCTCCTGCTGTTACTCCCCTGCAACTGGTACTCAGAGGCATCCTGCCTCTGAGGCTGGAGGTGGCCTATAGCCCTCCGACATGAATGTTTACGAGGACCCAAATAGGGCCAAAATGAGTCCATTTGAGTCCTGGTTATTTTTGTGCTGATGGAGTTGGTGAGCAGCCTTACTTGTTGTATGGCAGAGCAGTGGGCTTTCCCCCTTTTCTTTAAAGGTAGTTCAGGTGTTTATTTACATGACCTTTTTTGTCATAGTGGCTATGTTTTCCTCTGTTATGAGAACAGCCTGTTTGGTGGCTAGAAGCAGCACCTCTCTTTTTGATTTGGAACTGTAGGCTTGCAGTCTCCCTTTTGGCTACCTGGATTCGTGGGATCGTGAGCCCTCCACCTGCCCATATTTGGCCAACTCTCAAGTTATCTCAGGTCAAGCATGACACACAACTGTAAGGTACTCCCCATCATGCGTCTTTGTATATAATACAGAGAAGAAGGCTGGCTGAGCAGATGCGAATTAAGGAGAAGGACTATTTCTCAAGAGAATAGTAAAACTCCTCTTTTCATTGGCACAAAGGACAAGTCTTACTAATCACCTCAACAGGTACTCAGATAAGGCTGTAACACTCCCACCTCACTATTGCAGCATTAATGGTCTGATGCGGACCAGAGGAGGAGGCTTGTTAGTGTAAAAAGAATCCATCTTCCCACCTGGAAGGTCTTCCTGACCCACAAGATAAGTTTTGAGCTTGCCCGTTTACCCTATCCCATACAGGTTTTTCAAACCATCTCTATATATCATTCTCTAAGGTATACCTGTGGCTAATCCCATGCTTGGCAGCTCTCATGAGAGTTCATGAGCAGAAGCACTGTGGTGATTGGGCAGTGGGGATTCCATATGCAGATAGGGAGGAGGAGCCTGTGATGGTTAAGGTCAGTTGGAATGCAACTGTTACTGGTCGGAAGATGTTCTTGATTATAGAGGAGAGGAATCTATATATAAGGATAGTGGGCAGGGGTTTGTGAAGAGAGGGGTTGTGAGGGAGGAAAGAGCTCCTTCACGAGAAGGAGGCTGCCATTGCATGAATTAGATGAGGAAACAAGATGAACAAGATCTGTTAACTCAGGGAGAGAGAGAGAGAGAGAGAGAGAGAGAGAGAGAGAGAAGGGGGAAGATGGGAAGGGACAGAAAGAGAAAGAAAGAAGGGGGGAAGAGAGAAAGAAGGAAGGGTGAGGGAAGGGCCTGGGCCTGTCAGTGGCCTGAGGGGAACAAGAGGCCATGGCGGTGGCAGCAGTGAGGAAGGGCCTGGTGAACCGCTTTTGCTTCTGTTCCTGTGGGGAGGAGCAGGAGCGAGGCTCAGGTGAGGGTGGGGAGGTCTCTGGGGATAAGGGGCTGCAGCTTAGCCAACATGTGCCACAACTCTGCAGCTGGGACCAAGAGGGGTGAGGGGGATGGAAGCAATGGGATGGAGGAGGAGGAGGAGTGTGGCTCAGGTGAGGGTGGAGATATCTCTGAGGTGAGGGGGGCTGTGGCGAGGGTGAGGGGAGCAATCAAGTACTAGTGTGTAGAT
This sequence comes from Hemicordylus capensis, assembly GCF_027244095.1. Classification (NCBI taxonomy): domain Eukaryota; kingdom Metazoa; phylum Chordata; class Lepidosauria; order Squamata; family Cordylidae; genus Hemicordylus; species Hemicordylus capensis. Next base: position 334,142,516 of record NC_069658.1, on the reverse strand, counting down.
GCTGTGCGTGGGTTAAGCTAGTTTCACTTTATTGTTCCTCAAGATTGCACACACTCATGATTGAATCACACAACATGTATTCTTTTGTTAACCACAGACGACATCCCCTGCAGCCAGGAGGTATGACCCGTGTTTGGCCCAAAGGCATGTTTTTGCTTATATCTGCCGCCCAGATCCAAACAAATGGTGTGCTCCTTCTTCAGAATCACCATTCGCATGTGCCATACCATCAGCCAGTGCTTTGGCTTTGGTTATGCCATCTACCACAACTATTGCTCCAGCTCTGCTTCCAGCCTTCAGACCATTGGTCTATCTAGCTCAGTATTGTCTTCACAAACTGGCAGCGGCTTCTCCAAGGTTGCAGGCAGGAATCTCTCTCAGCCCTAACTTGGAGAAGCCAGGGAGGGAACTTGAAACCTTCTGCTCTTCCCAGAGCAGCTCCATCCTCTAAGGGGAATACCTTACAGTGCTCACACATCAAGTCTCCCATTCATATGCAACCACGGCAGACCCTGCTTAGCTATGGGGACAAGTCATGCTTGCTACCACAAGACCAGCTCTCCTCTCCTAAGTGAGTAGCATGCTTGCCTCTCCTCCACCCCCTGCTTGGTCCCTGGGAAGAAGCACCCCAGCGTTCCCTATCTTGCAAGCGTGACAGACATACCAAAGGAATTGGAAGAAGGTATTACTAATAATCTCTCTCTTTCCCTCCTCTTCCTCCCAAGTCTAAAATCTGGGTCCTCTTTCTCTGGCAAGCCTTAAGCTGATTCAATTGCAATTCGGCTCTTTAAGCTGAAGTGCCTCATGATGAGGCACTAATTGATATTGCTAGTCAAGTTTTTATTGCCTTGCACCATCTACCTATTTTTCATTTCCTGTACCCCAATAATCCTTAAATAAATCTGATAAATATGATAAAGAGAAATAAATCTCTTTACCAAGCCATCACAGGGTTTTCCTCAGAGCAAGATATGACATCTTACCATCAGCGGTTTTATCTGGAAGGTTTCTGAAAACCCCTCTGGCCAGTCGGTTATGCCCCTGTGGCTCAGGTAAGGTGGAATCTGTCCACCATGTGCTGCTCTTTTGTCCTTTTTATAATGATAGCCAGTGCAGTCTTATTTCTCCCTTGCTATCACGCTTTCCCAGCTGGACTGCAGAATTTTACACCACACTCCTCCTTGCAGATAAGAAACCTTCTACCTCCTACAAGGTTGCCAAATTTTGTGCAGCTGCTGTTAAGATCCGTCAACAGCTAACCTCCAGCCCTTCTTTTTAGATGTCGTTACATGAGGCTTCTATGTTGGTGTATTATCTATGATTTACTTCTTATCCGAATGTAGTGTCTGTGTGTATATATAACTGATCACTGATCGTAATGAAGCTATTCATTCGTTCATTCATTCATTCATTCATTCATTCAATCTGATTGTATTATATTCCTATTTCAAGTCTTTATTTCCAGACCACAGCTTTGCACAATTGACACTGTAATGGACTGTTCACTCTAAGCCTCACTAATTCCCCATACAAGCCCAAAAGTAATCTCAGGACATTTCACCAGTGTTCCAGAGCAGTTCCATTAACACCCCCCCACAATACTTCAGATTGATGCAGTGTTCAGACGTTTTGAGGGGGGAAAGATGGCAGTTGCCAGGAGGAATTCTGACACTCTTTTTAAACTTTAAAAAAAGTTTAAAAGGGGAAAGGCAGGGAGCCCACTCCTTTGTTACACTACAAGCTGAGTCTCCCTCCCCTGCCCTGTCACAAATGAATACGGGGACAAAAAGGGGAAGGATTTGTGATGAAACAAATGCTATTCCAATCAATCAACATCAACACAAATGACAAGTTGAAAAAGGGCGGGACACACAAAAAAGATGGTTTTTGTACACCCTTATTTTGAAGTGCAACCCCTACCAGAAAACCTGATAAATGTTAATTGATTGTGGTTAGTCACGAATTCTTCAAATGTTGAAACAACAGAACAAAAAGCAGATGCATGAGTGTGCCATACTTCTCCTTCCCACTGCTCCTTTAAGGTGCAAAGAGAGAATCTGCAAATGCGGCTGACATATCCCCCTGTTCCACATTATACTGTATGTGAAAGCTTATTTTGGGTGTTCCTTATAATATGCTGTAACCCCTTGGCCAGAAGATAAGGTTTCCTGTTCTTTCACCTTTCAGCCAGACAAAAAGGTTTATTGTTTGTAACTATCATAAACTCCAGCTGCAATGCCTTCTTTATTGTTATTTCCTGTTCTGGGGGCTGAGACATTTATATAGATGTCTATCCCCTTTTTGGATATTAGTTATTGCATGCATCTGGAACAGAATTATGGCTACCTTCTTTTAGTGGTAGACATGACTAAAAAAATAGTGAAACAAAGCCAGATGATTCGTACAAGCAATTTGATTTTGTACCACCCAAGAGAAAGTCCAAAAAGAAAAAAAGAAATCATAGTCACAGGCTAAGGAGAAAATTAACCAAGGGGTAATTTCCTCTAATATTGCCTGCAAGAGAGAGAAGAGGAGGGACAACATCTGCTCCCAGGCAGACCCCAGGGTGAGGGACTGAGCGCCTGCCTGTTTTCTTTTCCTTCTGCCCCCCTGCTTGCTATCTGCCACCCAGGACTGGCTGCTGTACTGTGGGGAGGCTTTTCAGTCCTGGAGTCCAGGGGGTGACTTGGCAGTTTCCTGGATCCCATCTGCCTAGAACTTGCTGCTCAGGGATATTTAGGGTGCTGCCAGTGGTGATTGGCCCGCCACCGAAGCGGTTGCTGCCGAAGGGGCGACACCAAAGGGGGTCGACCCTTTGGGGGACAGCGAGGGCCAGGTTTCCTGGCCCAAGAATTTGCATGTGGGTGGGTATTTAATAGTGTCGATTCTGTTTTAATTAGTCCTGGGTGAGATATTTTTGTAATGTGTCTGGGCTTACCTGGAGATGGGGAGACAGGGGTTGTGTCCACTGATTATGGGGCAGCAATTCTGGTGGTAGTGGGGAACAGAAGAAATAATGTTGGCAGGCCATCTGGCCATTTCAGGGGAAGGAGAATTGGAAATCTAATAGCTGTCCTGCCAGCTCTTTGACCTTGGGGATCAGTGACAACCATCCTTGGAACCTCACCTTGCTCCTCTGTAATGCCAGGCTGGTCCAGAACAAATCAGAAACAATCCATGATCTGATTCTGGATGAAGGTGCTGACGTGGTATGTATTACAGAGACCTGGTTGAGGGAGGCTGGTGGCCCGATCTGGTCCCAGCTTCTCCCTCCAGGGTACTCGGTTGAGGAGTACCATGGGCAGGGAGGTAGCGTGGTTGTGGTCTATAAGAATAGCATCTCTCTTACCAGGATCCCTGTTGAAGTGTCAGACCATATTTAATGTGTGTACTTAAGTTTGGGGACCAGGGATAGACTGGGATTTCTGTTGGTATACTGATTGCTCCGCTGCCTAACATAGTCCCTAACTGAGCTGACAGACTTGGTCTAGGACTTGACGATGGATTCCCCCAGGCTTGTGGTGGTGGGGGACTTCAATGTTCATTTTGGGACCAATTTGTCCCAGGCGGCTCAGGAGTTCATAGTGGCCATGACAACTATGGGCATATCCCAAGTGGTCTCGGGACCGTTGCACACTGCTGGTCACATGCTTGATTTGATCTTTCACTCCAGTCAGGGTGGTGTTCCGTGGGTGGGGACTCCCGAGATTTCCTCATTGTCATGGACGGACCACCATCTGGTTAAGGTTGGACTCACAATCACTTCCCACCTTCACAGGGCTAAAGGGTCTATTAGGATGGTTATTGGATCCAAGAAGGTTATTGGATCCAATAGGATTTCAAGAAGCCTTGAAGGGATTTAATGTTGGCTCTGCCTGCGATCCTGTTGATGCCCTGGTGGAGAACTGGAAAAGCAAACTCACCGGGGCAGGAGACATGATTGCCCCTAATCATCCTGTATGACTCACTTCAAAACTGGCCCCTTGGTATACGGAAGAACTACAGGGGCTGAAGCAGCAAGGTAGATGACTGGAGCACAAGTGGAGAAAGACTTGACTCGAATCTGATAGATTGCAACATAAAGAGCATTTGAAGATCTATGCTCAGGCAATACGTGCAGTAAAGAAGCGATTCTTTTCTGCCCATATTGTACCTGCAAGTTCACGTCTGGAGGAGTTGTTCAGGGTTGTGAGAGGGCTAGTGTGTGCCCCTCCTCCCTTGAATCAGAATCTGGAACCATCGATTACCTGCTGTGACACATTTAATGAATTGTTTGTAGGGGAAATATCTCATATTCATGTGCTTTCAAAAGCCCAGCAGAGGAGCGGGAGAAGTCCATCTGCTTCCCGCCCAATACTGCCTGGGGTGTGAGACCAGGTGGGTCTTGGGGGCTCCTTCTGCTGCTGCCTGCCTACTCCTGCTTCCCCTGTGGGGCTGCTGCCTGTAGGTAACATCTGTGGGGAGTGAGTGCAGGACTAGGACCAGCCCCTGAGTGACTCAGCTGTTCCTCGGGTCATCTGCTCAGTCTTGGGCTTTCTAGGAGGCTACTTGTGGCGGCGGGCCTGCCACCGGCAGGGTCGCCACCGAAGGGGCGACACCAAAGGGGGTCGCCCCTTTGGGGGAGCCACTTCAGGGGAGAACAAGGGCTATAGGGCTTCTGTTTAATTAGTTTTAGCTGTTTGGGAATTGGGTTGAAGTTGCTGCAATGTGTTTGGGTTCATCTGGAGATGGGGAAACAGGGGGCACCTTCATTGACTATGGGGCAGCTATTCCGGTGGTGGTGGGTAATAGAAGAAGAAATGTTGGCAGGTCAGCAGGTTGCTCCAGGGGAAGGGTAGTCAGAAATTTATTAGCTGTCTCTCCTTCCGGCTGTCCTGCCAGTTCTTTGACCTCAGGGAGCACTGCCAACAGCCCACATAGCCTTACCTTGTTCCTCTGCAATGCCAGGTCTGTCCAAAATAAACCTGAGCTCATCCATGATTTGATCATGGATGAAGGGGCCGACCTGGTATGTATTACCGAGACTTGGTTGGGGGGGCTAGTGGTCCAGTCTGGTCCCAGCTTCTCCCTCCAGGATATTCTGTAGAGGAGCAGGTGAGGGGATGTGGGCGGGGGGGTGGAGTGGCTGTGGTCTATAAGGATAACATCTCCCTCACCAGGGTCCATGTTAGGGTATCCGACCATATTGAATGTGTGTACTTAAGTTTGGGGACCAGGGATAGATTGGGACTTCTGTTGGTATACTGATCGCCCCATTGCCCAACAGAATCCCTTACTGAGCTCACAGACTTGGTCGCGGAACTTGCGTTGGAGTCTCCCAGACTTTTGGTGCTGGGGGACTTCAATGTTCGTTTTGGGACCAATTTTGGGACCAAAGCTCAGGAGTTCATAGCGGCCATGAAAACTATGGGCCTATCCCAAGTGGTCTCTGGACCGACGCATATTGCAGGTCACACACTTGCTTTGGTCTTCTACTCTGATCAGGGTGGTGTTCCGTGGGTCGGGACTCCTTTGATCTCCCCGTTGTCATGGACGGACCACCATCTGGTTAAGGTGGGACTTACAGCCATTTCCCACCTCTGCAGGGGCGAGGGGCCCATTGGAATGGTCCGCCCGAAGAGGTTATTGGATCCAGTAAGATTCCAAGAAGCCTTGGAGGGATTCAGTGTTGGCTTTGGTGGTGATCCTGTTGATGCCCTGGTTGAGAACTGGAACAACTCGCTCACCAGGGCAGTAGACACAATTGCCCCCAAGCGTCCCCTCTGACCTGCTTCAAAACTGGCCCCTTGGTATACGGAAGATCTGCGGGGGCTGAAGCGGCAAGGTAGGCGACTGGAGCGCAAGCGGAGAAAGACTCGACTCGAATCCGACAGACTACGACATAGAGCACATTTAAAGATCTATGCTCAGGCAATACGTACTGCAAAGAGGCGGTTCTTTTCTGCCCGTATTGCCTCTGCGAGTTCACGCCCAGCGGAGTTGTTCAGGGTTGTGAGGGGACTGGTATCTGCACCCTCCTCCCTTGAACCAGAATTTGGAGTCATCAGTTACCCGCTGTGATGTGTTTAAAGAGTTTTTTGCTGATAAAATCTCTCGGGCCGATCTAGATGGAGACTCCACAGTTAATTTGATGCCTGAACTGGAGGTGTCCAGCAATTCCTCTTATGCGATTCAACTGGATTGGTTTCAGTTTGTGACTCCTGGGGATGTGGACAAGCTGCTTGGGGCGGTGAGGCCTATCACTTGTTCTCTTGACCCTTGTCCAACATGGCTTGTTCGATCTAGCAGGGAGGCTGTTGTAGACAGCCTGGTAGAAATCATAAATGCTTCTCTGAGGGAAGGCAGGATGCCTCCTTGTCTTAAGGAGGCAATCATTAGACCTTTTCTAAAGAAGCCTGCATTAGATCCCTCAGAGTTGAGCAATTATAGGCCTGTTTCCAACCTCCCATGGCTGGGCAAGGTAATTGAGAGGGTGGTGGCCTCTCAGCTCCAGGCGGTCTTGGAGGAAACTGATTATCTAGACCTATTTCAAACTGGTTTTCGGGCAGGCTATGGGGTGGAGACTGCCTTGGTTGCCCTGATGCATGATCTCCAATTGGCAATTGACAGAGGAAGTGTGACTCTGTTGGTCCTTTTGGATCTCTCGGCGGCTTTCAATACTATTGACCATGGTATCCTTCTGGAACGTCTGAGAGTGTTGGGGGTGGGAGGCACTGTTTTACAGTGGTTCTGCTCCTACCTCTCGGACAGATTCCAGATGGTGTCGATTGGAGACTGTTGCACTTCGAGATCTGAGCTTAAGTATGGCATCCCTCAAGGCTCCGTACTTTCTCCAGCGCTTTTTAACATCTACATGAAACTGCTGGGAGAGATCATCAGGGGATTTGGAGCTGGGTGTTACCAGTACACTGATGACACCCAGATCTACTTCTCCATACCAACTTCTTCAGGAGCTGGCATATCCTCCCTAAATGCCTGCCTGGAAGCAGTAATGGGCTGGATGAGGGAGAATAAACTGAAACTGAATCCAGATAAGACGGAGGTACTTATTGTGCGGGGTCAGAACTCCAGAGACGATTTTGATCTACCTGTTCTAGATGGGGTCACATTTCCCCAAAAGGAACAGGTTCGCAGTCTGGGAGTACTTCTGGATTTACACCTCTCCCAGGTTTCTCAGGTTGAGGCGGTGGCCAGGGGTGCTTTCTATCAGCTCTGGCTGATACGCCAGCTGTGCCCGTTTCTCGAGATCAATGACCTCAAAACAGTGGTACATCTGTAGGTAACCTCCAGACTGGACTTTTGTAATGCACTCTAGGTGGGGCTGCCTTTATATGTAGTCCGGAAACTTCAGTTGGTTCAGAATGCAGCAGCCAGGTTGGTCTCTGGGTCATATCGCAGAGACCATGTTACTCCTTTACTGATGTAGCTACACTGGCTGCCAATAGGTTTCCGGATGAAATATAAAGTGCTAGTTATAACTTACAAAGCCCTAAACGGCTTTGGCCCTGGGTATCTAAGAGAGCGTCTTCTTCATTACAAGCCCCACCGCCCATTGAGGTTATCTGAGGAGTTCCGTCTCCAGTTACCGCTGACTCGTTTGGTTGCTACACAGAGATGGTCCTTCTCGGCTGCTGCCCCGAGATTGTGGAATGCACTCCCTGCTGAGATATGATCCTCCTCATCTCTGGCAATTTTCAAAAAACACCTGAAAACCCATCTCTTCACCCAAGCATACTCAGCATCCTAAATTTTGTGGGTTTTAAAATCTGGTTTATTTTAAAATTTAAAACCTGATTTCAGGGGTTTTAATCACTGTAATTGTTTAATTGTTGTTTTAAAATGTTTTAAAATTGTTAGTTGTTATATTGTTTTTAATTTGTTTTAGCTCTTTACTGTTTTAGTGATTTCTTTTAACTGTAAACCACCCTGAGCCATTTTGGAAGGGCGGTATATAAATCAATCAAACAAAAAAACAAACAAATAAATAAAATATTTGGGCCGACTTAGACTCCATCTTCACAATTACTTCAGTCTCTGTAGTGGAGGTGTGCAGTGATTCGTCTTGTGTGGTTAAGTTGGATCAGTTCCAGTTTGTGACTTCTGAGGATGTAGACAAACGGATTAGAATGGTGCGACCTACCACCTGTTCTCTTGACTCTTACATGACATGGCTTATACTATCTGGCAGGGGGGTTGTTGTAGAAGGCCTTGTAGAGATTATAAATGCTTCTCTGAGGGAAGGCAGTATGCCTCCTTGTCTTAAGGAGGCAATTATTAGACCACTTCTGAAGAAACCTACCTTGGATCCCTCAGAGTTGAGCAACTACAGGCCTGTCTCCAACCTTCCATAGCTGGGCAAGGTAATTGAGAGGGTGGTGGCCTCTCAGATCCAGACAAATTGATTATCTAGACCCATTTCAAACTGGCTTTCGGGCGGGCTATGGGGAGGAAACTGCCTTGGTCAGCCTGATGAATGATCTCCAACTGGGAATTGACAGAGGAAGTGTGACTCTGCTGGTCTTTTGGGACCTTTAGGTGGCTTTCGATACTATCGACCATAGTATCCTTCTGGAGCATCTGAGGGGGTTGGGAGTGAGGGGCACTGCCTTGCAGTGGTTTTGCTCCTACCTCTCAGGCAGGTTTCAGATTATGTCCCTTGGAGACTGTTGTTCTTCAAAATCTGAACTTTGTAATGGTATCCCTCAGGGTTAGGATCATAGGAACATAGGAAACTGCCATATACTGAGTCAGACCTTTGGTCTATCTAGCTCAGTATTGTCTTCACAGACTGGCAGCGACTTCTCCAAGGTTGCAGGCAGGAATCTCTCTCAGCCCTATCTTGGAGAAGCCAGGGAGGGAACTTGAAACCTTCTGCTCTTCCCAGAGCGGCTTCATCCCCTGAGGGGAATATCTTACAGTGCTCACACATCAAGTCTCCCATTCATATGCAACCAGGGCAGACCCTGCTTAGCTATGGGGACAAGTCATGCTTGCTACCACAAGACCAGCTCTCCTCTCTGTATTGTTCTGTATTGAACAGTTGAACAGAAATAAAATTGCCCGAACACCAGAGGCACAAAAGACCAGCTGCTGATTGACAAAATGATTTTAGAAAATTGCAAGAGAAGAAAAACAAATCTAAGTGTTGCATGGATAGAATATCTAAATATTACATGGAACCAAGAAGACAAGGATTGTAGAATAGAACAATATCGGACCTCTGAAAAGTATAAGCATGCATATGTATTCAGTACTTGGTTTGGGCCCCTTTTGCAGCAATTACTGCCTCAATGCGGCGTGGCATGGATGCTATCAGCCTGTGGCACTGATGAGGTGTTATGGAAGACCAGGATGCTTCATTAGCGGCCTTCAGCTCTTCTGCATTGTTTGGTCTCATGTCTCTCATCCTTCTCTTGGCAATGCCCCATAGATTCTCTATGGGGTCAGGTCAGGCGAGTTTGCTGGCCAATCAAGCACAGTACACTGTATACTTTTTGGAGGTCCAATATTGTTCTATTCTACAATCCTTGTCTTCTTGGTTCCATGTAATATTCTAATTTTCTGGGATTGTGGATTTGGGGTTTTCATGAGCTGTACGCCATGATCATCACAATTATAACAAATTAAGGCTTGACTTATCTCGCTTTGCATGTAATGCGTCTGTCTCATATATCAGTTTCACCTTTTAATTTGCATTACTGAAATTAATGGACTTTTGCCCGATATTCTAATTTTCCGAGTTTCACCTGTATCAAGGACAGTGAAGAAGATGCACTTCAAATGGTCAATAACGAGAAACTATTCAACACCAATTAAACAAAGCAGCCCTACAAGAAAGAACAAGTCAAGAACCGAGCAGAAAAATGGAAAAATAAGCCACTGCATGGTCAATATTTGCACAATATAAGTGGAAAATCAGACATCACAAAGACCTGGAAATGGCTTCAGAATGGCAACTTGAAGAAAGAAACAGAGGATTTAATATTGGCTGCATAAGAACAGGCACTTAGAACAAATGCAATAAGAGCAAAAGTTGAAAAATCAACAACAAACAGCAAGTGCTGCCTTTGTAAAGAAGCAGATGAAACCGTGGACCACCTAATCAGCTGTTGTAAAAAGATTGCACAGACTGACTACAAACAAAGGCATGTCAAGGTAGCAGGGATGGTACACTAGAACATCTGCAAAAAATACAAGGTACCTGTAGCCAAAAATTGGTGGGACTACAAAATTGAAAAAGTTGTAGTAAATGAAGATGTAGAAATATTATAGGACTTCGACTACAAACAGACAAACATCTGCCACACAATACACCAGATATAACTGCAGTTGAGAAGAAAGAAAAACAAGTCAAAATAATCGGCATAGCTATACCAGGGAATAGCAGAATAGAAGAAAAAGAAATAGAAAAAATCACCAAATACAAAGATCTACAAATTGAAATTGAAAGGCTGTGGCAGAAAAAGACAAAAATAATTCCAGTGGTAATTGGCACCCTAGGTTCAATTCCAAAAGACCCAGAAGAGCACCTCAACACCATAGGGGCCACAGAAATTACCATCAGCCAATTACAAAAAGCAACTTTACTGGGAACAGCCTATATCCTGCAATGATATCTATAACAGCAACAACATTGATAATTAAATCCAGCCATCCCAGGTCCTTGGGAAGGACTCGATGTCTGTATAAAACAAACCAGTCAATAACACCTATCTGACTGTGTAAACAACAATAACAATAATGTACAGGATCAGGAGGCTGTTCACATGAGCATGCAAAACTGGGCGAAGGGAGTCCAGCCCAGTTTTGCCGCTCATGTGAACCACCAGGATCACACCCGATCCCAGTGGCTACACAGTGGCAAACCCACCTATGTAGCCTCCTTCTAAAATGAGATTAAGAGAGAGAGCGCTCCCTTGACCTCATTTTTTTGATTGTGTGTGTGCTACGGCTGTTTTTAGCCACAAGGAGCACACTTGGGGAGTGTATCCCAGTAATGCACCATGCACTCATGTGGTACATTATTGGGACTCCAGGGGGTGCTGTGCTTCCATGCACCCCAAACCCTGGAGCTATCAGGCGAGCCGCAGCAATTCACCCATCCATGGACAGCTGATCATCTGTGGGGAAGCCAAGCTTAACTCTCCTTACCAGCAGATGGTCCACGAGCTGTCTCACTGATTGTGAGAAGAGCTCTCAGGTGTGACAATCCAAGGCTATGCTCAGCCTCAGTAGATCACTAAACCATATGAACTTCATTAAGTACAACGGATATTTTTTTGGATTCATTTCATAGAACCAGGAATTCTATTTTTTATTTGGACAGATCTGTGTGAATGCTTAAAGCATAACTGCCCACATTCTTCTGAGATCATTCTGAGATCATTCTGACCAATGTGATATACAGGAGGAAGCATGAGCCTCCCATACATGCTTGCTCAGTCTCTCAGAGCAGAGTGATATCTTTGTTACCTTCTTCTCCGATGTGATAATGGATGAGACACAGATCTGAGCTTTCTCTGTGGTGACCACACTCCAACCTCTGCAATTCCCTGCCTACAAAGGTCCATTAAGCCACCTCCTGGCTTGATTTTGTCTACCAAATGAAAACATTTACACAATAGCTTTTCCAGTTACTCAGTGGCTAGAATGGTACCAGCTTATAAATTGTGAGAATTGTTCCTGCTATTCATAATTGTGTGTGTGTGGTGGGGGGTGTTAATGCTTTGAGATTGTATTTTTAGGTTGCATTTCCAAATTAAAATGTTTTAAATGTTTTAAATGTTTTTGTGGGTGACTTTTAGAACATTTATTTGGTATAAAAGCAATTTGTGAATTTATTTTTTAAAGTTCTGTAGTTGGTCTACATACAATCTATATTAGCTGGATCCTAGATTTGGGTGAAATCTTCAATGTATGATCTTCTGTGTATGATCCAACTATGCTGTGTATGAGTAATGTACACATACACTGCCCCTTCCATGAACACAGCTCACCATGAGCAGGAGAAAGACCAATCAGAATCAAGCCGCTCGCCACCCTCCTCGGCTGCGCGGCTCGTTTGCCCTCAGCCTCCACCACACAGGAGCACACGGGACCTGAGGAGCTCACTCCCATTGGCCCCGGCATGCTTCTGGGGCAGGGCCGGAATAGGCGAGCCGGTGGCAAGCCAGCAGCGCACCTGCGCCTGCGCCTGCATCAGTCCACTTCTCTACAGCGAACCCTCCCTCCCATCCCTCAGATATAGACTGGGCTTTGGCTGGTTGCCATTTGGGGCCAGGCAGGAATTTTTGGGGTCTACACCTAATTGGCAGTTGGTGTATGCCTTTTTTTAGCCTGCCTCAGGCTATATCTGTGTTCCCCTGAAGCTAGCTAGAGCGTTGTCTGGAGTGACTCTCATCGTGGGTTGGCAGGTACAGTGCAGTGGGGAGCAGCTAAGAAAATGGGTGTGGCACCTTAGGTAAGCTTTATACATCAAAGGAGGGGGCGGATCCCTTGAGGCTTGACAGATCAGGGATGCTGCTTAACTCCTACTTCTCCGCAGGCGACATCCTTTCTGTATGGCTGTAGAGCATCGGAGGGGTGGCGTTTGCTATCGGAGACCTGACATTAGGTCAGTGAAGAAGGGTGCTCCACGCTTTAGAGCGGAGGAGCCGCCTGGAGCCAAGGTGCTATCGCCACGGTCATAGGCAATGGCGGCCACGGCTGTGGCCTGCCTGCTAGGGACTGCACTGTAGGGGAAGAGGGCCAATCCCAGCCAATATGCCTTGTAGGCACAAGACAATTAAGCCTCAATAAAAATGGCCAATTACATCACAGTAACATCTGCGTGTCTCCTTGGGTCTGGGCGCAAAGGAGATACTAGTGGAATCCTACATATGGAGCAGTGCATAGAGGGTGAGGAGACAAGAATTTAGTGAGGGACTGGATCATCCTCCCCTTTTTTGTTGAAAACGCTATGTATTTTCAATATAAAAAAAAAATAGAAAAATGTATTTATCCATTAATGTCTAAATAATTTCTAAAGAAAGGGGAAGACCCTCTGACCCTGAAAAATGGAAATAGGAAATGTGAGAAAAGAAATTAGATCCATTTAATCAATCCTGGCAAGGTTAAAAAGGAGGAGGATAAAAAAAAAAATTAAGGTGCCTTTGCACGGCTCTAATAGACATGCCAGATCCTTTCTCTCCTTTTTCAACAGTTGTGGTGCATATTCTTGGCAACAGTTCAAAGAAATGAAGTGTTCTTTTTATGGGAATTGTCTTTCGCACAAAAAAAGTAATTAAGGGAATAAAAGAATATGATGTATTAGAAAATGGGAGCCACAACAATCTCCCAAGTAAGCTGCCATGGCTAATTCTTCTTAACACTCATTTAACCGCTTTCAAAAAACATTTCACATGTACAGTCCCTTCGAGGAATTCTCTCTGGTTCTGCCCTATCCAGCTGAGCACGTCAAAACATCTAAGCGCATATTGTGTGTCCTAATGACCAATCTGTTTCCCTTGCAGAGGAAAAGAGGATGGGGAGGTTGTTCGAAAAGCACAAAGGTACAGAGAGTTATCTATTTATAACTTTTATAAGGCCTTGTAAGAGGAGATCTTGGGAACTGGGTGGCTGATTGCGCTTTCTCTGATGTGGACTCTATTAGCATTGGAAGGAATCCTATTACTGACCACTACAAAGCCCTCTGTGGTTTCGTTAAGAACACATTCTTCATGTGGGGAACTCTGTAAAGGGGGAAGGAAAGTAATACTAGTCTGCCAAAAGAAGTGGTGACTTTGTCATAAATAATGCAATAGGAGCTCCTTATGAGTCTTAGCAACAGATCACTTGCTGTGATTAGAAGCTCACTACACCTCCTTCTTTTTAAGTAACTTGAAGTGCCTTGAGAGAGGAACAAGTGGTCCAAGTACGTTTACTGGAAAATGTATTCCACTGAAATAAATCAAAAAGATCTACTTCCATGCTCTAACTGACTCATCCAGGATAGTGTGAGGCTGCAAACTGCAGCTTTCTCACTCCCTGGTATTGCCATTCAACACCGTGCGCTTATTCTCACAAATGTCTGTAAAATAGGCCTGAGATATTGTCAGTGTTATGTTTGATGAAGGAAGAAAAGTGCAGTAATTTTACAGAAGAGCCATTTTATACATGTCTCCTTTTTATGTGAAATTGAAACAGATACTGTGCACACAGCAGCTGCTGGACCTGTGTACTCCCATGAAACATACACCTCTTTTCTAATATGATGGCGGGCATGCTTTTTCCTACACAGAGGTTTGGAGGGGGGGTGGGAGTCACATATGAAGCAACATGAATGCTGGTTTAACAGCCATTCACTCACCAGGGAAAAAGAGAACCCTGGGAAATGTAGTTTTGTGACAGTGGGTTAGGGATCTCAGTACAGAGAATTCAAAACACTGATATAAGCTTATACGTAGTGTAGATGTGCCTTATGAGCAGGCTGTGAATCCATTAGACAGTCTGAACAAGTGTCAGGTACCATCAGGGGTGCAGATTCCCTGCTAAGCATTGTAGCTAAGCATTGTAGCTACTGAGCTCCCTCTCATTTTATTGAACTCCCTCCAAACCTAATAACCCATATCCCCTGTTGTGCCAGCCAGGCACGGTTCTTTTCTTGAGTCCGAGACAAGGAGACACAGATAAGGTGGAAGGTGGATGTATGTTATTTTAATCAGGAAAGGATAAAGAGGTTCCATCCCTTGAAACACACATTATTGGGGATCCCATTGCATTAGGGGATGTGGCTCTTCTTGGCGTTGGTCCGAGGCAAATGCGCGCAAGCCCATTGGTGAGATCCAATTAGCACTTTAAAGGGGCAAATAAACTCCGCTCACTGGTAAATAGATATGCATGAGCAAAGCATGGCCAACACAGGTGTACAGAGAGACAGTATAATGAGCAAGGTTCTCACACAGAACACCAATAAGGCAATGCAGCTAATTATATCACTAACTAAAACAAGGGACTCAAGCAGAGATGAAAGAGAGAGAGAATAGCAATAGCAATAGCAATAGCACTTACATTTATATACCGCTCTATAGCCGGAGCTCTCTAAGCGGTTTACAATGATTTAGCATATTGCCCCCAACATTCTGGGTACTTATTTTACCGACCTTGGAAGGATGGAAGGCTGAGTCAACCTTGAGCCCCTGGTCAGGATCGAACTTGTAACCTTCTGGTTACAGGGCGGCAGTTTTACCACTGCGCCACCAGGGGCTCCTTGCTTTATACAAGCTACTAACTCTCAAGCAAGATGGCTGTCCCATGCCTTCTACACCGGGACTGGCACATGCAATACTCTACATTTCATGGCTGAGATCCTAACAGACACCAAACTTTCCCTCCTCATGATACAATGGTCTTGCACAAGAGGATCTTTTCTTACCATGTCACTACATCTCCCATCAAATGCCTTTCCCCTCAAAATGAGCAAACAAACAAAAAACTGAAGAGTTACCCTTTGTGTACACTCCTATGTCCTAGCCATAAGAATATCTTATGGTGCAGAACAGAGGACCATCGAGCCCACCATTTTGTTTCCTGCAGTGGTCGGCTAGATTTCTCCAGGATGCTCACAAGCAAGGCAAGAAGCCAATAGCCTTTCTCAGCTGTTGCCCTTTCCTGGTATTCAGACATTTATTGCACTGAGCATGGAGGTATCATTTAGTCATCATGACTAGTAGCCACTGATAAGCTTGTCCTCCATGAATTTGTCTAATCCTCTTTAATTAAAGCCACCACCACATCCCATGACAGCCAATTCCATGGAGTCTTAATTTCTGCTTTACGCCATTTGCCATCTGTACAACTAATTATATGTGCCCGTTTCATCAGATGATGCAGTAGCTATAGAGTTATTACATTCCACAGCACCCATCAATGTAGCAAAGAGCATTACACTTGGCAGCTCTTTTGTGTTTCTTCCTGTGCCTAGCTCTTTTCAGTCCTAATAATGTGATTCTTTCTTTGAGCTGCTATGGCCTCAATTTACTCCCACACAACCTCAACAGGATGAACAGAGTTGCAGGACCATGGCACCTGTGTAAGGAAATGTCAACACAGCAGGAATAAAAGGCTGTTTCATCTCAGCAATTGTTCTCTGTTGAGCATAAAACTAACACAGAGCTCAGCTGGTGGTAGTAATCTATATCCATCAGATTTGGATAATAATACCATAGGCAAGTTTATATTGTTGATTGCAACAACAGCCATCTTGAGCTTCGCCAGAGGCTGAACTTAGGAACTCCAGAGTTAGCAATCTGTAGAGCCTGAGCTAAAGGATGGGCCACCTGCGCCTCAGAAGCATCATCTGTCAAGGTTTTGGATGTCGAGAAGAATAGTAATGGCCTGAAGAGGCAAACTAGATTTCAAAAAGATATAGCACATTGACAGAGCATGATCGTCTCAATGGCTATTGATCAACATGGCGAAGGAATTTGTCCTTGCATTTATGGTGTCCTTGAATAGTAGGCTTTGGAAAGTTTTTGGCACATGAGGTTTTCCAATATAAGCCAATCATTCTACACATTACTATTATTACATTAATTATTTAAAATATTTATATGCAATTTTTCAACCAAAGTTCTAAAAGTGCCTTATATAGCAAAATGTATGAGGAAATGGTTCTATGGGCTCATAATCTAATTCTAAATCTAAATCTAACACTAAACTAAATCAAAATAAAACAAAATAAAATAAAATTACAAAGACACCAGCAACACACATTGGAAAGAGGCTGTGCTGGGCTGAATAGGGACAGTTGGTGTCCCCCTGCTAAATTTAAGAGAGACATGACTTTAAGAGATGCCTCTTTGCATAGTTAGAAAGAATATCGTTCAATAGCACATAGAATTATAGAGCCAAAGATCAGCTAGAGTGAGAGTCCACACTTTCGGTCCCCATTTGAAAACTGCTATTTTGGTGACAGGGCCATGATCTGCTAGGGAGAAACAATGTACCCTCACATCTATGTGGGATAGGGCCAATTGCTTGGCATTGACTGTCAACCGTATGGACATATTCAACTGGAAATAGGAAGTGTGATCAAACTGCATCTTTGAACATTCTCTCAGTATCCACATTACAGCACTGCTATATTTACAGGAAAAGATCAAATAAAGGTTAGTCTTTACACTAAATTATGTCTCCTTGTGCATTTAGTTTAAACCATGCCCCATACAGGGTTATTCTGTCTCCAGATATGAAAGCTGAACCATTTTCAAAAAAAATCCACAGACTTAGTAGCCATCCATTTTGAAATGTGCATATTCCTGGAAGGGCATATCGCTCATGATATCATATCATGAAATTTAGAAAGATGCTGCAATCAGACAATGTTCAGGAGTCACATAATGCTACCAATCATCTGCTTTCTGCTCCTGACCTGAGTCTATCAAAGAACAGCAATGGTCCAAAGAATAAGCATTCCTTCCAAGAGAGAATTGTAAGTAAACAGTGGTAATACAGTGTACTTTAGAAAACGCAGTATTTTTCTGCCCCCTGCTCTCCTGAAATCTTAAGTCAATTTTGGCAGGTACTGCTGTATTAAGTGGTCACTCTCCCATAGTGGTCACACACTGTTTTATTGGAATCCTGACAATAGCAACAGAAGAGACAAAATTAACCCTTTGGTACTGAAGGCTAAGAGAGATCTTGTTGCCAGTGGTGGTGAATGCATCAAGAATTTCAAGTTTTCTGCCTCCAGAGGTTAATGGCAATCTGTTGCTGATTTCCCTGGACAATCAGAGTAGCAAACAGTGGTCTTTTTAATGAGCCCCTGAGGACAATGCTGGCATACAAGGCTGCAAAGATCTGGACAAACCAGGGAAACATAAAATGAAAACAACCAAAGACGTTTATTTTCCTAACTCATCAGTTGCAAAGAAAAAAAAATATTTAATAAACCATGAAATGATTCACAGAGTTCTCTGTGTATTATTGTAAGCACAGCTGGGCAATGTAAAAATTGCTTTCTTTTACTTTGTTACTTAGCCCAGTATTGAGTTTTCATCCCAACAAAGCGGTATTTATTTGTCTTCAGTGTATTTATCCTTTTACTACTTCTGCATACTTTTCTGCAATCAGTTTGAATGAGCAACTACTCCACCTGGAGCAGTATTCAAATCCTTCTTGGATTGGGGTGGGGGGAGTGGGGATGGGCAGGGTAGTCACAATGCCAAGGAAAGAAGTGGTGGCGTCTTTTGTACTTAAATATTTCAAATCTACCCACTGAAATCCATGCCAGGTAGATGATACATTTGTGGAGCACAATGACAGTGGGAACAGTTTATTCAGTTGTGGAAGGAGAAGTTTAATTATAATAACATCCAACTGTCTGCTTTTTTTTTTTTTTTTTTGTCCCTTGTAAAGATTGATTATATTTCTGTTTTCTAGTTTCTCCTTTTTCAGTGGCTTTTACATGACACATTTCCTTCTCTTTCTTCAATGTATTCTGGTAAATTAAAATCAAGTTTTTAAAATCCCCACTGAAATCACTGGGACTTAAAGTTGTGAATTATATGGTTAATTTAGCCATTGATTTTTCAGTGAGATATATGCATAACTAATTTTCTCTCAGGGCATGCACTTTATGTGCCACATATATAACCCAATTCAGGAAGGCTACTACAAGAAGGAAAAACCCTTAACCTAGTGCTTATCTTGTGCAAAATTAAATGCGCTTCAGTAAAACCCCTGCTAACTGGGCAAAGAAGCACCTTTTACCGTGGTGATTCTCTTTATATAAAATAGCAGGGGGAGAGTAACTGGCCCTATCCACCCCCAGCACAGTACTTCCAGTGACTGTTGCTGGTGTCTATCTTACATTTCGTTTTAGAATGTGAGCCCTTTGGGCACAGAGAGCCATCTTATTTATTTATTATTTCTCTATGTAAACTGCCCTGAGCTATTTTTGGAAGGGTGGTATAGAAATCGAAATAATAATAATAATAATAATAATAATAATAATAATAATATCCCCTCTGTTGTTTGTAATCGCCATGACCCCACTTTCACAAATACTAAACAAAACAGGCCTCGGATACCAAACATCTAAAACATCAAGTCAAATCAACCAGCTGCTGTACATGGATGATCTGAAGTTGTATGGAAAGTCCCAGTCAGAAATCGAATCACTGCTAAACACTGTCCGTATATTCAGTAGCAATATAGCAATGGAGTTTGGACTAGACAAGTGTGCTGCATTAATAATGAACAGAGGAAAAATAAGAAAAACAGAAGGAATCGAACTGCCCAATGAAAGCAAGATCAAGAACCTGGAAGAGAAAGAACATTACAAATACTTGGGCATTCTCCAGGCTGATAACATCGCACACACTGAAGTTAAAAGAAAAATTGGAAGTGAGTACATCAGGAGAGTTAGAAAAATCCTCAAGTCCAAACTCAATGGCAGGAACACCATACAAGCCATAAACACCTGGGCTATACCTGTTATCAGATACACTGCAGGAATAATAGACTGGACCCAGGCAGAGCTAGAGACGCTAGATCGTAAGACCAGGAAAATAATGACCATCAATCATGCTCTGCACCCCCGCAATGATGTCGATAGGCTATACCTCCCTCGCAGCTCAGGTGGAAGAGGAATGCTGCAAGTCCATCAAATAGCAGAGGAGGAGAAAAAAGGCCTTGAAGAAAATATCAAGGACAGTGAAGAAGATGCACTTCAAATGGTCAATAATGCGAAACTATTCAGCACCAATGAAAGAAAGCAGGCCTACAAGAAAGAACAAGTCAAGAACCGAGCAGAAAAATGGAAAAACAAGCCACTGCATGGTCAATATTTGCACAATATAAGTGGAAAATCAGACATCACCAAGACCTGGAAATGGCTTAAGAATGGCAACTTGAAGAAAGAAACAGAAGGTTTAATACTGGCTGCACAAGAACAGGCACTTAGAACAAATACAATAAGAGCAAAAGTAGAAAAATCAACCACAAACAGCAAGTGCCGCCTTTGTAAAGAAGCAGATGAAACCGTGGACCACCTAATCAGCTGTTGTAAAAGGATTGCACAGACTGACTACAAACAAAGGCATGACAAAGTAGCAGGGATGATACACTGGAACATCTGCAAAAAATACAAGCTACCTGTAGCCAAAAATTGGTGGGACCATAAAATTGAAAAAGTTGAAGAAAATGAAGATGTCAAAATATTATGGGACTTCTGACTACAAACAGACAAACATCTGCCACACAATACACCAGATATAACTGTAGTCAAGAAGAAAGAAAAAGAAGTCAAAATAATCAACATAGCTATACCAGGGGATAGCAGAATAGAAGAAAAAGAAATAGAAAAAAATCACCAAATACAAAGATCTACAAATTGAAATTGAAAGGCTGTGGCAGAAAAAGACCAAAATAATCCCAGTGGTAATTGGCGCCCTGGGTGAAGTTCCAAAAGACCTTGAAGAGCACCTCAACACCATAGGGGCCACAGAAATCACCATCAGCCAATTACAAAAAGCATCTTTACTGGGAACAGCCTATATTCTGCGTCTATATCTATAACAACAGCAACAACATTGACAATACAATTCTCGCATCCCAGGTCCTTGGGAAGGACTCGATGTCTGGATAAAACAAACCAGTCAATAACACCTGTCTGACTGTGTAAAATAATAATAATAATAATAATAATAATAATAATAACAAGCTACCTGTAGCCAAGAATTGGTGGGACCATAAAACTGAAAAAGTTGAAGGAAATGAAGATGTAAAAATATTATGGGACTTCCTACTACAAACAGACAAACATCTGCCACACAATACACCAGATATAACAGTAGTCGAGAAGAAAGAAAAACAAGTCAAAATAATCGACATAGCAATACCAGGGGATAGCAGAATAGAAGAAAAAGGAATAGAAAAAACCACAAAATACAAAGATCTACAAATTAAAATTGAAAGGCTGTGGCAGAAAAAGACCCAAATAATCCCAGTGGTAATTGGCGCCCTGGGTGCAGTCCCAAAAGACCTTGAAGAGCACCTCAACACCATAGGGGCCACAGAAATAACCATCAGCCAATTAAAAAAAGCAGCTTTACTGGGAACAGCCTATATTTTGGGACAATATCTATAATAACCAACAGTATTGATGATAAAATTCAGCCATCCCAGGTTCTTGGGAAGGACTTGATGTCTGGATAAAAGAAACCAGTCAATAACACCTGTCTGACTGTGTAAACAAGAAATAATAATAATAAAGAATAGTACCTCTATCACATTTGTAGCCTGTCCTTCTTCCAAGGAGCTCAGACCAGTTTACATGAGTGTGAAGAAGAGACTTTCTATTTAGGATAAGCCATTAAAGGGTTAATTTCTGTTTCCCTCCTAAACACCCTGTTGCACAAAGGAATGGTTGGTGCTGCAAGCTCCTCTGTCAGTTACATTTGGGCCTAACAACCAGCAGGTACCTGAAGCGGGGGTGGGGGGGTCTGGTCAACTAAGAAACATTCACTTCCTCTTGGTTAAGTTTGAGTCCTTAGAGAGAGACAACACAAACTCTTCTGGGTCTGTCCCTGATGCTGAAACTATGAAGAAAAGCTATGTGAGCAATCCTCTAGTCTAAATGTACAGTCCTGGGAGTTCACAAAAATTGTTTTATTTTACTTTTCATGCTTGTACCTCCGGTGACTGTTGCTGGTGTCTATCTTATGTTTTTTTTAGATTGTGAGCCCTTTGGGGACAGGGATCCATTCTATTGATTGATTGATTGATTGATTATTTCTCTATGTAAACCACTTTGGAAACTTTTGTTAAAAAGCGGTGTATAAATATTTGTTGTACTTTTCTTCTCAACAATTAATCCTCTGTTCCTGCTTTTGCAATAAAAGTAAATTGTTATGTTGTGGTGAACTGTTGGTGACTGAGTGCTCTGAGGAGTTCACTATCTCGTAGGCCTGCCACTCGAGCAAGTTAATCTTTGGGCACCCAAGGGTGGGGAATAGGGGTGTGCAATTCAGGAATTCGGTGATTCGGTTCGGGACCCGAACCGAATCACCCCTGTTCTGTTTTGTGCCCGAATATGGGCCACCCGAATCACCCTTGATTCGGTTCGGATTCGGATTTAATCTGAATCCGAATCTGAATCAATTCAGGGGGTAAAAAATGTGCCCAGGGGCAAAATTTTGGTGCGGGGTGGTAGTGCCCAATGGGTGGAGTCTACCACCCCAATTTCAGAGGAATTGGGCAAAGGGCTGATTTTTGGGGAATTTTTGAAGTTTTAGTGACTTTGGGGCAGTTTGGGGGCATAGCATGGGATCTGGGCAAAAGGAGTGGGGTGGCGTGGTAGTGCCTAATGGGTGCAGGCTACCACCCCAATTTCAGGGGGATTGGGCAAAGGGGTGATTTTGGGGGAATTTCTGAAGTTTTCATGTCTTTGGGGCATATTGGGGCAGAAAGTGGGTCCTGGGGCAGAATAGTGGTGTGGGGTGGTAGTGCCTAATGGGTGGAGGCTACCACCCCAATTTCAGGGGGATTGGACAAAGGGCTGATTTTTTGAGAATTTTTGAAGTTTTAGTGACTTTGGGGCAGCTTGGGGGCAGAAAGTGGATCTGCCCCAAAAGAGTGGGGTGGGGTGGTAGTGCCTAATGGGTGGAGGCTACCACCCATCCCCAATTTGAGAATGATTGGGCAGAGGGGTGAATTTTGGTGAATTTCTGAGGTTTGTCTTCATAAGGTGAAGTGTGCTAAATTGATTACTTCCTCATATTCATAGTAGTAGAGAGTGTGAAAAAGTGAAAGTGAGGTCATGAGAGTTGTCTAATTGAAAAAAATCTCATTTGCTATGATAGAATGAGAATTCACACCTCAGAATTCCTGGCTCCAGGAAGGCATTTAGGAAATTTATCCCATTTCTTGATGTATGGAGAAATAGATTCCTGTACCAGATATGGAGAAATAGATTCCTGTACCAGATCTTCTGATGATGTTTCCCAGTGGTTTCATGTAGATGTTAAAGAGCATTGGAGACAATATGGAGACTTGTGGAACTCCATATAATAACTCTTGCTTTGCAGAGCAACAGTCTCTGAGCAACACCATCTGGAATCTACCTGAGAGCTAGGAACGGAACCACTGTAGAACAGTACCACTGAATCCCAACTCCCTCAGAAGCATACCATGGTTGATGGCATTAAAAGCCGCCGAGAGATCCAAAAAGATCAACAGAGTCACAATCCCTCTGTCAATTTCCAATTGGAGATCATCCATCAGGACAACCAAGGCAGTCTCAACCCCATAGCCTACTTGAAAATCAGTTTGCAATGGATCTAGAGAATCAGTTTCCTGTTCCTGTTTGCTAACTGAGCAAAGAGGCACCTTTTAAAAGTGGTTATTCTCTTTATTTAGCGGGGGAGAACAACTGGCCCTGTCCATCCATGCCCAGCACAGCATCCCTCCAGTGGCTGTTGCTGGTGTCTATCTTATGTTTCTCTTTTAGATTGTGAGCCCTTTGGGGACAGGGAGCCATTTTATATGTATATTTATTTATATCTATGTGTCATAAACCTGTCAGGCTAATCTAGAGCTATATATCAGCAGCTGGAGCATGAAGTAGGCAAAGGGTCAAAAGGAGAATGTCAGAGCCAAGCAGTAAGCAATTTCCAAACCAAAGCCAGTCCGAGTCATTACAATATCCAGCCGGTCCAACCAAGTCCAAGTCAAATTCCACAAACAGAGTCCAAATGGTCCAGAGTCAAAGCACAAGCCAAAACAAGCAGGAACACAGCTGGGTTGCTCACCAAAGTACGACGTTGCTACCAGCAATGCGGCTGAGGGGATGACATCTTAAATAGGCTGAAGCCATGTACTTTCAGTCATGGGTCCCTGACTCAGCAGCTCTTTCATTTTAGTCGAGCCGTTCTGCGTGTGCGTCTCCTTATCTCCTCCTGTCTCTTTGTCTGATGCCTCTCTACAGCTGAGATTGGCTGTACCTCCTCCACAGCAGCTGTCATACTAGGCTCTGTTTCTTTTTCAACATCCCGTGAGTCAGTCCCACTTGCCTCTGCAACTTCTTGCCGTTGAGGTTGCTGCACTCCCTCCTCCGCTGTCACACTGCCTGTCTCCTCCTCATCCCTGGAGTCCAATAGCATGCCCATGGCACTATGTAAACCACTTGAAGAAGCAAGATAGAAAAAGTATTGACACTTTTGAACTTTGGTGCTGGAGAAGACTTTTGAGGATACCATGGGCAGCCAGGAAAACAAACAAATCAATCATAGAACAAATCAATCCAGAAATTTCACTCGAGGCACAAATGACCATGCTCAAACTATCATACTTCAGACACATTATGCAAAGTCTGAGCTGCCTTGAGAAGTCCATAATGCTGAGAAAAGTTGAAGAAGAGGACTACCAGCAACAAGGTGGACGGACTCAATTACGACAGCAATGAATGCTCCACTGAGAGACCTTAAAGGCCAAGTTGAAGACAGATCATCCTGGAGAGAATCTATCTATGTGGTTGCTAAGAGTCGACACCGACTTGACAGCACTCACTCAAGCAATCAATCAAACCACTTTGGGAACTTTTTATTCCCCAAAGCAGTATATAAATATTCATTGTTGTAACCTGAAACCTTTCCAAGGCTTCTTGGAATCCTATTGGATCCAATAACCTTCTTGGACAGGCCTATCTAATGGGTCCCTCATCCCTGCAAAGGTGGGTTGTGGTTGCAAGTCCTACCTTAACCAGCTCATTTTCCATCCATGACAATGGGGAAATAACAGGAGTCTGCACCCACAGAACACCATGCTGATCAGAATAAAAGACGAAATCGAGCATGTGACCAGCAACATACATTGGTTGAGAGACCACCTGGGATATACTCCCGAGCCGTTCCCTCAGCGATGGATAGTTATAATCTCCAATCTCCCCTGGCTGGGCAAGGTAATCGAGAGGGTGGTGGCTAACCAGCTCCAGGCGGTTTTGGAGGAAACTGATTATCTAGACCCATTTCAAACTGGCTTTAGAACGGGCTATGGGGTTGAGACAGCCTTGGTTGGCCTGATGGATGACCTTTACCGGGGAATCAACAGAGGGAGTGTGATTCTGTTGGTCCTCTTGGATCTCTCAGGGGCGTTCGATACCATCGACCATGTTATCCTTCTGGGTCGCCTGGGGGAGTTGGGAATAGCGGGTACTGCTCTGCAGTGGTTCCGTTCCTATCTCTCGGGTAGATCCCAGATGGTGGAGCTTGGTGACAGTTGATTCTCAAAGCAGGAGCTGTTATATGGAGTCCCTCAGGGTTCCATTCTTGCACCAATGCTTTTCAATATCTACATGAAACCACTGGGTGAGGTCATCAGGAGGTTTGGTGCTGGGTGTTATCAGTATGCTGATGACACCCAAATCTACTTCTCCTTCCCTTCTTCAGGAAATGGCACTCACTCTCTAAATGCCTGCCTACAGGCAGTAATGGGCTGGATGAGGGAGAACAAATTGAAGCTGAATCCAAGCAAGACGGAGGTGCTCATTGTGGGGGCTCAGAATCTGAGGAGTAAGTTAGATCTTCCTGTGCTGGATGGGGTTACACTCCCCCAAAAGGAGCAGGTGCACAGCTTGGGAGTACTCCTGGACCCAGGCCTCACCCTGGTTTTTCAGGTGGAGGCCATGGCCAGGAGTGCTTTCTATCAGCTTCAGCTGATTTGACAGCTGTGCCCATTCCTGGAGGAGGATGATCTCAAAACAGTGGTGCATCAGCTGGTAACCTCCCGGCTTGACTATTGCAATGTGATCTACGTGGGGCTGCCTTTTTACATAGTTCGGAAACTTCTATTAGTTCAGAATGCGGCAGCCAGATTGGTCTCTGGGGTAACCCGGAGAGATCATATTACGCCTATTTTGAAACAATTGCACTGGCTGCCGATATGTTTCCGGGCAAAATACAAAGTGCTGGTTATTACCTTTAAAGCCCTGAACGGCTTAGGCCCAAGTTACCTTAGAGAGCGCCTTCTTCTGCGTGATCCCCACTGCACATTAAGGTCATCTGAGGAGGTTCGTCTCCAGTTACCACCAGCTCGTCTGGTGGTGACTCAGAGGTGGGCCTTCTCTATAGCTGCTCCGGGGCTGTGGAATCCACTCCCTGCAGAAATCCGCAATTTGAATGCTCTATTAGCCTTCAGGAGAGCGCTTAAAACGTATTTGTTTGGCCTGGCTTTCCAGGGTTTTTAATTCTCTTTTAATGGTCTAACCTGATGTTGGGGCTTTTAATCACTGTAATTGTTTAATTGTTGTTTTAAAATGTTTTTAAATTGTTAATTGTTATTACATTGTTTTTAATTTGTTTTAGCTCTTTACTGTTTTAGTGGTTTGTTTTAATTGTAAACCACCCTGAGCCAATTTGGAAGGGCAGTATACAAATCAAATCAAATAAATAAATAAATAAATAAACCTGGTCCCATAGTGAACATTGAAGTGTAATGCCAACAGGACCTAAATCCTGTTTCAATGCAAGGAGTTCAGCTTGGCTTGATAGACCTAAAGGTCATTCTCATGACCAAAATGGGGAGGGTTGGTGGGGAGGCCAGCTCCTCCCTACCTCCCTGCACACAATCAACCCTCCCATTAGGCTCTGCCTTTCCCTGCAATACACAATCGCAGAGCCACAGCGAGCAGGAGAACTGGGAGACGGAGGAGAGCCAGGAGCCTGCAGGCAGCCCGAGCATGCACACAACTGGGGGTAGAAAGGTGTGCTTGCATCCGTCTACCTCAGTAATAGCTCTGGGGAAACACTCTGGCTACCTAGCAGGCCAGGGCCAGGACTGGGCCCAATCCCAATGCTCCACATGAGCAGCTCTACCTGGGCTAGCCCCCTAGACTTTCATTCCATTCCTTTGCACATGATGTGCTCCAAGGAGTCCGTGTGAGCTCTCCCGGGGTCATTGGCAGCCAGTGTTTGCTTCTGGCTGTTTATTTCCCTTTCTCTCCCTCCATCAAGGGAGAGGAAGGGAAATAAATGCAGCCAAAAGCAAGTTCTGGCTGCCAATGAGTTTGGGAGGGCTCACATTGGTTCTGTGGAGTCTGGTCCTTGCCCACTTTTGGGTAACATCACATGCAATGGGTGCTTCGGCAGCCCTTTCCATTGGCGGCCCATGTTCTTTGAACCCGTTTGCTCAATGGTGCCTCCGCCCTTATCCAGATGCAAATCCATATCTGGATGTTCATTCACATTTCATCTACAAGATGGAACCATGTATCCATATGTATCCATTCCTTTGCTGGGAAAATAAATTTGGGCATTATCTGCAGATGGAGTATACTGAGACAATGGTCGTAATACTTAATAATTGTAGTGGTACTGAAATGCTGGCATATCTCAAATAGCTATACTTACATGCCTTGTCAAATGAGCTCTCGAAAACTTTCTGGCTGACCATGTTCACCTTTAATTTAATTTTTAAACATATAGGAAACACAATTGTAGTGCTTCTCATTAACTGTGGAATCTTATAGTCATAATTTTGATACACAACATTACTTACCAATTAGCTTGTCTTGTTCATTTAAATTTCTTCGCTCATATTTTAATGGGAGCTAATGATGCCTTTGTTGACTTATTTAATGTTATGTAAATGTGGCTATAAACTGTGAAGGGTTTAAGAAACAGTCTTGTTTTTGCTTACTCGTCAGTTTTTGAAGTGCTTGTTGGTATTCTCACAGGCTGCAAGCGTCATATTGATGAAGAAATGCAACTAAAGAGACAATAATCATAATACTAATAAGTTTGGAAAATAAGCAGCAAAAGCTATTTAAAAGGTGAAATATGATTTCCTCCTGTACACGCCATAAACTTTAGAATGTACTGTATATATGACTCCAACTATAGGATAATTTATAGAACTTTGGCAGTATTAATTATGTAAGTTGGGAATGGCTTACTATCAAAAATAATGTGCAGAGGTCTGATGCAGAGGCCTGACTAGTGCATAACATGTTTGTCTGTATGGAATTTTATATTGATGTTGGCTAAATACCTGTGTAAATGGTACGTGGGCTATCATACTACAGTGGATTCTCTTCCCCTGGTAACTCATCAAATTTTAAACATGAAAATTTTCAAAAAGCCCAGAAACATTCTCAGTTTAGGATATTTTTAAATGACTGGGTTTGAATTAGTCTTGGAAAACATGAATTCCATACAGATTTCAATACGATAATGAACATTTTATTTCTAAATATCTGATCTCAAAGGACCTGGAGCAATCAGCTTAGACATTCATCATAACACATAGCTAGATGAATTTTATTTTATTTTATTTTTTTAAAAAAATAGCCATATGTAGGCTGACTCATCAGTTATGTGATAATGCATTGTAATGGATATATTTTAAAAATGACTTTGTAGAAAATGACTGACATTCCAAGGAAGGGCTGGTGCAGTGAACACAAAGCATGCGCTTCAGGGGAGGGGTGGCTTTTATTGCTCTCCCTTTCCCTCAGCCCTTGTCATAAATATGAAAATATGTTCCTGAGGTCTGAACAACCCACAGGGGCATACTGTAAGCGGACATGAAAATCACCCTCCCCCTGCACGTGCTGCACATTCGCTGCACCAGCACTTCCTCAATTTGGATGTCTGCCAATATGTCCCATTTGGATCATGTTCAGCAAAATCTTGGTTAATGTTTTTCTTACCGTTTCGGAGTTCTAGAGACAATTCAGCTTGATAAAGTCTGTGTGGCTCTCCACTCAGTGGAATGTTCTTTGTTGTCCATTCCCAGTGTTTTACTGGCTTCTACAGGACTGGCAATTGAGAAGTATTGAAAACATTCTGAAGCTGAATATGGCAGTAATTTGTGTGAGATGTACTCAGGATCACATGTTTACACTTAAAAGCCACTTTCCTTGCTAATGAGTAGAAATGCGGGGAGAGAAAGTTTCCTGAAACACTGTGGCAAGGGATATGCAGTCTGTTGAGCTTCGTCTTATTTCATTCACAGATAGTACTTTGAGATGCATTTAAAACATGCACCAAGAACGTTTAAATATTTCAATATTCATTACTGCTATTCTTTCTTTCATTTCCAGCCACTATGCATGCATGATACTTGTATCTATGAAGATCTACTGTACACTGGCTGTTAATATGAGCATTACCACAATCCTCATTGAAATAAGGGTCAGCTTTTAGCTTCTTATTCCTGTTTGGTTTTATCCATAGAAACATTAAGAATATTTAACACTCAGAAGATAAAGTACCGCATCCCATATGATGTCAAGAGCTCATGTGATGGAAAAGGCATTGTAAAAGAATGTGGGTGTGTAATTGTCTCTTGTCTTTCAAAAATACTTACTCTTTCTCACTGCACAGTTTTAGCTGGTAACACAGCTGGTAACACAGATATTTGGTAGTGTAAAAATCCTGGATGTTATTTTATTTTATTTTATTTAAACCCTTGCTAAAGTTTGGTGTTCTAAAGCAGCATTCACACCTATAGTTTTCTATCATTATAACTATCCCAGACCAGAACCTACACATATTATACTTTCTAGTTTAACTGCCTCACTTCTATGCTGTCTGTATCTACATTTTATCAGCAGCATAACAGCTCCAATTCATTCCCTATTTTTCAAAGCCGAAACATTCTCCCTTTCTTTCCTCTTAAGGAATGCCATTAGACCAGACTTTTCCTTTACTCCATTTTCAAATTATGCCCTTCCTTCACAGAGCTCAAGCCAGTGTGCATAGTTCTCCGCCACTTTCCTTTCACAACAACCCTGTAAAGTAGGTGACTGGACCAAGGTCACCCTGTGAGTTTTATGGTGAACTTATTCCAGCTCTCCCCAGTCTGATGCTCCAACCACTACACCATGCTGACTCACTGAGCTTTTGGAGAATAAAATGTTAGAGGCTTCAGAGGGTCTGCATACTCCAGACAAAACCAGGAGTTCCTCTATTTCATCTGTAGCTACTGGAAAGTTTGCTAAGAAAGCGTTGCCATTTTTGTCAACAGTAAAGCAATATTTTGTTTTATTTTTAAAGCAAAATGAACTCCCATCAGTTTTCAATAATGATGGAGCATTATCACAAAGCAAGAAGTTTCACAAATAATTTAGTTTCAAACTTCTCTCCCCCATGGAGCAAGAATCAGCCCTAAAAGTACATGGAGTCTATGTGTGATTTCCCCCCCTTCATTATTCTCATAGATATAGCTAATCTTTATACAGCATGCTCTCTTTAAATTTCCTGATTGGTTGCTCTGTTTCATTTCCTTTTTTAAAAAATGAAAAAATGGGGGCTAAACGGTAACAGCTTGTTCCTTGTTGAATGAGTTGCGGCCCATAAGTGAGCAAATGGCATTTATCTAAATAAATGAAATATTATTCTGGGCTCAACAAAAGTGCTTGATGGGCTGAGACTAATCGTTAGGAAATGAATGGTGTTTGTTAGTGTTTGAGGGCAGACAAGAGATTCAGTTCACATTAGTATTTTTCAGAGAGCGCCAATATAAATGTACAAGACTCTAAGTTACAGAGCTTGTTATTGTTATCAGATGATGGGTGGAAGGGAATACAGCATTATGCAATGCAAGTTTCTTTTTCATTTTTAAAAAAATTTGGCGTGGAAATCAACAGTCTCCATCACATATTTTTAAAACTCTAGTTAAACATACACTGGACATTCTCTGATGGAAGAGGAAAGAAAAATAAACACTCAGTGCCAGATTTTTCTGGAGGTGCTAAGCCCCTAAAACTCTAGATTGTTGTAATACAGCCACAGCATTTAACAGATCTGCCAGCAGCCACAAAGATATGCAAAGCTGGAGCAGTCCTTATCAGGGTTGGGAAAGCTCCTGAATTTGTACAATGTACAACACTGGTTTCCATACTTTGTTTTCAGGGCATCCTTTCTACATTGACTTTTCTGCCAGGAAATCCCTGTGTGTCTGCTGTGTGATAGAACAGAGTGAGATGAAAGATGCACTCTAAGTGGTAGATCTCTGGGTGATTTGCAAGGATTGTCATTGCTATCAGGTTGTACTCGGGAATGAGTAGTCTACCATGTACTCTGAGCTGTACGTGGTAGTGTACACGTACGAGTGCCACGTACTCGCTGTACGTGGTAGAGTACACATGATGTATATCATTTTTAATTGTTAAAATTTCTTGGTTTGTTTTATTAACTGCCTAGAGTAGAGATGTTGGTAGAGGGCAGTATACAAATATGTTAAATAAAATGTATGTGGTACTCTGGGATGCACATCAGGGTGTATGGGTGATTTGCAAGGGTTGTTGTTTAACTACAGCATTTTTTTTTAGAAAGCAATGACATTTAGGGCATTTAGCAAGGCATTTTAGAAAATTAGGTTGCTGAAATGAAGAAAGCTTGGGGTGAAATCGGGAGAAGATTTGCTATGTGAAAGGACTGTGGACTCAGTTCCAGTAGTGAAAACAAATACCTGGGCTGAACAGGTACTCAGAGGTATGCTGTGTAGGGGAAGAACGGCAGTTCAGTCCCCAAATAGCAAAGCAAAACCAGTTTGGTGAGAAAGCAGCAAAGCAAGAGGTCTGTAAACAGTTCTTCAGTACTGAAGAACTACAAGGATTTTTTTTTTTTTTTAAGGTTACAAACGAATGTGAAAAAGTCTACAGCTTAATTTCGGCTGTAGCTCATGGCTGAAGAGACAGACCAAAACAAACAGCCATCTCTGAAGAAACAAAATGAAGACTAATACTGGAAGAACAAAGAGGGGAGGCGTCCAGCACTTTTATCCATGACCCTAAATGTGCCTCCCAGTGGTCACTATCAGACATTGCAGCTGAGAGCTGATGCTGCCTAGTTCCAGCATGCTGTTCCATAATGCTGATTGCTCTCCTGAGCCGGAAAATGGCCCCAGAAAATGATTGTAAATGCACAGCTTTGAAACAATCAGTATCCAGAGAATGAACTTGTGCTGAGCACTTCAGTGCTACAAAAATACACATCAACATTTGGCAGCTATTGGCTCACCCATGGCCACTTCTTTTATGTATTTAGAACACATGTTCAAGAAGGAGCACTAGAAACTAGCCCTTCATGAAAATCAGGGTGAATGAAATTCTCTGTTGATAAAGCAACTTATTGGCACTGAAAACAAAACTTCTGTAACACTGTTTAAGGGGTGATATCCTGCACAAGTTCCATGAAAGGCAGCGGGTTCTTATTCCTATTATGGAGACTCCGGTCTACAGACTTTTATGGTTGGACAAAGAGCATTGCCTTAAATGGGCAGAATGACAGAGGTGCAGAGTCTTCCATTCAAATAAGCATGTTTTCACAGAGAGCACCGCACAACGTTTAGTCTCTTGTTTTGCCATATGCCATTGACTGTCACATTCTGCACATTAAGAAACGTGTTATTTCTTTGTTTGTTTTGTCAGTCTTATATATTCTCTGGAGGGAAATTATATCAGTGGTTCAGTGAAATAGATTTAATTTGTTTGTGACTTGTTGTCTATAAAATACATCTAACTACTTATCTCTTGTTACCTCTCAGTCAAAGATTTTCCATCATGTTAACATTTTAACAGGAGGGAATTGTACTTGATTTCTTTGAACTCTTCAGATGTTAGTCCAGCCCTATAGATATTTATTTTTCTGTGCTAGTGAGAAGGGAAATAAATGGGATGGAAGTTTTATAAATGGGATTGAAGGTTTATAGAGTTAGCAGAGGTTCAGGGTGAATTGTTTCTATAGAAAGGGGAAAATGTTCAAGTAAGTCAACTCCTTTCTCAAAATATAATGTGACTAGGTGACAGTGATTAGATGTACAACAGTATCATAATGACATGCTCTCAAAGTCTGTGGTTAAAAGGATTTTTGTATCACCATGCCTCAACTTTAACATATCTGGGTCCTTTAGTGAGTTATGTCTGGATTTGTTTCGAATCTAGCCTTAAGTGATCACAAACATGTAAGAATGGATTATCTGACTGGATTGTTTCCCACAGTTCACACAATGGAAGATAATTTCGAAATGGCTTTTTAAATTTTGGGAGAGAGAGAAAAGCAAAACCAGTTTTGGCAACAGAAATAAAGTCTCTGGACTCAATGCAGAAAAGAGAATCCAAAACTATTTGTCAGTGAACAGGGTTATTTTAAACTGGAGCCATTTTCTTATTAGAGCAAAATGGTAAATTCCACCCCCTATTAGCCTTCCTAGGGGAGTATTGGATTGTAAGAGTATTGATAGATAAGAGTGGACCATCATTTTTTGTTTCTTTGTTTGGTTCGATTAATTGTTATTTATTCTTTTAAATCACATCCATTTGGGCCTAATCCACTGATTGTCATAGCAAAAAGAGGGGGAGCTCACCAAAGCCGTGTGTGTTTGCTTTTTGTAAGTTACTTTTTGTGGTTAATGGAACTGCTCCTGGGGAAATGGCAGGGACTCCAAGTTACATTTTAGGCTGGGGAGACGAGATTAACTACCTTGGAATGGAGCACTCCCACCTTCAGAATAAATTTGTTCAAAGCTTTAGTCATGGAAAGAACTGAATGAAGAGGTGACAGTTCAAAAATAAAATAAGGTTCATTTAAAGATTTTGGAGGTACGGGAAGAGAAAATAATTGTTAAATAGCAGTGATATTAAACCAGCAAGACTAACAATTTACAAAAGATTGTGTTACAGCTCACAAAGAGTAAATCCAGTTACATCCCATCTAGTTAGATCATCTCAGATGGCCCTTTTGTCGGTCCCTGATTTCCAAGAGGTTTGGCATGCTAGGACCCGTTAAAGGGCCTTTTCGGTTGCTTCCCCACTTCTCTGGAATGCCCTTCCCCTTCAGATTTGTTTAGCCCCTTCCTTACTGATTTGCAAATCTCTATTGAAGACTTTTCTTTTTCGCCAGACTTTTGCCCTGTAGTTTACCTATTTGTTTTTTTTTCTTTTTTGTTAGTTATTTTAGTTTTTAATTTAGAATGTAATTTTTAATATTGTCTTGTTTTGCATGTTTTTGTATGCTGCCTGGAGTCTTTGGAGTGGGCGGTATATTAAATGTTTCTAATAAATAAATAAATAAATAAATAAAATTTTGGCTGGAGTTTCTGAAAAGTTCACTCAAGGCTGACAAGAGAGAAACAGACAGTTTTGGATTTTAAGAGAAATGAGGAGAAAGGGAAGTAGAGTTGTGTAAAGAGGGGTTATATACTACCTCGCTCCTTCCCAGAGGAATGTAGTGAACCCTTGCAGCTCAGTCATTACTGAGAAGCTTCTCTCCTCCCAGGCAGGCAGGAAGGCAGAGAGGGAACCCAGAGACCAGGCAAAGGTCCAGCAGCCAGGGAAAATAAAAAAATGAACCAGAATCTTGCAGCCATGAGTGCGGCACAGACCAGATTAAGAAAAGATCCAGTCTGGAGGCAAAAAGTAAAGCAGGAGTCAGAGTCAAGGCAGGGCAAAATGGAGGTGCCTGTGCCAAGACATAGGGAAAAGATGGTGAATCCGAAGAACCACCTGATGAATCTGAGGTAGGGACATGAGTAATCCAGGAGATACAGGAGACACAGAAAACACATGGATTGATGGTGTCTTGATCTCTTATAGGAACATTCTTGCCCAAGGGGATTATGCTGACTGCACCTTGCAAAGGTGGACAATAGGGACAAAGGACAGGATGCAACATTGTTCTGTTCAAAAGTGGGGAGTGGACTTCTTCTTGGACAAAAGCTAGGGAAGGTCTGAAAGACCTATGTAGGAAGAAGCAAAATGGACGCATCAAAGATATCTCATGTCTTTTAGAATATCTGGGGGTGTCTAAAATGTAAACAAGCTAGCTTCCTTCGCCTTGAGCCAGCCATTAATAAACCCATTAGCAAAGAAGATGACCTGTTGCTTTCTTATCACTCCTTCCTGAGAAGATGCTATCTTGACCTGATCCGCTGTACCAATATAGGGAGAATACTTGGCTGATTCTTTAAAGAATAGCTCTTAATTAAGTCACATCTACTCAGGCGTCCCACCTGTAAGTAATCAGGGGGTGACTACATGGGGAGGTCCTCCTGCAGTCCTGTGGTTTGAACCTGATCTAAGAGTTCCTTCTCCCAGGCTATTGCCAAAGTGACATGTCCTTTGAGTTAGCTGCAGGTGAAACAACATGGAAATCCCATGGTCCTGTGAGTTCCAGAGTGCAAGCAGTAGTAACTACAGGCTTGTAGTTCTAAATGTAGAGGACTGCTCCTTGAGGGGAGCTCCCAGACAGGAATGGGACAACTCTCGGTGGCCAACTCTCCGCGGCCAACTCTCAGTGGCCAGCTCTCAGCAGCCAACTCTCTTTCTCTGCAGTCAATTCACTGTGGGACACCTCAACATGGCTGACTCACTGCAGGGACAACTCAACATGAATCTTTGACAAACACTTCAAAGCAGCTCCCTGCTCTCTCTTCACAAACAAACAGCCCACCTCAAATTCAAATAAAGTAATAATTGTGTTTCTGCTGGTTGCTGGCAGAGTGGGCTGCTCCCCGCTTTCTTCACCCACTTCCCATCTCTATAGAGAGAGCAGGGAACTATTTTGAAGTGTGAGACACTTGAAGGGTGGGGTGGGCTGTTCTGCACCTCCTTCACCCACTTCCAAGCCCCAAAAACTTCATTGAATACATCAGAAGCAGAAAAACTGACAGGGAGGTGGTTGGACTATTAGATGATGAGGGAGTGAAAGGGACAGTTAAGGAGGATATGGAGATTGCAGAGAAGCTAAACAGGTTCTTTGCATTTGTCTTCACAGCAGAGGATACCAAGTATATACCTGTGCCTGAACCAAGCATCTCAGGGGCAGAGGCTAAAGAACTGAGTCAGATAGAGGTGACAAGAGATGACATTCTAAACTGTCTGGAAAAATTAAACCTTAACAAATTGCCAGGGCCATGGCATCCACCCAAGAGTCCTTAAAGAACTCAAATGTGAAATGGCTGACCACCTTGCAAAAATGTATAACTTATCACTACAATCAGGCTCTGTACCAGAGGACTGGAAAGTAGCCAATGTATTACTGGTTTTTAAAAAGGGGGTCCAGGGGGGATCCAGGAAATTACAGGCCTGCTAGCTTAACGTCCATTCCAGGCAAACTGATGGAAAACATTCTCAAGGATGAAATTGTTAAGCACATAGAAGAACAAGCCCTGCTGAAGGAAAACCAGCATGGCTTCTGTAAAGGTAAATCTTGCCTCTCCAACCTTTTGGAGTTCTTCGAAAGTGTCAGTAGTCATGTGGATAAAGGTGATCCAGTTGACATAGTATACTTGGACTTTCAAAAAGCTTTCGACAAAGTTCCTCCTCAAAGACTCCTGAGAAAATGTAGCAGTCATGAGATAAGGGGACAGGTTCATGTGTGCATTGGTAACTCGTTGAAGGACAAGAAACAGAGGGTGGGAATAAATGGGCAGATATCTAAATGAAGTGGGGCCCCCAGAGATCTGTACTGGCACTAGTGCTTTTTAATTTATTAATAAATGAACTAGAAGTTGGGGTAAGCAGTGAGCTGGCCAGATTTGCAGATGACATTCAACTATTTAGGGTACTGCAATCCACAACAGATCGTGCAGAGTGCCAAAAGAATCTCTCAAAACTGGGGGAGTGGGCAACAAAATGGCAGATGAGGTTCAAACTTAACAAGTGTAAAGTGATGTATATTGGGGCAAAAAAACCCAACTTCACATATATGCTGATGGGATCTGACCTGTTGGTGACTGACCAGGAGAGGGATCTTGGGGTCGTGGTGGACAGCTCATTGAAAGTGTTGACTCAATGTGTGGCAGTGTGAAAAAGGTCAATTCCATGCTTGGAATAATTAGGAAGCGAATTGAAAATAAAACTGCTAATATTATAATACCCCTATACAAAACTATGGTGCAGACACATTTGAAGTACTGTGTATAGTTCTGATCACCATACCTCAAAAAGTACATTATAGAAGTGGAGAAGGTGCAGAAGAGGACAACCAATATGATCAGGGGTCTGGAGCACCTTCCGTACGAGGTAAGGCTACAAAACCTGGGGCTTCTCAGTTTAGAAGAAAGACATGATAAAGTTCTATAAAATCATGCATGGTGTGGAGAAAGTAGATATACATTTTTCTCCCGCTCTCATAACACTAGAACCAGGGGCCGTCCCATGAAAGTGATTGTCAAGAAATTTAGGACCAACAAACAGAAGTACTTTTTCACACAACATATAGTTAACCTATGGAATTCTCTGGCACAAGATGTGACAGCCAACAGCCTGGATGGCTTTTAAAAGGGCTTAGATACATTCATGAAGGACAAGTCTATCAATGGCTACTAATCTGAGGGCTAAAGGCCACCTGCAACCCAAGAGCTGAGATTCCTCTAAATACCAATTGCAGGGAAGCCGCAGCAGGAGAGCGGGGCATGCCCTCACCTCTTGCCTGTAGTCTTCCCAGAGGCATCTGGTGGGGCTTGTCATGTTTTTATGACAAAGATCAAAGGGAGACTCTAGCTAGGTAGTAGAGCAGGTAATTCACTCCACAACAGAGCTCCTGTGTCTTTACCAAGTTTATAACAAGCAAATTAAGCTTTTCCTAACAAACAAATACTGTGATGGGAAGAGTATTCAACTGCTCAACTTCTCTTTTACACAGTTGTTCAAACTACAGGAGCCCTGTCAGTGATAGACTTTTCATGTACAGAATTCTTGGTTCGGACAGCATCATTATTATAATAGCATGCTTTATTGCTATAGTTACCTCTCAATAAGTATTCAGTATGAGAAGCAGAAATTATAATTTTCCTCATTCAACACAGTTTTATATAATTAGATTTTTTATCATTGTTTCCTAAACCACAATGTATATTATCCTGAATAGTAAACAGAAAAACTGGAGAGGTATTGCTTGGCTAATAATCACATAAAGCAGATAGAAATCTATCCAATAGCTAGGAGCCAATGACTTTTCATCAATGGCTTTATGTCAGAATAAACTAAGGGAGGTATCAATTGTTTCCCCACTGGAATTGATACTGAGGCCAGCATTAATCAATATACTCATTAACAGTGAAGGAGAATGTAAATTCAGTGATCATCAGATCTGCAGAAGATACAAAGCTAGGAGAGGTAAATGGCAAAAGGAGACATTGACCCATCAAAAAATATAGATGGAACTGATTAACTTCAGGATTGTGTCAGACTGGTATGAGATGAGAAATACATTTGGGAAAGAATAGTGCATGCTATAAATGTCAAATAAGGGGGAGTCATCTTGAGCGGAATCCAGAAGATCACAATCAATCTTACTAGACTTCATAGAGTAGTTCTTTTACAGAAAGAACTATGTCATTGTAAGAATTCCCCCTACCCATCACTACATTTTCGTGAGAAGGGACTCACTTGCAGATGTCCAGGCAGAATTTGCATCCAACTGTCAAAAAGGTATTTGGGAGGAATTAAGATGAGTTAGAAGAAGGATGAACAAGGGACAAAAAGAACACAGTAAATTTAAACTTGGAAAACATGTTCCAGAAACACCCGGCTCGCTGATTACAATTAGAGAAGGCCACTGGAGAATAACATTCCTATGCATGAAGGCAAGAAAAGAAAAATTGTGATTAAATTAGATCTTTTTGGTATAAATTATGCTTTTACTATGTATGTATTATTATTGTTGTTTGTTTTGTTTGTTGTAGTATGAGTCTCTCCACCATATTTCTATTTGGGTGTTCTTTATTCCTGTGTATTTGACATCATTTACTGGAACATATACTAGTGTGCTGGAGATGCCCAGTTCTGAAGAAATCCTTTTTCTTCTAATGATAATTGAACAGAGATGTTGACAGAGAATGTTAGAACATAAGAACTGCCTTACTACTGGATCAACCCACAGTCCAGCTAGTCCAGAACTGCAGCCATGATCAGTTAGATGCCTCTGGAAGCTTACAAGCAGAGAATAAAGATAATAGCCATCCCATCTTATGTGTCCCACACATCTGGTAAACAGAGGTATACTGCCTTTAAACATGAAAGTTCCATATAATTATTGCAACTAATCAACACTGACAAGTGGGAGCTGCAACAAAATCTTATAGTGCTTCCAGCCCCTAAGAGGAGTGTTCTTCTTCAAGGCTCCAGCCAGCCTGGAAATAGGAATCTTATAGTGCTATTCACATCTCAACAGTAAGCAGGAGCAGGGGGGTCGGGAGTTGAAGGGGGGAAAGAGATAAAAGGATATGTTTTCCCTACCTCTTTGAGGCTTGCCGTGATATAGAGCGATAAAGGGCTAAGGTTTGGGAGCTGGCTGCCAACTCCACACAGCTGATTGTTTTATTGCTATATTGCATGGGAGACTTTTTTTTTTTTTTAAGGAAAAGTGGGAAGAAGTGACCCTTCCTTTCTTCTTGTAACATCTTTGTCTAGTGCAGGGAAGAGAGGTATTTGAGCCACACTGCACACATTCCACAACACAAATTCAGGATACTTTCTATACACTGTTAGGGGATAGAGAAAGCCAATTCCCCCTTTTACCCTGCCTGCCCTGCACAATAGACAACTTCCATGAGTCAATTGCCATTAACCATAATCTTAGATAGAATTACACAGTCTGCCCTTCTAGTTATTGAGGAAAAGTTTACTAATGTATTGATAGCTACTCGGCCATATGCTTAACCTATTCTACTATGGAACCACATCATTCAAGCTATATGGAGCCAATATTAAACTGTGCACTTAAATGTTGTGTGTATCCAATACACTGAGTTCTGGTATATGAATTCAGTCCCTATCTGATTAGTTACCACTAATATACTAGCATTTTGTTTAAAAAATGTGTTTGGACACTTAATTTGGACTACCTAGGTATTTTACTACAAGACATATTGGCCGCATTCTCACATAACGCAGAAGCGGAATTGAACAGGCCCGCGGTTCCATGGACATTACATCTGAACGTAGGCAACAACGGTCAGGCACGGCAATGAAACCAAGGGTTCAGGATTGGAACTCCAGTCTAAACCCTCAGGTTGCTGTGAGTTTTGTTGCTGCAGCCCGAGGTCCCAGCCAGCCTGCAGTATGTCCAAATTTGGAACTGCAGGCTGCTGGTCCTAGAACTGGAGTTGAGGGAGGAAGCTCCTCCCTCAACTCCGATGTGGTTGGCTGTGGTTGTGATTGGCTGTGGCTTGCTTTTGTTGATGGTTGGTTGTTTTGTTGTTGTTTGCCCCTGCAGCACAGCCAAACAAACATGAATTCACACACATGCGTGCACACACACACACACACACAGAGGCATTATCCCATGATTAGTCTAGACTCGTTCCTTGGTGTGTTTCAGCCTGCAGGCTGTCAGCCAGCTCTCAGCCCTACCTGAGGCCAACTTACTGTACACACAAAAATAAGAAAGAACACTTCTCATGTAGTTTTATTTTTTCATGTGGTTTTCTTTTAAAACCACATGAAACACACACACTTCAGTTCTGCTTGCTTTTGCAGGATCTTGGATAGACAAAGGCAGAAGGACTTGGTTGCCTTGGTTGCCTTACAGGTTTGCGTTCCTTTCCTTCCTGAGACTTGAGGTTCCGTCTGGTGTTGTGGCAAAATCTCTGTCAGCCAGGGGCGTAACAAGGCTGGAGTGGGCCCAGAGACAAAATTTTAAAATGGTCCCCTCGCTGATACACACACTTCACAATATATAGTCATGTGACTTGCCTCTGGGGGGCCCCTTGAGGCGTGGGGGGCCCCAGGCAGCCACCTCCCCTTGCCTAATAGTAGTTACGCCCCTGCTGTCAACTGTTGATTTTCAGTGTGAGATTTGCTCCATGACATGTGTCTGTCTTCTGATTATGGTCTGATGGTCTGACTCTGTGCATTCACCATTCCAGATGTCATATACTCAGAGTCAGGGTCACTTGTGGACCACTGTGTGAAACAGGATGTTGGACTAGATAAGCCTTGGGCCTGATCCAGCGGGGCTCTTCTTATGTTCTTTGGTCAAAGGGTGCTGCTATTGCTATGCTATGGAGTAATTGTGTGTGTGTGGAGAGCAACTTGTGGCAATAATGTGTTGGTGAGCACTAGGCAGGGCACTTGGCAATGTATGGCTGTCAGTGTGGCACAGAATCTGGGTCAGTGAATCTTTTTTTTTTTTTAATGCTTTGCACCACGTTCTTGTTTTTAAATGTCTTGACTGAACTTAACTA
This sequence comes from Hemicordylus capensis, assembly GCF_027244095.1. Taxonomy (NCBI): domain Eukaryota; kingdom Metazoa; phylum Chordata; class Lepidosauria; order Squamata; family Cordylidae; genus Hemicordylus; species Hemicordylus capensis. The sequence continues at coordinate 334,101,344 of NC_069658.1, read as the reverse complement.
TTGTGTGCAGTCAGTGCATCAGGTTTTGCCATAGGGAATAATGGGAATTCAAACTGGCCCATTTTCCCCTATGGATAGCACCTAGGGACACCAAAACAGGTTGGATGCTACTTACCACCCAACTTGCAAAGCAATTGGGCAATCAGGCAATCTATATAATTAATCTATATAATTAATAAGATGGGATGCATGGTGATGTGGCAGAAAGGAGGTGATTGGCTGACAGAGGGAGAGGAGGTGATTGGCTGGCAGAGTTTGCAAGCAGAAGCACCTGATTGGGCAGTGGGGATTCCATATGCAGATAGGGAGGAGGAGCCTGTGGCACCATGGTGATTGGGCAGTGGGGATTCCATATGCAGATAAGGAGGAGAAGCCTGTGATGGTTAAGGTCAGTTGGAATGCAACTGCTACTGGCTGGAAAATGTTCTTGATTGTAGAGGAGAGGAATCTATCTATATATAAAAGGATAGCAGGCAGGGGTCTGTGAAAAGACGGGTTGTGAGGGAGGAAAGAGCCCCTTCAGGAGAAGGAGGCTGCCGTTGTATGAATTAGATGAGGAAACAAGATGAACAAGCTCTGTTAGGGAGGAAGATCTGTTAACTCAGGGAGAGAGAGAGAGTGAAAAAAAATTGTGAAGGAAGGGGGGAGAAAGGGTGGGGAAGAGCGAGTGGAGAAGAGAGAAAAAGAAGGAAGGGGAAAGAGATACAGAAGGAAGGGCAAGGGACGGGCCCGAGCCTGTCAGCAGCCTGAGGGGAATGAGCAGCCATGGCAGCACTGGCAGCACAGAAGGGCTCAGTCAACCACTGCTGCTGTTTGAGGCTACTGGGGCCATTGTCATAGGGAGGCAGGCAGACAAGGGATGGGCCTTGTCTGTCGGCGGCCTGAGAGGAACAAGTGGCCATGGTGGTAGCAGCAGCGAGGAACAGCCCAGTCAACCACCGCTGCTGCTCCTGTGGGGTGGAGCAGGCGTGGGGCTCAGGTGAGAGTGGGGAGGTCTCTGAGGATAGGAGGTTGCAGCTTGGTCAATAGGCACCAGCAATGCTACAGCCATGACCAAGAGGGGTGAGGGGGATGGAGTAAAGGGATGGAGGAGTGATCAAAAGGGGGGAGGGGGTGGAAGCAAGGGGATGGAGAAGGAGGAGCAGGAGGAGCAGGAGTGAAGCTCAGGTGAGGGTGGGGAGATCTCTGAGGTGAGGAGGGCTGTAGCAGGGGGTGAGGGGAGCAATCAAGTAATAGTGCACAGATGCTCTAGAGCGCACAAGAGTTCCAGCATTGAAGTGGAGAGAAATAATAGTGGTGGCGAGGAGGTGGAGGCAGAGAGCTGGCAGGTGAAGCCCCACTGGCCTGAAGAGGTGGGCGGATAGCAGGTGAAGCCCTGCCGGCTGGAAGGAGGAGGCAGGAGGTGGTGGGGAGAAATAATGGCGGTGGCAAGGAGGTGGGCGGACTGTGGGCAGCTGGCGGGCAAAGCCCTGTCAGCCGGGAGGAGGAGGCAGGAGGTGGGAGTGGGATGGCCTGGTCCTGGCCTGCCCACCAGGGTGAGGTGGTGGCGGCAGCGGGCCATGGCCCGGCCGCATGGAGGAAGCGGTGGTGGGCCAGCCCAGCCTAGCCTAGCCGGCGGGAGGCAGCAGGACAGCCTGGCTCGGGGGGGCGGGGTGGCAGGCAGGGAGAGGCTGGTCTGCCAGAAAGCTGGACATGCCAGCATTGGGGGGGGGGGCAGCTGAGCCCAACCTGAGGCACAGATGCTCTGCTCCGGGGCCCACTAGTATTATTAATTCCTATATACGGACCAGGGGGATGTGTGGGGATGTGGTAAGCCACAACCCCGCTGAAGCACCTGATTGGGCAGTGGGGATTCCATATGCAGATAGGGAGAAGGAGCCTGTGAGAGCAGAAGCACCATGGTGATTGGGCAGTGGGGATTCCATATGCAGATAGGGAGGAGGAGCCTGTGGCACCGTGGTGAGTGGGCAGTGGGGATTCCATATTCAGATAAGGAGTAGGCGCATGTGATGGTTAAGGTCAGTTGGAATGCAACTGTTACTGGTTGGAAAATGTTCTGTCAGCAGCCTGAAGGGAATGAGCAGCCATGGCAGCACTGGCAGCAAGGAAGGGCCCAGTCAACCATTGCTGCTGTTTGGGGCTAACGAGGCCATTGTCAGAGGGAGGCAGGCAGGCAAGGGACGGGTCCAGGCCTGTCAGCGGCCTGAGGGGAATGAGCGGCCACGGTGGTGGCAGCAGCGAGGAACAGCCCAGTCAACCACTGCTGCTGCTCCTGTGGGGAGGAGCAGGAGCGGGGCTCAGGTGAGGTAGGGGAGGTCTCTGGGGCTGCAGCTTGGCCAATAGGTGGCAGCAATGCTGCAGCCATGACTAAGAGGAGTGAGGGGGATGGAAGCAAGGGGATGGAGGAGGAGGAGGAGCAGGAGTGCAACTCAGGTGAGGGTGGGGAGATATCTGAGGTGAGGGGGGCTGTGGCAAGGGGTGAGGGGAGCAATCAAGTATTAGTGCACAGATGCTCTAGAGTGTGTGAGAGTTCCAGCATTGAAGCAGAGAGAAATAATGGTGGTGGCCAGGAGGCAGCGGGCCGGCGGGCAAAGCCCCTACAGCCGGAAGAGGTGGGCAGAAAACGGGTGAAGCACCACCAGCCACGAGGAGGAGGTGGTGGTGGAGGGACGGCCTGGCCCTGGCCAGATGGGGGGAGTGGCTGGCCGGCCAGCCAGAAACCCGGGCATGCCAGCGTGGAGGTGGGAGGGTGGGACGGCTGAGCCAAATTAGAGGCACAGATGCTCCATGCCTGGGCCCACTAATTTTTAATGAATTTTCCCAGGGTCAATAAGTCAATTCTTGACCTTTGGGGGAATTCTTGACTTTGGGAAATTCTTGACTTTGGGGAAATTCTTGACTTTGGAGAAATTGAAAAATTCATTAAAAATAGCTCGACTGCCCGATTGCTTTGCAGGTTGGGTGATAGGTAGCATTCATCATGATATAGCATGGCACCTGGTGTCTCTAGGCACTACCCACAGGGAATAATGGGCCAGTTTGAACTCCCATATTCCCTATGGCAGAACCTCTTCAAATGAGTTTGACCTTAGTTCAAAATCAAACCTGACCTGCAGCCAGTTTGATAAAACCAGTACTTTAACTGGGCCCCCAGGTTCGAGTCCTGATCAAACTTGAACTGACCCCCCCCCAAAAAAAAACTGGTTTTGTGCATACCCCTAAAGGCCTACCTTGTCCAGAATCCTGTTTCACCCAGTGGCCCACCAGATGCCTCTGAGAAGCACACAGGCAAGAGCTGAGGGCATGCCTTCTCTCCTGCTGTTGCTCCCCTGCAACTGATACTTAGTAGCATCTTGCCTCTTAGGCTGGAGGTGGCCTATAGCCCTCAGACTAGTAGCCACTGATAGACCTGTCCTCCATGAATTTATCTAAACCCCTCTTAAAACTATCCTGGCTGTTGGCTGTCACCACATCTTGTGGCAGAGAATTCATGGGTTAATTATGCCTTGTGTGAAAAAGTAAGGAAGTTGATCATCTTGGTTGCCCTCTTCTGCACCTTCTCCACTTCTGTAATGTCATCTCTGTAGTATGGTGACCAAAACTGTACACAATAGTCCAAATGTGGCTGCACCATAGTTTTGTATAAATGCTTTATAATATTAGCAGTTTTATCTCCAATCCCCTTAGTTATTTTAAGCATGGGGAATTGGCCTTTTTCACACTTCTGCACATTGAGTCAACACTTTCAATGAACTGTCCACCACAACCCCAAGAACCCTCTCCTGGGTTCTCAGACCCCATCAGCGTATATGTGCATTTGGGGTTTATGGCACCAATATGCATCACTTTACACTGTTAACATTGACTCTCATCTGCCATTTTGTCACCCATTCCCCCCCAGTTTGGAGATATCCTTTTGGAGCTCCATGCAACCTGTTGTGGATTTCAATACCCTAAATAGTTTGGTGTCATCTGCAAATTTGACCACCTCGCTGCTTACCCCAACTTCTAGATCATTTATGAATAAATTAAAAAGCACTGGTGCCAGTACAGATCTCTGGGGGCCCCACTTCTTTCCTCCATTTAGAGATCTGCCCATTTATTCCTACCCTCCTTTTCCTGTCTTTCAACAAGTTACCAATGCACCTGTCCCCTTATCCCATGACTGCTAAGTTTTCTCAAGAGTCTTTGAGGAGGAACTTTGTTGAAAGCTTTTTGAAATCCAAGTATACTATGTTAACTGGATCACCTTTATCCACATTTCTGTTGACTCTCTTGAAGAACTCCAAAAGGTTGGTTAAGCAAGACTGCAGAAGCCATACTGGTTCTCCTTCAGCAGGGCCTGTTCTTCTATATGCTTAAATTTTTTATCTTTGAGAATGCTTTCCATCAGTTTGCCTGGAACAGGCTTTAAACTAACTGGCCTGTAATTTCCTGAATCCCCCCCACCCAGATTCCCTTTTGTCTAGTCATGAGTATAAAATAATTGTTGTGTATACGTACCCACTCCCCACTTCCTTAAACAAAGGGAAATTCTGGGATGCTGAACTTTTTTGGATGTTGGCTTCCTTTGAAAGAGAGATCACTGGAGTCTTATGGTGCCTTAGTAATATTTGGGTTTTTTGCAAACATATTAATTTGTATCCCAGTGTTGTCAGTGTCCTCAGAGTAGCTAACAACATTAATAAAATACATTAATTCCATGAAGCAAACTTTAAAGTAAAACCATAACAGAAATAGACCCATGAGGAGAGATGGGAAAGAGAGAACATGTTGAAAATATTGAACTTAGAAACAAAATAAGATTTAAAATATCCCACATGCAAAAAATGCACACATGGAGAACATTTAAATAATGTAAACATGGCAGAAAGGAGCAGCAGTAAGGTCAAGTCTAATTCTGATTCAGGAGAGCAGATGAGAGTAGCAGTGTCTTTGCTTCCCTCACTTACTTGCCTTTCTCATTCAGAGTGGTTGGTCTGTCACAACAGTGGGGCAGGGGCAGAAACATTTGTGAATTAGAGCCCACTTTGTCAAATGTGTGGAGACTGCCATCCACAAAAGCATATGCCACAGTTAATCACTCCCCCTGTTGGTGGGTCCAGAGCTGGCCTGCAGCCACCTTCCCCAGCCAGCACCAACTGAATTCTTCCTCAGAGCCACCAGGCTGGGTCTCTTTCCTTTCATGCTGGCCTCAGCCCTAAGCAGCTGCTTCTCCCTCCACCTCAATGGAAAGAATCCTCAAAAATGCCTGCAGCCCCTCAGCCCAACTACCAGAGTGAGGATGAGTTTGAGTCGGAGAGCCCCATGAAGCTCATGACTATCCTAGAGAGCAACAGTGGCAGAAAGTGCATGAAGGATAAAAAAAGATAAAGCTAAAACTGAAATAAGCAGACATCCCAACCAGAGGAAAATGAACTGTCTGATGCAGAAGCTTCTCAAACCAAAGAAAATGAAGAACGAATTGGCGGACTAGAGTCCACGTGTCAAATGTATGGTGGCTATAGCCCATGAAAGCTTATGCCACAATAAATCTGCAAGTCTTCAAGGGGCCACAAGATAGTATCTTGCAGGAAAAAAACAATAAACTCTCCTAGCTCAGCTTTTGGAACCAGACACAGTGGATGATGCTATTTTACAATAGATGACTTGGCCCAAGATCTTCTGGCTGTATTACAGGTAGTTTCGTTTCCCTCCACCCCTTCCAATACGCAGAGATATTTTTATCATGTTATTTCCTTCACATATTCTGTGTGACAAACTATCCAACGGGGAGTTGCTGTCAGAAATGACTTGGCGGTCGACAGAGCTGATTAGTTCTAAATGAAGTTCTGAGCTGCTGATACATGAAATGGAACTTTTCTCTCTCTCTTTTTTTGCAATTCCCTTCCTTGCCCCCTCACTCTCTACATTTGAATCTAAGTCACAGCTACCAACTCTGCTGTTCCCTTTTCACAGAAGTAAGTAGTTCTTTGGATGTTTACACCAGATAAAAGCCAGTCATTTGCCTCTTTCATGGTGTCACTACTAATTTCCACACAGTCAAAGCTGCTGCTAATTTATTTTCTGAACACTGATGCCCTGGTAGCAGAGGCTGCCGTTGAAACTGCTTTCTGGCCTTCGGCTTTTGTTTGTTGACAGCCTGATTTCCCAGTAGGCCGTTTCCACCTGTGTTTCTGTTGTTTTTAGCTCATGTCTTTCTTTCTTCTTCTCAGTGACTGTCTCCCAAATGGCTCCTGAAGGCGCTTCTCATCTTCACATTCTCCATCTCCTCCCTCCGCCCTCTCTTTTTCTCTCATCCCCTTTCTCCCTTCCCAGCTGTAAGGACTTCTAGCTTGGCTTTCAGTCTCTCTGCAGTTAGCAGTTGTCTACACTCCCACAGTCCCCTGGGGCACTAATTTTTGTTTCAAGGACAAGATTCAAAAGAGTTTGCTACACACAGGTTGCAGGGTGCACCTTCAGAAGTACCTTCAAATAGGCATCAGAGATTTGAATATATGAGCTCCAGTGCATCAGTTTTAAAGTGTAATGAAGGCCTATTAAATAGTGTAGGGGGAGAAAGCCGATCTTTTTTAAAAGATGCATTTTCTAAAAGTTTAAATTTTGCTTTTTCCTATTCCCTTGGCACTGGCTGGAAATAGAAATTAGGAGGACAGACATTTCCTTTTGAGTTCATACATATCAAAGGGAGAGAGCTGTCAGGATGAAAATGATTCAGCAAGTGGTCAGAAGGCTCTGTAGTGCTAGGGAATAAATTCATTGGGATGTAGGAACCATCATATATAGATATAGATACATATCACACACACACACACACACATTATGCAGACAGTGTTATTGGTTTAGTTTAGAAGAGTGTAAGAACTGTGCAGTCATGTGGTTCTGACAGATATGGATTGATATGATGTCCGCCGGACCAACTTGCCATGTGTTGGGCAATTCAGCAGGAGTTCCGTTAAGGCAGCACAGTCAGAACTGACAGTCAGAACTGACAGTCCTGACAGTCAGAACTGTTGGAAGCCCCCCTGCTATCCTGGCAGAATTCTGTGGACATCTGATGTCTTTCGGAATGGACCTGACCTCCCCCCCCCGCCCCTCCTGCTCATCTCCTTTACCATGGCTGTAGCCTCAGAAAAAACTATGAATCCCAGAGCCACCTGTCCACTTGGGGACCTAAAAGGGAGAGAGAGTGCATTCTAAATAGAAACTGTGGAAAGCAAGGCAACTGGTTGAGTGCTCCCTATGGAGCAAAGAGGGCATCACTCAACCTGGCGCCACCCAATCCCAGGTAAAGGGGGGGTGAAGGGGAGGAAGAGAGGGAGGGGTGGGGAGTGGAAAGATTTTAACAGAAAGGTCCTTTTTAAAATGGGAGGGGAAATAATAGAACAATCCTAGCTAAAAAGGGGGGGGGGAATAAACCCTGACTCCACATCCATCAGACTGGCTGACATCCTAAGTAACAAAGTGCATGTGTAAAGAGGGAGTGAGGGGATGTGGCTGGGGTCCACACGCCACTCCCCCAATCCCTCTACATCAGGGGCGTATCTAGGGTGGGGCAGGCAGGGCATGTGCCCTGGGCGCCACTTAAAGGGGAGCGCCATTTCTTAAAATTAATTTTTGTTTTTTTTAAAAAAGGCCGTCAAAAACAAAATGGCCACTACGCATGCTCTAATGGCCTCTGTGAAGCCCTAGGCCATGCCAGGCCTCGCAGAGGCCATTTGAGCATGTGCAGTGTCCATTTTGTTTTGAGCGGCCATTTTTTAAAAAATTATTTTTAAAAATGGCCACCGCACATGCTCAAATGGTCCCTGCAAGGCCCTAGAGGCCAGCAGGGGGAGGGGGAACCTTTACAGACCCCCCACAACCTATAGGAAGCCCCCTAAGGGGCTACAGGTTAAAAAGATTTTAATATTTAATATAATATGTCACTGCACACATATTCAGATTGGCACTATGTACAGAGAATCAGGGCTTGTGAATAATGAGCTGAAGCTTATGAGCTAGGATTGTATTCATTTGCTCTTACTTTGCTTCTTGTGATAAGTGAGTTAAATGTGATGTCTTAATAATATGGTTATTAATGGTGAGTTTGTCTTTGAATCAGTGTGAAATCTTTAGTATTAAGGCTCACTGGGAGTTTCTTGCTCTCTTTCTCTCATTTTAACTGTCTTTCTGAAATACTAGAATATATTCCAAACAGTGACACAGTTTACTCTATATATCCTTTAATTATTTTCAGAGTATCTGGGAAAAGTCAAATTCTCCATTGATTTTTAAAACTTATGTAATAGTGATGCTACAATGCATAGTAGAGAATTAGACAGGCTCTTCTGTTTAGTTTTCCAAGTACACCTCCACATAATATTTGGGTATTTCATGAGCCCTAGCACACTGAAATTTGTAGTTTTCCAGCATTTTTTGGTCTGGCTACGTCCACTGCTAAATAGTTTTTGAAATATTAAAAGATTAACGAGCTTGACTTGTATTTTTCAGCTGATATTATGGTAAAATTATCTGAAAGATGGGTGTCCAATGTTTGGACAGGGGGCGCAATTTCAGTGCTTGCCCTAGGCGCTATTTTCCCTAGATATGCCTCTGCTCTACATGTGTGTTGTTGAGCAGGCAGGTGAAGCTCCCCGGCTCTGCCCATGTTCTGGAGGAAGAGGAAACATGTCGCTGATCTCTCCTCCCCTACTTTGTACAGCACAGCAAAAGCAAAAACAAAAAACAGATCATCACCATTTAGCAGAAGCCTGTAGTTTAAAGGAGAGAAACATGCCCTGCTCAGAGGCTGTGTCCTCTGTTGGCAGCTCTTACAATGTGTCTCTCTTTGTGTCTTTCTTCCTGTGCTGATAGCCTCTATACTTTGTCCCCATCGGATCTAATGCTGAGAAATGCACTATGTGCATGTTCAGAGGCTGTGCCCTCTGTTGACAGCTTTTAAAATATTTGTAGGCAACAGGGAAAGAGACAGACATAAGTCTGATTAAATATGCCACAACTTTATTAAAACATAAACTTAGCAACCTAAGAACCATGAAACTTATAAGATCTTTTAAAGAGCTGCTAATGCATGTTGGTACTGATAGCTATCTGCAGTGCACCTAGCACAAGTCCTCTGAACCCATTTTATTCCTTTTGAATTGCTAATTTGTTTTCCTTTTGGGGAGAGGAATCTATCAAGTTGATTTTCAGTATGAATGAAGTAGAAATTATGTTGATTCTTTAGTGAACAGCATTGCACAGTGGTTAGGGGTGTGCACTGCATGGAACTGGTTTGGCCGGTTCAGTTTAAATCAGAACCAGATTTGAACTGACCCAGCCTCATTCCGTTTCTTCCTGAACCGGGACTGGTCCGGTTTGAGCATCAAACTGGGCCGAACCAGTGTGCGGGATATAGTTGTAAAGGGGAATCAAGTGAGGATTCCCCTTTACAAATACAGGGGTGGAGGATGCTTTCAGGGGTAAGGGGCGGCCGGGCAGGGATGGCGAGCAAGTAAGTAAGATGCTTACCTGGCTGTGGCTGCTGGCACTGCTGCTTGCCACTGCTGCTTGCTCACCATTCCCAGCATTCACAGACAGCACTCTCCCCCATCTTTTACCCAGCCACTGCCAAGCCAGCAACTTAGTAATGGGGCGGGTGGGGGGGGGGAAATGTGCTGCCTGGGGCCGCCAGGAGGGTGAGATAATTGACCCGACAAGCAGCTCACTTACTCGCTCACTGCCCCCGCCTGGTCCCCTTATTGTGCCAAACCAGTTTGCCCAGCTCGGCCTGGTTCAAGGCAAACCAGTTTGGCACAGACCATTCGTGTACACCCTTAACAGTGGTTGTAAAAGTGATTATTAGTATAATGCTTAAGAATTAGTTGTAATATTAATTATTAGTATAATCATTATTATACTGCTACTGATGATGATGATGATGATGATGATATTTACACACAATCTACCAGAAATTATTGACTGGATTTGGTACTTTAATTATCGGGCCCTTTCCAAGGGTCTAGGATAACGAAAGAAAAATTAAAGATATCATCATAGTATTCATGCTGTTCCAAGTAGTGTGGCCTTCTGTACTTGATGTGTTGTTGTTGTTGTTTCTTGTTTACACAGTCAAACAGGTGTTATTGACTGGTTTGTTTTATTTAGACAACAAGTCCTTCCCAAGGACCTGGGATGGCTGAATTTTGTTATAAACATAGTTGTTATAGGTATTGCGGCAAAATGTAAGCTGTTCCCAGTAAAGTTGTTATTTGTAGTTGGCTGATGGTGATTTCCGTGGCCCCCTTGAGGTGCTCTTCAAGATGTTTTAAAATTGGAGCTAGGGCGCCAATTACCACTGGGATTATTTTGGTTTTCTGCTGCCACAGTCTTTCAATTTCAATTTGTAGATCTTTGTATTTTGTGATTTTTTTCTATTTCTTTTTCTTCTATTCTGCTATCCCCTGGTATTGCTATGTCAATTATTTTGACTTGTTTTTCTTTCTTCTCGACTACAGTTATATCTGGTGTATTGTGTGGCAGATGTTTGTCTGTTTGTAGTCGGAAGTGCCATAATATTTTTGCATCTTCATTTTCTACAACCTTTTCAATTATATGGTCCCACCAATTTTTGGCTACAGGTAGCTTGTATTTTTTGCAGATGTTCCAGTGTATCATCCCTGCTACCTTGTCATGCCTTTGTTTGTAGTCAGTCTGTGCGATCTTTTGACAACAGCTGAGTAGGTGATCCACGGTTTCATCTGCTTCTTTACAAAGGCAGCACTTGATGTTTGTTGTGAATATACTGTCCGTATATTCAGTAGCGATATAGCAATGGAGTTTGGACTTGAGGATTTTTCTAACTCTCCTGATGTATTCACTTCCCATTTTTCTTTTAACTTCAGTGTGTGCAATGTTATCAGCCTGGAGAATGGCCAAGTATTTGTAATGTTCTTTCTCTTCCAGGTTCTTGATCTTGCTTCCATTGGGCAGTTCTATTCCTTCTGTTTTTCTTATTTTTCCTCTGTTCATTATTAATGCAGCACACTTGTCTAGTCCAAACTCCATTGCTATATCGCTACTGAATATACGGACAGTGTTTAGCACTGATTCGATTTCTGACTGGGACTTTCCATACAACTTCAGATCGTCCATGTACAGCAGATGGTTGATTTGACTTGATGTTTTAGATGTTTGGTATCCAAGGCCTGTTTTGTTTAGTATTTGTGAAAGTGGAGTCATGGCAATTACAAACAACAGAGGAAATAGTGAGTCTCCTTGGAAAATGCCTCTTCTAATGCTAACCTGTCCAACTGTCTCACCATTGATTGTTAACTGTGTACTCCACATGTTCATTGCTTTTTAAAATACATATCTGAATGTTTTTGCTGACACCAGTTGTTTTTAAACATTTTAGTATCCATGTGTGAGGCAATGAATCGAAGGCTTTCTTGTAGTCAATCCATGCAACACTTAGATTGGTTTTTCTTCTCTTGCAATTTTCTAAAATCATTTTGTCAATCAGCAGCTGGTCTTTTGTGCCTCTAGTGTTCAGGCAATTTCCTTTCTGTTCAACTGGAAGCTGTTTGTTAGTTAATAAGTGTTGCATCACTTCATCTGCTATTATTCCAGTTAATAATTTGAACATGGTTGGCAGGCAGGTGATCGGTCTATAATTACTTGGAACTGCACCTTTTGCTGGGTCTTTCATTATGAGATGAGTCTTCCCAGTTGTTAGCCATTGCTCAATATCACCTCCTTGCAAAATGTGATTGAACTGTTTTGATAGTTGTTTATGAAGGCTTGTTAGGTGTTTAAGCCAAAAGCCATGCAGTTCATCGTCGAACTGGAGCAGTCCAATTTTTAATTTTATTTGCTCTTTCACTTATTAAATCTGGTGTTATTATTAGATCTTGCATTTGTTGGTTACATTTTTCGACCTCTTTCATCCAGCCTGTTTTTTTTAATATAATCTATTGGATTGTCCCATAATTTTCCCCAGAATTGCACTGTTTCTTCTTTATTTGGTGTTTCTACGTTTCTTGTAGTTTCTCCTTCTATGCTTTGGTAGAAATGTCTCTGATTCGATTGGAATTGGAGATTCTGCCTGTGTTGTGTAATTCTGGCTTTGTATCTGCTAATCTTCTTTGACACTGCTGTTATTTGCTGTTTTATTATTTCCAGGACTCCTCTAATTTTCCTTGAATCTAGGTGGTATTTTTGGATCAGATACTGTTTGGTGTTTTCATTCTTCAGCTTCTTGTCTTTCATATCTTTCAGTTTACTAGCATCTGATCTAAGCCTGGCGATTTTATTTTCTAATCTAATATTCCATTTAGGTGATGTACTACTTTCTTTTTTTACAGGTCCACTGATCTTATATCCAAGCTCTTGTGTTGTTATTGTTGCTGCACTGTACATTAGTTGGTTTGTTTCTTGCAAATTATTGGTTGTTATTTTGCAAGTGCAGCATTGACATCTTTTAATGCTTGAGCAAGTTGTTTTTTGGCAACTGTTTTTAGAGCGGGAAGTCGAACTCTGGTGGTTGTTTGGTTCATGTGCTCAGTTATTTTTGGCTTTAGTTAGTGTTGCTTTTCTGTTAAACGGCATTTGGGGTTTTGAGGTGAAGGCAAAGGGGAGGTTGCCTGGTTTTGATTTTGAAACAGTTCAGCAACAGTGGCATCCTCTATTTCCAACACCTCCTCCACCTGCGCCTGAGCAACTGCTTCAGTTGGTGGTAATTCTTCTTCCATATCTTGACCCTGTGTTGCTCTTTGCAGTTCTTCCAGCTCAACTTCTGTGAATACTTTATTTCTTATTATGAATCTTCTCTGGTCTGCTAGCCTTTGTTCTGTTATTTCTGTATCTGGATGCTTCTCTTTCCAAATTTGGTACATTCTTTTTAAATAACCTCTTCTAGTTGGACTAGACTTGTAATAGCAGATCATTATTTCCTTGTTGGCATTTTTCGTATATTTTTTCCGGTTAAGCGACGTTTCTTCCAGTAACCTTGCAGTCTCCAGCCTTGGTTGCTCAACTGAAGATCCTGAGTCCTGTTGCCCACTTGCCACCAGATGTCCAGGGACTCCAGCACCTGGTGCGGTCCTTGTTGACCCGGGTGATGACCGATCTGGTATAGATTTATTAAAGTTACGTCTCACCATATTGTTGATGGGAGAGGCACTCTTTGTCTGGCTCCTCTGGTGAGACCTGTCCAGTATGGTTGGACCTCTGGCATAGCTCTCAACTTCCTCAGAGCACACAAGCCCCACAACCACGCCAAGGTAGTGCCTCATTATTAACAGTACATTAGTTGTACTAATGCTTGTAGAGCATTATTGTTGTGAGCCGCACCAAGCAGCAGTGTACTGGAGGGGCAGGGTATTAATATTTTAAATAAATAAATAAATAGAGTGCTCTTACCCACCTATCCCCTACTAAATCCTTGTATTGTGTTTCACTTTTAATTTCATCTGGGCACCTATTTGCAAAATTGTGAGAATATAATGAAGTACACTACAGGATTATTGTGATGCTCTTCCTGATGTAGTCCACAGAGTAGATATTGAGAAGTATATTGCCTATGAACATGGAGGTTCCATTCAGCTAACTTGGCTAATAGCTGTGGAATTTCCATAAATTTATTGAAAAGATTATTCTCAGTTTTCTAAGAGATACATGAACTTGGGTCCACTTTTGTCATTTAATTTTAATTTTGACAAACCTACTGCTAAACTGGTGTTAAACTATGGAACACAATCCTGTGTATGTTTAACAAGATAAATACGGGTGAAGTGGCTTAAACATTCTTGTGCACGCAATAGCTCATCAGCACTCCTAACACTAGCAAGAGAGTCTTAGTGTGAATGATGATGTGCATGATCTCTTTAGCGATCTATTCCCCTTGGGAATGGTGTGAGTAGGTCACTATAGTAGTGACACAGAGCATTGTTCACATGGAGCTTCTCCTGCCATTGCTATGAGCAATGATGGGCTAGTGAGTACTATGGAAGCAGCGAACCCATATCCCTCATAGATGTGTGGCTCACTGTGCAATATTTAAGTGGCTGCCTTAAAAAAAACACAAGAACACACACCTTCTGATTTAAGATGATAGGCTCCTATGATACGCATATGGAAGCAGCTCCTCTGGCTGCATTGGGAATCACATGCACAAAAGATGCAGTGCTGCATACACAGTTGTGTGGCATGGATTTCTGGATCAAGGCTCAAGGCTCCACACTGCATTCTCAACACTGGACCACGGTGGGAAGAGAGGGTGTATGTTCCCTAGCCAGCCTAACAGGCAATTGCAGTTTCAAAATGGCAGCACTGACCAGCACTGAGCAGCTGGGTAGGAACATAGGAACATAGAAAGCTGCTATATACCGAGTCAGACCATTGGTCTATCTAGCTCAGTATTGTCTTCACAGACTGGCAGCGGCTTCTCCAAGGTTGCAGGCAGGAATCTCTCACAGCCCTATCTTGGAGAAGCCAGGGAGGGAACTTGGAACCTTCTGCTCTTCCCAGAGCAGCTCCATCCCCTGTGGGGAATATCTTACAGTGCTCACACTTCTAGTCTTCCTTTCATATGCAATCAGGGTGGACCCTGCTTAGCTAAGGGGACAAGTCATGCTTACTACCACAAGACCAGCTCTCCTCTCATAGATACATGCCAGCAACCCATTGGTTTTTTGATCCATGCCTTAGTAATGTAGACAGACTAGCATGATCTCACAAGACCCCTAATCTAGTTTTTCCACTCTACTTTGACTGTAAGGAGGGAGTGAGAGATAAAGGAATAATGCGCGGAGGAGAAAAAATGCTGAATGATGGGCGGGGGGATGAATCAAAGCTTAAATATTTGTTGTATTCAAATTCTTACTTTCCTCTAATTTTAGCCTGCCATTTCTGAGGGTAGTCTCTGATCAGTTTTTTAAAATATATGCCTACATTCCAGTCCTGCTTTTCACCTGTACTCATCCTAATGCCCTACTCATAAAGATATGTGTAACTGCATCAGCACACAATATCATGGGGTGACATAACTATAACAACATCCTCAAGGGAGCAAGTGTGTCACAGCATGCTGAATGCCAGCTGTAATTATAGCCTTACATATGGCTTAACCTACAAGCAATATATGGATGAAACAATTGCATTCCTGCTTTATTCTGTGCCAGACTCTGAACAGATCTACTTAATCTATAGTCTTGCCACATCTGTTTGTTTATCAGATCCTTGTAGTGTTCTTACTAGGCTTTGTATGTACTCTTAATTCCTATTTGACACTTGTTGTCCAGTAAAAGAGTTAAGATTGCAAATGAATATGTGATTTTGTTGGTTGATATGCATGAGGAATTAGGGTCCCAATCCATAGACAGCTGAGTGACTATTGATGCCAAGTGCTATCTGATAGGATCAATTCCCTCTTGACATGTACATATATGACATTTCCTTACGCTATTTGTCCAAATTGCCTACTACTATATACTTTGACTGGCAACACTTCTTAGACAAAGGGTTTTTCCCAGCCTGAACACAATCATGTTAAGTGGAGATGTCAGGGAGGATTTGCAACTAGAATCTTCTGCCTACAGCAAGTGCTAGAGTTCTTTAAAATTACACATGGTGTGGAGAAAGTTGACAGGGAGAATTTCTCTCTCTCTCGCATAACACTAGAACCAGGGGCCATCCCATGAAACTGATTGCCAAGGAATTTAGGACCAACAAAAGGAAGCAGTTTTTCACACAACATATAATTAACCTGTGGAATTCTCTGCTTCAAGAGAAGAGCCAACAGCCGGGACAGCTTTAAGAGGAGTTTATATACATTCATGGAGGATAGATCTATCAATGGTTACTAGTCTGGTGGCTATACGTCGCCTCCAGTCTCAGGGGAAAGATGTATCTCAATACCAGTTGCAGGGGAGCAACAGCAGGAGAGAGGGTATGTCCTCAGCTCTTGCCTGTGGGCTTCCCAGAGGCATCTGGTGGGCCACTGTGTGAAATGGGATGCTGGGATAGATGGGCCTTGGGCCTGATCCAGCAGGGCTGTTCTTATGTTCATATGCTCTACTACCAGTGAGCTCGCTCTCTCCTTCCTGAAATACATGCAGCTACTTAATCTGACAAAGAGCCATCTAATCCACTGTTGTCTTCTATGCATAGTAGGGGCTCACCAACATCATAGGCAACTGCTATTTTCTAGCCTTCCTGCCTGTGATCCTTTTGTGGCAGGAGTCCCAGAGATTGAACTTGGGACTTTATGCATGCAAAGCATGTGCTCTGCCCCTGGGCCATGGGCCAACCCATTTTCTGCCACTAAGCTGTATGGACAAACACCTTCTGAGGCTAGAGAGTGAAAGGGGGACCTGAATTCTGCCTGTCAATCAGGTGATTGGCAGTTTCAGGAAAGACCATCACAACTGACCATACCAGTCTAGTACAGAACTGTCTGCACTGACTCTCACATGTTTTAGTTCTTTGAGCACATCCCTACTAGCAACTGAGTTTTATGCCACATGCACATTTCTGTGCTCATATAACATAACCATTAATTAAATCCATGTGTAGAAGCATGTTTTCATGTGTAGCTTATGGGTTAACATTCTGACATGCCATCACCATATAGCTTTAGAAAAATATGCCTCTGTTTCTTAACTATGTTGCTTTGCTTTGTCATCTCTTGCTTTGTGTTGAGACAATGGCCTCAGAATTCTAGTGTACTCTGGACTCTCTCTCACCCTCTTCTGTTCGGATCTTCATGGTGAAGACTGTACATAGACCTCTTAATTAATAGCTTCATACGGATCCCCATCCCTGCCCTGCCCTGCCCCCAGATGTATGGACCTCAGAGATATATAACAGGAATCACATACTGTATGTTTAATATGGAGAAGCCCTGTCATATGTACAGATACAGCAGCTAAAGCAGGACTCTGTGCATGACAAATGGGCAAAATTGGAAAGTTCTGCCTTGTTAAAGATAAGGAGACATACACATAGCACTGCGGCTGGCCAGTACAAGTCAGCACTGGCGTTAGGAGATGGGGCTTGCTCTGGTAGCTTTTAGAACACACAGGATGAACCAGCACTCATCACTGTAGAGGATAGGATGAAGCCCTTGATGTTCTCTGAGAGAATACCAAAGGCATTGCTTTACAACTGTGTTCAAATATGCATTGATAATTCATTTCTTCATCCACACCTCAGAAGTTTCCCAACAAAGACTGAATATAAAAGCAATGCAAATCCACTAGACTTTTAAGACTGTTGTTCATCTTTCTTTTAAAATATGTCACTTGAGAAAAGTACTTACATTGTGCTACCTTAGTTGATGATCTGCTGTTTTATTGTTACTGTATCCCAAATGACATTTTGTACTTTCACCCACTTGTTTTGGTATTAAAGTTAACTGTTCTTTAAGAGATCAAAGTTAATTATCACTAAGGAGATCATTTTACCGATCAACCTACTTCTGTAACCCCACTAATGCTAGCAGAAGCATTATGCTAATCAGTTGTTTAATTTGCATAAATTACTGGTAGAATTATATATTTTTTATCAACATGAAAGTCAATCTGTTGGCAAAAGCTCTTCAGAGGTAAAGAGAGGGAGAGTAAGGTTAAATTCAAGGGTCCATCAACAGAATTCAACACCAAAAATAACACAGTCCCAATTTTATATTTGCATTATGGAATGAAAAGTACAACTTACAGACTGTGAAACTGGTTTGGAAAGACTGAGATGAAAGATATTATTTCTTTAATATGCAAAATGTTCTACAATACTTACCCTAGTCATTGTCTGCACAATAATTAGAATTATACCATGGATATGTTACTAGAGCCAAGCTGTTTCATCCTCAAATTTGGGAGAAGGCAAAATTCAGAGTAGAAGGAATCAATTTTGAGGTGCCTTTCCCCCATCCACTCTGGTTGTGACAGCAGTGATTCTGTGGAACTCTTCTTGGCAAATGACTGACATGCATTTCTTCCCAGAACGCTCCAAGAGTGATGCTCTGTCAAGACATGGAGGTCATTCACACAATCAAAAACTGTTCTGCCCTGGTTTGGAAGCTGTGTGTGCTCCCAATTTTCACTTGTGTGGAAGCACGGTTAGAGGAAAACCTGGGTAGAAGTGATTGTGTGGAAGCAAGTTAGGTGGAAAAGCTACCCAGGTTTTCCTACTACCTTGCTTCCACACAATCACATCTACCCAGGTTTTCCTCTTATCTTTCTTCCACACAACTGAAAATTGGGAGCACACAGAGCAACCAAACCCGGGTAGAACACAGTTTTTGATTGTGTGAATGACCTCATACTTTTATTCTTAGGGGACTTCTGGGGAGGAAATGGCAGCTGACATTGGGCTGAAAAACTTCTCAGAATTTCCCAGCATCACTTTAAAAATGACTGAAATTGACTCCCTATTACTTTCACTGCTTGCAAATAGTTGGAGAAAGGACGATAGGGTTTGGGATCAGCCTTAGTTTTCAAGAAGTTCTCAGAAACATGAAATTCTCTCACATTCAGAAGAAAATTGAGATACTCCCATTTTATTTGAGGTCTCATCGTTTGGGACTTTGAACTCTACATAAGATTTACAATGTGAAACTGAACAATAACAAACCTTTAGCAGACCAAGCTAACCAATGCCAAACAGTTGTTCTCTCTTGCACGGTAGACATCAGTGTGACCATGTGGGCAAACAAGTCTTTCAGTATGAATTGTTCAAATGATCTTTCTTTTCCCCTAATACAATTTTTATTAATATTTACTATCCAGGGTTCCTTCAGATTTCACATGCACAACTCCTTGCATTTGATTTAAAGAGAGAAGTCTTATCTGAGGTATAAAATACTGAATGCTTCAAGAGGGAGGGGGAAATGTAGAATTTCTGGATGTTTGCATTTTACCTTTACTCATTTTGGTAGATCAATATGATCAATGACATGGAATCCATCTTTCTTTTCACTGACAACAAATCAAACTGTTAATAGGCCAATACAATCAAAGATTTTGAGGGAGGAAGCACAGTCATTACCATTCTCCTATACTAATGAGCCACATATTTAGGGATGGGGAGGACTGTTTAAGTACTTTATGGGAATATTTTTTTTCCCTTTCCCAGAGTATATACCCCCTAAATGTCATTTTTAAACATGAATCTTTCACAAAAGTTGTATGCTAGGGAACATTTCAAGAGTCTGCCAGTTCCTTAAATGTGGGCGGTCAATCCTCTTCTGGTAGTAACAGAACATGGATTGCTGGTTCATCTTCCCGCTGAGGCTGACCTCACTCTGGATGCAACTAAGAGCTTTGTTGAGAGAAAATCAACAAGGTATGATTATAAAACCCTGCCAGAACGCAACAAAGGCTTGTCTGATCTAGCTTCATAGACTTCAGGGGCGTAACTATAATAGGGCAAGGGGAGACAGTTGTCTGGGGGCCCACTGCCTTGGGCCCTCGCCCCAGAGGCAAGTCACATGACTGACTCCCCCAGCCGCGCACCCGCCCAGGCTTCCTTTAGTTGTGTTCATCCTCCGAAATTGATGTGAATGTGAAGACCTGGAGCTACCAGAACAGCATGTCTTTCTCTCGTAGCATTAAATGACTTGCATCGTCCACAATTTTAAAAACCTTTTTAAAAATAATTTAGGATGATGTTCTATTGTGGCACATATCACACACACACACACACACACACACACACACCCCTATATCTATATATCTATATCTATATCTATATCTATATCTAATCTATATCTAGAGAGAGAGAGAGAGAGAGAGAGAGAGAGAGAGAGAGAGAGAGAGAGAGAGAGAGAGAGAGAGATTTTACTATGCTTTTTGTTACCACTATTCAGCCTCATTTAAGATTTCTTTACTTCAGGAGCTGAGCTTCAGTGAGGGGGGGCCCATTTTAAAATCTTGTCTCTGGGCCCACTCCAACCTTGCTACGCCCCTGCTAGACTGGTTCCAATAAGAGCCATGGATTACTCTTTGAGGCATCAGCAGTTGCATCTGTTACTCAGAGATACTCCATTATTATTATTTATTAGATTTCTATTCCATCCTTCCTCCAAAGAGCATCATCCAAATGTGACATACAGATACCCACTTTTATCCTCACAACAGCTCTGTAAGAGAAGTTGTTACCATGCTTGCATGGATGCTTTTGCAAGTGGCAGGAAGTGTGAAGAAGTAGAATGGTGTATTCAGTGCAACATTCTTTTCCTTGTTGCTCCATTTCCCACCCTCTGCCTTTTAAAAAGGCAGGTGGCATGTATGTCAGAGCTGACTAATAATAATAACAGGGCTGTTCTCCTCCAACATAGAATTGAACAAATGCAATTTCATGACACTGCCTCAATGATTTCCAGTGGAACTGCTTTTGCGCATTTCTTAGTCTCAGTAAAACAATCCTGTTCCACAACAATGCAGGTGGTATTTGAGACACATGCAGCAGCATGGGCGGTGCTGAACTGCCTGCGTTTTGTTGTGCCGTATGTGGGCCCGTGTGTGCATTGCACTCTGTTAACTATAGGGGTGGGCCATGTCACCTCAGATGCGGTGAGGGGGCAACTTGGGCCAGGCCTGTCCATGAATGTGTCTAATCCTTGTAAAAACAACCACCATCTAATCTAATGGTCTTTATATCACTTGAGAACCACAGGAAAAAGCAATGTGAATGGCATTCCTTTGGCAAGCAACAGAGGTAGACAAATGTGAACTTGGCTGTTGGAGTAGACTAGTAAGCAACATTAGGCATGGGTCAGGCTTGGGTGGGGGGAATGGGGCTCCAGCTGCATAACTGGATGAATGTAGGAGATGCTAGTAGGTTTGAACAAGAAATACCACCGGCTCAAAATTGGTCAAGGATAGGCTACGAAACCCAGGAATCCAATGACTGAGTATGAAGGAAGTGCTCCTAAAGCTGTCTAACTTGGGAGGAGAGGGTAGGCATAGGACAGAATAGGAATTTCATCAGGAATTTCGCTCAGCTCTGGAACCATGATTTGTTGTGCAGGTGAAAAAGAGAAACACCAGCAAGTCACCCTGATCAGATCTACAGTTTCACTCCACTTAATCCTTTCTGCATGGCCCATCAAGCAATGCTAACAGCATTGTCTCTGCCAGACAGGTCAAGCACTTTTGAAGAATTCGTGGGTACACAACGTTGCATGCGTGGATGATAAATATGATAAATAGTTCCCAGGCAGCATGATTACATAATGATAGCCACATTCATTCACTTGCCTATCAAAAGAACTGCATTAAAGTTTGAGCTTTCCTCCCTTGGGTCCCGAGAACACAGATGGAGTGTTAGTTTATAGTCTTTTTCACATTCTTCTCAACAGAGGGCTAAGTGCAGGGAGGTTAAACAGGAGTCCCTTTTGCTTTGTAATCCATTAGCTAATGGGTGTGTAAGCCCATTACTAAATTCTGTTTATTCCTTAACATCTTTAAGGAACACCTGCTGTGTGGAAGAACTCACCTGACAAATAAGAGTGATCGTTGAAATAAAATATATATTAAGAGCTGTTAGAAGTCTGCTTTGTATTGTTCAACACTTCAAAGGGCACAACTGGGATGTAAAGAAGAGCAAAGTGTTACATACTGACACATAGGGATCTGAGCATACTGATCAAAATATCACGACTGTGTGACTCAGGTTTTTTGTAGACTATGCAAGTTTATGTGTGTGGTACTCCAGATATGATTCCTTAGCCTTCAGAGCCTTCCTCTAGAGGTAAGGTTTGTTTGTTTGTTAACTTGTATACCGCCCAAACTTTCATCTCTGGGCGGTTAAGAAGGTTTACCTTCTTAAGGCCTCCCACAGCTCTTTGCAGCTCTTTACAGTATATAAATGCGAAATTAACCAATTTCAAGAAGGTGGCTTGTTGTTGGAGTGTAGAAACTATTCTGAAAAGAAACATTAGAATTCAAAACTTTCCACTTCGTCATGGTATCTATGTATCAAGTAAGCACAAAATAATTATTGTATTTCATTATGACTGAACTGTAACCCCATCCACAATTACATAGACTACACCCCACTAAACTTAGGCAGGATTACAGAAGGAAAGGAAAGGAAAGGAAAGGAAAGGAAAGGAAAGGAAAGGAAAGGAAAGGAAAGGAAAAAGAAAATCTGTATATACTTGTACTGCTAGCTATACAGTGATATATTAAGGAAGGATGTCAGTAGGCAGGCTGATGTCTTAGGTGCCGACTAGACAGCCAAACACATTTAGACTTTAAAGGGCTCTTGTTAATTTTATGTTTGTACAGCACCTTCTCTTATCAGTGCTTAATAATAAATATTATGATATCACACATGCATCTATTTATCTATCTATCTATTTATTATTTATGTGTTACATTTATATACTGCCCCATCCAAATGGCTCTGGGCAGTGCACAACAATAAAAATAAAACCCACAAATAAGTCTTTTAAAAAACAAACATTACAGAACAATTTAAAAACAGCATAAAACCATTAACAATTAAAACAGTTAAAAAACCCTGGCAGTGCAGGCCAAACAGATCGATCTTAAGGGCTCTCCTGAAAGCCAACAATGAATTCAAGCTACGGATTTCTGCTGGGAGTGCATTCCACAGCCCAGGAGCGGCTACAGAGAAGGTCTGCCTCTGAGTCGCCACCAGATGTACCAGTGGTAACTAGAAATGGACCTCCTCAGATGGCCTTAATGTGTGTTGGGGATCATGCAGAAGAAGGCACTCTCTAAGGCAACCTGGACCTAAGCCGTTCAGGGCTTTAAAGGTAATAACCAGCACTTTGTATTTTGCCCGGAAACATATCATCAGCCAGTGCAACTGTTTTAAAACAGTCATAATATGGGCTCTCCGGGTTGCCCCAGAGACCAGTCTGGCTGTCGCATTTTGAACTAACTGAAGTTTTCGAACTATGTACAAAGGCAGCCCCACATAGAGCACATTGCAATAATCAAGTCTGGAGGTTATCAGCTGAGGCACCACTGTTTTGAGGTCATCCTCTTCAAGGAATTGACACAGCTATCGAATCAACAGAAGCTGGTAGAAAGCACTCCTGACCATAGACTCCAAATGAGATAACTAGGGTGAGGCCTGGGTCCAGGATTACCCCCAAGCTGCATACCTGTTTCTTCCAGGGGAGTGTAACCCCATCCAGAACAGAAAGGTCTAACTCATCCCTCAAATTCTGAGCCCCCACAAAGAGCACCTCCATGTTGCTTGGATTCAGTTTCAATTTGCTATCCCCATCCAGCCCAATATTATTGTTTACACAGTCAGACAGGTGTTATTGACTGGTTTGTTTTATCCAGACATCGAGACCTTCCCAAGGACCTGGGATGGCTGAATTTTATTATCAGTTGTTTTGGAATTGCACCTCAGGCGCCAGTTACCACTGGGATAATTTTGGTCTTTTTCTGCCACAGCCTTTCAATTTCAATTTGTAGATCTTTGTATTTTGTGATTTTTTCCTATTTCTTTTTCTTCTATTCTGCTTTCCCCTGGTATTGCTATGTCGATTATTTTAACTTGTTTTTCTTTCTTCTTGACTACAGTTATATCTGGTGTATTGTGTGGCAGATGTTTGTCTGTTTGTCTAACCCCTGCTAACTTGGCAAAGAGGCACCTTTTAATGTGGTGATTCTCTTTATTTAGCAGGAGGAGAGTAAATGGCCCTATCCACCCCCAGCACAGTACCTCCAGTGACTGTTGCTGGTGTCTATCTTATGTTTCTTTTTAGATGGTGAGCCCTTTGGGGACAGGGTTCCATCTTATTTGTTTATTTCTCTGTGTAAACTGCCTTGAGCCATTTTTGGAAGGGCGGTATAGAAATCGAATGAATGAATGAATGAATGAATGAATGTTTGTAGTGGAAGTCCCATAATATTTTTGCATCTTCATTTTCTACAACCTTTTCAATTTTATGGTCCCACCAATCTTTGGCTACAGGTAGTTTGTATTTTTTGCAGATGTTCCAGTGTATCATCCCTGCTACCTTGTCATGCCTTTGTTTGTAGTCAGTCTCTGCGATCTTTTTACAACAGCTGATTAGGTGGTCCACTGTTTCATCTGTTTCTTTACAAAGGCGGCACTTGCTGTTTGTGGTTGATTTTTCAACATTTGCTCTTATTGCATTTGTTCTTAGTGCCTGTTCTTGTGCAGCCAGTATTAAACCCTCTGTTTCTTTCTTCAAGTTGCCATTCTTAAGCCGTTGCCAGATCTTGGTGATGTCTGATTTCCAGTTATATTGTGCAAATATTGACCATATTGTGCAAATATGGCTTGTATGGTGTTCCTGCCATTGAGTTTGGACTTTAGGATTTTTCTAACTCTCCTGATATATTCACTTCCAATTTTTCTTTTAACTTCATTATGCAATGTTATCCGCCTGGAGAATGTCCAAGTATTTGTAATGTTGTTATTATTATTACTGATAATAATTCCATTTCGATACCGCCCTTCCAAAATGGCTCAGGGTGGTTTACACAGAGAAATAATTTATAAATAAGATGGATCCCTGTCCCCAAAGGGCTCACAATCTAAAAAGAAACATAAGATAGACACCAGCAACAGTCACTGGAGTTACTGTGCTGGGGTGGATAGGGCCAGTTACTCTCCCCCTGCTAAATAAAGAGAATCACCAAATTAAAAGGTGCCTCTTTGCCAAGTTAGCAGGGTTGACTGTCTACATTACCACCTGTAGGCAGGCATTTAAGGAATGAATTCCATTTCCTCATGATGAGGATGACAAGGAGAAATAGATGTAGGTGTCATCAGCAAACTGATAACACCCAACACCAAATCTCACGCAGCACCAAACCTCACCCAGCAGTTTCACGTAGATATTAAAAAGCATTGATGACAGAATGGAGCCCTGAGTGGGTATGTATTGTTTTATGTATAAGAGGGGAGGACATCGTTGATACTATTATGTTTACTTATGGAAACTTTTGGCTGTGAGACTTGTTAGTTCTTATCTTATTGTTACAGAATTAATGTGTTCTCTGACAAAGGACCACCTGAAATGGGTTTAAGAATCCCGGGTTAACCCATAAGGACTTTCACAAGAACTCTCTCACAGGATCTTCTTCTATTTGGCAAGAAGTTTCAGCCTCTTTTGATGCTATATTTCCATACATGCATGCTCAGGCATCAGTATATCAACACCTCAACTTTATTTGGAAATTGTCATCTACATTGGAGCATTCATTATTCTACATATGGACTTATATACATTTATTTGTAGTAATTTCATGTGTATATTCACTCCTTGCTATATCGTTGTTTTATTATTAGAGTTTAAACATTTGGATACATACATGTGTAGAATTTTTGTCAGACCACTGGTACTTGTTCCAGTTTACTGGATTATGATTGATATGGTTTCATTCTAATATAGCATCTTGAATTTGTTTCACATATATTATTGCCTTCTTTCCTCCATATGAATTTCTGGTTACTTTTCCAGTATTAGTAGAGGTTCCGTTACCATTAGTTATTTCTTTAGTCTCTGAGCAATTACCTCTGCACAGTTTTTTGCATCTTATTTCTCCCATTTTGCGTGCATCCCACTTTTTTTTGCCACTGACTCCATATAACAGCTCCTATTTTGAGGAGCAACTGTCACCAAGCTCCACCATCTGGAATCTATCCAAGAGATAGGAGTGGAACCACTGCAAAGCCGTCTCCCCTATCCCCAACTCCCCCAGGCAATCCAGAAGGATACCATGGTTGATGGTCTTGAACGCCGCAAAGAGATCCCAAAGAACCAGCATAGTCACACTTCCTCTGCCTATTCCCCGGTAAAGATCATCCATCAGGCCAATCAAGGCTGTACACAAAGAACCTACTAAAAACTAGGACTGATTTAAGACAGAAGGAACAGAAATTAAATTCCTCAGAACCCGAGATAGCTCTGCTGAATGTGAACCTGCAGTCACAATGTGTGCAGACCAAAATCTTTTTATTGCTGCATGATAAACCTTCAAATGGGTCCTATGCTATATTCTGTCAAATTTGAGCAGAGTTCTCCTCCACTTGTGCTCCAGTCACCTACCTTGCTGCTTTAGCCCCCACAACTCCTCTGTATACCAAGGGGACGTTTTTGAAGCAGGTTGGAAGGGTTGCTTAATAGCATTCATGTCAACCGCCCTGGTGAGTGACCTATTCCAGGTTCCCACCAGGGCATCGACAGCATCACTGGCAGCACCAACATTAAAATCCTCCAAGGCTTTTTGGAATCCTACAGGATCCAGCAGCCTTTCCGGGCAGACCATCCTAATAGGTCCCATCCCTGCAGGGGTGGATTGTGGCTGTGAAACCAACCTTAACCAGGTAGTGGTCTGTCCAAAGACATTGGGGAAACCACAGGATCCCCCATCTGATCACCTCTGATCTGAACAAAAGACCAAATCGAGTGTGTGAGTTGGTTCAAAAACTAATTGGGATAGGCCCATAGTTGTCACGGCCCCTATGAAATCCTGAGTTGCACCAGACAAGCCAGCCCCAAAGTGAATATTGAAGTCCCACAACACCAAATGTCTGGGAGACTCCAACACCAACTCTGCAACCAGATCCGTCAACTCAGTTAGGGAGTCTATTGGGCAGCGGGGTGGATGGTACACCAACAGAATCCCCAATCTATCCCTAGTTCCCAGCCTTAGAAATACACACTCAGTATAAGTCAACTGTCTCACCATGTAAAGGAGATGGTATTCTTATGGACCACAGCGACTCCCCCACCCCCCCTGCTCACTTCCCCTAGCCTGCTCCACAACAGAGTAACCTGGTGGGAGAAGCTGGGCCCACACTGGACCACTTGCCTTCCCCAGCCTCAGCTCCCTCACCCGCAATCAAATCATGGACAATTTCAGTCTTATTCTGAACTGACCTGGCACTGCAGAGGAGCAAGGCCAGACTCTGTGGGTAGTTGGAGCTGCTCCCCTTGACCTGAGAGTAGACAGGGCAGCTGGAAGTGGAAACAGTTACTAAATTACTGATTTCCCTTACCAGCGCCAATTTTTCTATTCCCCACCACAATAGTAATAGCTGCACCGGAACCATCGGATACACCCCCTAGCTCCATCCCTCCCAAGAGAGCCCAAACACATACCTGCAGAGAGGCCTAACTCAGTCCAATAAAAATGGAGAACCAGGAAACTCCAGCCCAAACCTCCCATCCCATCTAATATAATCTCCCTCAGACCTCAGTCCCACCCCGAAGGCCTGGCACCAAAGGCCGGCTTCCTTTGGTGGCCGCCTACAGGCAGACCACCAGCCACACCAATGGCTATGCCTCAGGCACACCTTCTTGGTATAAATGCCTCCAAGAACTCAGCAGTCCCTCTTACAAGAAGTTCTTATAAGCCCTCTTATCTTGCATCCTCTGCTCACCTCCCTCCAAAGTATTTACTCTAAAGTATTCCTCTTAATGTCAACAATGTGCAGTATCAGTGTATTGAGGACTGTATCTGAAGGCTATTATCACAACCACATGACTCTGCTTGAGCTTTCCTGCAGCTTTGTGATATTTTGGATGCATTTTGCTAGGTTATCAATTGTCATGGGCCATCAGTAGCAGTGTTTTTTTTTTTGCAGGGATTTGCACATCAGCTTATTTCTCTTTAAAAGGCACCATTTGCTCAGTACTTCGGCTATTTGAGGACTCTGCCATACAAATACAGCATCAAACTTCCATCCCTTTTGTTGTGGCTATGGAATACAATAAAGGTTGGGTGTTGGGTGAAGGGATTTTTTGAAGACCAGTTCTATCAAGTTCTATCATTTTGTTTAACTTCCACCTGAAATTAAAGCTCTGATTGGGAAATAGTGCTTTACATTAATTTCTGCCTTTTAAAAATATCCTGTTATGCATGGATTCTCTTTTTAAATGTGTAAAAGATCATGCATAACACTGCCACCTTTCAGAAGAGTACTATACATTATAATTGCTGTTTAGACATTCGGTGCCATATTGTGTTTCATAGTTCATTTATATTGCAGCAAACATGCAATTATATTAAAAATCCAAGATGGCAGGAATTACCAGGCATAGAATGGGAATGTCTTAGTAACAATCTAGAAAAAGAAAAGCTGTGGCATCTTTCCAAGGTAGAAGCTTTAGTGAAATGTACGAATATGCACAAAATAGATTTTGCATTTTGTTTTGAGCTCGAAATGAAAAATGCTAGAAACATTTTGTCGAAACAGCGGTGAAGTCGGCTATTTCAATGAACATAGGAACATAGGAAGCTGCCATATACCGAGTCAGACCATTGGTCTATCTAGTTCAGTATTGTCTATCCAGACTGGCAGCAGCTTCTCCAAGGTTGCAGGCAGGAATCTCTCTCAGCCCTATCTTGGAGATGCCAGGGAGGGAACTTGGAACCTTCTGCTCTTCCCAGAGCAACTGCATCCCCTAAGGGGAATATCTTACAGTGCTCATACATCAAGTCTCCCATTCATATGCAACCGGGGTGGACCCTTCTTAGCTAAGGAGACAAGTCATGCTTGTGACCACAAGACCAGCTCTCCTCCTAGTGTTTCTCCTTCTGAGTGTTTCAAGCACCATTTGGGAGGGCTGTTTGTCTGGGGAAAGCTACCAATTGGAGTCAGCAGGTAGACCAGGTCTCCTCCACAGACTTAGTGTGTCAGCCCACCTTGGAGGCCCAGTTTACGCACCACATGGGGTGGGTAGACAAGGTCTCCGCCCCAGGCTTAGCACAGTGGCTTGCCTCAGAGGACTGGTCTACCCACCTCATGCAGCAGGTAGACCAATTATATGAGGCAGACCAATGCGCTAAGCCTGGTCTACTTGCCAACCCCTCAACTGGTAGACCAGCTCTCTCCAGAGAAACAGCCCTTCAAAATGGCACTCAAAATACTTTAAAGGTTTTGACTTGAAAAGGGGTCATTTTGTTTCAAGCTTGAAACAGACTCTTTATTTTTAGGGTGTTTTGGTTCAAGCTTGAAACACTCAAAACATTTTGCACATCCCTAGTGAAATGCCTTCAGTGGCTCCGCTCAGTTTTTGAGTGACTCTAAACAGGTTATCGCTAGCATAAGAGTCTGGCTAAGCATTACACTTACCACATGAGAGCAGTCCCAGCATTGGAGAGGTCTGCCTATTGACAGAATAGAGGGGATAAAAGTCATATACACCATGGAGAAGAAGCCACTGGCTGCCTTTCTCTGGCCATTGTTTATCTTCCTGTATATCTTTTCTTAGTGGCTATTTTCCCCTCCTTCTCTCCCTCCCAGTTCCTGTAGAAAAGTAGCTACTAAGGAGCTGTTTGCACCATCCTGCGTGCCTAGTAGAACCCTTCATTACATTTGCAATATACACAAAACTTGCATGTTGGAGATAGACACTTGCATGTTGGAGACAAATGTGCAGTCACATGCCAACTTCGACCCACCCTGTGAGGTCATCTCAGGTGGGCCTTCTCAGAGTTCTGGGCCCAGGGGAGGTACGTGGGGCCCGGGCTCATGGGAGGGCCTTCTCTGTTGCAGCCTCCTCCTTATGGAACACTCTGCCTCCTGAGAGTCATAATGCTCCCTCCCTTCAAGAAGCTCCTGAAAACCTATCTATTTTGCCAGGCTTTTAGTTTTAAACATGTGTGTGTTGGGGGGTCTTTTTATTTTGTCCTTTCCTTTTTTCCTTTTCTTTCTCTCCCCCCCCCCGTCTTCATTGTTGTTGTTTTAATTTATGTAAACCGCCTTGAGTCTAAGGAAGTCAGGTGGTTAATAAATTAGTTGGAATAAATAAATAAATAAATAAATAAATAAATAAATAAATAAATAAATAAATAAATAGTTGCAAGGTATGGGGCTGATATTCCATTTGTCTTGCCTCTGGGGGCATGAATGATGCTTTCTTTTGTTGTTGTTTTCCCTTTCAATTGACCATTTAATTTGCTATGGTAAAATTATATATTATATTAAATATTAACCCTGGTAAGAACAACATCACTCTTCATTCCATTTCCATTGTCAAAAGTCTTGCTAATGTGTTACTCTATGACTTTCTATCAAGAAGCAGGTTGCCTGGTTCTCTATATTTATGTTTGTGGGTTTCTTTGGTTGATTAAGCAATAAAATAAAGCAAAACAAAATCCTAAACAAGGAGATGCATCTGTAGCTCAGTGGTAGAGCATCTGCTTTGCATGCAGAAGGTCCCAGGTTCAAGCCCTGGCATCTCCAGGTAGGGCTGGGAAGGACTCCTGCCTGAAACCTTGGAGAGCCACTGCCAGTCCATGTATAGAAGACTGAGCTAGATGGACCAATGGACTGATTTCATATAAGGTAAGGCAGCTTCCTATGTTGCTGTGTAACCACCATTCTTTCTTAAATGAGCATGCTTGTTCACACATATCTAGGGAATAATTGAGATTACTTAGTTTTTGTGAAAGCGCTTTTTCTTTATGAATCTCTAAGGGGGAAGATGGCATAATCACCCCTTAACATGACTAAGGAATCTATTAATGATAAAGTGGATGCATTTATCATGCATGCACACGCGCACACATACCAGCCACTTCCGGTCTGATGCTGACTGGGGCGGCAAGAGGGTATGCTGCTGCCCTGTGCCAGCAATTTTGAGCACAGTGCCAGCGGGGGTAATGCAGCAGGGGGTCCTTGCTCCTTAAAGGTAACCCACCCCCTGGCCAAACTACCCGTCTGCCAATCTATGCACATCCCTACTCACTATACAGGTACTGAACACTGTTCAAACAGGTCACTAAGGTCAAATACAGATGAGCAGCACAAACATATAAGACAGTGTCCAAAGAGAGAATGCTCTGAGCTGAAGCTAGCAAGGAATGCTAAAAGCTTTTCCAGGTGTGTTCTAATAAAAAGGAAGAGTAAGGAAATGATAGGCCCGCTGCTCAGTAAGGATGGTGAAATGTTAATGGATCACAAAGAGAAGAAAGAATTACTCCACTCCTCTTTTTCCTATGTCTCCTCCCAAAAGCAGAACTGTGTGTAACCTCAAAGCAACTTGAATAATCAGAGTCAGGATTGCAGTTCAAGAATAGTTTTTCAGTTATTTATCTATCTACTAGGTATGCCTATAGAAGGACCCTGCGGGGTCCTCAAGAAAATTGCAGCATTGTCGGCGTAGAGCAGGGTGGAGATACTTCTTTCGGCCAGCTTGTGGGGATGGAAGTGTAGGTTCATTTGCCATCCTGAAGTTTCTACCGACTAGTGGTGGCCACTAGGTAACCACAGCACTCAAACAATTTGAGGCCAAGCCACTGGCACAATTACTCTACGGTACTGACCTGGGACCCCTCTCCAATTTTACCTCACTCAAATGAGTCCAGTCTAAATGGCTAATAGTGGCCCTACAAATGCCTTGCTGTTTCTCCAATGCTACCCTATGCCTGGAAACTGGTACAATAAGGGTTGAGACCAGAGTGTGGATAACTATTCTTACCCTCTGGCTTAAACTGTCCCTCAGCCCTTGGGGCCTGGCCTCTTTGGCCCTGCAGGACAATTTTCAATCCTCCTGGAAAAGTGTTGTCTGGACTAAAGTGGTGCTTCTGGGCTTTTCCACTTCTTTACTACTTGCTATGGGCTGTAACAAGGTGAAAACGGCCATCAAACAGAAGATACTAGACACTGAGTGCCAGGCTGACCTAGGCAGGGCTCCTAGCTTCCTGTCCTCAGAAAGACTTAGGTACTCTGTGTCTCTCCCACTGTGTACTTGACACAGTGGGAAATCCCAGGCCACAGAAGGCTCTTCACACTTCCCCGTTGTCATGGCCTCCCCTCAGCTGTTTTAGAAGGCAAATATAGAAAGATTCCAATCATGGAGATACTTTGCCCTTGTGACACTGGGGAGGTTGAAACCCCAGCACATGTACTCCTCTCTTGTCCCTTCTATAAAGACAGCCGTGCCAAGCTTATACTTCCGGTACTCCTCAAGTATCCTGGTTATTCAAACCAAGCCTACATCTGGATGTTGCTGTTGGATGAAGACTGGGCCGTCACGTGTAACACTGCCACGTTCTGCGCAGCAGCATGTAGGATCTGCTGGGCTCTGACTTCCAGTTTATAACCATGTATTAGCCCTGTATTGCTTTAACTACAGATTATTTTATCTGTCTGCTCAGTCCTCCCAGTTAGCTACGCTACTTTACATATTTTAGCCACTTCACTTTATACATATATTTTATATGTTTGACTCTTATGACTATAATCTAAGTGATTTTACAATTTTGCCTTTGCTCTTTTATCTACTTTAAGTTTTATAGTATTCTTCACAATTTTAGAATAGTAATTCTAAAGTAATATGACTTTACTGTTTTGTAATTTGATAATGATTCGTGCTCTATTGTTCTGTCTTATGCTGGTCTTAAACCATAATAAAGATGACTGATTGATCAAACATCATGTAATAATTTCCTCATAGTAAATGGCTACTTCAGGACAAATATCACTGACACAGGGCTGGTTCTCAAATGTCTGTACCTGATTTCTCATTTGTTCATCTCTCAGTGCTAGGTGATTGGCAGCTGAATGTGTCATGGTCCTGGAGCACGTAATTGTTAATAAATATAAGTTGTTCTCTTCCACTTCTGTAAAATGGCTGCTTGATATTTCTTACACATTCATCAGCGACACATGCAGATTCTGGACTGCTTCACAATACCACCTGAAAAGCAATTTTTAAATATCCATGACAACTATGGTCCCAAATGTAGATTAGCATTTGCTAACTGAACAAAAGCAATTTTTTTAAGTGGCGATTCTCTTTATTTAGCAGGGGGAGAGCAACTGGCCCTATTCATCCCCAGCACAGCATCCCTCCAGTGGCTATTACTGGTGTCTATTTTGTGTTTCTTTTTAAGATTGTGGAAAAAAAATACACACACACACATATATAAACCTCTTTGGAAACATTGGTTGAAAAATGGTATATAAATTTCATTGTATTCGTATACAAATGCAAATGGTGCAAAACAATTGTTTCAAGTCAGGGATTTGGTAGATTACTCAAATGATCATCAACTTGCTGCCTCAACTTTCAGTCCAGGATAACCATTCCAAGTCAGCATGACTGGAAAGTCCCTGTATGTTTTCTAGAAATAGGAAGCAATGGATTTCATAGATTAAGTGTCATCAAGTTGGTGTCTACTCTTAGCGACCACATAGATAGATTCTCTCCAGGATGATCTGTCTTCAACTTGGGTTTAAGGTGGCTTCTCAGTGGTGCATTCATTGCTGTTGTAATCGAGTCCATCCACCTTGCTGCTGGTTGTCCTTTTTCCTTCCACTCTTCCCAGCATTATGGACTTCTCAAGGGAGCTGGGTTTACACATACGTCTCTGAGGGAAGGTAGGATGCCTCCTAGTCTTAAGGAGGCAATTATTAGACCGCTTCTGAAGAAGCCTACCATGGATCCCTCAGAGCTGAGTAACTACAGGCCTGTCCTAAACCTTCTGTAGTTGGGCAAGGTAATTGAGAGGGTGGTGGCCTCCCAGCTCCAGACAGTCTTGGAGGAAACTGATTGTCTAGACCCATTTCAAACTGGTTTCCGGGCTGGCTATGAGGTGGAGACTGCCTTGGTTGGCTTGATGGATTATCTACAACTGGGAATTGACAGAGTAAGTGTGACTCTGTTGGTCCTTTTGGACCTCTTGGCAGCTTTCGATACTATCGACCATAGTGTCCTTCTGGAACGTCTGAGGGGTTTGGGAGAGGGGGGTACTGCTCTGCAGTGGTTCCGCTCCTACCTCTTGGGCAGGTTCCAGATGGTGTCCCTTGGAGACTGTTGTTCTTCAAAATCTGAACTTTTGTATGGTGTCCCTCAGGGCTCCGTATTGTCTCCGATGTTGTTTAACATCTGCATGAAACCGCTGGGAGAGATCAACAGGAGATTTGGTGCAGGGTGTTATCAGTATGCTGATGACACCCAAATCTATTTCTCCATGTCAGCATCATCGGGAGAGGGCATAACCTCCCTAAATGCATGCCTAGAATCGGTAATGGGCTGGATGAGGGATAACAAACTGAGACTGAATCCAGATAAGATGGAGGTACTCATTGTGCAGGGTTGAAACTTGAGAGACGATTTTGATCTGCCTCTTCTGGATGGGGTCACACTTCCCCAGAAGGAACAGGTACGCAGTCTGGGGGTGCTTCTGTATCCAAGTCTCTCCTTGGTGTCCCAGGTTGAGGCAGTGGCCAGAAGTGCCTTCTATCAGCTTCGGCTGATACGCCAGCTGCGTCCGTTTCTTGAGGTGAATGACCTCAAAACAGTGGTCCATTTGCTGGTAACCTCCAGACTGGATTACTGCAATGTGCTCTATGTGGGGTTGCCCTTGTACGTAGTCCGGAAACTACAGTTGGTCCAGAATGCAGCAGCCAGGCTGGTCTCTGGGTCATCTAGGAGAGACCATATTACTCCTGTATTGAAGGAGTTACACTGGCTACCGATATGTTTCCGGGCAAAATACAAGGTGTTGGTCATAACCTATAAAGCCCTAAACAGCTTGGGCCCTGGGTTTTTAAGAGAACGTCTTCTTCGTTATGAACTTCACCACCCATTGAGATCATCAGGAGAGGTCCGTCTGCATTTGCTACCGGCTCATCTGGTGGCTACTCAGGGACGGGCATTCTCCGTTGCTGACCCGAGGCTTTGGCATGCGCTCCCTTGTGAAATAAGAGCCTCCTCATCTCTGACAACTTTTAAAAAGTCTTTAAAGACACATCTGTTCACCCAGGCTTTTAACTGATATTGTTTTGTTTTAGTGCTGTTTTTAGAATATTGTTTTAAAACTTTTTAAATTGTTGTGTTTTAAATTTCTTGTTTTTGTTTTTAACTAATGTTTTAATATTGTTTTCATCTTGTTGTAAACCGCCCAGAGACGTAA
Organism: Hemicordylus capensis; assembly: GCF_027244095.1. Lineage (NCBI taxonomy): Eukaryota > Metazoa > Chordata > Lepidosauria > Squamata > Cordylidae > Hemicordylus > Hemicordylus capensis. The sequence goes on along the minus strand of NC_069658.1, from coordinate 334,066,467 downwards.
GTTTTGGGTGGTATAAAAATATGTTAAATAAATCAATAAATAATATAAATAATACAAACAAACAAACAAAATAATGTGTCCCAAGTATGATAGTTTGAGCCTGGCCATTTGTGCCTCGAGTGAAAATTCTGGATTGATTTGTTCTATGATCGATTTGTTTGTTTTCCTGGCTGCCCATGGTATCCTCAAAAGTCTTCTCCAGCACCAAAGTTCAAAAGCGTCAATACTTTTTCTATCTTGCATCTTCAAAGTCCAGCTTTCACATCACAAGTCACGGGGAAAACTATTGTCCAAACTGTTCTAATCTTTGTAGGTGTAGACACGTCACGGCATCTAAATATCCTTCCCAAGGCCTTCATTGCTACCCTACCAAGTGCTAGTCTGCGGCATATTTCTTGACTGCTGGATCCTTTACTGTTGACGGTTGATCCTAAAAGGCAGAAGCTATCCACCACTTCAATGTCTTCATTATCAATACTGAGGCTGGTTGCTGTACTAATTGTCATTAGTTTAGTCTTCTTTCCATTTAGTTGTAGTCCTATTTTTTCACTGTGCTCCTTGACTTTCATTACTAGAGCTTGCAGATCATCCTCATTCTCAGCTATCAGAGTAGTGTCATCAGCATTGCACAGGTTATTGATGTTTCTTCTTCCAACTTTAAAATCACGCTCATCTTCTTCCAATTCAGCTTCTCTCAGTATATGTTCAGCATATAAATTGAATAAAGAAGGAGAAAGTATACAGCCTTATCTTACTCCTTTGCCGATCTGGAACCAGTCTGTTTCACCATGTTCTGTCCGGACTGTGGCTTTCTGCCCTGTGTATAGGTTTCTCATGAGAACAATGAGATGTTCTGGGACACCCATTTTCCTAAGGATATTCCTGAACTTGACATGGTTGACACAATCAAAGGCTTTTCTGTAGTCAATAAAGCACATATTGATTTCTTTCTGGTATTCTTTGGCCTTCTGAATTACCCAGCATGCATCAGCAATAATGTCTCTTGTTCCTCAGACTTTGCTGAAACCAGCTTGAACATCTGGAATTTTCCCTTCCACATAGGGCTCTAATCTGCGTTGGATGGTCCTGAGCATTATTTTGCTAGCATGTGAAATTAAGGATATTGTGTGATGGTTTGTGCCATCTATTAAGTCTTCTTTCTTTTGTATGTGTATGTAGACTGATCTCTTCCAATTTGTTGGCCACTGTGTTGTTCTCCAAATTATGCTGGCATAGTTTGGTTAGAGCCTTGACTGATTCTTCTTCTGATGCCTGCCATATTTCTGTAGCTATTCCATCAGTTCCTGTAGCCTTCCAACTTGGTAATGTGCTGATCTAACTTCATTTCCCCATACTAGTGCTGATCTAACTTCATTTCCCCATACTAGAGGTTCTTGCAAATAGGGAATATCTTCTAGAGTATCTTGGATATTTATGTCCCTGCTGTACAGATTTTCAGTATACTCCTTCCATCACTGTTTGATCTTCTCTGAATCAGTTACTATCTGTCCTTTGGCATCCCTTAACATGCCAATTTGAGGTTGTAACCTCCTTCTGAGTTCAGATATCTTTTGGGGAAATTTCCTTGTTTTTCCATGTCTGTTTTCATCCTCAAGGTCTTTACAGATGTCATTGTAATACTGATCCTTGTCTCTTCTAACAGCTTTCTGAAATTCCCTATTAAATTCCTTCCTGAGGTCTGAGGTCTCCATTCCTGAGGAATGGAGCAATAGTTTAAAACCCAACATATTTTAAAAGTTCAGACATCATGGTAGACTGGCAGCTCCACTGAACTGCTGGTTCCCAAAGCATACCCATTAGCCTTATCCAGTGTCAGGACAGCTTTGCCAACATTAGTGTGAGTCTGCCAATGTTGGCATATTCTGCTTGCCATCCAGAAGCTGGCATCTGTCCCCCACTTCAAATCTTGGTTATGGATGTTAGCTTCTGGTCTACAAGTAGGGTAGACTATACTGACATTGGAGAGTTTGCGTGACACAGCCAAGGTCCCACTGGACAGCTGGGCTTGTGGGCATGTTCTGGGAACCTGCAGCTTGGCTGAACCACCGGTTCATCATGACATCTGAACCCACCCTATAGAAATAGTCCAGCCAAAGCTAATGCTACAATCATTTTCCAGGAAGTAATCAAATTGAGCACAGTGGGACTTAATTCTGGCATTTGCATACCGAAAATAAAGGTGGATTGGTGTTGGGGTTTTTTAGAACATTGGATGCCATTTTAAAATTGTTAAGATAAATTTAGGAAAAATTACACCAGACAAGAAAGATTTAAAGTGGCTTTTATATTCTATTCTAATGTTGCAATATAAAGTTCTAAAAACTGAGCTTTGTACTTAATGCATTTAATATTTGTGAAAATAGTAGCTGGCATCCTGACTAATGAAGCGTGTGTGCTTTAAGATACTGTGGGGGCACAATGGGACCACTTGTGTTACTCCCCTATTCCTCCTGTGTGTGCACTACTGCACAAGAGCCATTAGAGTCCCAAATGCTCCCTGTGCTCTGGAAGGGCTCTGCAAGACTGGAAAGATGCTGCTGAGTCTCTTGCTCAAAAGTGCACAAGCAGAGGGAATGTGGGAGTTCTGTGAGGGGCCCCATTGTGCCTGTGCAGTCTCTCAAAGCATGCAAAGGGGCAGCTCTTATCTATGGGTAAAGTGAGTGGCGTTCACCATAAATTTGTGTCAGCCACATTGTCCCTGCCTCCATTTTGTCTGCCTACTGCCTCCCTCTCTTATTCCCTGATGCTCTTGACTGAAGATGAAAAGCCCCAGATCTTTTAAAATATTAATATAAGGCAGGAGCCAATACGTATGCTCACTTTTGTTTTTGCAAAGTGGGTGGTCCTAGGACCACCTTATAACCCTATCAGAGATGAACTAGGCTGATTGACTCATCAGGCAGCCAATTAGAGTGCCCAAAGGGTGGGGAATTCTTTTTCTTAGCTACTCAGAAGAATCCAATCACCATTCAGTTAGAAAGCAGGTGGGCTGGCTGGCTGGCTGGAGGTTGGTGAGTCTGATCTTTTGCTGGCTTCTTTGTGTTTGTTTGGAGGGGAGGAATGCAGCCTCTGCTTTCTCTCCCTTGCTCTTTGATCTGATCTGTATGCAAAGAATTATGGCCCATTCCCCAAAATGGCATATCATAAAACATTGGAAAGCATGGCAAACTGTAAGACTGGACTAATTAGATTAGAAACTGGCATAAGCCAGAAAGTTCTTCTAGGGTATATGCATAGATTTCTCAGTCCAAACTTCTTTTCAGATAATTGCAGAAGTGGCTTTCCATGTGGGTGTGGTGTATGTAGAGAAGGAATGGATTCAGTTGGAAGGAAAATATTTTTTAAAATCTATTTGCTATGCAGAGCGCTAACCAGATTTTTCTCTGGATTGTGGCCAGTATCTGTAACATTAATATGTCCACTGGGGGTTATTGTTCACTGGACAAGGATTAAATAAGTGATCTCTATTTTTAAAAAACCATTTGTTACTTGCTAGGATGGACACCTAGGCTAAGTGGTGGGCACCCAAGGTGGGCTGAGAATGGCACCCACCTGTTCAGCAGTCATGGAGCATGGAGAGGGTGTCCCCATGCATCTTTGCTTTCCATGGTGTCCTCTAAGTTACAGGAGATTGTTCATAGCTGCAGCAAGCATCATTGAAAAATGATTTTTCTAATATTTATGTATGCATTTTTGAAATAGGCAGGCAGAGCTGCCCTTGTAATATCAGAATGCATTCGTTCTCCCCTTTTGCAGCTGGACTCTGCTTTACATGTGGCTTATATAGATTTATTTATGTTACATTTATAGCTTCTTCCAAGAAGCCCAGAGTGGTGCACATGGTTACATTTTTCCTCCCACCAGCCCTATGAGGAAGGTTATGCTGAGAGAGAAGTGACCGTCCCAGGGTCACCCAGTGAGTTTCATGGCTCATTGGGGATTCGAACTTGGATTTCCCTAGTCTAGTCCAGCACACTAACCACTGTACCACTCCTTGCTGTTATTTATTATTAGTAGTATTCATTTTAAAAATAATTTTAATTAAAGAACTGCCCTGGAGACTTCAGAATTCCTTTACTCTCCACAGAAGCAGTTTTTTTGTAGTTGCTCTATACTTTATTTGTGGCTTGTACAGTTCTTTTCCTTTGTATGTATGTGTTTGTGTTTTGATCCTGCCATGTTAGATACAAATCTAAACACTACTGTATTCCTGTTAAGCACTATAAAGCAACTGATGTTTTCCGTATTTCTCTGTATCTCTGCTGATTAGCAATTGAGATTTGTGTGCTTGTGTGTTTGTATTTTGATCTCACTTGGCTACAAATCTTCACCTTGCCAGTTATTGCTGAGGCACCCACCTAGTCCTGGCTCCACCTTCACAGCTGCCCACAATTGGCTTCACCTCTCACTACCAGTGGCTCCACCCATCACCTCCCCTGCCTAGTGCTAGGGATGTGCACAGACCATGGAGGCACGGTCCGTCATGGGGGAGGTGTTGCTTTAAGGGCAGGGGGTTGTACTTACCCCTCCCGCTGCTTTCCCCCCTCCGGTGCTACATTTTCAAGTAAAATCTTCAGGGTGGCAGGGGTCCTCCCTGCCGCCCCTGCCCCCTTGTTGCCTGCTAAAAGTGGAAGTAACTTCTGCGTCTACACCCACTGCCACCGCATGCACCAGGCTCATGGACTGAAGTTACTTCCGCTTTTAGCAGGCAACAAGGGGGCAGGGGCGGCAGGAAGGACCGCTGCCACCCCAAAGATTTTACTTGAAAATGGAGCGCTGGAAGGGGAAAAGTGGCGGGGGGGGGGTAAGTACAACCCACCCGCCCTTAAAGCAACACACACCCCCGTGACGGTCCGTCAGACTGCCTGACCAGCGAACCAGTTCACAGGCCTCTAACATGGCCTGCGAAACAGTTCATGCACATCCCTACAGTCTCCGCAGTCTCAGGAACCACAAGCCATCGTAATCAAGATGTCTGGCTTCCCCCGCACCCCCCAAATTTGGAATGTCTGAATTGAGATATTTCTTTCAAAGTTTAAAATATTTATGCTGTGGATGTTAAAAATTGTATTGTCTATTTTGTTTTTATATATTTTATGTTATCTTGAAAATATCAAATAAAACATTTTAAAAAAATTCTGAGTAAACATGCCTAGCATTGGGATGTCTCATTGATCTGAATGGTACTTTATCACTTTGCAACTGAAATAAATACATTTCACATGTTAGATAGTTCAACTCTTATTTTATTATAGATCAGTAATGATGCAGATAAATATTCTTATTAGAAAGCTGCTCTTCTATGTGCTGTGTTTCATGACCCTCTAAAGCACACATGGGATCCATGAAGTAGGACTTCCAATATTCTTCCATTTTGAGGAATTCACTGCATAAATCCTGGGATTATGCCTATGGATGTATGAAGCTGGTGTATGAATGTATGAAGCTGCCTCTATTTGGAGGCAGGCCTTTTGTCAATGACTCTTGGCACTGTTTGCTCTGACTGGCAGAAGCTGTCCTAGGTCTCAGGTCTTTCATAGTCTGCATGTGGTTCATGAGTTGACTCAGCAGCCTGTGCACAGCGTTGTGATGCACATGGCCACTGCACACCATGCTGACCATGCTAACACCATGCTGACCACACGCATAGCCACCATGCATGCACAGTAGCAATGTGTGTCCTGGTGCTGCATGTATGCTACTGAATCAGTGCAGCAGACATCCGTGGACTTCTGAGTGGTGCTGCGCCACAGCAGGAAAAGCAGTGGAGGAGCAAGTAAAGACCTGTTTTACTTGTCCTTAAAGGTCCTGCTCCCTGCCGCACTGAAATGATTCAGTGGGCCATGCCAAAGCAATTTGGCGCATCTCTACTGAATACACCAAATAGTTTCATGTACATCCCTACCAGGGACTGAACCTGAGAACTGAGAAAAAATGAACTCTACGACTGTGCAATACCCCCTCTCTGCATGCAAAGCTTTCCCTAATATTGAACACATTGGGCCATCCTCATGTATGGACTTCCACCAGACTTCTTGATATGCAAAACTGAGTTCCGAGTATGGAAATTCCTTCAGTGTGGTTAGTACAAGATGTCCGTCCCCCCCAGCAACGTATATCATAAGCAGCTCACAATGCTCCATTCCCATTTCTGCTGCTCCGCATTGTGAAACAGACTGATACAGAAGACAGAAGACATCCAGTCATTGTTGGCTTTCTCTCAACAGTTCTAGTTTTCTGCTGGCTTAGCAGAGCCCAGTGAATAAATACACGGCTAGGAGCTGTACTCACAGACAGGAAGTAACTTTAATTAAATATTGTGAAAGTTGAAAAGTTTTTACAGCTTGAATTTCTGCAAAAAAATTATAACAATCTCTACAGTAGTTAGTTTTCTCTAACAATAGAACTGTACAGTGTGTGTGTCTATTCCAAAAGGTTTAGTTAAGAAGGTGAAAGATTAGTAGACTCAGATGACTTCAGGTTTTCTATTTTTTTTTTTTTTTTTTAGATGAAGTCTGGTACAATGGAAAGGAGACAGGCATCCTTCACACAATCCACCAGCCAGTGTGAGGCTTCATTTTGTAAAGACTGAAACATGATCATTTCCACTTAAAGCCATATTCTGTAGAGAGTGGCATCTTTAAGAATTACGTAAAAGTCATAGGGTATGTTGCGGGTAAGGAGATTCTTAAATATAAATTTTCTTTTATCAGCGTACTATAAATAGCTCGAGAATGGAACAAATTCTACATATCACTAAAGGATCTTTGGGCATTGAAGGAAAGGAATACACATATACATTACTTCATTGGGGTTTCTATATAGGTGCAACTGTCTGAATGGGGTTCAGTGGAGGGCATCACTGGACAAAATATGGCTTTAAATTTGATTACATTGCAGTGTCATTGCTTACTATGTGAATTAGAATAAATGTAGTACAGAGAAGCAATACATTAATATTCCTTATATTTTCCAGTTTTTCTTATGTGTGAATGTGTTCTTACTGTTCCATGGGCAAAAACCTTATGGATTTTTTCTTCTTCTTTTGCTGCTCCCCCACCCCACACCCCTTCCCAAAAGATCACACAGTGACATCTGAGTGAATCTGTTGCAAAATTCATACAGGAAGCATGCACAGTTGCAGCATTGTTGCTTGTCTAGAAAAAAGTCACATTGTCTTAAGGTAACAAAACAGTTCTTTTGTGCTTTTCAAATTCCATTTTTTTCCTTAGAATGTTAGTGATGATTGACAGTTCTGGTGCGCAGTACAATGTACAAGTGAAATGAATATGATTTGCATTGTTAAGGCATCCAATCTGCTGGTTTATATTTATGTGAAAGACAGAGAAATATACAAGCAGACAAGAAAGAAAGTATTTTCAATGATTTCTATGAAGTTTCTCCCCATATTTAATGCACAAAAAATGCGTCACTCCAAAGGGGAGAGATTCCATGCATATTAATAGAGTAAAACAGCATTAGATTTTTTTTATAAGCCTCAAAAGCAAAGGATACTTTTTTTAAAAATCTACGTAACTAAATGCTACAAGAATAATATGCTACTTTTTGCCATATATTGGAGAAAAAAAACTTCTTAACTTACAAATAATACAAAAATAGACAATGGCTTCTGAGTGGAAATTAAACAAAAATGGAAGGCATGGTTTAAACAATTACTAAAAAACCCTATAAATGAATTGTATTAAAATCACATTTAAACAGCTAATACACCTGTGAGTGACCAAACAAATTAGCACTTTTCACATAGCAAACATACACAATAAAATAAACTGGGATGCTGCAGGAAAAAAAGCAATGTACAAATTCCAAAGATAAATACATTATTTATATGGATATTTTACAAAATCCTTCTTTTTTTAAAAAAAGCTTTTTTTTCTTTAATTCATTTTGCAAGCATGTGCAATCTTAAAGGTAGTGAGCTCATTTTGCAAAATATTCAGTAAATCTTGTGTGTGTGTTTGTGTTTGTGATTGCAAAACTGTCTTAAGACATTAAAATGTATAAATAGAACAATAAATTTGGCAAAGAAAAATCACCAAACTCACCCCCCAAAACTACAGTATGTATATCTACATACAAAACGAAATGGCAAGAGAAAAAGATCAGGTAACATCCTCAGAGGTTTGCTGCAACTAAAAACTAAGAGTTTTTCGAACATTCCCTCAGCAATGAGATCGAAGTTCCTGTGAGAACTTAATTTGCAACCTTCATATACTCTCCCAACCTTCATATACTCTCCATTTCCTCTACCTTTTTCATATTTTGATTTTCTATTTCAAAAAAGTGATTACCTGTTCCTTAAGATATTATGTTGCAAACTGAAAGGGCTTTACTGATACAAAAGCAATTGCAGCTTGAAACTGATGGATATGTCTGTGTGCAAGTGTGCTTCTGGGCCATCTCTGGGATGGCAGAATGACTCTAGACTGTGCCCCCCCAATCCCCAAAGAAAACCACAAATGAAAGCTAGGGAAGGTTTTTCGGTTATGCAAAAAATGTACTAAAGTGGCTCACTTTGTGCCTTTATCCTGTTGCATCAAATCACAAAGAGATTTGAATGTGTAGGCTGGATTAAACTGTACTTACGTAGTAAGGGAGGCCACTTCTTTGATATAAGCTAAAGATAGCCATGCTAGTCTAATTTCTGCAGTTTTAGCATTATATCCAGAGGCACTGGGTTTCCAAGGTAAAGGTGGGATATGCATGTCCTTAGCTATGCTTTTGCTAATTTTCTGTCTTGCATTATTTACACAATCACTTAAGTACAATGTTCTAAGAAACAGAGGGTAAAAAAAAAATCTCACTGCCTCATGTAGAGTTGGAATCCTAACACATACACACACACACACACACACACACATGCATGCAAGCACGCACACATACACACATACCAAAAATGCAAAACATCAGATGAGTGAACTGTCTCTGGATGAGTAAGACATATAAGCCCACCCTTATCTGGCATGACCATTACTCTTTCTAAGGAAAGAAAAACTGACAACTGCTAACTGGCATTTCTATTCTGATCCATACAAACTCCTTTTAAAAAAGTGTTGTTACCTTATTTCCATTTACACGGCTTTTAGAAAAGAGTCCTTATGAAAGAACAAGTGGGCCTTTAGTGCCCCTCCTCCCAGTATGATTTAAAAAACAAAAACAAAAAACAAGTGGTGGCTGAATTAAATCAAGCTTGGAAAACAAAATTGACATACAGTATGTGGATTTTCTTCATGACACAAAATAAATCTCTCACTCTCAAGTACTCTGGATGGACAGTTCAAATTAACACCTTGCACTTGCAGACTCTTGGTGAATTTCAGTATCACTTTGCAAGGATGGTGTTTTGTTTTGTTTTTCATTTTATTTTGCTTAAAAACTTTGCAGTTATTGTGAGATTCCTCTTTTTTCCCTTAAATTAAAAAAAAAAAAGGCCTGAGTTAAAAGTTCCACTCTGGGACTTGTGTCAGATTTTGTTCTGAAGCAGAATCCAACTTCTTCATTAGTAAAATCCGTCAAGGCAATTCTTCACATGGGGGGAACGATCATGCCAGATATAGCTGTTAAAAGGGAGAAAGTAGAGAGAGAAAATATGTATTAAGTTGCTTTGTTAAGGAGAACATTTGTTCCAAATATTTTCTAGCAGTTAATTGCCTGTGCTGGAGTTTAGATTTTTACATACCACACTGAAACCTTGGAAAGGAAAGGAAAATCTAAAGACAGTTATTCTAGAAGCACTTGTTTCAAAATGAGAACTCCAGAAAATCCAAGAAGTGCTTATGAAAATAAACCTCAGGGTGCAATCCTTAGCACATTTATTAGGAAACTAGTCCCATGTAAGCAATTAATTAAGGTCAATCTATAAGTTTCTATCCAAACTTGTTAAAATTAAAGCCACAACATTATAATGCTGAACAATTATTCCATTTGTTTCCAGCAAGTAAGGACCCTGTTCCTTTAGAAGGAAATAGGCTCACAAAAGAGGAGGCTGCACATGCATTTCTAGGACAAAAAGCTGATCCAGGAGCCAATAATCTGTTCAGATAGAAGACAGAAGACCAAATCCCTCCTCCATAAGAAAAGATTATTGGCAGTTCCAAATATGATCTATCTGGAGTTGCACATGCTCCATGATCAGGCTTTCAGTCCAGGGTGGAAGCACGTCAACAAGCCCTCCTTTGTAAATGTACTTTCTCTTATTGAATCAGAGATATTATGTGTTTTGACTGCTGAGGATTTTTTTTGGGGGGTGGGCTGTACATGCCCCTGTTGCAATATTGTAGTATGGAAGCTCTGGAATCTAGCCTACTGCCTGTAGGCTTTTTTTTTTTTTTTAAAGCTAAGCTCTAGCCCTTGTAGAAGTGGAGTTATGGAGCAAAATGTGTGGTCACTATTTTTCAAGTGTTTGGATTCTTTGGCGTATAATAACCTTTCTTCAGTGAATCCCTATGAGGATTCATTACACACCTTCATTTCTTCTATTCATTTTGACTGTCTTTGGACAGTGCCAGCTGTCAACTGCCATGTGCCAATTATACCCCGCCCCCCACCCGCAAGGCAGTGGTGTACTGCTCAGTTTATGTTCTAGGAATTTTATTAAGTGTTTAGACTCTTTGGTGTCTAATAACCTTTCCTCATAATGAATCCCTATGAGGATTAATTACACACCAAAGAATCTAAACACTTCAAAAATTCCTAAAATATAAACTGAGTACCCAGTGGCTTGTGGGTTCGGGGGTAGTTGGCACATAGCGCCCACCCCCACCTGCATAGCAGTGGGGTCAAAATGAACAGAAGAAATGAAGGTGTGTAATGAAGACACCAAAGAATCTAAACACTTTGAAAATTCCTTAATTTCCTTAATTAAATTCCGGAAAAAGCAAACTGAGTACCCCTCTGTGTGTGTGTGTGTGTGTGTGTGTGCGCGCACACACGCGGGGGGGGGGTTGATACATGGCAGTTGACAGTTGGCACTGTCCAATGACAGTCAAAATGAACAGAAGAAATGAAGATGTGCAATGAATCCTCATAAGGATTCATTATGATGAAAAGTTGCTATAGACCAAAGAATCCAAACACCTGAAATTAGTGACTGCACATTTTGCTCCATAACTCTATTTCTACAAGGGCTAGAGCTTAGCTTTTTAAAATAACATTAAAGCTGGGGATCCATGTTAGGGTTCGGATACAGTGGCTTCAAATTCCCCATTATTTCCTATGGTGAAAATATACAAAATCAGAAAAACCTAAAAAAAAAAAAAAATCCTAAAGATCAACCAAGTGCCCCACTGCCTTGAAATTTGGGGGGTAGGTGGCATCCAAGGGAACCTACACACCATTCAAATGTGGTGCCCCTAGGACTTTTATAATTGGACCAAATTGATCTGAATCTGAATCAAATAAAATCAAATCCAAATAAAATCTGGGGTGATTTCAGGGGACAGATTTGGACACAAAACAAATCAGGGGTGATTCAATTTGGGCACAAATCAAATTTTAAAAAAATCAATTTGTGCACATCTCTAAATTTAAGCCAATGTAACTTTACAATTGCATTGACCTGAACAGGCCGAAACTGGCTCATGTATAGTTATTCTAGTTAAGTCATCCGTGGAACAGCTTGCGCATTAGACCTAGCAGGATCCTTGAGGATAATCTAGTCTCACTCTTCCATTCAATATCAAAAATGACACATTGCAAGTAAACATAACATTGCAGCTGGAAGTCACATGTGGTTCTTAGTGATAGTTGCAACAAGACTGCCTCTTTAAAATGCCAGCTGCAGGGTTATTTGTGGAAGGAAATAAAATGAATACTGGTCTTTAGACTGATACACTTGATAGGCACATGATTTAAAACTGGAGCAGCCATCTCAGACATCTGGGCAAGTGATTTCTTGGGAAAGAACTCAGCCCCATGACTAGTTCTAATTCATTGTGCTTTAATTACAGCTGCAATAATTTGATAAGAACCAAGCCAAAGTGAAAGACTTGCAGACTTGCGGGGAGGAAGTGGGAGGGAATGTTTTCTCCACAAACATCACCATATGTGCAAGAATTACAAGACTAATCAGTAAGGGGAAGGCAGTTTAAGCAAACAGTGATGACTAAATTAAGTAAAACATGAGAAGACAAGACTACAAAATATATCTATGCAGTTATAGCTGGGCATCCTAAAGCTATGACCTGTTCCAGTAGCAAAATTGCTATACCCTTAAAAAAAAAAAAAAAGATCTCTCTCCTTCTAGGGGATTTTTAGAACAACAGATATCATTCTAAAGTTCTTTCAGATTTCTTGAATCTCTGCTAGAATAGTGGTCAGATGAAGAGTCTTTGGGAGAAAAGAAATCAAAGAGGCCCACAACTTTGGTCCTTCTGCAGATGTTGGACTACAGCTCCCATTGGTCCTGACTATTGGCCACTGTGGATCTAAATGATGGGAGCTGTAGTCCAAAAACAGCTGGAGGGCTGAAGTTGTGCAGTCCTGCCATAGGCTAAAGTTTGAATCATTTACTCTTCCGATTCCCATTTTGATAACTGAGCAACTGAATACTATAATTGAAAACCTTATAACAGCAGCAAAGATTGTTTTAGCTAGGAATTGGACAGCTGCTAATATGCCAAGAGTTTTGAAATTGCTGGGATATTTCCAAAAAGGAAATGTTTTGGGACATTTCTGTATGGAAAAGAAGTCATATAATTTGTGAACAAAGTAATTGTTTGAATGAAATGTGGAGACACAGAGACAGGTGCCTAAACCACCTTTCTGATGGGGGAATCCTCCAAGGCCCCACGTTCATCACATGGTGCCTTGTGGGATATGCGGAGGCCGGGAAAATGAGTGCCAGCCTCTGTTGCTCCTTGCAGCACTGGACGTGTGGCTTGAGCACTGAAAGGATAAAGAGGGATTGTCTGGGGGAAGATAGGTTGAACCCTGTCTCCCCTGCCCCATTGCCCATCTGGTCGTGTGAATGGGCTCATTATCTACTGCAACTTGGTTCCCCAGATTTTGGACCACAACTTCTGTTGTCCTCAACCACAATGGCCTTTGGCCTACAATTTCAATGTAATGAATCAGAAGTTGTTATTCTGAATGCTAGCTCACGAGCTTTTTTCTTAGACAGATGACTGCCTAATTGTCTAGAAGCCCATATAATGTTTTTGAATGTGGCATTATTGGCCCTGAAGTACTCTGAGAGGAGAAGCCATCAAGTGTCTTGTAAGATGGTTCCTTCACCTGAAGGGAAGTGGGGGCTAATGTGAGAGTGTACGCATCCTCCTTTCCCCTCCCATTGGTCAGAGATGTCTTATCGGTCAGTGAAAAGAAACAGCAGTTTCAGGCTAGGTATTGGAAGGACACAGACTGAATTTTGGTGTGGCTGGGATGAAGAATCTGGCAGACAGTTGAAGTACCTTGGGGTACTTTCTAGAGCTTATGTAACCTGTAACTGACTTGCAGGAGTGCTCTGATATTTCAATTTATCTAATGTTCAACCTGTATGTTTGTAAACAAACCAAATATTACAAAGACACCATATTCCTCCTCCAAAGGAAGCCACAATCCTAGCAGCATTGCTTGCATCCCTAGAACCTCTCACCATTAGGTGATAAATATGTTTAAAGCTTTAAACATATTTTCTTTCTTTTACATTGAAATGCCATGTAAACTGTGATTTCCTGAAAATAGATTTGATTTCACGTTTTAATAGCATACTGTGCCTTGGAGTTTTCACTGACACTTTCAGTATCACTGCTGACTCCATGCACGACTTTGACACATGTACAAGACCGATAATATACCCAGATTCTGTTGGGAGTTCTTTTACTAAAGGATTTTAAGACATTCCAGTGGCCCAAACAGCCAGAAGGTTGTTGTAGGTTTTGTAGCCTTTGACTTTGGGAGGTGGCCAGGTGTGGAAACAGAGTAGATTAGACTCAATGTCCCATGAAATTTATCAGCCTTTCGGCCGCTACATCTTTTTCCATGTAGGAGGTTGTTTTATAACTGCTTCCCTCATAAACACAAACCATATGAATGTAACAAAGGCTTTATTCCAGAAACAACTCCTTTTCTCCTTGTCCTCCCTTTTCTTTCTGACTTCACCCCCACACTCACTACAGGATCCCCATTGGGACAAACTTTCAAACAACAAAACACAAAAGATTACTAAATAGAATACAACAGTGGTCTTGACTTCCATTTTTTAATTTTTCTGGCCTTTTCTTTCATTGCTAAACTATCAACAAATGGTAATAACACACTTTTGCAGATTTTATGTACTGGATATTTGTGGTAAGCACATTAATTTTCTAAGCAAAGACTAGTTCTCCTTTTGAAAAGTTTAACATCTCACTGTTGATAAATGCAAGTGACTGTACCAATAGAAGTGAAATGGCATAAAATATAGCAGTGAAGAAGGTTTTTCAAAGAACAGCTATCATTATTATTATTACTGAAGAAGCCTAATACTTCTGAATTAAATTACAAGTCAAAAGGCAGAATGACATTCTGAATTTCTTCCTGCTTAAAAGGTTTCGTATTTCCATTCTACCAGGGCCTTATCATGCTACTTTTGTACTTTAAGTGCCGTGTGTAACAAGACCACCTAGGCTTTTTCCTGGTTCAATGTGCAATTGATTCTGAAGAGAGAAATATCACAGGGATTTTTTTTCTAGTTATGAGAGCAAAACCTGACAAAAGAAAGATTTTTTCTTTTTTAAAAGAATGAGTATTTCTCTCTCTCCATCACATTCGAGTTTATATGAGGATGCTCCACCAAAGAAAGAAAGAAAGAAAGAAAATGTGTACTTCATAACTTTACAAAACTGTGTGGCAAAACACACAAACACAAAGAAGCATGGCCGTTGTTCTAGTGAAGAGTTTGGTTGATATCTAATCTAAATAAATGAAGCCTGATTGCAATCTAAAGTAACCAGAAGCCCAGGAGAGATAAGTCACACACTCCTTACCCACAGCAGTTGAGTAAAGCAACCACATACACAACAGGCAATGCATTTTGCAGCATGCTTTTGGTGGTGTGAGATATCATAATGCTTAGGAGAAAATCTCTTTTAATCCATCACAAATATTCCACTCCATCCTCAAAATGACCTGTTTCATTCTCATCTATCTAGTTTCATTCTCATACTAGAAGGTAGAGTTCATATCAAAATTAGGATGAAAACTGGTGTCAGTAAGTTGTCTGAGCATCACAAATTGGGATGTGTGATCACGTGAAGTGTGTAGTGGTTAGTCAATAATCCCTCCTAGGAATGTGCATTATGCAATACCTGTCCTTTTATTTTCATGGACGCTGCTGCCTGTATGCTGGCATATGGGAGGAGAGCTGGTCTTCTGGTAGCAAACATGACTTGTCCCCTTAGCTAAGCAGGGTCCACCCTGGTTGCATTTGAATGGGAGACCACATGTGAGCACTGTAAGATATTCCCCTTAGGGGATGGAGCTGCTCTGGGAAGAGCATCTAGGTTCCATGTTCCCTCCCTGGCATCTCCAAGATAGGGCTGAGAGAGATTCCTGCCTACAACCTTGGAGAAGCTACTGCCAGTCTGTGTAGACAATATTGAGCAAGATGGAACAATGGTCTGACTTAATATATGCAGTTTCCTATGTTCCTATTTACAGTTTGGGAAATGTATCTCCAAAAGCAGATATGCAATTTTTGCAAAGCAGATAATTGCTGTGCATTTCAAGTGTATTACTATCCACAGTGGTGCACCCATATTCCTCACTGAAAAGCACAAACAACAGTATAAATTAATGCAGATTTTTATCACTGCTGTAATTGTAGAACTCTTTACCCATTAAGCTATCACTCCCACCCCACGCCGGATCAAACAATAGTGCCTGGCATGGGAAGCAGCCCTCCATTAACAGTAAGGACCTGCCAGGGCTGCTGCACAACTTTAAAAGGCAGCCCTGATGGCGTAATTAATTAATTAATAATTCGATTTCTATACCGCCCTTCCAAAAATGGCTCAGGGCGGTTTACAAAGAGAGATAACAAATAAATAAGATGGCTCCCTGTCCCCAAAGGGCTCACAATCTAAAACACAAGACAGACAGCAGCAACAGTCACTAGAGGTACTGTGCTGGGGGTGGATAGGGCCAGTTACTCTCCCCCTGCTAAATAAAGAGAATCACCACATTAAAAAGTGCCTCTTTGCCCAGTTAGCAGGCGTAGCAGTGGGGCTGCTGCAGAATGACCTAAAACTGCTTCTGGGCAGCAGCACAACCCCCTTCCATTGTGAAAGAGTGCTGTGCTGCTGTATAGAAGCACTTTAAAGTCATTCTGCAATTTGCACAGTAGAGCCAGCAGTTCCTCAATGTCAACGGAAGGCTGCTCATCATGTCAGCCACTAATCACAATCCTGCCTATTCAGAACACTTCTCTGCAACAGCAAGTAGGCATTTCATTTTGGGAATGAAAAGCTAGTCTGCAACCCCAATCCCTAGTTATGAGGCCAGTGTTTTAAAACGGGAAATTTAGAATTCCATGAACGATGAAAAAAGAGGCAACAATTTAAACATTACTAGCTCTTGCCCCTCTATATACCTTTGCTTACACCAAACAGAATGGATTGATGCAAATTCACTGAAAGGTTTATATTTGCCAGATGTCTATGTCACAATGAGAGTATCATTGCAAACCTATTGCAATTGGTTCTAGCACTACCAGGATAGGGTTGCCACCTGGAAGCCAGGCACAGGACATGGCCCTTTACATTTTCTACTCAAGCAGGAGACAGTGCAGCCTCAGCAGCTCCTGGCCTGTTCCCTTTATTGTCCTATTCTCTTCTCCTCCCCCCCCCCACCTGCTCTGGCAGGCAAGACTCCAGGTGTGCCACCCAGCAGGTGAGGAAGGGAGTCGATGGAGCTTCAGCTGCCTTTTCTCCCATTCTTGAGTGAGAGATTCAAAGGGCTGCCCGCTGTCCAGGTTGTGAGATGGCCACCCTAACCCATGCTTGTTAAGCAGGGTACATATGTCCACATGGCAGGGTCCACTTCTAAATGCATTTTTTCTAACATCACATTCACATTTAGCAATGTGTTTGACTGACACTCTATGGCAGCTATGTTTCTGCTTTTTATATACTGACACATGCTGTTTATAGTAGGAGGTCAAGATCTTTTTAACCAATGGGAGAGTTCTAACATCTCAGAATACTTTCCAATTTAAATTGTAAATCAAACTACCGGGAACATGCTAAGCAAGTTCATGAGATTTTATTTTCTTTAGGTGCTGTCTTCAAAGTACAGCACTCATTTTATTTTATTAATTCAGCACAAGTGAGGCTTGCATGGGAGTATGTACACAGGTATGAACACAATATATTATTACAGTGTACATATGCAATGTAGATTACATTCTTCCTTTCTTTCTGGTAAACTTTTTTTTTAAAGTACAGCTGCCATGCAAACTTCATTACAAGTGAGTCTTGCATGGGTGTATGTACATAACACATTACAGTGTACATATGCAGTGCATACTTCCTTTCTGAAAAAACAAAACACACAAAAGATCCTGTTTTATTCTCAGTATCTATGCTCTGAGTTTTTCAGCTTCTAGTATCGTGATTACATCATTGATTACTAATCATATATTATGTTAAAAGAGAGTTTTTCTAAATTAGAAAACACTTGCAAAATTTACAAAATTAATTCTTAATACAAACCTCAATTTCCAAATTAGATGAGAGAATCATATACAATGATACGTTATTTTAAAAAAATAGTGTCCAATGAACAGCACCCATCTCTCAAAAACCCTGACTGTACCTACTCCTTCTCTTGCTTTTGGATTGTAAGTTAGTTTAGTTTAGTCATCAAGGCAATAGCTGACAATTATTAAACTAATAACACAGATGGCGAATCATGTGTTGTTTTCATTATGCCACTACACACATTTTGGCAACAACACTTCACCACATTTAAGTCATCTGCTAAAAAAACCCCAAACCTCTAGGTAACCAAGTTTTTGGAAGAACATATCCAGTTACTTGTGCTTAAATTCTTTTTCCAAGAAGTACAGCATTCATTTTTCAGAATGGTAAATGCCTTTGTTTATGAATGAGCACTTTCCATTCTGCTGATACATGCTGGGGATATTCTTTCCTCTGTGACTGCAAGGCTTCTCACTCTTGGAGACTTATAACATGACTCGGACAGTCTTCAATACATTAGACACAACTGGGAAAGGTGATTCTTAAATACAGCACATGTGAAATGGCTTAAGGCAATGGAAAAGATTTTGTCTCCAGATTTTGTGAAATATATTATAGTCAGATAGAAGAGGGGAAGACCTCAGGTCCAGATGAAATACAGCATGCGTCAGTAACCCTTTCCACCTCTGGCGCGGTTTGTAGCAGCTGGTGATTATGAAAACCCTTCTTGTCTAAGTGAGCATGAAAATGTATACTACTCTCAGTGCTTTAGAGTGTGGTGCAGCAATTACAAGGGAGGCTTAAGCACAGTAGGGCAGCCGTACAACAGACCAAACCAGTGAATGGGAAATTCTGCTTGCATGCTGTATCTCATAGGTCTCAACGTTAAATGAATCTTCCACTCCCTGGGGCTGCAGCCCAGTGAACATATGAGGACTGGTTTTAGAATATACACATAACACAACACTCTTGTCATAAAATGTGGCATTGTGTGTGCATTTATTTTTGGAAAACTGATGCCCAGAAAAGTCAGGGAACCCAAGGATTAAAACTGTGCTGATAACATTTCACTAAATTTGAGTTTTGTGAATCTCCTCCCAATAGAAGCCAAGCAGGAAAACAGAATATATTCAAAAATTCACTCAGGGTAATAACTGACAGGGTAAAGCTTCCAAAGACAATTTTTGAATGCTCTGACATGCAAGAAATTCAGACAGTGACGTGCCAAACAGGAACAAATAATGGTAGATGTCATAATGCAGTTAGGATCTCATCACCTCCTTGCATGCAGTAGATCAGGAAAAAATCTGTAAGTATATTCTTATTAAAAATAGCATAGGTTGGATGTTAAAAGTGGTAATGCACAATCTTACACATGTTGGTGACATGTCTAAGAATCCCCCCTCTCTTTCTCTCTCTCTCTCTCACACACCCTTCCCTCCAGCAAATCACATGGCATGATCACATAAGTGAACATCTCAAATGACTGCTTGAATTCACCTCATTTGACTCTTCCCATTTCCCTAGCTGATCCATGTTTTAATGTAGCATAGATTTATTTATTTATTTTAAAAATACAGCTATAATGAAAATAAAACAGCTTCCTGGCTCTGCCTATTAGGTGGATTAGGTAGTTGTCTGCTTTAGTGATTCAGCATGTGCAGATGAAATAGGCTCAAGCCAAAGCTTGCTATAAATCTTGCTGAATGCCTGACCAGGAATGGAGCCCTGTTTTCTTTTGAGGCTATCTTGCCCGTTTTGGAATGTCGCGACAACATAAAAGCCAGCAGGGTTTGATCATTCTTCAAGCAGGATTGGGACAGTGGAGGAAGATCACACTGAAAGTCTGGAGCTGTCATAGTAAGGGTGGAACCCTCTAAATTTAGCAGGTTGCGCCTAAGACATATGCACAGGTTGGAGATCCATATCCATGCAATTGTTCTGTATGTGAATTATGGAAAGGGGGTGGAGTAATACAGAAGGCATCAGCTACATTCTGTGGAATGACATACAACTGAAGATAGCCAACAGCTGAAGAGGTTTTCAAGGGGAGACTGTGTTGTTTGCAAGATAAATTAGCTTACACACAGTACATTAATCATGACGAGCTAATGTTATACAAGATAAAAAGATGGGAAACCTTGAAGAAGTGCACAGTGTGCCATATATATTTAGTAATTTGCTATCATCTGCAAACCAAGCTTTGCTGCGGTCTGTTTTCTGTAATGACCTGCATAGACGTTGCTGCTATTACTAAAAGATTTGCACAAGTGGACATGACAAAGGAAAAAGAACAAAAAAGGAAGGGAAGATTGACTGACGTACTTCAGGAGAAGGCCAGACCCTGGAGAGACCCTGCAGTGGAGTACTTGCTAGAGTCCACAAAAGACTGGTCTGATAAAAGACAACAACAAGGAATAAGAAAGGAAAGAAAGAGAAAGGCTGGTATTAGTAAGCTGCAATATCACTCAATTTTAAGCAAACACTCACACCATGCTTTTACAGACACAGCATCTCAGTTCAATAGGGCAATAAGAGCAGGTATGTTTTGCCAAGCAAGGCAATGAAGTTGGCTATTAGACACATAAGGAAACAATAGATCTTATTCTACATTGTAGACCATCAAGCTTTTACTTCCTAGTGACAAGACACAGCAAGACAAGATGCTATCAAATAGGAGCATGCCAGGATGGGCCTACCTTGCAGGCTATTCCCATTGGTGCTGGTACAGGTTGGGGGAGGAGAAGTCTGCGGTCTAACAACAGGGGCAAAAGCACTCTTCTGTTTCACCGCTGAGACCATGTTGGCTGGTGAGAAGGAGAAGATCCCAGAGGAGCTGCTACAATTAGAAGGGAGGCTAGTAGAGGAGGCCATTGTTGGGCTGGATGGCACAACTAGAGTGAAACAAGAACAGAAATTAAGCATGCTTATCAAGACTTCAAGCAGAAATGTCCAATGCATCTTCATTCAAGGCATGCTTAGGTGGTGCCCTGAGAGGTAAATATTTCATTATACAGTGGTCCCTCGACTTACAAACTACTCGACATAAGTATTTTTCGAGTTACAAACGGCAGTTTTAGATCCGGTTTTAGATGCGGTTTTTTCGACTTACAAATTTTTAGATGGGGTTTCCTCGACTTACAAATTTTTAGATGGGGTTTCCTCGACTTACAAATTTTACATGCGGTTTCCTTGACTTGCCTGCCTGTTTACTGCCTGTTTATTCTTGAAAAGAAATGTTCCTGTGCAGTTTGCAAGCCTTACTGGGGGTCTGGGTCTTTTTTCTAGGCTCCGGAACGCATTAATCCGTTCCCAATGCATTCCTATGGGAAACCGCTTTTCGACTTACGAATTTTTCGACTTACAAATGTGCATTCGGAACGGATTAATTTCGTAAGTAGAGGGACCACTGTAAAAATATCTGAAGACTGACATTACCTTCACAGTTTGGAGTTGCTCAGATATGTTCCTCCCCTCACTGCAAAGGTAATGTCCGAAGCACTGGATCATGTGGGAGGAGTCCCAAATATGGATCCTTCCTATATAAGCATGGCCCCAATTTCTGGGAGGAATTATGCTGCTGTGGAAAGAAGTCACATGGTGGACCCCTCACACGTGGTAGCAAGCGTGAATTGTCCCCTTTGCTAAGCAGGATCCACCCTGGTTTGCATTTGAATAGGAGACTATGTGTGAGCACTGCAAGATATTCCCCTTAGGGGATGGAGCCGCTCTAGGAAGAGCATCTACATGCTTGCATGCACAAAGTTCCAAGGTTCCTCCCGGGCATCTCCACACAGGGCTGGGAAAGACTCCTGCCTGTAACCTTGAAGAAGCTGCTCCCAGTCTGGGTAGACAATACTGATCTAGATGGACGAATGGTCTGACTCAGTATAAGGCAGCTTCCTAGTTGCTTATTACATAAGGATTCTGATATTACTTTTGAGGCACAGAAGAAAAGCTCTGCAGTGGCTACTGTTCTGTCAAAGGAACATCAGATGGGACCCAAGAAGACCTCATTACCACTGCTTTTGTGATAAGTATGACTGCTACAGGCGTAGAGCCAGACGAATGGTGGCCTGTGTCTGGTCACGCCTGGTGGCTCCTCTAGTCCCATGCATGACGGCATGGCTCGGGCTCCGGAGAACCATGAGCAAGCTCTCCCTGGGTCATTTCAGGCAGCATTTGTTGTCTGACAGACTTTATTTCCTTTTCTCTCCCTCCAGTGAGGGAGAGAAAAAGAAATAAATGCTGTCGGGCAGCAAGTGCTGCCTGAAATGACTGGAGGAGAGCTCACTCGGGCCAAAGGGGGCGTGACCTGGGCTCTGGGAGCTCCAAGTGAGCTCTGCCCCAGTCATTTCAGGCAGCACTTGCTGCCTGGTAGCATTTATTTCTTTCTCTCCTTCACTGCCTGAAATGACCGGTGGAGAGCTTGCTTGGGGCTCTCCAGAGCCTGGGCGTGGGTGGGGGAGAGCTCACTCGGGGTTCTCTGAAGCTCGAGGCCACACCCCCGTGTGCATGATATCATGCACATGAAGGCTTTCAACGGCCTTTTCCATTGGCGGACCAGGTTCTTTGAACCTGTTTGCACAATGGTGGCTCCCCCCCGGACTGCTATTGTGTCACAGTCCACAATGGGGCATTTTTGCTGCTCTCCCCATCCTCCTAAGTGCTCTTTTCCTCCAGAGATATGTCCCCGAGGGTTGTGCAGCTCTGCTACATCCCAATTCTGGATGTTAGTCCATGGGACTTACTTTTGAGTAAACACTTTTAAAATCACTTTTTAAAACTATCATTTTTGTTAATCATTTCAAAGACAGAAAGAAAGAAAACATGCATTTTTCTTCATCCTGTCAGTTATGCCAGCAAAAAACCCCTTTCTTGGTCATGAGATTTCTGGAAAAGACATAACAAACAGTGCAGAATCAGTAGCAGTGCACCACATCCCTCTACACTGACCCTACTGTGTCTGAAGCACCTGCTTTGTCCCATGGACAGTATCAGGCCACAGTCAGGTTATTCTGATGCTGGCACTACAGCTTTTTCATATATGTAAGAGTATATATACTTTTCTATTTCTAAGCAGCTTTATTAACTTCAGAGAGAAGTCCTTTAATTTTGAAAGGGACATAGAATTTTAGAAAATCCTGCTAGTGTCCTTTGTAAAGCAATTAATGTCTTCAGCTGACTTGTTCATCATCTGGGTTTAGAATGGCTCCCTTAACTTAAAATAGTGCCAAATTACTCCAAAATTATTGGCTTCTATGACTATGAAAAAAGAGAAGACCCATAAGGTGGCCAAATTATCCTTCCTTCCTTCCTTCCTTCCTTCCTTCCTTCCTTCCTTCCTTTATTTTTCATCTTGTTTGGAAGCTGTTTATGTTCAGGAGTAGTTTATGAATAATTAAATGGCAGGGGATTGAAAATTCAAATCAGCTGGGTTTTAGATTATTATTTTATTTGCATTTCTGTAGATAAAAATCACCCTCTTAGAATCTCTGTGTGAGAATCTGATACCATATTTGTGAACACTGAGGAAATCAATTAATGGAAATTAAATGTTCAAAGTTTCACAGTCTGACAGATACAATCTTAGTCTAAAGTCAGTCAGTATCTGCAAGCACTTGTTAAGGCAGAGCAATCAAAGCACCTAAATTGAATTGCTACTATACAGCAATTAGTTTATTGATTTAATTAAGAATGCCACCTTTCTAATTCTTGGGTCATGATTGAAACATTTTCCAATTGAACATATTTGCCATTAATGGGGCAGCAGAATTCACCAGGAAAATCCTCCTAAGGTTGTTAATAATAAAACAACAACAGGCATCACTTAAAAAGTGGCAAGATTCAAAAGGTTACTTTCTCTATGTTGTATTATTGTGAAACAATGCCTTCTTGAAGTATTTTTAATGAACCAGAATAACAAATCATGTTAGATTAACATTTCAAACTAAAAAAATTCTATCCCTTTGATTCAGTTTAATACTTTAGAGAGTTTTTATTATCATCAATTGTCATACTGCTATCAGAATGAAGAAGCTATTTCTGGTGGAGGATTCTGGAGCTGTGACATGTCAATCACGTAAAACTATTTTTTAAAGAAAAAATTAAGGTAAGAAAAAATTAAGTTTGAGATCCATTTAAAGTATAAAGCTGACATCCTGACTAATGAAGCTTGTCCAGTCCAAATTCCTAAGAGTAGTATTCCAAGTACTCTGCTGTGTCTCCCGTGCCAGTGTACAACTAGAGGCAGGCCTGGTGAAAGTGGAGGCCAGGGTATGGCTGTCTATACCCAATTTCTGGCAAAAACTATCCTTCTACCCAAAGAGCCTAGCTCCACTAACACTGGAGGATGGACACCATCCACATAGAAACAAATTCTGCTGGCAAAAGTACTGTATCATCACTTGGGCTCTCCCTGTTCCAACTACTTTCCCTGGGATACGAGCAGGCCAGGACATTTTTTTAAACAGCACATAGTAGACACAGAGAGCCAAACTGGCAGGCAGGGCCCCAAACCTCCCCATCACTGAAAACCTAAGGCATGTGGTGACACCCACTGCATAT
This sequence comes from Hemicordylus capensis, assembly GCF_027244095.1. NCBI lineage: Eukaryota > Metazoa > Chordata > Lepidosauria > Squamata > Cordylidae > Hemicordylus > Hemicordylus capensis. Next base: position 334,042,180 of record NC_069658.1, on the reverse strand, counting down.
GGTACAGAGATGGAGATCCCTAACCACAGAAGAGCTTTCACCCTGGCTTGCTGCAGTGCCCTCGCTTCAACTATGCTAGCTGGAAGATATAGGAAGATCCCTTTCCTGGAATGCTTGTGCCCCTGTGACACCAGGCATGTCCTCTTTCACTGCCTATTTCACCACCCTGAGACCTTGGGTTAGGGCGGTATAGAAATGTGTTAAATAAATAAATAAATAAATAAATATTTTATCGAGACATCTGCAGTACTCTCATCTTCCCACTACTTACAAGGTTGCCAGGCCATACAGGCCAGTTCTACGTATCATTACTACTTTCTGACTGCAACAACCCCTTCTTAACACATAATTCAGTGCGGCAAGTTCAGTGCAGCAGCATGTTATCACCTTCAAACTGTCTCTTCACAGATATAGTCTGTTTTTAACAATATAGCTGTTAATCTCTTAGATTCTATGTTTTTTATAGTTCTTAGTTTGATAGCAATATGATTTTAGTATTATCTTCTTCTGATTCTATAGACACTGTCTTCATAGCCCGCATAGGCATTGACTGTTTTTAAACTATACTTTTAAAGTTCTGCTTTTTATGTCAGTTTTTATATTTGCCTTATGCTGGTCAAGACCGTAACAAAGATATTGGTAGACTAATGAAGTCACTGTGGACGGACATTGTGCTGACACAAAGCTGTTACTTGCACTAAGTGGCATGGGGCTAAGGGGGATCCAGTGCTTTTGTAACACAAAGCTTGTTACACGCTACTTGTACTAAGTTTGGAGCTTGCTTTCCAGACTGGTCTCGTGCAACCGCAAGCATGCAAGCATGCTATAGCAAATATTTCTGCAGTGCACCAGCCATCACTGCCACTCTTTGCTCCTTCTCTCTCTGGCTGCTTCAGGCCCTCTGCCTGTTCAAAAGGCAGAGGGTGAGGACGTTGAAGGGGCAGAACATGATGAAACAAACTTCTGGCCACTCCAGCTTTTTGAAGAGGCAGAGGGCAGAATGCAGCCAGAAGGTGGTACAGGATCTGTGGCTCACACACACACACACACACCAGGAAGGGGGCTCATTTATTATTATTTTTTGCAACGGTTTGCAAGGATCAGACTGAGAGTTCCCAGTCCCACCCTTGCCAAGCCTTGCTGGGGTGGGGGAACTACTAGAAACCTCCCCTCCTCACTCAGAGACTTTGTAAGGGTCAAATCGGGAGCTCCTGGTCCGACCTTTCCAACATGTTTGCAAAGGCTTCACACAAGGAAGGGAGCTGCTGGAAACCTTCCCTCCTTGTGCAGAGCCCTTGCAAGTCCTATTGGGAGCACCCAATCTGACCTTTGCAAAGCCTTTGCAGAGGCTCAGGGAGACTGCTGAGAGCCTCCCCTTTGACAGAGCTCTGCTTCTAAACACTGCTAGACTTTGTTAAGGAGAACAGGGTGCTTGCTGGCAGCTTCTTCTCATTGCCCCCGGCCCCGCACTTGAGAAAGGTGGCCAGGATGGTGAGAAGAGACTTCCAGCAAGCAACTCCTTCCTCTCCTCCACCCCTCCCACCTTCAAACAAGCTTAAGAGGCAGCAGGTGAGGCAAGGTGACATTTTCACCTTCCCTCAGGCACCCAAATACCTTGGACTGCCCCTGGCATCTACTGTAAGAGGGAGCACAGGAACTGAATCCCAATTATCAAGATGCTTCAGAAAACATGACCCCAGCCCTATTCCAGAGAATCTTATGTGCAGAAGCAGTTTGCCTACATGATATTGCATAGGGTATTCAGGTATTCTCTGAAACAGTTAGTTAGCATGGTCTTCTCGAGTTGACTGTTCATGGGATAAGAGGCCTAGATTAAGCCTCTCAATCTTCCAAAATGTTGTTGACATTATCCAAGCTGAAAACAACAGTGCTGAGCAAGAGGGCATCACACTGATTTCGTGTGCAATTGTACATAATATGCTACTTCCACTATTCCCAATGGAAGCAGTACACAAAGTGCGATCACTCAAGAGGTCAGTAGTTCTTGTACTGCCCTCTTGCAATGCACCATCAACCACGTGTATTAGAGCACTACAGTGGGACAGATGATTATATGCCCCACATTACACTGCAGGACATGTAAGCCATTGTCTGTTTGGTTGGTGTCACCACCACATGGGCCCAAGTCATCAAGGGGAATTACTAGTCCTAAAGAGGATCTAAACATGGGCCACCATTCCTGGAATGGGGCATCTGATGCTAAGCATGTGCACAAAACCGGTTTGCCTGGTTCGGTTCAAATCCGAACCTGATTCAAACTGGACCAGGCATGTTTGGTTTTGCTACCTCAAATGGAGGGCCCGGCTTGGCTTGAATCTGAGCCAGTTCAGGCCCTGTTTGAAGGTGGTGGTGGTTGTTAAAATAGTCTAAAATAAGGAATGACTTACCGTCGCAGGCCATGTGTGGTCACGCAAATGGCCCTTGCACATGTGCGCTGGCCCCCCAAATGGCCACCATATGCACACAGAGGTACAAAACAGCCTTGGGAGACTTGGGGGGATATCGGCGGGGGAAGGGGAGCCCCCCCCCAAGGCTGCTGCAGCACCCCCCAAGGCCGCCACGGTCGCAGACGGAGGTAAATCATTCCTTATTTTAGACTATTTTAACACCCCCACCACCCTCAAACTGGGTCAAAACCCAAGAGTTTTGGTTCAACCTCAGACCAAACCAGGTCCAGCCCAGTTTGAGTGTGAATGCACATCCCTATCTGATGCTGCAACACTGCTAAAGCTAAGCAGGCATAGACAAGTCTGTTTCTTAATGGGAGAGCTTTGGAAGTCTCATAGAAGCAACGCTGAGCTTTTGAGCTATACATACATACATACATACATACATACATACATACATACATACATAAGAAGCCTAAAACAATGTATGGGTTCTGGATAGTACAAGTATATCCAGAATGTAGAAAATTATACCAGGAAATAAACAGACAAAATAATTTGAGTTTACTGCATACATATGTTACCAATAAAACCGCGTATACTAGTGAATAATAATAAATAAATAAATAATCATCAACAATGTTCAATATCAAACTGATTATCTAGACCTGTTTCAGACCAGCTTTCGGGCAAGCTATGGGGTGGAGACTGCCTTGGCCAGCCTGATGGATGATCTCCAATTAGGCATTGACAGAGGGAGTGTGACTCTGTTGGTCCTCTTGGATATCTTGGCAGCTTTCAATACCATCAACCATAGTATCCTGCAGAGTTGCCTGAGGGAGTTTGGACTGGCTGGCAACTTCCAGGCTAGACTCTGCAATGTGCTGTGTATGAGGCTGCCTTTGTGTGTAGTTCGGAAACTGCAATTGGTGCAGAATGCAGCAGCCAGATTGGTTTCTGGGGTTTCCCAAAGAGATCATATAGCACCAATTTTAAAAGAATTGTACTGGCTGCCAATATGTTTCCAAGCAAAATACACAATGCTGGTTATTACTTATAAAGCCATTAAAAGCTTAGGTCCAGGGTATTTAAGAGAGAGCCTTCTTTGACATGAACCCTACAGCTCACTGAGATCACATGGGGAGGTTCCGTTATGGATGCCACCAGCTCGTTTGGTGTGGAAGTGGGACCAGGCCTTCTCTGTGGCTGCCCCAGCGTTTTGGAATGTGCTCCCTGTCAGTATAAGAGCTTCACCATCTCTGCCTGCCTTTACAAAATCACTTAAGACACACCCATTTTCTCAGGTCTTTTGCTAAAACTATTTAAAAATGTTTTTTGTTAAAACTGTTTTTTTATATATTTTATGCTTTTAAAATTATTTTGTTTTAATTGAGTTTTATTTATTGTTTTGGGTTGTGTACACTGCCTTGAGATCAAGGTGTTAGGCAGTTTAAAAATGTAATAAATAAATGAATAAATGTGGATAGCAATAGTGATGCATTGCATTCAATAGGCTTGAAGGCCTGTGTGTTAGGGTTATGACAAAAACCCACCCCATTAAACTAAAACATGCAACATGCTGGATACATACTGGCATAAGGAGAATTGGCAGCAGATCCATTTAAGAAGGTTGGAGATCCACCTAAATTGGACATTCCAGCATTTCCGTAGCCATTCATGCTTGTCGTGACTGAGTTGTAGTTTGTCTGCTGTGGGGTAGTGCTTGGCACATAACCATGAGGCGACACACTGCTTGAGTTACGAGTAAAACCTGTTGCAGAAAGTAAACCAGGCATAACAGCTGTTTTTCCATGAGAAAGCTCCACCCAATTTCAAAACATCCCCAACTCTGCTATTCTAAAACTAAGCAAGGCTTCAGTAAAAATGCTTATCTGAGGGAAGAATGAGGGAATGGTCCATAAAATTCCATTTACAAACAGTTTATAAAGTGTCAAGAGCTTTTAAATAAGTATGAGTGTTATGGGTCATAGAGGACAGAATATGTTGCAAATATGTTAATAATACAACCTACTGGCCTGCTGCATTCTATCCTAACATTCTATAAAAGTTTCTTAGCCATGCATTCAACAACCAGTTAACCATTTGTGACTACTTCATAGTACCAAATAATGGACCTTTAAAGAATAGTGTACCGTCCCTGCTTGTTAAAACAGAGATTTGCTCAGATATTAAACCAGATCTAAAGTCTCAAATCTGAGGAAATAATACTGACACTCTTTGAGACCCAATTTCACTAGCTAATAGAAACATGGAGCATTTTAACACACAGTGCTTTTTTGTGATGGTATACCCAGGTACTAAGTATCGGCACCTTGTCCCACCTGGGATCGCAGTGGCAGGGAGGTCTTTCCTTCATACCCTGCAGGGAGATAAGGCATAGCCCTCCCCACTACTGCAATCCTAGGTGGGGAGTGAGTTTCCAAGTGGCGCACCGGGCGCTTTCAGCTCTTGGCCCCGCCCCCGTGTGTGCAACACCTGACGCTATGCTTGGAAACTCACTCCCTGCCAGGGATCACAGCAATGGGGAGGGTTTTGCAGGAAACCCTAGTCTGATTATGCCTGAATGGTTCCCTGAACCATTCAAACAGATAAGGTTGCAATGTGCACTTCTCTAATGAAAATAAGTATGCAAAAAAATTGCAAGATGGACTTTTATTAATCACTAGTATTTTTAAGCCCGTTAAAATAACGGGCGCCAGTTCCTTTTTTTGTTTTGTTTCCTTTATTCCTTCTCCCTCTCTCTTTCGCCCTCCTTTCCTTTTCTCTCTCTCTCTCTCTCTCTCTCTCTCTTTCACTCCTTCCTTTTCTCTCTCTCTTCCTCTGTTTCCTTTCCTTCCTTTCTTCTCTCTCCCTCTTCCTCTCTCTCCTTTCCTTCCTTTCTTCCACCTCTTCTCACTCCCATCTTTCTGTTTTCTTGCTCGTTTCCTCTTTTCTTTCTTTAACGGGCTCACTCTTTGGGGCTGGCTGCTCCTCCCTCCATTCTGTCTTTTTTTTGTCCTTCTCCCTCATTTCTTTCTCCTTTTTCTGCCTTCTTCCTTCCTTCCTTACTTCTCTCTTTCCTACTTTCCCTCCCTCCCTCCTTGTTTCTTTTGTGCTTTTCCTTCCCTTGTCTCTCTTTTCTCTCCTTCCTTCTTTTCTTCTTTCTATCTTTCTATTGTTATGTCTCCCTCCCTCACTCCTCCCCCCCGCTCTCTCTCTCTCTATCTATCTATCTTTGCCTTCCTCCCTCAGTCCCTGGCCCATGTTAGCTAGTAGTCTTTTGGTGCCGCCTATTTCTGCTTCCTCTGGCTTCACTTGCTCTTCACCGCGGGCGGCTGGGCGGCTGGGCCGAGAGTGCCGCCGGCGCCGCGGGCGGCTCAGTGGCCGGGCCGAGAGTGCGGCCGTCGCAGTGGGCGGCCGGGCGGAGAGTTCCGCTGCCGCCGCTGCCCAGAGTTCTCCCCGGTTCCCACTTTGCTGCTTGCTCGTCGCTGTGGGCGGCCGGGCGGAGAGTTCCGCTGCCGCCGCCGCCCAGTGTTCTCCCTGGTTCCCGCTTTGCCGCTTGCTCGTCGCTGTGGACGGGCAGGCGGAGAGTTCCACCGCTGGCGCCGCCAAGAGTTCTCCCCGGTTGCTTGCTCTCCCTCGAAGACAACATGGCTGCCCGTGTCCCTGCGGCCGTATCTTTCTCGGATGTTCTGAGCATGCGCTCCGCGCATGCTCAGAACGGCCGAGAAAGACATGGGCAGGGATACGGGCGGCCACTTTAGCTCTTTATTATAGAGGATGTGCAGTCTATTAAGCTCAGAGTTATTTGGTTACTCTCCATGTTAGGAAGGAAGGAAGGAAGGAAGGAAGGAAGGAAGGAAGGAAGGAAGGAAGGATCTGCTACCATTTGCCTGTAGAGAAAAATGTTCTTCATCTTCTTCTTACCCTGATTGGTGGCCTGTGAGGCTTCTGAGACATTGACTGCTAGCTGACCACTAAAGGAATTAACACCCATCATTCCTGCATGAACGGATGTGTTGCCAAGTGCTGGGAGTTGATTATGATTGCGAGGGACGCTGTAGAGTGCTTCTGCAATATCGGCTGCTCTTTTCAGGATTATTTCCTGGGGAAAGGAGTTGAGAGATGAAATAAAGTAATTAAGAGGCAATTTGCTCACTAGTTAATGAGACATACCAATGTAAGTGGTCATTCACTACCTCCCTCATAATACCTCCCTCATAACAATGGAATCAGACTGGCCTGATTTGAATGCTGGACAAGTGAATGATATGCTCTGATCCACTCAAATTATTAAAGGAAGTAAAAGCTGATCTGTGGTCCAGCCAGTCCATTGGTCTTGAATGATCTTTTGAAACGTTATTATGATCTAACTCAACATCAGACTTGTTTTTCTACAATACGTTTAATATGGGATTATATATGTCAGGAAAGCTGGGATATAAGTGCATATAATTTTTTTTAAATGTTCATGTCTGAACGAGCCATATGAATGTATTGCCACCCTGACACAGATGATGACAAAAACATAAACACTATTTTATACACAAGTATGAATCTTCATGTAGGAAAAGGTGAGGTGAGAAGCAGCCATGGGCTTTGCAATGAAAGTGTAGAATCACCTTTAAACAGTTAAGTAACAAGCTGACTTCATATATTTATTTTGGACTTCCTTTCTCTCTTTCTCTCCGTTTCTAATCATAAACCCTTATTTTTAGCTGTCTGCACAAAGCAGGGCAGGCCACTCCTTCATACTGCATAATAGCATATTAGTATAGATATATTTGGAAGTTCCAGAGAAGTAGAATTAGAAAGGAAAAGGCAATACTTAAGCATCTATCTTCAGTTTACTAATGGTTAAAATCAAGGACGTTATCCATAGATTCCAGTGAAACTGGGATCTCATCCAATAAGAACTATTTTTTTTATTCCAAAACTAAATAGCATACAAAGTACTACAAAGAGTACCCAAATGTCTCATTTATTTTATTTTACATATAGTTTAATGCTAAATATTGAAGGAACTAACCATATAATACTTGTGAAGAATAAATATATAAATAAATTCAATTTTAAGAATATAAATACATATAAAAATATAAAAGACTTATTTGTGTTCCCAACATTGGCTGATATCCAGACTAGCACTGTGCTATCACGCAAGGAGAGCAGGATGATTTTTATCCCCTTCCCTCTGAAACTCACTGTGTCTCCCAAAAATATGTCTCTGGGGGTCATGCAGCCCTCAGGGACATATTTTCAGGAGTCACAATGGGCCTCCGAGGGAACAGATTGCCAAAAATTTCCATTCCCCCCTCATGTGATGGCACAGTGTTAGTCTGGATGTCAGGCACAGCTGCACCTATGCAATGCTTGTCTGGATGTTAACCATAATGGCCTTCTCGTGTATTTGCCTTTCTCTCAAATGCTATATCATATCAGTATAATACAGTATTATACTGAGTAGGCTAGACTAGTAGCTTAGATGTTAGCAAGGCCAGACTTTATATTAGTGCCATTTAATGAAGAATACACTTACCTGGTTGTTATGTGGCATACCATAGAGTGCTTCCACCAAATCAGCTGCCCTTTTGAGTATTACTTCCTGTCAGGAGGGGGAAAGAGATGTGCTCCCTATGAGTTCAGTAAATTTTATATAGAAATCATTTTGTTGCATCCTCATACATTGCATTCTCAATTTTATTTGCTGGGCACAAGAGTATTAAAAGTATCAGTTCTTGGTGAACTCAGAATACTCTTAAATCATGAGTTCATCCAGTTCACACACAAGCTTAATAAAGTCAAAAGGTGAAACTTGTTTGTGCTGCAAAATAAAAATCTGTCACTCAGTTGTCTACTGTCTGCACTGTAAGCTACTCCTGGGTTTATTGCAGAATAAGCCCATAATCATTTACTAGATTACTACAATCAATGTCATTCAGAGCATGTTATGAATCTCTCCAGTGTGTTCGGTTCTTAATTCATATAATAGAAAGAGTGACCTTATCAGATAAACTACATTGTTAGGCTATCTCTTCAGTGCAGCAGATCTGATAACAATGTAATATCCTACTTCTTTGGCTCATCTTCCTTTGTCACAGGTGAGTGCCATAACTAGGTATGTAGACTGGCTGACAGCCTTACTAAATTCCCTAGAGGAAGCCATATTAGGAGAGTCCTTTAGGAGAGTAGAGCAGGTCTTGTGGTAGCAAGTATGAATTGTCCCCTTTGCTAAGCAGGGTCCACCCTGGTTGCATATGAATGGGAGACTTAATGTGTGAGCACTGTAAGGTATTCCCCTCAGGGGATGGAGCCACTCTGGGAAGAGCAGAAGGTTTCAGGTTCCCTCTCTGGCTTCTCCGAGATAGGGCTGAAAGAGATTCCTGCCTGCAACCTTAGAGAAGCTGCTGCCAGTCTGTGAAGACAATACTGAGCTAGAAAGACCAATGGTCTGACTCAGTATATGGCAGCTTCCTATGTTCCTATGTTTAGAGTAACTCCTAAGTAGTACAAGTGAGTATTTATTAAAGATCTCAGCCACTGGTTAAAATAAGGAGCTTGGACAAATGTCAGTACAGTAAAGAGACTTTTATAAGAATCCCCTACATAGAAGCACCATTTAGAACAAACAAGGAGTTGTGTCTGAATTTCCTTGCTTGCTCAGTGGTAGAGCCAGGGGTGTAGCTATAATTGAATGAATGGGTTCAAAGAACCCAGGCCCCTCAGCTACAGAGGGTCCCCAGCTCCACTCCTCACTATTTTCTTCATTATTTCCCACACTCCAAGGGACTGCCAGAGAGGGGGCGAACATGGGCCCCCTCTTCCTTTGCTACGACCCTAGGTAGAGCAGCTGCTTAGCATACAGAAGGCCCTAGATTCAATCCCACATATCTCAAGGAAGAGCTGAGAAAAATTCCTGCCTGACACCCTGGACAGCCACTGCCCGTCAGAGCCAATGATACTGAGCTAGATGGACCAGTCATCTGACTCAGTAGATGGCAGCTTTCTATGTCCCTGTCTATGCATATGTTTATCCCTGCTCTCTTCTCTAACTTTGTTGTATTTAGAACTCCTTTCTTTTTCCCTGCTCTTGAATGGAAACAGTTTAAACTGATATCTACTTAATACTGTGCTCCATTTTGTATTTTAATGTTTGCAGCATAAAAGAACCACACAAGGATACGCTGAATCCCAATATATTTTTGCAGGTGCCTTACAAAAATAGATGCAACATTTATCTACTGACTTTTGAACAAAGTTGGAAAGTTTAACTGATAATGTTTTTATACTCTACCTAGATTTTCTAACCAAAAGAAGCAGTAATGCTCAATTTTCATATACTATAGTCTCTGATCAGAAAATAGAGATATAATTGCATTCATTTTGCTGTCACCATAACCTCTTCAAAATCCTCGAACAACTCGTCAGATGACAAGCTTTTAGATGCATATTAGCATTTTTTCAATTTAAAATTCTCTACAATATACGATGAAATAGTTGTCATACTGCAGTAGGTACTTATGACATACATGATGTCCTAAAATTTAAAAATGAGATGGAGGGGTGATTTTTTTAACCTCCTCGTAAACATTTATCATTCCTTAAAATCACAGAGGTGAATTCCCTTCAGAATGCACATTTCAGTTATTTTCCACACATGTAGCCAGGTGCATTATATAATTGATGGATTCTGAATCAATACATTTGAAACTATGTCTGAAGAGATCGCTAGCTGCAGCCTTTGTCCTTTCTGTGCTGCTTGACCAAGGCACTGAATAATTTAAAAGGGTATGGACTGAATGCACACGATACCCATATGGAATCAGGCCATGCTGTTTTAGCCAAGGCACTTAGAATGTCAGTAGTCCTGTCTGCCTTGTAAAAGATTAAAATTCTAGAGCAGAAGAGAAGAGCTGCTTGTCAGATTTGACTTTTCCAGTCCACAGTAAACTAAAACACCTTGCCCAGGCAGTACAGTTTTCAAAATGTAAAACCATCATCAGTGAAATCAAAGTCAGGAACGTTAGGATCGAAATAGTTTCAGTACCAACTCTGAACTAAAAAAATCCCTTTGCTTCAAGTCTGTGTCATCATCGAGGTTGCAATTCATAACCCATTTACTCTGAAGCAGTTTAATTCACCTGAACAGATCTCCTCGGGGGGAAATGATTTGTGGACTGCAATCACACAGAATCTCGTGGTTGCTATGAAATATAAACTCTCATTCTTAAGAAATAAGCAATTACTTAATAGCAAAGCATATTGAATGTAAAAAAATAAAGAACCCTAGCCTTTCACATCACTTATTATTGGAGTATATTCATTAAGTGCCATTATAATTTGCTGGTAGGCAGTGTTTGGGATTGCTTTCATTTGTAAGAATGCAATGGCCTATACATTTAATGCTTTCTTATACAACACCTCCACATAATAAAATATTCCTTTTTGTTTTGTTTGTGTCATTTTAGGTTAGGCAAGGCATATGTCACACAAGAACTGCTTTGTTAGATAATTTTAAGCTTTTACTTTAAAGATGATCATAGTTTTGATATTCAGCCTAGCATTTGTAAAATGCATACACACACACAAAACATTTTCAGATTCCACTCTGTTACCATAGCTAATAATGTCATTACTTCAAATACAAAGCAACACCTAAAAGTCTTCTATAAGTCACTGCAACAGACCTTGCAAGGTGCTTGAATTGCGGTGACCAGAAAATTGTTCTCACCTCCATGTCATTATGCTCCTAGTGAACCAGCCCCCGAGCGTGTTTGTGTTCGGGATCTAATATATTGCCTTTCAATCAGAGCTGAGAGCCACTGAACACATAGACAGAACATGACGAGCAGGTCAGGAAAGCAATAAAGATTTTACAGAGCTGTCCAAGGTGCTAAATTTACTCAATAATGGGTTTGGCACCATAGTGTTAACCTCTCATTTACTACCAGTTTGAGAGACTAAATTGAAGTAGCTGACTTCATTTACCTCGAAATGTATATTTTATGACATTATGTAAGTAGATTGAAAGGGCACTGCAGTTTTAACAATTTAAGGGCTAAAGCATGTTTAAGATGAAGCCTGGTTATTTATTGTATATTGCACTTAAAGTATATGGAATATTAAAAATAAACTGATTAAATTTGTAAATGGTATTATAAGAAGGATAGCTAATATAAAAAGATCTATGTCTTTGAATATCGAAGTGATATTGTGCCTCTGGAAGAGTTCATAGAGAGAGGCACAGATACACAGAAAACCTTTTTCAACACAGAAGCCCATGCCCATAAGCAGATATTGGTGTAGTATAATTAAATGACATTAAGGCTATTCACATGCTCCCCACCGGGGCAGGGAGGGTGGTGGTGGGAAGGTAGGGTTCCATCTACCTTCCCGCCAGACGATCTGTGGTCTTTTCATGGGCACGCCATTGCACGTCCAGATGATCAGTGCTGATCCATGCAGCGTAGACTGCTGGGGGCCAGGACCCATCGTCCCAGCTTCTGGGAGTCCCACAATGCATTGCACAATGTGTTCAGGACATTGGGGGAGTCCCGCAAGAGTTGGGCACTCTAGGTGCCCGACTCTGTGTATGCTTGGGCTGCATGTAGCCTGAGCATAACACAACTCCGTACTGGGAGTAAAGGGTGCGTTCACACCCTCTAACCCAGGTAAAAGCCCGGGTACAAAACTCTGGCTTGTGGGGAATTCAGTGCTGGAAGCAGCCTCAATCCTGGTACTGCACATGAGGAGCCTGGGTAGGACTGCTCAAGTGCATAGCCTCATAGTTTGCTTTTATAACTTGTCTTCTTGGCTAAAGAACATTAGAAATGCTCACAAGTTTCAATCCTATAAACATTTCAGTGGGAATAGATCCCATTGAACTTAATGGGACTTCCTTCTGAGTAGGATTGCAGGGTAAAGAGTGTTGAGAATATATATACTATTTTAAAGTAACATTAAAGCATGTTCATTGAAACATCACAAGGCACAGGCTGATTTCAGTGCGCTTCAAAGAGTACTTGCTCATCACCCATCTATCTCTCTGTGAAGTCCATGGGACTAAATATTGTCCACATCCCTTTTTATCCAGTACATTAGGATTTAAGATGATTTGGTCATAACAACAAAGATAACTCATTCAGACTTTTTTTAAATGTTGAAGGTGGTAAGATAGAGGCATCATCCCATGGCTGCACACTCATTTCTTTCTTTCACTTTTGTCTGGTTGAACAGGTTTTGCCAATCTTTACAGTACAATGAAAAATCTACAAAGCTTGGACAGAGACACTGTGGGATGAATGTGTACACACAGCATAAGAATCCTGTCCCCTATCATGCTACCTTCATTATTAAAGAACTATCATTGGACTCTAGTCTCAAACCGCAGCTTCTTGCATTCTCAATTCAGCTGCAACAAATTATCTTAGAAGCTCAAAAAGCCAGTGAAACATATATTTGCAAATAGCACATACCTTTAGTATGCCGGCCTTGGGCCGAAATAAACAATACTACTACTACACATACCTTTAGGAGATATAGTGATGCCCTAGCCATGAAACACACCTGCTCCATTGAGCTCTATAGTCCTTGCTTTATGTGTAGGTAGTTGGCATGGCAAAGAAGATACTGAACACACAAACAGTCCCTTTCAAGAGCTGCTATCTAGATGAGATAGTATCTAGGTAACAAATGAAAGTAACTTGGTCAAGAACATAACATGGACCTGGGCAGATCAGTTTAAGTGCATGAACCCTTTCTTAAGGCAAGATCATAGCCTAAATTATTTCTGAAATATGAAAATATTCTTCCTTCTATTACACACTTTTTGGAAGAAATTTATTAAACAATCACAATCATAATATTGCTATTATCACAATTTTTCTCATATATTTATATCACAATCAGAATTTATTCAGAAACTTGTCAGGAAAGATTGACTCCTCAATAAATACTCTAAAGAAAACTCCCCCCATTTTAAACTGAAGCGCCCTGAGACCTTGGGTTGGGGTGGTATAAAAATGCACGAAATAAATAAATAAATAATATATAAACTCCATAGTGATAACTAGCTTTAGTTAAAATAAACAAAAGGACTCTTCTTGTAATTAGATTTAACAATATTTTTTGTTGCTTTTTGAAGAACAGTGAAAGAAGAAAGAGAATTCAAAACTTCTCCTTTTCTAGAAAACACACGTATCAAATGTTAGCTAGGCAGTCTGGAAACAGAAGTAGAAAGTGATCTCATCCCCTGTAAGTTCCATTCCTATTTTTAAAAATAAAATAATGCTTTCTTCCAAGAATCCATTGGGATTTTTGTCATGTGTTCCCAGGGAGCCAGTGCTTCAATTTCTTTCACTTCCTACATTATCTTTCCATACACAAAATGATGCACAGGGCCTCATGTAAAAGTGAAATGCGTTGTCTATTGTCTGAAGTACAACACTGATGTGTATAGAGGCTGACACCCAGACTAAATTACTCACGAGTAGCCCCACTGAAATTAATGGGACAAGGTAGTTATGTCTAACTTGCCCTATTAATTCAATGGCACTATTCATGAGTAATTTAATCTGAGTGTCAGTCAGAGTTATTACTGTGACAGGGATATTGTTGCAGTTTCAAGAATTCAGTTCATAGAAAGCCAGCATATACTTAAAGGTTCAATAGCCCAACTGTATTTCTTCACCCTTTCTGATGGATAATGCCATGGAAAAATCCATCAAAACCATGAATCTTGCCTTAAAATGAATTAGAGTCTCCTGTATAAATGTCTAATTCCTTGTTGGCTGTACTAGTTGTCTTCAGAATGAAAAGCATTTTCCACTAGAGTCAATTTTCTTCATGATGATTATATTCTGTTCCACTGTTTAGGAAGTTGTGCTACAACATTCTTGCTGACCTCTGCTTTCATATGGTGTTGGAATGGGTAAAAAGAACAATGAATGTGGACCTTGACTGACATCCTGACTAACAAAGTGCTTGCATAATGAGCAAATTGATGCTAGCACAATAAGATTGCATAGCTGCTCTAAAAAACCCCAAGGATTTGCACAACAGCACAGTTGCACAAACGTTCCATTTAAAACAAACAAGAAGTGCTGTATTTGCACCCTGTTGCACAAGCATGCTGCTTGCAGTAGTGCAGCACTAGTCTGGGATGCAAACTCCAGACTTAGCACAAACAGCTAGCACAACAGCTTTGCGCCAGCACTACTTCCTTCCACAAGTTCTCTGTTAGGATGTCAGCCCAAGTTTAACTGATGAAACTTCAAGGAATGAAGATTTGTTACAGGCAACATGTTTATCTTCCTTTCCAAGCAAGAGCTGTCCACTAGATATGAAGCTCATCAACCACCCATTGTGCCCTATTTAGTCCACTGAAGCACTGATATACTTATTGGGAAAAGCTGTTCTAGGAAATCACCAGGCATTTATCTTACATGTTGTCTCCATAGCATATCATCAGCTCTATTAGCACTGGAGTATAACAAAAGATAAGAAACTGAAAAAATTAATAATCTGCAGCAGAAATGCTTAATGAGAAGATGTCATTCATAATTCCCTTAGTTCCAACGTTAGCCCATAGGCTTGTTCTTTAAATTATTGTTTCATAAATGTTACAAACACATGCCCTGTTAAATTCTGAATATTTCTAAACAACCTGTAACTAGGGGTGTGAATGGAGCCGGCTGGCCAGTTTGAGTCTGAAGCAGACCCGAACTGGACCGGGCCAGTTCGGTCCAGCACCCCCTTGACACCCCCCGCCGGGTTCGGTTCGGTGAGGTTCTCAGACCTTTTACTAATTATTTTTAAAAATTTTAAAACTTACTCCTTCTGGGGGGCTTCTCTGAGGTGGCGGGGGGTCCAGGGGGATCCCCCTCCTCCCGCCAGCCTTCCCAAACTGAATCACTCCCAATTTGTGTGGGGTCCAAATATGCCCCAGAATCACACCAGATTTGATTTATACCTGAATTTTCTGAATCCAAAATGATTTGTTGCAAAAAAAGGGGTCCCGGGGCAATAGAGTGGGGTGGGTGGTAGTGCCCAATGGGTGAAAGCTGCCACCCACATTTCAAAGAAGTTGGGGTAAGGGGTGATTTTTAATATTTTTTTGAAGTTTGCGCATTGAATTCACTCTTACTCCTACCAGAGAATCTAATCTACTCTCAGAAGAACACCTAAGAAACAAGAAAACCCAGTGCTCAATGGGCTTCTGGGTTTGGGGGTAGTTGGCACCCTATGTGCACTACACTACCACTTGCTTTGGGCCACCCTGGTGCCCTCCAAGTGGAGTTATGGGGCTGCTGAAATTCCTCATTATTCCCTATGGGGGGAAAGCTTAAAGATGCACAAACTGCAGAAATTCTTCAAAAACCACCCTTTTCAACAACTTCTTTGAAATCTGGGTGGTAGCAGGCACACATTAGGGCACTACCACCTGAATCACTCTGCTGCCTCTGAAACCCCTTTTCTGCCCCAAATCTGCCCCAAAGACATGCCAACTTCAAAAATTCTTTTAAAATCACCACTTTGTCCAATTCCTTTGAAATCTGGGTGGTAGCTTCCTTGCTCCCATTGGGCACTACCACCTGCCACAATCCGCTCTGGGACACACTGGTGTGTCCCCCCCCCAGGATTTATAACTAAGGCTGCTGAAATCCCCTTTATTCTCTATGGGAAAAAGCCTAAAGACACGTAAAATTCAAAAATTCTTTAAAAATCACCCCTTTGCCCAATTTCGTTGAAATATGTGTGGTAGCTTCCTTGCATCCATTGGGAACTACCACCCAACGCACTTTGGACACAAAATGGAGGTCCAGATCTCTGAATTTTTCAGGTCTGAATCTGGGTTGATTTGTTTTGTACCCAAATCTGGGCAATTGAGGACACGGGTGATTTTGTTTTGGGCTACAAATCACTTGAATTGGCCAGATTCAGGTACAATTTTTTTGTACCTGAATCATTTCACACATCCCTAAAAATGGTTCAGTTTGGGCTTCTCCTGCCACAGCAGCCATTTTGGAGGCTGATGCTCCTGTGCAATGGGCCTCTACATGGCCTGGGTTGGGGAAAGGCCCGAATTGGTTGAAGAACACCTGAATGGGGCCATTTTTGAGAGAAGGAAGGCCAGCAGGTGAGGGGGGGCCTCCATGGACCCACCCGCACTGCCTTGGAGAAGCCCCCCCCCAGAAGGGGTAATTTTTAAAAATATATATTTTTAGTAAAAAGTCCACGAACCTACTGAATGGGCTGGGGTGGGGTGGGAGTTGGTCCGGGGTTGAGCTCCAGGGTGGTTCAGCTCGACCCTGAGCCTTCAAACCAAACTGGTTCAATTTTGAACCAGATCAGTTCTGAACCTGCTTGCACATCCCTACCTCTAACTTTGGAAAAAGTTAACTTTGGGAATTGTAGTTTAAAAGCTACAAAAATACACAGGCTACAAATGTGTATTTACTTATTTGTCAGAACGGTGACTAGTTTCTGGGACTAACTTCAAGTAAACATTACTAGCATTGGGCTGCAAAACTGTATTTATCAAGCTAATGCTAAATTTGTTTTGAGTAGGCAGGGGCATAACTAGGGCAAGGGGAGACAGTTGTCTGGGAGCCCACTGCCTGGGGGGGGGGCCGCAGAGGCAAGTCACATGACTGACTCCCTCAGCCACGCACCCGCCTGGGCTTCCTTAAGTTGTATACATCCTCCTAAACTGATGTGTCTGTTAAGACCTGGAGCTACCAGAACAGCATGTCTTTCTCTAGTACCATTAAATGACTTGCATTGTCCACAATTTACAAAACCTTTTAAAAAATAATTTAGGATGATGTTCTATTGTGGCACAAGATTTCCTTACTTCATGAGCTGAGCTGCAGTGAGGGGGGGTGCATTTTAAAATTTTGTCTCTGGGCCCACTCCAACCTTGCTACGGCCCTTTGAGTAGAGTTGCTCTTTTTACATTAAGACATGATTCAATTTGTTTTGTATTTGTGTTTTGTGTTTTAGAGGTTGGGTATGTATTTTGTTTATAGAATACGGCTATTCACATGACCAGGCAGGCAGCCAGGGGAGAAAGGAGGGTCCAACTCACCTTCCCCCCGATGATTGAAAAAATGCTGCTCGGAATGCAGCTTGTGCGCCCAGACAATCCACGCTGGTCCAAGCAGCATGGATCTCCAGAGACCAAGGCAATGAACCTCAGACTCCAGATTTCACACAATGCATTGAGGGATGCACCTTTCTCTGTGTAAGCTTGGGCTGCATGCTCAGGCTGAGCATACACACAGCCCTTTACCTGGGGTAGAGGGCATGCCAGCGCCCTTTAACCTAGGTAAACGCCTTGGTACAAAACCCGGGCTCGTGAAGGAAGAAGCACTGGGGTTGGCTTCAATCCTGGTGCTGCAGACAAGCAGCCCTATCAGGTAGGGCTTCTTTAACCTGGGTAGGACTGCTTGTGTGCATAGCTTTAATATTTTTGTGCAGTGTACGAAAGCAAATGAAACGCTGAAATCTTCTTTTATGATGGACTACCGCTGAAAGGCATCATCTCATACTGCGCAGGAGATGGCAATGGGTCCTCCTGTATTCTACCAAAGACAACCACAGAGCTCTGTGGGTGCCAGGAGTCGACACTGACTCAACGGCACACTTTACCTTTACTTTACCACAGCCCTGATTTTCCACTGGAAAGAACTATGTGGAGTGATACTTTATATGTCATCTATTTATATCTGGCACTTCTGCATGCATGAGCTCCTCCACTGATTTCACATGCACAAAATAATGTACATTCTGACTTCCTTCCTCTGTTACAGTGAACGAGGTTCCCCTTGCAGCTCCCTCTTCCTACATGGGAACATATGCCCAGGGCCTTTGGATGGATATGTGGCCAGAGCCTTTGGATGAATAGGGCAGTACATAAATGTAATTAATTAATTAATCGGATGTACACAGTTCTGCTAATCAAAGTGAATGGTAGAATACAGGTTGTCTCTCTGAATAGAATAATCCACATGTATTGACAGTCCAAAATATTGTAAAATTCAGAAGAAAAATCTACTCATCAGTGTCCAGTCTAGCAGAAGACATCTCCTTTCTATGCATCACTTACTCTACCTTCCACTGTACAGGTATGGATGAAATGCAGAGAGAGTAAAATGCAAAATTAGAAATAGTCAAGGTAATTCTTTATTTGCTTTTGGTGAACAAACTTCAAAAATTCTATGTGATACCTATACAAATTTATTACTGCTTTCAGTAAAAGGTTTTGCATAACAATTCAAAATGCAAAATATTTAAGACTGGGAAAAATTGGAAAAATACACAACTTGAGAAAGAAAACTTTAGCTTATATGTCCTGTGACATAACACAGGCATTGCAGAACTGCCTGTGCTGCTGTGGATCTCTGACACATGCAGTGATGGTGCTGCACAAGAGGACTTGAACCACTGAGTTCTTGTGCTATCACATATTGCACACTACTTCTATTGAGAATAATGGAAGCAGCCTGTGGTGAGCAATCAAGCCAGAGATGAGTAGTTCTTCTGGTACTGCCCCTGCGTGCAGCACTTTCACCACATATGTAAGAGACCCACAGCAGTGCAGGCATTTCTGAAATGCCTGCATTATGCTGTGGGACATGTAAGCCAAGAGGCAGCTAAAAGAACAAAGGGGTGTGGAGAAGGGCCTGCTGTTCCCATAACATCAATACAGAAAGAAGGTGGTTGCCACTCCTTCTCCTTTTGCTGTTAAAGCTCCTTTTAGCAGCTCATCATCTCAGCTGGGTTCTGCACCTCCTTTCGCCATCTCTGCTCTTGGTTTTTCTCTCCAGCTTGCCACAAGAGCACATGCTTGACAAGCTTGTGGTTTTAGGGGCTTCAAACATCCAAGTCCCAACAATATTCTGAAAACATGACACAATTCCAGCCCAAGTTGTCCATACGAAGACTGTTCTAGCATCCTGACATGTCATCCATACAGTGCCTGTTCCCACCTTGGCAGCTATACTTGTCTCCACCCTGATGAAGCTCCCTCCTCACAACATTATTTTGCAGACGAAACAAAAAAAATTCTCCCCACTACCCAGTTCTGAAGACATGATCTGGGAAATAAGCCTCACTTGGCTACTGAGGTCTCTCCAAGCAATAATGGTCTCAACAGTCTCTGTTCAAACTAAAGATCACAGCCTATGCCTAAGGCACTAACAAAAACATTCATGCATGACCTTGCCACCTGCTCCACTATGAGCCAAACTTATAAATAAAATATAGTAAGCAAATATGAGACAACAAAATCTTTGAGCACTGAAGGGTAAATGCATGCAGGCATCAAGCCACAAATATATTAGGAATCAATGAGAAAGACAGTTCTTGATCAAAAGGGTGATAATTTTATAACATAAAGGAGAAAATCACATTCACATTGAACAGAAGTAAATATTGGAAAGGAGACGAATCATTACAATACAGTACTTATTTTGAAAATACTTATTTCCACAGCAATTTGGCATTGCTTTGGCAAAATCGGTCTATGTTCATAGGAAATGGAGTGGGGACATACAGCTTTGCCACACACACATCCTTAACTCTGTAAATGGCAAAACCCACTTCACCCAGTGCTGGGAGTACCAAGGCAGGTTTAATGGCCTATACAAGAAGGTCAGGGCAAGGCAATAAAACAACACAAATAAAAGCAAAATAAAAACATTAAAATGATTTAAAATTTAACACAATGTTAAAAGCATAAATGCTTTTAATGTTTTAAAAAATGCATGTAATTTATACACTGAATGATCATTTTACACCAGGGATGATAACGTGGTGGCACACAGGGCTGGATCTGGCCCAAGGCAATTTTATCTGGCCCACAGCAGCCCTACCAAACTTTATCTGAAGTGTGGTAAAAATGTCCACAGTTTCAATTACAAGGAATAGACATTTGCTTTTGAAAGTTGTGAAAAGAGTAGAGATCAGGGGAGAAGCTATAATTGAGAGAATTATAGGGCCCCCCGCTCTACTCCCACCCCCATTTTCTCCATTTTCTCCCTCACTCTGAGGGGCTGCTGGAGAGAGGGGCAAACATGGGCCTCCTCTCCCCTAGCTACGCCCCAGTAGAGATTCCATACTTTAATGTCACAGCTCTTAATTTTAAGATGAAGACTTCATCCCATCATCCTTGAGCTCCAGAAATGAAAGCTGTTGTAATGTATTGGCTAAAGGTCTGAGCTACAAATCAGCATGTCCCCCATTCAAATCTATTCTCTTCTGTGAACTCCATTTTTGTCAGTCTCCCCTTTCCTCTGAAACTGACCGTGAGTCCCCAAGTGCAGCCCTCAGAGACATATTTTCAGGAGGCACAATGGACTTCAGAGAGAATGGACTTCAGGGGAGAGTGATAAAAACCACTTCTCCTCCACAGAACCAGTGCAGCTTTAGCAGCACCAGCACTTGTTGTATATAAAACCCTACATTTTCAGTTGAAAAAATGCAGTGAGAGATGAGCACAGTGTGGATAAAGTACAGTGCTCTGTGTGTGTCTTTTTTGAGGTTCAGCAATAAAAATCTTCTGGAATATAAATCTCAGATAAGAGAAGAGTCTTGTTAGAAGCTACATAACTGCTGGTTTTTAATAAGAGGAATAAAAGTCAAAAAGTAAAAAGCTGTGATTGTCTGACCTATGGTGATATTTTGCTACATTTTGCCCAGGATGAATGCATAAAAACGCTGAAACAAGGCCTGGAATAATGTTGGGATGCTTTCATATTAGAGTGTTTAAAAATGTTCTGTCATAACCCCTACAAATGAGTACATTCACTTACATTTTATCATTGGCATAATTTTTAAAAAGTCTCTGAGAAGGGGCATTCTCATTACAATAAAGGACCACTTCAGACCCAATTGAAATGAAAAGAAAGAGCACTGCTTACATCTAGATACCAAGTGGTAATTTCTAGGGAAGCATAAAATGCCAAATGTGTAACAATTATGTTTTATAACTCTGTGTTCAAAGGACTTAATAGTATTTTATTGCATAGAGAAGCTTCAGCTCAAGCAGGCCTATTTTACTGGAGTGTTCCCTGCCTTATGTTGTTAAAGCACTTCATCAACTTTCTTTCTTATTATCAGCAAGAGAAAGACGTGATTAATTTTTGAACACATCTAAGCAGCCCTAAAAATCTGGCAGTAACTAATTTCACTAAACAGATGTCTTGAGCAGTTACCCAAGTTGATAAATTAAATTTCCTCAGAAATATTGGGTGCATAAGTTACCTGATATTAGCCTCTCAAGAACCCTGCATTATGATAACTATTACCACATTTAATAATGACAGTTGTGTCTGTTCTCAGTGTTGACAGATAAGGGCCATTCTCTTATATGCATATATTAAAAACATTAGGGAAAGTAGTAAAAGAATACTAATTATTTTACCTGGACATTGGTCAGCTGAGAAACCACAAAAATGTTTACATTATATTCATTGCCTTCAGCCCTCTATTTTAAAAAATTATATGAACAGTGGAAGAAGATTTTCACCAACTATTATCTTCTAAGCCGCTTTACAATATGGCTTAGGATTTCTTTGGCAGTATAGACCATGATGGCTGAAATGAAAACCAAGACATGCTAAATGGGCCACATTTGTGCTCCTTTTTCTCTGGATACATATGTTAATCTATCAACCACATGCATTTCACCTACAATATCTAAATCTATCACCTAAAAGCATGAAGCCATCTCTTAGACATGGTGATAGCAGAAGTGAAGTACACACATCTTTGTTTTAAAAGACAGAAGGAGTTTGCTTGCTGTAGTACTTAGAAGATGTTACTGTCTAAAGGAGTTAGATCATTGTAAGCAAAATGATTGACTTTTACAACAGAAAGAAAAAAGGCTGTTATTGCCTTAATGAAAAAAAAATCAATGGATGTAAAATGAAGACAAGAGATTTTGTCTGAATTGCAGTTAATACTACTGAAGAACTATGGTTATTAGAAGGTCAACAAATAAATTAGTTCAAGTGCTATGAAATGAATGATTTGGCTTCAAATAGTATTGAGTGCAAATTGTTCACTGCCTATTAGACCAGGTAATTTTTACCCATGATGCCTCAGTTACAGTTCTATAAGCAATAATGCTGGTGTAAGAGGTGGTAGGTCGATTGGGTGACTTCTGAGAAGCTGGACTGGGACAGCTGACTTCACAGTGATGGATCACCAAGCTTGGTTTCAAAGTGGTCCCATTTCTTTCCTTCATTGGAACTATTATGAAAAGAACATTACTACATTCATTTGACCAAAATGGCCGAGTTATCAAGTGTCAGCCATCAAGCACAGATCGTGAAGCCCTCTTAGGAAAGAATTAGGATAATGGGAGCACATTGTTTCCTGCACGCTCTATTAAATGTCATCATGATGATAAGAATGAAGCTCTCTTTACTGCCCAGTTGGAGTGTGATGTGGGAATTATGCAAAGGGCATATTTCATCCGGGACACCAAGACTGTATATATCTTTGGAATTTGAAGCTTAAGCAGATAGCAGTGAAGCTGTACATTACTGTTCCTAAAGCACAGAGGTGGAACCACCATTGAGTGGATGGGTTCAAAGAACCCAGGCTGCCGCACTTCAGGAGCCATGCCTTGTGCCCCAGACACGCCCCCACATCTGACATCAGACGGGGGGGGAGTGATTTAGGTCCCAAACGGGGCCAGAAGAGCTGCTCCTGGCTGTGCAGCAAATGCAGCACTGATTTGGTCTTTTACTCTTATCAGGATGGTGTTCCATGGGTGGCCTCTGTTGCCAGATTTGGCTTTTTTAAAGCCAAATTTTGGGTTACGGCCCATTTGACTCACGAGTATACCCCTTAGGTTCTGGTCACACTGGGGGACTCCTGTGATTTCCCAGTTGTCATGGATGGACCTCCATCTGGTTAAGGTTGGGATTATAACCACTTCCCACCTCCACAGGGGCAAGGGGCCTATTAGAATGGTCCACCCGAAGAGGTTATTAGATCCAGCAGGAATCCAAGAAGTCTTGGAAGGATTTAATGTTGGTTTTGCCGGTAATCCTGTTGATGCCTTGGTTGAGAATTGGAACAACTTGCTCACCAGGGAAGTAGACACGATTGCTCCTGAGCATCCCCTCTGACCCGCTTCAAAATTGGCCCCTTGGTATACAGAAGATCTACAGGGGCTGAAGTGGCAAGGAAGGCGACTGGAGTGCGTGGAGAAAGACTCGACTCGAATCCGACAGATTACGACATAGAGCACACTTAAAGATCTATGCTCAGGCAATACATGCGGCAAAGAAGCAATTCTTTTCTGCCCGTATTGCTTCTGCGAGTTCACACTCGGCAGAGTTGTTCAGGGTGTGAGGGGGCTAGAATCTGCCCCACCAAAACCAGAATTTGGAAGCATAAGTCACCCGCTGAGATGTGTTTAATGAATTTTTCGCAGACAAAATTTCTCGGATTTGGGCCGACCTAGATGGAGACTCCAAAATTAATTTGATGTCTGAACTGGAGGTGTCTAACAATTCCTCTTATATGATTAGACTAGATCAATCTCAGTTTGTGACTCCTGAGGATGTGGACAAGCTGCTTGGATCAGTGAGGCCTACCACTTGTTCTTTTGACCCTTGCCCAACATGGCTTATTCTGTCTAGCAGGGAGGCTGTTGTAGGAGGCCTGGTAGAAATAATAAATGCTTCTCTGAGGGAGGGTAGGATGCCTCCTTGTCTTAAGGAGGCAATTATTAGACCTCTTCTAAAGAAGCCTGCACTAGATCCCTCAGAGTTGAGCAATTATAGGCCTGTCTCCAACCTCCCGTGGCTGGGCAAGGTAATTGAGAGGGTGGTGGCCTCCTAGCTCCAGATGGTCTTGGAGGAAACTGATTATCTAGACCCATTTCAAACTGGCTTTCGGGTGGGCTATGGGGTGGAGACTGCCTTGGTCGGCCTGATGGATGATCTCCAATTGGGAATTGACAGAGGAAGTGTGACTCTGTTGGTCCTTTTGGACCTCTTGGAGGCTTTCGATACTATCGACCATAGTATCCTTCTGGAGCGTCTGAGGGGGTTGGGGTTGGGAGGCACTGTTTTACAGTGGTTCTGCTCCTACCTCTCGGGCAGGTTCCAGATGGTGTCGATTGGAGACTGTTGCTCTTCAAAATCTGAGCTTAAGTATGGTGTCCCTCAAGGCTCCATACTCTCTCCAATGCTTTTTAACATCTACATTAAACCGCTGGGAGAGATCATCGGGGATTTGGAGCTGGGTGTTATCAGTACGCTCATGACACCCAGATCTACTTCTCCATGTCAACGTCTTCAGGAGCTGGCATATCCTCCCTAAATGCCTGCCTGGAAGCAGTAATGGGCTGGATGAGGGAGAATAAATTGAAACTGAATCCAGATAAGACGGAGGTACTTATTGTGTGGGGTCAGAACTCTATAGACGATTTTGATCTACCTGTTCTGGATGGGGTCATACTTCCCCCAAAGGAACAGGTCCGCAGTCTGGGAGTACTCCTGGATCCACACCTCTCCTTGGTTTCTCAGGTTGAGGCAGTGGCCAGGGGTGCTTTCTATCAGCTTTGGCTGATACGCCAGCTGCGTCTGTTTCTTGAGATCAACGACCTCAAAACAGTGGTACATTTGCTGGTAACCTCCAGACTTGACTTCTGTAATGTGCTCCATGTGGAGCTGCCTTTGTATGTAGTCCAGAAACTTCAGTTGGCTCAGAATGAGGCAGCCAGGTTGTTCTCTGGGTCATCTCGGAGAGACCACATTACTCCTTTGCTGATGGAGTTACACTGGCTGCCGATAGGTTTCCAGGCAAAATACAAAGTGCTAGTTATAACTTATAAAGCCCTAAACGGCTTAGGTCCTGGGTATTTAAGAGAGCGTCTTCTTCACTACGAACCCCACCGCCCACTGAAGTCATCTGAGGAGGTCCATCTCCAGTTACCGCCAACTCGTTTGGTGGTCACACAGAGACGGTCCTTCTCGGCTGCTGCCCCGAGATTGTGGAATGCGCTCCCTGCTGAGTTACGATCCTCCCCATCTCTGGCTATTTTTAAAAAAACATTTGAAAACCCTTCTTTTTACCCAATCCTTCTCAGTTTTTTAATTAAAAATACTGTTAATTTCATGGTTTTTAAATTATTGTATTGTTTTAACTTTTATATAGCAATAGCACTTACATTTATATACCGCTCTATAGCCAGAGCTCTCTAAGCGGTTTACAATGATTCAGCATATTGCCCCCAACATTCTGGGTACTCATTTTACCGACCTCGGAAGGATGGAAGGCTGAGTCAACCTTGAGCCCCTGGTCAGGATCGAACTTGTAACCTTCTGGTTACAGGGCGGCAGTTTTACCACTACGCCACCAGGGGCTCCTCCTTATATGTGTTATATGTTTAACTGTTTTAACTTTTATGTGTGTTTTAATTGTTGTTAGCCGCCCAGAGACATAAGTTTGGGTGGGGCATAAATTTAATAAATAAATAAATAAATAAATAAATAAATAAATAAATAAATAAATTTCTTATCCTGAATCCCATTTCACCGGAGAGAACAGAGTGTTAGACTAGAGGAGGGATGGCAAGATGGAGCCTGCGCATGATAAATGCTTGTGTAATTCCCACAAGTTTGAAGACACCTATGTCAAGAAGCTCCTATCTAGACTAGTAATTCCAAAAACCTAATTAGTAGACATCAGAGGATTGCAGTAGTTTTGCAGTGGATATTTTATATGGGAGACTGGTATGAAGTCCAAGGGATGACTTTAATTTAAGCAATGATACAAAAAATTAAAATATTGGTGAACATCTCTGGTTTGTTTGTATAAGGCCATTTTGAAATGAATGAACCTCTTACAGAAAATAAATATGTTACGGAGATGGGTAAAATCTGTCTGCCTTGACTCAGAATAGCCTGGGTATTTTTCAGCCTTTTGGTGGAATTCTTGGGAAAAGCTCAAGCTTTTCTCCTGAAATTTCTCCAGATCTTTTGAAAATCCACCCTGGCAGAGCATTTCCATCCTCATCAGCCCAGTTAACTGCAAGTTTTCTTCCTCTACACTTTCTAAAATTTACAAGTTGTGGGAGGAGGCAGGAGGAGGAAAATGGCAGCTGAGACATCCATGGCTGACCCACTAATGAGACTAAGTGAGGTGATTTCTTCACATGGAAAATTGGAAGAACTGGCAGAATGCCCACTGGCTGCTTTCACTGGCAAAACCAGCTACCCCAACCATACCCATTGGTACATCCACTGCTGCCAGTGCAGGCACTCTCCACCTCCATGCCTTAAATTAGAGCATCAGCACTCTAATCAGTCACTCTACTCTCATTTTCCATACAACCTTCCACTCAGTGCACCACCAAGTATGGTAAGGGGGAGCGACGCATGAGTAAGATGAGATGGGGAGAAAGGCAGCCCTGACAGGGTGAGAGGGAATAACTAATGTTAGGAAAGAGTAATGGACTTTTATTCTGTTGTGGGGTGGGGGGAATCATCATGAAGATAGACCCTGAGAAATGCTTCCTACTCTCCCTCTGGTAACTTTTGGATTAAGCAAAAAAGAAGTGTGCAAAAAAGCAGCAGTTATATGAAATGTTCATGTTTCATTATTTAATTTGTTTTATTAAATTTTTATTTATTTTGGTATTCATTTATTTAATTGTTTTTTTCATCTCTCACCAACTACAAGGGCTCTGTTCCGGGAAAACCTCACGTTTGGCGAATCTGCAGTTTGTGAGACACTGATGGCGCACCCATCAATGGCAAACAGGGGGAATCGTGGTCATGAAAGGACTGCAAAATACAGTAAAAAATAGAAAAAATCCCTCCAATCACCACAGGTCAGTAAAAAGAGTGAAGGGGAACCCCTGAAAATCACCCCTGCCCCCCCCAAATCACCTGAACCTCCCCAAATCACCCCTGACTCCCCAAAATCACTCAAACCCCTAAATAATGAACCCCCCCCCAAATTGCCCCAAACTCTCACCAATCTATGGTCACGGTTGGCGAGGCCTGCCACAATTTCCCAGCCACGGATACCCAAAACCGTGATGCGGAAACCCACAGTTGGTGAGGATGACTGCACATCTAAGGCAGAAGTGGTCCAAATTTGGAGGGTTGACGACAAAACAGGCCATTAACCTAAACTTTTGGATAATTATAAACTGAAGTGCAAGGGCATAGGAAAGCTGGCAGTGGCCCTGGGACAGGAAGAGAGGGCGGGCAGCGCACCAGCCAGCCGCTTGCTGCCAGTGGGTGCTACCCCTGCCCTCCTCCCTGCTACTACCACTGCTGGGAGCCACATCCATCCCTCTTCACTGCCAGGTGTGCTACCCCATTCTAGCCATACTTCTTCCAGCTGCATTCGTATGATAACATAGGGAGCATTGCTGCTGCCACTGCCACAGACCTATTGGTACTCCAGCCAATGAGTACTTTCTTTGCTGGACGAGCTGGTTGCTTCTTTCCTCAATCTTGCTCAAAAGGTAGAGGAAGGAAGCACCCAGATGGGCCAGCAAAAAAAAGAACTCAGGCCACATATACTTGGTGGTGGAAAAATGTGGTGCCTGGTGGCAGCAGTGGCAAGATAGGTGGGCATGGCACCCACTGATGGCTGCTGCTACTGCAACAGCACTGGGGGCAAGGGGCACCCCGCCAGCCTCCAATTCCCCTGTGGCCCAAGGACATTTCACACACACCCCTTGCTCAATGGTGGTTACACCATTGCTGAAATGTATATTAGCATTACTTCCACATTGCCTACAGGAAAGCTGAATTAGAGACAGCTAATAAACAGAGATGAATAGACATCTCTTAGCTCAATTTGGATCTGGCTCAGTACTTATGACAGCGAACATTGGAGAAAAGTTCATCTGTTTTCTGAATGTGTGTTATCCATGTGCCCTGGAAATTTGTTTTCACCTGCACTGAATCTATCTTCTAGCACCAGCAATTGCAGAGAGTCATGTGGAAATTGACTCCCTACACACACACACACACACACACACACACACACACACACACGGAAACAAGATTGAGGGAGAATAATCACATAAAGTGTTTGTAAGAAACGATTAAGAGAATTTACTGAACCAAACAGAGAAAAGACTCACCAAACAAAAGGTTATTTTGTTGGGTGGTCTAGTTACAGAGTTCACAGCAAGCAAGAGTTTTGTTGTGGTTGGCAGTGAACATTATAGAGAATCCAGCAGTAACAAAGCTGGCTTTGGTGCCTGATCTCCTGAACTGCTCATGCATGCAAAGAATCTCATTTCATGAGCTGGACTCTTAAATATTTTATCAACTGCTTATATCTGATAGATTTCTTAGTTTTTAGCTTTTTATTTATAACTTTTAATTTGAAACTTTTAAATTGTAATGTTTAAATATGGTTTTAGCTTGGTCTTTTAACTTCTTATTACATTTCTGTATATCTATATTGTATCTATTTTTATTAATGTTGTGAGCCTTCTTGAGCATTACTGTACTGGAAGGGTGAGGTATAAATAATTAAAACAAACCATCTACAGAATTCACCACCATAGGATGTGGTGATGACCAACAGTTTGGATGGCTTCAAAAGAGGATCAGACCAATTCATGGAGAACAAGTCAATGAACAACTACTAGTCTTGATGGCTACATGCTACCTCCAGGTTTAGAGATGGTATGCCTTTGAATATCAGTTTAGATAGATAGATAGATAGATAGATAGATAGATAGATAGATAGATAGATAGATAGATATTCCTCCTTTCATTAAAAATAATCCCAAAATTGCCTAACTTCATTAATAACTCCATATCAAAACATCTGTATAGCAATGAACCCTTTAGAAACACTACAGCAACAGATTAAAGCATTCACTGATAATACTTCACAAGTAAGATATTCAAATAATAATTTATTGTATTCATAATGAAATGGCCAGAGCATGCACTACACTGTTCAAGAGTGTTTAAAAAGCCAACATACTTGGATGTTCCTAGCAGCATTTAGTCAGGTTCTCTAACCAATTGTTCAAGTATATCCCACTGGGTACCAACCTAAAATGTTCCCTGCCGTGAGTTATAACCCAGAGATTCCATTTATTCCTTCATCGCACTGCTCAGCTAGTACTCTTTATTGATATTTGCAAAGAACTAAGTACTATAAATACAACATCTAAATTGCTCATTGCACACACAAACATTCTAGAACAATAGAAGTGTAATTAGAATGGATTGTGCAGCATGCAATTGACTCCTGCATGTATTTGTCACTCTGCTTTATTTATGATAAATCACTAAGCTCAAATGGTCTGCTGGGAGGGAGATTTTCTGTTTCATCTCTCCAATGAGCAACAGAGTGCCGCCACGTGACTGGAGTCTGAATTTCAGTTCTAGCTGGCACACAGTTGAGCCGAATAGTATTTGGCACAATGCAGAGTACAAGTGAGCCACTAAACGGCTGATTTACTAAATTATTATTGGATGAGCCTTTGCAGTTCTAAGGGAAAGTGCATCTCTTCATGGTGTGTTCAGATTGTTCTGTGTTTAAATATTCAGCATGAGGCTAATGTGAACTGATGAAGTGAGACTACAAACATTCACTTTCAATATAGGCGAAGAGACAGAGATGCAACATATCATGTGGCCTGCGGAGGTGAAAATGATTTATATTTAAGGACTTTGCTGCCTACTTCCATTATTTTAAGGTGCTCTTAATTAGCCTGGTGTTTGAGTGAGTAATTTGTGATAGAGTGGAGGAGGGGAGGGAACACACACACACACACACACACACACACACTACACACACACCAGATTTGTTCTTTATTGAGGCTACAGAATTCCAGTGAAGACATTTGCTTCAAAGCCCAGTTTCAGTTGAAGGGTTTCTGCTGGCATCATTCTATATCTTGTGCAAAAAGGCTTGCCTTCTAAAAAAAATTCAGAGGAGGAGTCAACAAATATGTTTGTAATGTAATGCTGGTTTGTAATTATATGACTTCTGCCAGGGAAAAAAAAAGATAATTTCTTTACTGCCACCTGCCGGAGCTGGTAATAACCCTTTGTCATACTAAAAGAACAAGCATCCTCACTTTAGAGGACAGTTATGGCAAGCATTTAAAACACTGTGATCCAAGATATTTACAGTAGATTAGAATTTTTTATTGGTACCATGTTGCCATAACAACATAAAGGCAGCAGATGACTTAAGCTAAGCTTGCAAAGCAAAAGGCTGCTCATCTGGCAGTTAAAATGAATACAGTTCACTTCACAAGTTCCCCATATGGACCCTTAGTGTATGTTAATGAGAATACCATATGGTGAGAAAAGAAATGCACAGAGAACAATTGTGCTCCACTGGATGAGTGAACTGGATAGGAAGTTATGAGAAAACACAGGAGAGAGATTTGTCTGTGTGCTCTCTAGCTCAAGGGTTCTTTCAGACGGGGGATTCCTCTAGTCTTCCCTTAATCCACTCCTTAATGCGTACATGTATGGATGTGACAAAGAAGCATATTGAACATTTTGCGACATCATTCATCATAAACTGTCAGCCGTGTTTACAAATCAGCCCAGGATGATCTTATACATCTGTAATTCTTAAAAGGTAACAGTGCTAAGTTTTAAGACAAAGTGTAGGGAAATTTAAGCACTCCTGACAAGCAGAAACATTAGTGGTAATCGTTTTGGAAATGCTTGCATCTTTTTGCATGCACGTTTGGCTGTAAATAACACTGGAATATATAACAGCTTTTCAAATGGTAGGTGGGAAAACAGAATAAATACTATTTATATTTTCTACAGGATAAAAAGAAATAATTGGTTGGAATCAAAAGGATGCATTTGCACACACACACACGAACGTACACGCATGCATGCATGCACGCACGCACGCGCACACACACACAAACACACACGCACACCCCTCATACAGAAAACAAGACTAACCAGATCCTCAACCTGGTAAGACAGCTTGCTAAAGGCAGCAAAGTCAATTTTGTACTACACATGCTTCATAAAAGATGAATATAAATGCATTAGTTAGACACGGTGAGCTAAATTAGAAGGTCAGGCAGGGCTGGAAGGGCTGAAAAATCACACAACCAATGACTGTAATTACTCTTTTTTTAAGTCTATTAAGTGGTGTTGTTCTATCAAGGCTCAGGGGTATAAGACATGAAGTACAAGATAAAGTAATGTGTATTTATTACTCCCACAGGATCAATTTACTAGATATTTTCAGCTCCATGGAGCAAAATACACAAATGCAGCCTTTGTTGCTTTCCTCAAAACTGTGGTGTGTGTGTGTGGGGGGGAGGTATGTGTACGTGCTCATTCCAAAAGCATTACTGTTTTTTTTTAACAAAACAAGGTTATAGGGCTAGTATCTTTCCATTTGGCTCCATCATCATCTCTCTCTCTCTCTCAATCTCTCTCTCTCTCTCTCTCTCTCTCTCTCTCTCAATTTCAAGAATCTCTACACTCAAATGAATAATTGTTCAGTCAAAGTAGACTCAATTCCTTCATATGTATGGTAAAAATCTACATACTAATTCAAATGTTATACCACTCACTGAACAACACTTCCATATGGCAGTAGCCATAACATTTTCATGCCACTTACGGCATGGTTTGGATCAATCTTTTGGAATGTTGGGCCACATGTTTTTGTAGGTGGCTGGGGCTGGCATGGAGATTCTCTGTGAAATTGGGCCAAACCATTGTGGTAAGCACTAAACAAACATTCTGGCTGACTGTGGAGCACCAAAACCCTGAATAATTTGTCAGTTGCTTCTACAGGGGTGATGAAACACATGTATTAGCCCTTGGGTTTTTTTGCCTTTAATGGAGCATTGTGACAGCACAAATAATAGCAACAGGATCTGTATCATTCTTGCTATCCTTCATCTATTAACATTTCACCATAGATTCTAAATTATACCATCTGCTCTAATCATTTGCTGAGTAAACACTGAACCACTTAGGAAACACACTGG
Source organism: Hemicordylus capensis (assembly GCF_027244095.1). Lineage (NCBI taxonomy): Eukaryota > Metazoa > Chordata > Lepidosauria > Squamata > Cordylidae > Hemicordylus > Hemicordylus capensis. The sequence continues at coordinate 334,009,771 of NC_069658.1, read as the reverse complement.
AATATGTACACAGTTCTACTGACCTTCAAAAAGAAAAGAGTTCCTTGCCAGCAATTTGTATATGGCTCGGCCCTTCAGCTGTCAGCATGCCACTGTTTCAAAGTTGGTTCTGGATTGTGTGTATAATCAAACTGGCCCCTTCTGGCTCAATGAAATTCAGTTGACATTTAGGAATTAATCCTACTGCCTTACCAATTTGTGAATCATTAAACTACGTGAATATGAATTGGTCTTTTAAACCACTATGGAATATATATATATATATATATATATATATATATATATATATATATATATATATATATATTGCAGCTAGTGCAAAATGCGGTAGCTAGGATTTTTTCCGGAGCTGCCCGCTGGGATCATACTACACTCATTTTGAAAGAGCTGCATTGTCTGCCAATTTGTTTCCGGGTCCAATTCAAGATGCTGGGTTTGACCTTTAAAGCCTTTAACAGTTTGGCCCTGGATACCTGAGGGACCATCAGCAACCAAGGGTTTCTGCTTGCTTGACAAGGTCATCGGAGGGAGCTCTGCTCCACATGCCCATGGTGAGAGAGATTCGGCTGTTGTGCATGTGGGACAGGGCCTTCTCAGTCATTTCCCCCAGACTTTGGAATGTTTTTCGGGCGGGCATCTGCCTCTCAGTCTCCATCACAATTTTTAGAAAACAAGGGAAATCTTTGCTTTTTACCCAGGCTTTTATATGAGTGTTGATTTTGTTACTGCTGCTCTGTATTTTATGGTCCTATTGTGTATGTTTTGTAAACTTTTAATTAGATTTGTATTTTTATATTCCAATTAAATATTTTATTGTGTTTTATAGTATTATATTGTTTTAAATATTTTGTAAACTGCCTTAAGATGAAAGGTGATATTAAAAATTTAACAATTAACAATATATATCAACAGATATTACCTGACTATCCATTTCACTCAGAAAGTTGTTTTCAAAATCATGCAGGGAGTATTAAGCAAACTAAGTAGCTCTAAGATCCAACCTTAAAAAAAATTAGCTATAGTCAGTCCTTCCCCTTACCAGTAAGGATTTTGACAGAAAATTCATTGTTCATTTTGAAGATTTTTCACAATTCTTTCTGTTCTTTTTGACTCACATCCCTGAATCATAGGAACTTTGTAAACACATGGTCGCACAGAAACCTCCACTTCTTGAAAGAACCCAGTTGCCTTCTAAGGACAGCCAACTAGCCAAAGTAGTACAATCCAAAGGTAAACATCAAGTCAACCTTGTATCTTTATGGAAATTAGTCACTCTCATAGATTGCTGCCTACTATCACTGAAGTGGTAAAAAATCTGCGAAAACCCCTCCAGTTTAACAACTAGGTTTTCCCCCTGGAATGCATTCTCACAGCATCTGTAATATTCTGGAGCCAATGAATGATAGGAATTGAACTATTAATGCAATGAATGGAGAAACAGACAGGAGCCCATCTATGCCATACACTATTGATGAGTCTTGAACTTCAGACTCAAACTTCAAATTCTTAATGAACATTCATCACAGAAATTCAGTAGAAGTGCATGTCCACTTATTTATGGATTCATTATACCATAGAACAATAATCAGGTTACTTTCATTGGCTTACATGTCCTATAGAATAAGATGGGCTTTTCAGAACAACCTGTGCCACTGCGAGACTCTAACATACATGCCAATGGTGCTGCACAAGGGGGCAACACAGGAACTACAGACCTCTTGTGCCATTGTCTGTTATGCACTACTTCCATTGGGAATAATGGAATTGGCACATGATGTGTGATCATGCAAGCAATCAATTATTCCAGTACTGACCTCTTGTGCAGAACCATTGCCACATGTGTTTGATTGTGGGTGGTTCTGCAATGCCCATGTTACACCTTGAGATATGTAAGCCATTATAAATTATAAGCCACATGGGATATTCTGTAAAACATTCTTTCACTTTAATTAGTAAAACTATGAGGCTATTCACACACGTGTGCAAACCTGGGCTGAGGGAACCCAGCCCGGTTTTGCACACACATGTGAATCCCCTGGGATCAGGCCTGATCCCAGTGGCAACACTGCAGCAAACCCGCCTGTGAAGCCACCCTGTAAAATGATGTTAAGGGAGCAAGAGCTCCCTTAACCTCATTTTTTTGCTTGTGTGGCAGCCACGGCTGCTTGCAGTCACAGCTGCCACACTGTGGGGAGTCCAGGCAGGGGAGCGGGAATCCCCAGGATGCACCACACACTCACGCGATGCATCCTGGTAGTTCTGGGACGACACAGCTGGGACGACACATCTCAGCCCTCGACCTTCCCCACTGCCTCACCGCATGGGGAATCATCTGGGTGAGTGGGGAGTGCACCTGGCATCGCTCAGTCAATCGTCTGCGGGGAAGGTAAGTTTGACCCACCTTCCCTACAGACCATCCTCTAGACCTTTTCACTAATTGTGAGAAGAGGCTCATTATTTCACATTAACAACAACAACAACAACACATTATTATATTAGTTGAGCTACTTCAGTTATCTCACATCTTAGATTCACAGTGCTATAGTACTGTAATGGGACTGGAATTCCCATGCAGTTTTACTAGAATTCTCATAATTCTGAGCAAGGTAATAGAGTATGTGGCAATATATCAGCTTGGAGGGTCTTGGAATGATATAGATTATTGGACGGCATTTCAGTCTTGCTTCTGCCCTGGGTTTGGGACTCAGAATGCTTTGATTGCTCTGGTGGACAATCTGTATTGAGAACTGTACAGAGGAAGTGCATCACTGTTCGTTCTGCTGGACCTCTTGGCAGTTTTCAGTGGTACCCTTCCATGGTACCACTGAAACTATGGAACAATGGTACCCTACCAGGCTGATTTGTAGGTTGGATTTGGAGGTTTTGGACTGGACTCTTAGTACAAGGGAAGATTCCAGAGGGTTTCACTGGGGTACTTCTTCATGATCTCTTGGTTCCTGTCCTTTGGAATCCCCACATCTTTCAATCCTGTCCCCATGTTGTTTAACATCTACATGAAACTGCCCAGAGAGATTGTCTGGAGATTTAGGCTGAGGTGTCTTTCCCTTAGAAAGAACAATGCACAGTCTGAAGTTCTGCTGGACCCAGCACTGCTCCTGGATGGCACAACATCAGTGTCTTGTGTGTGTGTCAACTGTGACCCTTTGTTGGAAAGGCAGTTCTGGTTATTCTTACACATATGTTGGTCACATTAAGATTAGACTACCATAATGCTCTCTACATGAGGTTGCCCTTGAAGAGTATTTCGAAGCTCCAGCTAGTACAGAATGTGGTAGCCAACTTGATTTCTGGGATTGCCTAGAGCAACCATATTACTCCAGTATTAAAAGAACTGCACTGGCTTCCTATTGGTTTCCTGTTCCAGTTCAACAGCTTAGGACCTGGGTATCTTAGGGAATGCCTACTCCCTAGTTTTTAACTTTCTAGCTCACCCAACAAGATTTGCCCAGGAAAGTCTTGCTGCATGTACAGAGGCTCAATTGCCATGCACACAGACAGGCCTTCTCAGTGGTGGCTCCCAGGTTATGACATTCCTTCCAATGGGATCTGCTTTGTCTGGCCTTCCACAGGCAGTTAAAGACAGTTTTATTTAATACACCTTTGGAGGATGAAGGGGATCTGCTCCATGGAATGTAAATTGGATGTTTTTATGGTGCTTATAGTTTTATTACATTTCTGTGGTTTTTAAAATCTCATTGGTATTGGCTTTTGTTTTTATGATTATTTTAAATACTGCATAAACTGCCTTGAATAGTTGAGTGAAAGGTGATCTAAAAATATAATAAACAAATAATCCAAATCAAAGATATTCAAACAGTCTGTGCACTCAAATGGTATAATATGTTTCCTGTGTGATGTCACAACTACATTATGGGGCGCTTCACACGACATGTGTGAAGAGCCAGACCGGGTTTGGATGGGGAGAGTAGGCTTAGCCTGCTCGCTGGCTGCTCGTTAGCCTGCTCGTTTGCAATCGCTCGTTGCTGGGTGGCCGGATTGGCCGCCCAGATTAGCGGCTGCTCTGGTCGGGCACTCCCGTGCCTGGCTGCAGCTCTGTCAGGAGCTCCAGGGTTCGGGGGAAAGAGAGCGCCGCCACACGGTGGCCCGGCCCCACAAACCCTGGGAAGGCACTGTGTGAGTGTGCGGTGCCTTCCTGGGGTCTCCTCCCCCGCCCCAGTCTGACACACGATTGAAGAAACAAGGTTAACGGAGCGCTCGCTCTATTAACCTCATTTAGGGTGCGGGGCAGTTAGGTGGGCTAGCCACCAGTGAACCACCAGGCTTGTCCGCAAGCCCAGTGGTTCTCACGACTGCTCGAAACAGGGCCAAGGGAGCCCAGCCCAGTTTTGAGCAATCATGTGAATAGCTTCTGTAAGTTCTCTAAGGCAACAGCATTTATTTATCTATAAATGTGAACATCCAGCCATTTGAGATGTCCTTCAAAGTTCCTGATACAAACAGGCAATATCACATAAGTTCTTTAATCCTAAAGTAGTAGTAGTAGTAGTAGTAGTAGTAAGAGTAAGAAAAAACATGGCGAGTGGGGGACGGGGGGAAGAGAAGGGAAAATTTAGGTAAGAATAGATACCTTGCAACTAATGGTTGGTTCACACATTATACAGAAGCAAAGATTGTCATCTACCATACACTAGAAGAAAATTTTCAGAAGGAATGTGATTATTTGTGCTTTTAATCTCATTGGCCCCTGCCACGCCTGCTGCACAACTGAAAATTAGCCTTGGCTATGTAGTGACAGGGCTACTGCAGAATGACTTCAAACCACTTTTGGGCAGCTGCACAATTGGATCATTACCATCAACAGAGGGCAACCCATTATGTCAGCCACTGGTTCAATGTTGGTTTGTTTTTAAGCCCTAATGTTGCATTCACATATTACTATTTCTATTCCGCACATTACTATTGTTAGCTGCCCAGAGACGTAGGTTTGGGCGGGGTATAAATCTGACTGATTGATAGATAGATAGATAGATAGATAGATAGATAGATAGATAGATAGATAGATAGAATATTTAAAACTAAAACAAAACTGCTGTTTGTTTGGCAGTCCTGGAATCCTGGAATGGGGAGCAGGGAGTCCTTTCTGACAATCAGCACTGGAGCTTGGGTTTTTAGAGATTATTTGCCCTTCAGCATTTCCAGTATTTTTGCCATCTCACTCAGTTTCAAACAAAAAAAGTCATATATAGACATGACCTAGATGCGGATTAGCAGCAGCTTCTCAAGTAGTGTACACACAGCAATGCAGACATGTTCACAATCTACAGTCATGATGGTGAATACACTGTTCCCCACATACCTTTGTATATTTGTATATACATTTGTATAAAACAAACAGCCTATAGCCCCTTTAAGAAGTCCTCCGGCAATTACAGCATACCGTTTAAAAGACTTTTATCAGGCCATTTTAATCAGTGAGCTGTGCTCCTATGTGCGCATTTTGGAAACTGATTTGGCCAGATTTATTTGAATGCAGGCAGTGTAGTGCCCGTTGGCTCCACCCTTTGATTTCCTGCACTGATTGGGTTGTCTGCAAAAAACCTGCAGATGTAGAAGTTGTACCCATGTTGGTTCTGTCAAAGTGATCTGTAACCTGCAAAAATGCAGGGTGCAGATCATGTGTACAGCTTGCTTATATGTTTATATGTTTACATGTTTATAGCTTGTACACATGTAGGCCTAATGCTGACCAACTTTAAGAAGTTGTTGGGGGACAAACATGATTCCACTTTCCCCCTTCATATACTGATAATATACGGATATGTTTTCTGAACAGTACTAAGTTTACTTCTGAAACAAAATAATGCTGTTACGAACTTGGTAATTCTAAACTTCACACACACACACACACACACACACACAACTTTTTGCTGACCTTTGGCAAGCGTTCTGGGTCACCGGGATGCCTTGGGATGACTTTTTGTAACCTTTGGAAACCATAGTCAATGGTGGGTTCATTCAGAGCTGAAACAACAAACAATAATTATACAATAAGCTGTAAGGCAAGGTGCTCCATTGGAGAGTGCAATAAATGGCTACACTTTTGAATATCTGGTAATGATCACAGCAAACTATCTCTTGCTCTTTTCCACTTAAATCATTATTAGCTGTGAACCTGTGGTTCAAACACTGTTTGAGGTTAGATGTGAGGCTTTGGTTTAATATATGTGACAAGGTGACAGCAAGTCTTGAGTCTTTGTAAACAGCTTTTAAGTAAGAAACAATTATAAATCCTGGAAGGTTTGAGGAAATTCATTTGGTAAGTGCTTTGCACTCTGCCTTTTAAGTTTTCCATTGTCATGTTAGAAGGGAATCCTTTTTGATGGGGGGAAGGAGGAAAATAAAGAGCCTCTTGCACTTCCATATTCTATTATGTATTTGATCCCACTTATAAATAGAGAATCGTGTATATTTTCTTTGTGAAGCATGATGCACTCTGAAGAAGGAAAATGAAGAAATTGATTCTGCCCCCTCTAAAGCTATAATCAATTGACCTAAAATTTACAAGAAAAAAACCACATTAAAAATGGCAAGAAGGGTCAAGGAAAGGTTGGATGCAGTCAGTTGGTATACTGCAATTCTCCACTGGATGAACATCCTTACCAACTGGCAACCATAATTTCCCAAACAGTTAATAGTACTTTCCAAAAAGTCATCAGTACTTGCTGTAATCAGCCGCATTCTATAGAGAATGGCTGACCTGTCCTTCAGTGTAATGTGGGTGGTGCTGACCCACTGTGAGACTGTAAATCACCCAGTGATGCTAATGTGCTGCAATACCCCGGGACTTTGAGGCCAAAGTCCAGGGCCTCCACACCCCCTGCCCCCCCCAATCCTCTTTAGTCTGTCCTGGGTGGTGTGGTCACCAGTGGTCTGCACTGTGCCAGGCGGCCAAGTGGCAACCAACTGTGCCGGTTGCTTTAGCAATGGGGTTGGGGGGGGGGTTGGGTAAAGAAATATGTGGGATGAGAATATGTTAAGGTGTGTGTTGAAATTTTTCTGCTACTGCATATTGCATAAATATACCTGTTTTATATTCTTACATTCTTATGAGTTTAGTTGCTGTTTGTGCCCTCAAGAACCCACTTGTTAAAAATACTGTGTTTGTCACGGTGTGTGTAGGGGCGTGATGCTTATTTAATTTGTGGGGGGGAGGGCTCCTACAAAGGGTGGGGCTCCAAAGCCCTTTAGGTCCAGGCTCCAAAATTACCTAAGTGCACCTCTGATACCAGTATTGCGGCCTTGTATTGTTGTACATGTTCTACTTCCATTGAGAATAATCACAGCAGCATGTGAAATGCAATCATGCAAGAATCAGCAGTAGTCATTGGGTGATTTGTCCAGTAGGTAGCAGCCCCATTAGGTGATTTAAAGCCCTGCAGCAGTGTAGGTGGTCTGTGTTGCTTGTATTATGCTGCAGGGCATGTTAGTCAGTGTCCAAGAGATAAGGAATAGTGACTTGACCAACCTTAGGTAAAAGCACTGTGATTTGAGTTCAGAAATGCTTCGAAAACATTTCTGTTATCATTCAACATTGGCCCAAAAAGTCCTGTGTTTTTAAGAAGGTTTACAGTTCATAATGAATTAGAAACTAAATTGACAAGAAGTATTGGCTGCTTAAGGATAATGGTCCAGAGGGTAGTGCCTGACATTGAGACTAAAGCTGCACTAATGCAACAAAGATGCACAAATGTGAAAAGGTCACATAGCTGAGCAGATGCTCAAAGCTGTGCACTCTCTTGCAGTCCCGGTCTACTTGCACAAGTCTAGTGTGTGCACAACAAGGATAGAGGATAATTTTACATAATTCCCTGGAACATATATGGACTGAGGAAGAGGTTTTGCAGCAGGAAGTGCACCACAGGTTGCATAAGCGCACACTGTTGCACTGGTGCAACACGAGTCTGGAACGCAAGTTCCTGGCTTAGTGAAACTAGCTAGCATAACAGCCTTGCACTTGTGCAACATGTTTGCACTGATTCAGCTTTAGTATGAATGTCAGCCAGTGTGTCCTTCTCTAATCTTTGGATCACATGCCACCTCAGAAATGGACATAGCTAAGTCACTACCTCAACTTCTCCTTGCTATGTTTAGGGATTATTTATGAATTACATCAGGTAGTTGAGACCATGCATCCGAGCAGCCCCCCCAGCCCATATGTGATTAGGGACATTAATAAGAATGTGCACATCCCCCCTCCCTCTCCTAGAGTGCCATTCCAGTTTTCATAAGTCTGTAGAGGAGACTTCATCTGAACCACTTCCTCACATGTGCTTTAAAACCACATACATTTATGGAGTTTCTAGACTGAACTGCCACTTCCCACAATTACTAAAATCAGAACATCACATGTGAGTGTGACCAGCCTGGATATATCATTCAAATCAGCTCACTGTTGGAAGGGTGAACAAGATAAAGGACTTGGTTTTTTTGTTTTTTTGTTTTGCATGTTCTGCATTGATGCAGCTCCTGGTATCTAATAAGGGTATTCACACACGCAGCCCAACCCAGGCTAGGGCAGCCCAGCCCTAGGTTAGGCTCCCAGTATGAATTGCCAGGTTTGGGTTGCTCCTGCTGCTGCACCTGCACCAACCCCCATTTTCAAACACAGTGTTTAGCTGAGATTAAGGGAATCTGTGGTCCGCTTAACCTCAGCCAGCGATCAGATGGGCAATCGCCTTCGCGTTAAACAGCGCTGCTGGATTAAACAGCTTTCCACTGGGTGACCGCCATTTCCGGCAGCAAGCCAGGGTGAATGAGCAGAGTGGGAGAGGTCCTCCCACTCCCAGCGACTCCCTCCGCCACACCATTGCTTGTGTGGATGCATGGTGCAACACAGGGGAGGACAGTGGCGTCTCATCTGCCGGGCAAGGCAGGCAAGCTCCTGCCTTCCCAGTAGCCCTCTCGCCCTCCCGGGCAAGGTTGTGTGCACAACCTCAAGATGTGGCATGTCCTTTTTCTGCAACAACCCCCTAATTACTTCTGTTCCTAAATATTATCAGAATATGGGGAGGGGGGAGAATCTTTGATTCTCATTTTTTTCTTTACCTCATTGACTTTGGTCTATCTTAAGTTCTATGGCAGCTTGCTTGTATTATATATCCAGCTATGGTCATCTTTGATTACAGGGCTAACCTTGTCAGTAAGCAATGAATGTAAAGCAGACTGCTTCAAGTAGTAGAATCCAGAGAGGGTACTATAGTCCCGCCTTTGAATTCTATGTATTATTACATAAGCTCAGTTCCAGAGTGGGGCGTACCCTTTGGACTTTTTGCATCATGTACTTTGTTTTACATTGAAACTCACAGTTTGCAGTCTAGGGTCTTTCAAAGCAAATAGCCAAATACACAAATTCAAAAATCAATCCTGCTATTGTTCAAGCCACAGATAAAAGAAATAGGATACTCATCACAATTACTCTGTAAAATTCTGAATTAATTCTTGAATAAATGGATGCATTTATGGACTCTTGGAAGCTTTGCCATTGTTTTTAATAAAAGAGGGATTGAATGCAACTCCTCCACCATACATAAAAGGTGTTCTTTCATTCCCCAATGTCCTACTGTAAAAATGTTTTTTTCCATAGATGGAAAAAGAAATATCAATACGAGTTTTTAAAAAAATGTTAAGACTCAGTAACAGTCAGTATTTGTGTTCTTGACGTGCATCCATACATTAAAAACAAAGTTAGCACATAACGTAGTTAAAATGCATTCCCATTACCCTAAATTTTAAAAGTACTATTGAAAGTACTACCGACTTTAAAAAACTGTATTAAATTCAAATAGGTCCCAAGGCTAATGGAAGCAATTTGTGTACCAACCCAAACTGACTGGCCTACTTTTCAAAATACAGGTATGATAATCTCATGGTTTTAAAAGGACATTTAAATTGAAAGTCTGTGAATATAGTACATAATTATACCAATAGCACCCTTTAACTTGTCAGCTTGTAAATCTAAAAGGCTATCAATCATTTCTAAAGAGGAAATAAACCTTAAAATTCTTTGATTGACTGTGCTTACTTTTTATGTTTTTTAAAAAAAGAAAGAAAAAAATGGATTAAAGTGGCCAGAAATCCATTTACAAAAGTACATTGTTTTACATAGGTGAGTAAAAAGCCAATAATTACACTTCCAAAAGACATCTAAATCAAAGTAAGTACTTTCCCCTCACTTATGTATTTTAAGTTGCGTGGAACTTTAGGCAACTTTTTTTTTATTAAAATACTTTCCCAAATGCAATGCTTATTGAAGTAACTAATAGAATAGCATTTTCATTTAAGGTAATGTAATCATTTTTGCAAATATGAGATTTAAGCCATTTTCTCCTATCTAAACAGTAAACTTTCAACCTGTCTCTTGTGTGAATTAACTAAAATTACACCCAGGTGTACCAAATCTGTCTATCTATGCTAGCATATGAGTTAAAGCACAATATTTATTATTCTTTCCATTTTATGAATTACTACTTAAACCCTTGAGGAAGAACTTTCTTTCAGATTAGACTTGAACAGAGTAAGCCTTGGAAGCTCTTTATACAGACTATCTGAAGCTGTAACTCATAAAATCCAGGACATTTAATACAATAAAAATTTAGACTTATCTCTAAAAATCAGCTCTGGGGATTAAATTATTTTCATGTTTCTAAAACTGCAACTTACATTTTCAATAATTTTGTTTTAACATTCTTTAAAAAAAATGTATCTTCTGAATTAAATGAATTGATTACTCTCATAACGATGCATAGAAAATACATGTTCTTGGATTGTTTCATTTTGAAAAACAAATATAGAGGTTTGTCTTTCTTTTTTCAATATTTCACATAATGAGCTCCTGCTGTATCAATAAAGCTTTGGCTGTTAATTGAATGACGGCCTGATATACAGGAGAGAGGAATTTGTATCTCCAGCCATGCTGCAAACTTAGAGCAGAATGATCGACACTTAATATCACCAATTAAAAGAACCTGTTCAAATATAATGTGGAAGTCATAGCTTCAGGTTGTCTCTGGAAATTCATTCTGATGCATTGGGGAATAATTGAATTAGACACATTTTGATGTTATTATCTGAGGAAAAATAAACACACTACATGGAGTATTGTGGAGATGTCTAAGACAAAAAGCAGGACCAGCTCATTTGTTTCCCAAGCACTAAAGGTTTCATATATTTATTTCTCCCACTCTTCCTTTTTCGCTACGTCTTAGGCATTTTTCTCTATTGCTTTGTTTGATAAACCCCCCAGAAGTCAGCTGGTTACAAACATACACAAAAGCTGCCCTTAAGGGTGTGCAGTAGTATATGCTAAGGTACAACTAAGAACTATGTGGCTAGCACTGCAATGCCAGCAGCTTCTTCCCCACTGCCCCCTGATATATTTTAAGGTTGAATCTTAAGGGATAAGATTTTACAAGTCTGAAAGCTGTAAAATTATTTAAATCTAGGGTACCAGAAGCTATGGCTTGATAGGCATTCCATCATTGATACCAATGTAGAAAGATAATGAAAGTTGGTATTTAATGTATGCGTCAGATATTGTTCTGTGAGTTTGTTAATCTCAGATTAACAAATTATCCTCAAACATGAGAAACATTATCCTTAAAGTGCACAATAAGAACATAAGAAAAGCCTTGCTGGATCAGGCCCAAGGTCCATCCAGTCTAGCAAACCATTTCCAACAGTGGCCCATCAGATGCCTCTGGGAAGCCCACAAACCAGGAGATAAAGGCATACCTCATTTCCTGCCATTGCTTCCCAGCAACTGGTAGTCAGATGCATCCTAGTCAACCACTAGTCTGGTGGCTACTCAGGGACAGGCCTTTTCCGTTGCTGCCCCGAGGCTTTGGAATGCGCTCCCTAGTGAAATAAGGGTCTCCCCATCTCTGACAGCTTTAAAGAAATCTTTAAGGACGTATTTGTTCACCCAGGCTTTTAACTGATACTGTTTTGATAGTTTTTAATGTTTTAGAATATTGTTTTTAAAAAAATTTAAATTGTTTTAAATTTCTTGTTTTTGTTTTTAACGAATGTTTTAATGTTGTTTTTATCTTGACGTAGGTTTGGGGCAGTATAAAAGTATCTTAAATAATTAAATAACTAAATAAAATCCTAGTAGAACCATGAATAAAGGGCATTGTTAGGAGCACTGAGTCAATGTGTGTGCTGGTAAAATACGTAGAGTCAGAAGGTGTGTTAACTGCCCAATTTCACCCTCCTTGCCTTTGGCCTCCAATAATAAAATGAATGCTTAATTCTTCCTTGCCTTCCAGCCAGGTTCCTACAGAATTGCTTTCACTGGGTTGTTTTTGTTGTTGTTGTTGTTGTTGTTGTTTTTTGGTGGTGGTTGTTTGTTTGCTTGTTTGTTTTGGTGGGCAAACTACAGTGCTTTGTTTTCCTGTAGCGCCATGAAGGAGTAATATGGCAGAGGCAAGTTGATGAGAGTGGCTATCCTCCATGGCAGGAAAATTTAAGAAAGTAAGGAGGAAAGTTGCCTATTGAAGAACCTAAGGAAGACCAATGGAATTCTTGGGCTAAATGAGAGCTAGTCACTGATTGAATGTCCCACGTTATGCTAATGCATTTGCACAGAATCTAAACTTTGCAGCCACTTTGCTCTTAAACTTTGGTGGCTTCAGAGGTGCTCTTACCCCTGGACTTTGGGGCGAAGGTTCAGGGCCTCCTGGGGGCCCCCAAATCCTCTTTAGTCTGTCCTCAGTGGTGTGGTTTATGCCCTCAAGAACCTACATGTTAAAAAACAATGCTTAACTTGCAGTGCATAGGCCTCCAAAGGATCCAGGTTCCAAAACTGCCTAGGTGCACCTCTGGGTGCCTTCAATATACGCCTTCAATATATATAATTATTTCAGTGCTTGGGAGATGATGCAGAAAATGAAACCAAGGAAATATGACACAAAAAAATCCAAATTGACCAGGAAACCCCATATTCCTATCTGACCATTGACTTTTCTGGAAGCAACAGCAGCACTACAGAGCCACAATCTTGGTAGAGCAAACTACCAACCAAGCACCTTTGTTTGCAATAGGGCTTTAATTGATCCACAGGGGAGTATAAAAATCCACTTCACACACATCGTCATCAAGTGAAAGAGTATATTTTGCAAATCTCACATGCAAAGAAAGTTTTCTTTCTTAATTAAATGTCATTAAATGAAACCATACACGTGCTGGGGCTATTTTTTTGTTGTGGTGGTGGTGGTTAATATGATTTACTTTTTATAAAGCTTCCTTTTCATTAAACACCCCCCCCCCACCAGTGCTTATTCCCATTGGCAATGGAAAATGTAAGTGGGTGGAGCCAGCCCTGCAGAGACATGAGGTTCAGTGTTCTAGAGGCTACTGCAAGGATAATTCAGAGTTTCCCTGCTTTTATTACTTTGCATGTCTCTTTCACAAACATATCCTTGTGAGTTTAATTTCCTTTCTTTAATAGTACTGCTGCATGATGTCATTCTTCACTCAAGACAGGAATATATTATGCCAATAAGACATGTAGAATTTAGATTTTGGAGCAACCTAGAGTCTACAAAAATCAATACCTTCATCAGATTATGGGGCTATTCACATGACTGTGTGCACGGGCAGGCAGGGGGGAAGGTAGTATTCAACCTACCTTCCCACAGACCATTGTGTGTGGCCCCTGCAGCATGCAAGCCGCGCACCCGCACGACCTGAGCCCATACAACTTGCAGATGACTATCTGCAATGTTCCCAACAGCATGGGTAAACAGACTAGTTTAGGGCCTCAACTATTAGTTAGCAATATATGTTCCTCTTTTTTGATTATGGCTAGACGATATCTAAAGACCATTGAGCTCAGTCCACTGCCATAAAGGACGATTACCCACCCACTGACAGAACTTTTCATCACAGATTTACTGCTCTGGAGATTAACCTACATTTAAAAAAAAGACTTTAATGAGCCTCAAAAAGAGTGCAGAAACAAAAGAGGTGCACCCATGCTGAGCCTGTATGATTCAGGAAATAGATTTGTATAACAGGGAAAGCCAGTTTTTTCCTGCCATTGGGACTGTAGTCCTTTTGTCTTTTTCTTCACTTCTCCCTGTGAGGTGGGACGAAAGACCTGTGGGCAAAGCAGGTGAGGAAAGTGCACAGGTAGAGAGAACTGAGAACTCTCAGCAGCTCCTTTCCATTGATCTTGTAAAGGAATCCTGTGTAGGTGAAGATTTGGCAGACCTGGCTATTTATGAATAAATTCTTCTGGTCAATGGAAGTAAAACTTTACTGAATTGTATCAAATATGAACAAGGGCCGACATGTTGCACAGGGCAATGCCAGTGTTTCTGACCTGCCAGGGACTGCCAAGCATATGAAAGCTAGCCCCAACAGCACAAGAGTGCAGGCTACATAAAACTGCACTCAGGCACTTGCACTGTGCTACTTCCATCAGTAGCACTGCACAAGTACCCGGGTGCTTATTCAAGTAGTTGCACAACTGTGGTCTTGCACAACACTGCTAGGGCTTTCATGTGTGAAGCAGTCCCAGTGGGCTGGATATACCAGCGCCGTCTTATGCAAAATATTGACCAATTAAATGTTGTCGAAGTTACTCACAGAGGATAGGGCACCCTGTAAATGGGATTTAAGATTAAATGATGATATCTGTGATTAGGCAAATTTATCAAAAACACTCAGGCCTCAGAATCAATTTGTTTGAAATCTAACTGCAATATGAAGAAAGAAATGTGTAACTGTAAATTAATCTGGTGAGAAACGTGTTATCTTCAGAGAAATATTAAACAGTTTTGACCCTTGCATTTTGTAGAAAACAAATAAGTAAGTAAGTAAGTAAGTAAATAAATATTTGCGTGGTCCATATATTCATACATGCATCATCTCTTGAAATAATAATCCAAACGTATGATAAGATCACACATGTAAGAGCATAAGAAGATCACTTCTGGATCAGGCCTATTTAACCTGGCATTCTGTTTCCCACAGTAACTCTGGGAATGCTCTGGGGAGCCCACGAGCAAGGCTCAAAGGCAGCAGCCATCTCATAGGAACATAGGGACATAGGAAGCTGCCATATACTGAGTCAGACCATTGATCTATCTAGCTCAGTATTGTCTTCACAGACTGGCAGCGGCTTCTCCAAGGTTGCAGGCATGAATCTCTCTCAGCCCTATCTTGGAGATGCCAGGGATGGAACTTTGAACTTAGACACTCTTCCCAGAGCGGCTCCATCCACTAATGGCAATATCTTACAATACTCACACTTCTTGTCTCCCATTCATATGCAACCAGGGCAGACCCTGCTTAGCTAAGGGGACAGGTCATGCTTGCTACCACAAGACCAGATCTCCTCTCTAGACTCAATCTCTTGCCATTGCTCCCATGTAACAGCTTTTCGGAGGCATACTCTGAACCTGAAGGTAACATATAGTCAACGTTATTGGGAGCCACTGATGGAGTTGCCCTCCATGAATTTGTCTAATCCTGTCTAAACCCTATCCATCTAAGCTAGTGGTCACCACCACCTATTGGCATAATGAATTCCATAGATTAATTATGCACTGCATGAAGCGCATCCTTTCCTACCCAATCCCAAGCTATAAATGGCCTGATCTGCTACTGTCACAACAATACCAATGAGATGATGTAACCCTAATGAAGCTAACAAGAATGTATGACTACTCCATCCAGCCGAACATCCCTTTTCTGACAGGGCCTATTTCCAAAGGTACAGCAAATCTGGAATGATCTTTTCCTTGTTATATTCTCTAAGTCTCCAGAAATCAAAGGATGGATTGAAGTTGAAAACAAGGTTAAATTACACAAACATTTTAGCTAACTATTATTGTTGTTCATGAATTAATATGTTATTGAATCTGTTTATAGTATTAGAAAACCAGAGATCTTATTTATCAAAATATGCAGCTATTCCACCTTACTGCAACTCATCAGGATCTGCTTATTTTACTGAAAATGGTGGGCTGCACATGTGCAGGCATGCTTTAAAAAACTTAAGGACAGCACCAATCAGTTTTTTCAGGATGAATGGCAAGATTCAGGAAGCTAGGTTTATTTCCCTGGCTCCCTCTGCCACACAAAACAGTTGTTCAGTCTGATTGACAATTATTTGACCACACTATTGTACACAGTCCTGGTTGCTGCATAAGCACACAGCTGGATCCAGACCAAAATACAAAAAATGTATTCAGAATGTGTATGCTCACCATAGACTGATTAGAAGACACATTCAATATAAACAGATGCATAATAAATGGAGCATAGGATCTATCCCAAATATTATTATTGCTTCATTTAAATGTTCAATGCCATTCCCAAAGAACCTTCCTGTTTCTAAAATTTTTTTTTGAGACATTAGCTTCTATTTAGCTATCAGAAACAATGAGCAAGTTGACACCCAAGGAAAAAAAGTGATGGACACATTCTGAACCAATACACATAATAAGAGTATTTAACTGATTATAAATAAAGTGCTTGCCTTATGTTCCAAGCCTTTAAGGGGAGAAAAGCTATAATTCTGGAGCTTACACTAGCCTCTGAATTATTACCAGCAACATTACTTACTCCTATAATTGTTCAGATTCTGTCCCAAAGAGTTTTGACAATAACTGTTATTGTGGTGGGGGTGGGGGTGAAATCATAGCAACCTGTCTGATAAACATGTTTCCCTGCCCTCATACCCCGGTGAGCACTGTGACACTCTACTTTTATCATCTAGTGTGTGCTCAGAATGAGCTTAGAACAGCAATTGCCAGGAATAGGCAGGCGATAAACTGCATTGATTTAACACATCTTGTTTTCAATCATGCTCGGATTTTCTGAGCACGCATTTTTCCTGTACTCCAGCTTGTAGCTTTTATCTGACGAGCTGATCCCTTTTCACTGGAAAATGAAAAGGTCGCACAATAAGACACGGTTTACTGGAACTCCAGCACGCACCGGGGAAAGTATTTTAGATAAATACTGGCAGACATAGTGGAGCTGAATTTCAACACCACAATTGCTTAACAACAATACTTATTACTCTCCTAGAACAAGCTTACAAGCACCTTAGGGCTCTCAGTAGGGGAGAACACCGAGAGATGCAGTAGCTTAAAAAAAAAGAGAGAAAGAAAACACCTTCCACAAGGCTGTTTAAAAATGTAGTGCTCCTTTAAACTTTTATAACTGGCCATGAAGCTGGAAAAACTAAATACCTTTTCAGCAATACCACTAGCCCTCTAAGCAGTTGTCAATAAGCCATTTCCCATGATAAACATATTAAATATCAGAAAAACTGGATACCTTGTTTTGAATAATGAGGAAACTGAAGAATAAGAAAGGTAAAATAAACCAACTTCTGAATAATGAAAATAGTTGAGCAAACGGTACCCATCAAAGCTGAAATACTAAGCATATATATTTGGGGCAAAAATTCCATTGATATCAATAGATTTACTTCTGAGTAAACATGTTAAAAATCAGGATGCAAGTCATGACTGACTTCGTATTCTGAACACTCTCATTTATTTCAACATTCAGTGCCAGTTCTTTCTCAACCCCTTCCTTCCATTTACTCTGTTTGGACAAGAATTTTCCATCAAATGCAGGTTGGTAACTGATTGTCACAGAGGGCAACATCAAGCAGCGGTGTGCTATAAACATGAGAAGAACTCAGTCTGTCACAGCCATTTCCATTAGGTTGCAGCAGAGGGGGAGGCAAAAAAGCCTGAGGAGGAGGACCAACTGCCATCTGGCCCCTTCCCTCTAAGAAACTTTATCTTTTAAATAGACAATGAGGTCGTTCACACAACTAAAAACCGTGTTCTACCCAAGTTTGGGATCTGTGTGCTCCCAATTTTCGGTTGTGTGGAAGCAAGGTAAGAGGAAAACCTGAGTAGAAGTGACTGTGTGGAAGCAAGGCAGGAGGAAAAGCTCCCCAGGTAGCTCTATGATTCCCTTTGGTACGGGACTTTTAAAAGAATGCTGTATGCTGCTGTGAGCCTATGGGGTAGAGTGGGATATAAATCTAACAGACAAATAAACCTGCTTTAGCTGGGCTAGCACAACAGTGGCTTGCTCTGAAACTGCCATCCCAAGCTTGGCAAGTGCCAGCTCTGCCCTATGTATCATAGGGAAACTTGTTGAAAACAAACAAAAAGTGTAAATTTGTGCCACTGATTCTAACTTCTAAATTACTTCACAGCAAGGACAGGGGCCATCACCCATTCATGCTGTGCCACCTCCCTGGAACACAGGAAGCTGCCATATGCTGAGTCAGACCATTGGTCCATCTAGTTCAGTATTGTCTACTCAGACTGGCAGTGGCTTCTCCAAAGTTGCAGACAGGAATCTCTCTCACCCTATCTTGGGGCTGCAAGGGGGGAAACTTGGAACCTCAATGTTCTTCCCAGAGCTGCTCCATCCCCTGAGGGGAATATCTTACAGAGCTCGCTCACATGTGGTCTCCCATTCAAATGCAACCAGGGTGGACCCTGCTTAGCTAAGGGGACAAGTCATGCTTGCTACCACAAGACCAGCCATCGATCTAAGCCCCAGCTTCAGCATGAGGCACAAGTTGTGCCCTTATTGGTGTGGACCTACCTCCTCATTACATTTCCCTTTGGCAGAATAAGGCGCTTGCGGGAGGTATTCTCCAGCTGGGGCTTCCAGCAGCCAGATTCCAGTCCTGTACCTCCTGGGTCACCTGGCAGATTGAGCTGAGAACACTAGCTAATGGACTAATTGTCGTTCCAGCCTGCCTAAACCTTGAGAGATGACCTCAAAGATCAATCCCTGTCCACCAGGCCCTATAAAACTGAAGCCTCAGAACTTGCCCCTCAGTCCGCATAATTAATCTCTGGTGTGAGGATACTTGGCCTCTACCTGACTACTTTGACCTCGCATCTGTCTCTCACTTTTCTGATCCTTGTTTGCTGTTCTGGAACTTGACCCCTGCCTGCTTTGGACCATGCATCTGTTCCTAGCCCACTTGGGCTCACACAGCCTGCTCCTCAGGGGTCTGGATGGCCTGGCAGAGGCCTGACAGGAAGATCCTGAAGATGAAGATATCTGTACTCCAGACCCCATTTTTCTTTTCACTTCTACTATACTAATAATAAGTCTTCTTAAATATATTGTGATACCAATACACACACAGAGACACACACATGCACGTGCTGGTGCAGGAAAAAAGTTGAGATGAAATGGGTCAAAGAAAAAATGTTGTTAGCAGGATTACTCCTTCATAAAATTACACAAGATTTAGATAAATGCTAATTTGAGCTGCACTGAACAGTCTTTAAATCTGATATTTGCTTCAAAAGTAGTACAACCTGTCCCTTTGCCAACTTTTGCATTTGTTTTGATGCTGTCCACGCCTTTTCCCTCCTCCTAATGCCCTCCCACAACAAAAGAAACTATGAAGGAGGGGAGATTCAAACAGGGAAGATGGTAGTGACAAAGCATCAAAGCGTCCTTCTCCTTCACGCTGCAGCCCTAATACAGATCACTACTTCTATTGCTGCTGTTTAGGGAAGACAAAAACAAGCCTGTTGAGGCAAGCACGTTCTTAATGTTGTTTGTCCCTAGGAATAGCACCAAATACACCTCAAAAGTGTTTGCAACAAATGCACAAAATCACAGAAAAGAGCTGCTTTAAGACATGAAATCAAACAGGAATGACATAGTTTCAGCTCAGCCTTAACTGTAATATACTTCCACACATTCTTACAGTGGCTGACAACCCCACTGGTCATGTGAGCGCATGCTGTGGAAAAACGTCCCCACAGCAGGCAACTTCCTTAGCTACACAGAATTGATTAAGCAAGCAGTGGTGGGTGTGTGGGTGGGTTTCTCAATCTTTCCCTTCTGCAAAAGGGCCCTGCACCACCCAAAAATAGGCCCCTGAGGGTTGTGCAATCCTCACTTTGGGGTAGGGGGAGAGCAAAAATCATCTAGGCAATCAGCTCTACAGAGCTAAGGAAATGATCCACCGCAGTGGTGCTTCTCCCTGGCACACAGCCACACAGTCAATGGGAACGTCTATTACTGTCAGCAGAATCCTCTTCAATAATTTGCTTTTGTTTGTTAAATACCTATCACATAGTATTTTCCAAAAAAATTAAGGCACTAAAATTTAAATAGCTTTTGAATTTTCAGTGGAATGACAAATGCATAAGTGGGCACAAGTTTGCAGACAAAAGAAATGCACATTGCAATCCCATGAGGGCATGCACAGAAGCAGCCCTATCCGGGCTTGCCCAATCCTACCTGGGAGGGTCAGAATTCAGCCCAATCCTGGTGTGGAATGCCAGAATTCAGTCCAACCCTGGTGCTGCTCTGTTGGATAGCCTGAGTTTACCTGGGCTAGTACTGAGGTAGAAGAGTGTGAACATGCCCTTCTCCCCCAGTTCTCAGTCATGTGCAAATCTGAGCTGCCTGCAGCCCAAGCATGCACAAGACTGGGTGGCAAGAGGCCATGCATGAGGTCGAACGGCAGTGGGGGAAATCCCTCAAAGCCAGCCTCCCTGCCAACCCTTCCCAGTTTGGTCGTGAGAATGACCTTTATGTGTATTTACACAGAAGTGAGTAAACCTCTTGCGTTCAACTGAATTGATTTCCACGTAAGTTTGTTTATACTTATGAAGCTGCTTTATGTTGAGTCAGACCACTGGTCCATCTAATACTGTACGGTCTGCTCGACAGTCAGCTCCAGGGTTTCAGGTATGGGTCCTCCCCACCCTGCCTGGACTGAACCTAGGATCTTCTGCATGCAGGACAGATGTGGTCCCACTGAGCTGTGGCCATGTCCCCTCCACTGTTTAGGGCAGCTGCCCCAATTTGTTTTTGTGCAAGACATCTTTAGTACATTTTCCACACTTGTGCTCTGGGACAGAGGTTTGCTGCAGGGATCAGGTAATGATTGTTTTACATCTTTAGCATCAATCCATATCTGGTAAGAATCATTTAAGTTTTATTTACTCCACCCACCCATCGGTATCAGAAATTGCCTATTTGTCAGAAGCAGAACACTGGATGAATGGGACCAGTGGTCTCATCTGGGATAGTAAATCCTGTTTCCTTTCCAAGAAATTGTCCCTTAAGTAACTTAAAACATAGGATTATCTTTATATATATATATATATATATATATATATATATATATATATATATATATATATATATATGCCAAAATACTTTTTGTTTTATGGAGGCAAAGTCATTGGGGGATTGTTTAGAACTCAGCTAATATTCTTGAGTGCTGAAGTTTGCAGTGATACCTTTTACTCCATCGGAAGTGTGTAAAAACACATACTGTTACATCGTCCTTATCTGTTACACATTTGTAGAAGCTAAAGAGGGGAAGTTATCCCGTCTAAATATCAAGAATAACTTATGCTCTAGGGCTTTGGGTAAGTGGATTTTTCAGAGTGCAGCATTTCAAGAAGAGACATATTTGCACTAAAAAAACTTCCTTGGGGATGACATCTTACTGAGGTATTCCTGTCTTCACTGTGACACAGAGACTTGAAAGGAAGCACATTTGAAATTAAAAGTTGATCTATTGGTTAATTAACTGGACTGGATAATTCTACAAATAGTAAAATTTAAAATCAATGGCAAGAACTTCACCATGGTCAATGAGAGCTCTGTTATTGCAATAAAGCTCTGTTACTGCAATAAAGTCATGGATTTCACAGGGACAGAAATGTCTAGGGACCCTAACTATTGTGTTTCCCTTCTACAAGGTAATCAGTTTTTCTCATGTATTTCATGCACTGACACAGAGGGATGGTTCACATATTCATATTAATCACTTGATGACACCATCACTATTTTCTCATATCAAAATCAAGGTTTTGCTGAATGTTCTCTCATTTAAAAGTAGATTTTAAGGAGAGCTGATATTCCCTGTCTTCCCATCTATCACAAATTGCTTTCTAATTCTTCACTGGAAGCTTGTTCTGTGATCAATCACTATTATTTTAGCACTTTTTTCAAACTGGACAATTGTCTTTCTGGAGACAGTGGCCAACATCTTCACATGAAGTGCTAGTGAAGTAACCCTGGAGTTCTGCGGAGAGCTTCCAGAATGGTGATGGTGATCACACAAGTGGGGACAATTTTTGCTGAATCTCTCGCTTCCCTTGAAGTGCCCTATCCCACTCAAAAATATGTTCCAGAGGGCTAGGCAGATCTCAGACATATTTTTGCATGGCACCGTGTATTTCCAGAGAAAGGAGAGATTGGCAAGAATCTCCTCCCTTGTGCGATCACAGTTGCGAAGCTCTGGAAGTTCTCTGTAGCAGGGACACTTCTTTTCCGTGTGTAACCCACATGGTTAGTGAAGATGTGAGCCCCTGGTGGCGCAGTGGTAAAACTGCCGCCCTGTAACCAGAAGGTTACAAGTTCAATCCTGACCAGGGGCTCAAGGTTGACTCAGCCTTCCATCCTTCCGAGGTCGGTAAAATGAGTACCCAGAATGTTGGGGGGCAATATGCTAAATCATTATAAACTGCTTAGAGAGCTTCCAGCTATAGAGCGGTATATAAATGTAAGTGCTATTGCTATTGCTATTGCTATGTCAAGTAGTTATTCTAGTCAATTGAGGATCATATGATAAGCATGCTGATTAGGCTACATAACAACTTCATGACGCGAATTCAGAGTGAAGGCAATACTTCTGAGATCAATGTTGTCTTCATTCTGCATTGGTGAACACTTTTGCAGGCTCCCAATTATCAAAAGGGAGGGTGCTTTTTGCAGCTTTCCAAAGAGCTTTCACAAGAAAGTGTACTTTCTTTTCAGGAGTGGGGGCAACTGTGGTCAAAATGTTCAAGTCAGAAATATACGTGTGTGTGTGTGTGTGTTGTGCACTTCATTTCCTAAATATTGGTTATAAAATCTTCATACTGGAGCACCAACCATTAACCTAATCAAATATGGGTAAGCATTTCACAAAATCAAAAATTTTGAACGTATTTATAGAAAGAAGACAAAAAAAAAAAAGCATCAACTGTAATCCTTGCTATGGTAACCCTTGAAAAAGGCCAGCCTTTGCAGGTTTTTCAGATGAAGAGAAAATGACAACAGGCTTGTGAATCAATTGCTTCCAGCACTCTTCCCCTTCATCAAAATGGCAGCTATGGGCAAACCCTTTCATAGGATGAAGACAATCAACCTTATCCACCAGAAAGCCCTTTGAGAATATACAGCAGTTCTCAAATTTCTAGGTGTGGGTGTGTAGTAAGAGACTTCAAGGAAATCCCTAGGCCCCATCCCCTGATCCCCCTCCTATTTCAGCTCATGAATGACTCCTTTATCGGCTTCTAAAAGCAGTAGCTAAGGGGGCTGTTGGAAATGGTGATGGGGAGGAGCCCTTCTACCTCTCCCCCCATTATGCAAGTACTGAATATAGCAGACATATTGTTTATAAATAACTAACCTGAAATTAAAAGTCATGAGCTAGGAACATAAGAATAACTGGGATAAGGAGGAGTGTCAAGATAACTTAGGTTTGGACTGTGGATATCTAAATGTAAGTCAATGAGTTATAAAATGAAGTTCTTTTATAGCATTCTCTTGATGTGGTGGAAACCTCTTAGAAGGTATGGATACACAAGCACTGATTGTTAAATTATGCAAATAGTAATGTAGTAACCTAAATACTCCCATGGCTTGGACCACAGACAAACCATCTTAATATACTTGCATATGAAAATTTATCAGCACAAGCTTTCCTCACTCTGACAGTTATTGCAACATCTTACATACATTCACACACAAACACTGTGACTACCTTCTGCCTCAACTGGGCCCTTGCTGAGGAAATATTTGATTTATTGCAGAGTTCTCATTTTCCCATATTGCAAATAAACTATAATTTCATTAAATGTAAATGAAGCAAAAATAGTTATAGTAGCTTGTCTGAAACAATTTATAGTAAAAAAAAAAATGCCTGTCATATGACTCCTTTTTAATTCAGAAGGAGAAATGGAGGCTAGATGTATTCTAAAGGAAGAATAGTAAAGTTTTAGGAGCAGACAAGATTCCTGAGGCTAGAATAACTCTCAGCTCTACTTTCTGAAAACATGTAAAACAATGTATATCTTATAACACCTTAGCAGAACTAGAACAAGAAGGGTGTGTGTGGGTGTGTAACCTCTTGTGTGTTAATATGAGCTGAATAATACTGAATTCACTAAATCAACAAAAACAACAAAAAACCACCCAAAAAACCCACTTGCTCTTATAACTTAGGGAACAATCCATAACACTCTGCATCTTTGTCCTTTATGGAAGGACCAGCAGAGACAGCCAAATTCCAGTAAACCTCAGGTATATTTGTGATTCAGAATAGATCTCATGGATCTAGAATCAATGCAGCTATTGCTGGTGCTACTTGCAAATGCTTAGGCCAGGAATAAAGTCACAATGGGTCTCAGTGTTTAACTGAAAGTTGCTATCACTGATCCCAACAATGTAGACTAGCTGGTCTCACCAGCTGTTGGGCAACCACTGAGTACAGTACAGTGGCCTCAGTTGCTTTTGTGTAGCTGATTCAGAGTAATGCACAGCAGAGTTGTAGTTAACGTCTTTATAAATGTGCATATTAATGGTCAATGATATGTTTGCCTAGCTTTCCTTATTATATTTCTTCTCATTTCATTTTTTCTCTTACAACCTGGGATAAATACTCATGAACTTTCTTCTCTCCTATTTCATCTCCTTGCTATTGTGAGTCCAGCAATAACTGCCATGAATAAAACAAACTTCCAGAGGGATGGCCTTGTTAGTCTGTTACTGTACAATAAATTTTGTGCAATCAGAGGGAAGGAGGGAACGTGTAGATTTCTTTGAGGAGGGCAAGGGCTTGGGATACATCTAAACTACAGTGAAACAGACAGGGTTCAGCACAGTCAAAACAAACTCCTCCCCCTAAAAGAAATTAGCAGAAGCTATTTGTGGGCTACAGGTTATGCAGGCTTAGGAGGTCAGAACAAGAGCTCCACCCTTATGACAGGGATCTTCTGACAGCCCACGGGCCACTGCAAGAGATCAGGCTGGCACTTGGGAACCTACCCTCCCAGTGTGGCTGCCGTCAGTCCCTCCCAGCCTTGCAACCTCAGAGGTGGCTGCCTGCCCCAGCCAGTGAGCATCTGCCTGGTCCCCACAGGATAGCAGTGTGCCGTCACTTAAATATGGCGAGTCATTGCAGGAGCAGGGGCAACTCAAGCGAGCTCTCGGCCTGAGTTCTCACAAGACTTGCCCCACCTGCCAAGGGTTATATAAACCAGAGCTGGCCAGTGATGAGGGGCCAGTCCAGGAGGAGAGCTGCCAGGAGAAGGAGCTCTGTGACTCCCTTGGAGAGCTGGATGGCAGCAGTTCCCTGGGGCATTCTGTGAAAGAAACAGATTGCCAGACAGTGGAATAGCACTCCCCCAGTGGCCACAATTCTGAGGCCGTCTGGAACCCTCTGGACAGGAGGAGGTGGAAACTTACACCTTGCTTGGAGCCAGTAAAGTAGTGTAGCACATGGAGGATGAGGCAGCCCTCAGGAACATATTCTTGGCAATGAAGAGGGCTTTTGCGGGGTGGAGAGAAAAGCAATTATCATGTCCTCATCTCCCTCCCTGTGCTGTACTATGATTTTACACACACACACACACACACACACACACACACACACACACACGTAATGGACAAGATAATGTAGGGAATAGAGAGTGTGGCATTGCCCAAGCTAATCTTGGAGAGTTTAAGTTATTTATTGGGTATGGCATTTCACACAAAGAAACAAACAAGTTTCATCCTCTGATAAAGCAGAAGTGAAATTTCTGACAGAGACATATGCATGATGAATTTTGGGCCTCATTTTCCTTAAATACTGATGCATTTCAACCACACAGATAATTATGGATGACCATATTGTAACTATTTTATTGCTGCCCTCTCCTCATAAATTTTAATTTTGGAGATGTAAGTGAAAAATGTGGTTTCAGTTTCCTACAAATGGCACACCATTTGGTTTCAACAAGAAAACAGAAGAAATAGTCAACTTCTTTAAAGTGAATTGCAGAATGGAGGTTCAGAGATTCCCACCCCCACCCCATTCTTGTCCATGCAAAAACAGCAGAATGCAAAAAATAAAAGGTTTTTTAAAAAGTGAATCATGCAGCCGAATAACAGAAGCATCACATTTTTTTTACCAAAGCATGCTTTGAATACTTCAGTGTTTATATAATTGCTCCAGTCTTTCATGCTCTGTCCTTTCCCAAGCAACAATCTGAAGCACATGTATTACAGGAGATCCTGTAATAAGAAAACAATGTGTACATAATCATCTTGTTCTATCAGAATACACTTCTGGTTGTCCAAGAAGCCACACTGTAACTATGCTGTAAAGTGTATATTAATATTTTAGAACAAACCCAAATGAAATTAATGTTGTGGTGATGGACAGGCAGAGAACTCTTTCATGTGAGGCATACACCAGGAATTAGGTTGTTATTGTTGGATCTTTACAAGACATGTGCATTAACTGAAGAATAAATTGTATGTTTGCATACTGAATAAGGATTTTACAGTCCTATCCAAACTTAATTGCAAGTAAGTCCAATAGATCTCAGAGTTACTTTCAAGTAAACATGCATGGGATTAGCTTGTAATTCCTCTATAAACCAAGGACTACTATATTTAGTTAACTATGTATCCAATATTGCCCTCTTAAGCAATCAATTTGTTAAGTACAGAAGGGCCCATCCACACTGATGAATCATAAACTAACAGAGAATCTAATACTATATATTTCAGATAATTTTTTTGGAAATCAGGACTTGGTGGCAAGTGAGACGATTAAAAAATTGTGATCAAAACAGTCTTCACTAATAAGCAAGAGCACCCTTGAATTTCTTCCCCACTGAGGCTTTTACTGATTAAAACTGATTACTGCCAATTAATCAGCTAAAGCTTTATCTGATTAGATAGATTAAACCCTAGTTACTTCTGAATTTTACATTGGAACAGATCTTGAACTACATAAAATCAAAGTCCTATTCCCACAAGTGTATGTAGAATCAATGAATGGAGAAGGGAGTGGTATTGCATCTCCTGGTTACGGCTCCCTCCCATCCTCCCCATATGGGTATGAACATCTGAACAGAGGGCATTTCTCTGTGAAATCTGTGCTGTGCATTTCTGCAGTGTACAAATTGGGCATACAGAGCATAGTACTGGGCATTTAGATCTTCAGATTTAGACCCAGCACATGGAGAGAAATGTTTGCAGGTACTGTCCTTCTCTGCAAGCTTATACTACAGGTGTGTGGGTGGGTGGGGGAGAATGATTCAAATCTGAATGATATTCAATAGTTTCTGGTGTGGCTATGTCACCTAAAGATAAATGCAGTAGCTAAACTGACACAATTCGACACAGTGGAAATGAAAGATTTAACACTCCCTGACCTTTCTATCCGTCATGCGCACAATCATGGCCTGACCCCGCCCCACCACCCCTGCAACAGTGCTGAGCAGCAGTGCACTTTTCTCTGATGCATCTCTCCCTACTGAATGCCTCCAAGTTTAAAACACAGTTTGGAAGTCTGAGGCAAAATGCTTAAAGGAAAACACTGGGGTGTAGGAGGCGGGGATAGCAAGCACGTAGCAGAAGGCAGATTTCCTTTAAGAAACTTTCTAGACAGTATTATAAACAAGCTTGCCAGGGTAGAGAGGGGCTTGCTGGTGTAGGGAGGCAACTTAGTCATTTATTTCTAAAACTCAGTAGTTGCATTCCCTGCAATGACAGGGCCTCAAGAAATACATAAATGGGCTGATCAACAAACAATGAGTACACACAGTGTATACATGTGAAAACATACATCTTTCTAGATAAAACCCAATATTTATTTTAGTCTATGCTGCACAGGAAAATGATTTATTTTCATCAAATAATAATAATAATATTATTATTATTTTGTATTATTAAATTGCCATTCATTCAGTGTTTACAGAGTATCATTTTCTTTCAAGTTTACATATCCATTTCCTTAGGAGTTAATGAAATCTAAGGAATGGCATTTCTAAAGGTCCCTTTGCAATACACAGGTCAATCAATACCTACTGAAATTTTCAAAACACTGTCACTGAAAGACAACGTTAGCGGATTTTCAAAAATGATTGTTACAGGATGGCTTAGGCCTTCAGGAAGATCTAGAAGGATTTGGTCTTCAGGACTTATCCTGAAGTGGCAGCCACAGGGTTAAGAAAAGACTAGGTCCCTATTTAAAGAGCATCAGAAAGCTGGAAATGCAAGTATATTATATCAGCTGCTGTTTTCATATCCTGGCAATTTTTCTTCGATTTTCATCTTTCCATGTTAACTTGTGCCTCTTCTCTTTTATAAAATCCCATCTGTTAAATTATTTATTTTTAATTATTAAGTAAGTGTAGTGCTTTTGCAGAAGTCAGCATATAAACAAGAAAACACTGTTGTATGATGTGGTGACTGAATAATGTTAGGTAAAACCAGCAATGCTTAGGTGAACGTTCTCTAGCATTTGTTCTCAAAACAAACAACATATATGAGACTTACACAATAAGGCTCTCCACACGAGCCGTGTGGAGAGCCTGAATGGGGTTTGCGGGACAAGAGGGCTTGACCCGCTCTCCCTGCACACAAGCAGGAAGCCCTCCCTGGGTGGCCGGATCAGCTGCTCAGACGATTACTGGCTCCGTTATGGAGCCGGCTGGGGTTGCAGCACATGACCAGCCGAAACCTCTCTTGGCCCGGTTTCGGCTGGTTGTGAGAATAACCTCAATAAATTGTGTCATACTGGTTGTGTTATGGCTGTGCACTCCCCTTGGTTCTATTATTTCATTTCATCCAAACGGCCAAGTTATCTGTATCCACTGACCCAATTGAGATATCATGCAGAAACATGGTTTAATCTGTGTGATGTTCATGAGACTTAGACTTGCATCTTTCTCCCTCTCCTTTGTCCGCAAGGGAGGAAGTTTTAAACTTTCTGTTCCTAGTTTAGAATAAACTAGGAGCACAATCCAGACTAAGTTAGTTATGACTAAGTCCCATTAAAATCAATGAAGTTAGTCATGTCTTATTTATTTCAATGGTCCTTAGTCATGACTAACCTGCCCTGGGATCTACTATGATGGCTGAACCCAGAAAATCCTAACTTTATTTTAAACAGAGTTTATGAACATGTCAGCATATGAAACTAGACTGAATACTGGTTAAAAGAAGCCAGGGTTTGCTGGGTTCAGAGACCATAGCAGGTTTATTATAAACTAGGACTGGAAGTTTAAAACATCCTTCTCGGTGCATAAAAGGAAAGGGAGGAGTGTAAGGCCTGACGCTCATTAACATTGCACAGAACCATTGACGAAACCATTGTTCAGTATGATGTCTGAACCAGACCACTGTCAGTTTTATAACCCCATCTCAATATAATTCTCATTTACCCAAATATTAACATTGCACAGAACAATGACGAAACCATTGTTCAGTATGATGTCTGAACCAGACCACTGTCAGTTTTAAAACCCCATCTCAATATAATTCTCATTTACCCAAATATTTGGGTCATCATTCAAAGTATCATGCTACTAGTTGTTTGCACCTGGATGGTTTGGGCCTTCTTTTTTCTTAATGGAGGGAAGACAGGAAGGCATCAAAATGCAGGAATGAATGGGAAGAAAACCTTAAAGTTGCACAGAAGACAATTTACTGTCCAACATATTTCATGTATACCAAAATTTAGATAGTATGGAAGACATCTGTTTTGGTTTCCCTTTGAAGGAACTGAATCAGAATCACTACTGAGGAAGAGATCCAAAATTTGAAACTCAGTAGGATATGTGAACAACATTTTTTACTAATGCTGTGAGTGTGCAGCAAAGGAAGCTTGCTGCCTTCCAAACCACAGCTGCAGCATGTGGGAGGATTATTTTTGCTGATCTCCCTTTCAAGTATCCTGGGTGTGACACCTGGAAATATGTCCCTGAAGGCTGCATAACCTTCATGGACACAACTTTGAGTGTCACAGAGTACTTGAAAGGGAAAGAGATCAGCAAAAATTGCCCTCCCCCCGCACATGAGTACTGTCCAGCTTTAGTTTGGAAGGCAGCACACTACACATGTGTTTCCTTTGCTGCATGCTCCCAATATTACTCAGAATGTAGGCATGTCTCTTTTGCACACCTTTGAGATGCACCTCCCTGCAGCTACATGAATAACCACTTCCGAAACTCAGGTAGTTTCAAGAACAGTGTAACATGACATGAGGGGAATTTACTGTTCAAAGAAAAAGAAGTCAGCAATTTTACAGGGCAAACAAAATATATTCTGACTACTGCTATTCCAAAGAGTGTAGATACTGTCAAATTTATATAGATACTGGCTGACATCCAGACTAGTACTGTGCAGGTGCTACAGTGTAGGCGCGGGCCGTGAACGTGCCTCGGGGGGGGGGCAGCTTCTTTAAGTGTAAACAGAGCCGGTGCTCCGTGCCTCCCAGCAGCCCCTGTGGCGGGGAATCACCTCCGCCACTTACCTGGCTCCCACAGAGACGAGCCCCTGCCAGCGGCCAGCTGAGTGGCGGAAGTGATTCCCCACCGCGGGGGCTGCTGGGTGGCATGGAGCACCAGCTCTGTTTACACGTAAAGAAGCCGCCTGCTGCCCCCTGGAGGCGTGTTCACGGCCCATGCCTGCTACAATGGCTGACATCCAGACTAATATTGTGCTGTCACGTGAAGGGTGATTTTTGATGGCCTTCCCTTACCTCTGAAGCCTACTGTGCCCCGTGAAAATATGTCCCTGAAGGTGGTCCTAAGAGAGAAAGGGGGATAACTGAAAACTGCCCTTTCCCCCAGCACATAGTCTGGCTAACAGTGTCTGCCACTGTTGCAACAGCATCATGCTAGTCTGGATGTCAGCCACTATATGTGATATCCAGATACTTTGCAAGTGACTTACTCATCCCTATATACATACCACATAGCAATGGTTTAAAAATGTGTTACAATTGTACACTGAAACAAATGGTGACAGTATTTTGTATAATATTAAGGGGAACGAAATATTTTAAAAAGTCACTCTGTCTATAGAATTTCATTTTAAGACTGAAATAAAAGACAACTATAAAGAGGTTGTAGCACCTATAAAGGAGAAGCACACCTGAGGGAGAGGATATAATGGGTACAAAATGTGACTATGGTAACAATGGGACAATAGCAGTTGGTATGATAGCCAAATGAATCCCCTTGCCGGCTTTCTAATCATTCAGGATTGCAATAAGATACAGGCAAAAAAGAAAAGGATTTGTGTGATCACATCTGCTGGTGTTTTACAGCAGAGCACTGTGGTTTTAAGGCTTTACTGTTTTGTTATTATTTTGGGTGTGGGGGGTTCCTTTCTCTTCCTCTAACAATCCTAGCTCTGCAAGACCCATGTAACGAGGCAATACTATCTCTGAAATAATGAGCGAAGGAATGCAGTTCCAATCTCAGGTGCGATTTCACACACTAAAGAACCAGATCAATACGACCAGCAGCAGGCCGCTCAATACCCCCTGAATTATTGCTTCATTTTTCTTCTTATTATAGATGAGTTGTGTTATTATTTTCCCCGAATCGATATTTTACAACCTTTTTTATCCGTTTCTCCATAAATTTTGTGATTACTTTAAACTGGGAATTCCGGTACACTAAATAAGATGCAGTATCTGAAAGGTACTGAGTGTACAAATGTGGATTTTTTCTTTTTCTTTTTAACAACTCGGGTACTATACCAGGGTGAAAGGGGCAGGTTAATCGAATTGTGAGTGGAAACATTTTCATTGAGCAATGTTGAGACCTAGAATTGGCTCCTGTAAATGCAAATGCCTTTTTAAAAGGATTTGCAACAATAGCTTGAAAATATCCAGTATTTGAAGCACAAGGAAGTAAGATCCACAATTCACATGAAATTTAATTCCAAGTATAATGTGCTTCTCCAATGTCTCTATGCATGATTTCAGTTAAAGGGGAAGCATAGGGAATAGAAAGCTGTCAGACTACTGGCCCATCTAAGTCAGGATTGTCTCCACCAGCGGGCCGTGGCTCTCCAGGGTTTCAGGCAAGAGTCTTTCCCAGCCCTACCTGTAGATGTCAGGGATTGATCCTGGGACCTTCTGCATGTGCTCTTCTACTGAGCTATGGCCCCATCCCCAATTCACTAAAATGGTTTCTTACAAAGCAGATAATTTTGTGCACTTAGAATTATTTAATTAGCTTCCAGAGCTGTCTCCTGCTAAGTGTTTAAAGTGTCTGCAAATCAAATCATGTTAACTCATCTGCTGCAGTACTCTTAGTGTGTCTTAACAAAAACTGTCTTCTTTAGACATTAATGGAAGCTACCCAGAGACCCCTTGGAGAGGAAGCAATATAAGCTAATTACCCAGTGCTTTTGGTATCGGGGAGCTTATTTTGAAAGCCACACTGTACTTAAGCAAGTGTTGCACTGAAACCGATGCCAATTGTATAGTGGCTTATGCCAGGCTTGGTCCAAGAAATCACTTGGCTAACATAACAATCTCCTAAAGTCAATGGGTCTGCACAAGGGAGCACAATGATAATCATAAGCATAAAACGGAGTGTAAAGTACTACATTCAACATCCAGTTAACCAATGAATTATACAATTTGATAAAACAAGAGAAGAAACTCTTTATCTTTAAATGTAAAATGCTTCCAAGGTGTAAGCACTAAGGGTTTTTATTCATCTGGCACGTGTAAAAATTACTCATTTGTCACCAACAAAGAGCTCATCTTTTTTCTTCTTCAAAAGCTTATGAGCTGTTCAGTAATAACTGCAAATAAAGATGTGCTTCAGAGTTCATTGTAAACAGGTCATGATGACTATTTAATAAATATTTCCATTAACATTTTACAGAGCATGTTCTCTGCTTAAACCTATGCTCTAAAATGCAGCAGCAACAAAGCATGGGGTTGGGCTACAAGCACAAAGGGACATTATATCCTCTTGTTCAGTTGCTACAAAATAACCCTGGCATGGGTGGAATGAGGCAACTTGCCCTTGCCTCTGTACAGAGGCAGACCCCTGTACAAAGGGGACAGGGCGCTTTCCAGAGTAGCCGCTCAACAGCCGCAAAATGCTTCCGTTCAGGTAAATCTCATTCAAAACATAAATAGCAAAGCGCCCAGCAGGGGGAGCAGTCTCATGAAAACTAACCACCCAAAGAAACAGCAAACTTTTTACATCAGACATACAATGTTTTATCAATAAATCGCAGTGATTAAATCCGAAACAAAGCATCGGAAATGTGAACGGCGCCCTGCGGTCAGCATAGGGACTGCGGTGTCACAACACAGGAAGTGTGGGAGCACACTTCAGAGATACGCTGTGACCCCGTTGCAGGGTCTAATCTGGAAAACACCCAGGAGCAAGAACTTGCCCCTGCAAATGCAAATTCCTAAAAATCAAAGCAGCAGCTTCAAAAGATCTAAAATTCAGACACTCAGCAGTTTCATCCATTCACTAAATAATGGTTTGGATGGGTAGGATGGAGGATGTGAAAAGAGAGATATGACAAACAGCATTACATCCTAGCTGTCATCAGTTCCCATCCCTCTAACACTCTGGCAATACTAAAACTATTGCTTGTTTTTAAAGTTGAAGATCTACGGCAAACACTGGAGGGTTTGTTTTAGAGATTTATCTTTACATTTAAATTGCAAGTCCCTATAATTTGACAAAAAGAAAAACATGTGAATTTCAAACAAATAAATGCTCAGACAATTATTTACTCATGTTCAGTTTCTGTTCCACAAAGATATGCAGGAAAAGAAGGAAAGTACTCATAGGTGTTTTTATATTCTTTAATTAACCCTCCGTCTGCTGGAAGTCGAGGTTTCCTGATGTTAACCACCAGTACCAAAACCAGGTGCAAATGAACAAGCAGTTCAGAGTGGCAGCTCCTGATGCCAGGAGGTTAACCATGATTTATGTTCACCGGAAGAAGGTGAAAGATTATGTTGGCTGGGCTGAAGTGGTAGAAGGGTAAAGGGACAACAAGGATTATAACATAAAGGCATACATTTTCACAGTACTTTGCTGTTCTACCTTGCTGAAAGAATGAAATACTTCTGTTTCAAGAAATGCCAATGGCCTTTTAAGCCTCTATTCAATTTCAGCACTTATCACACTTCTGAACCTGTTAGTCAATTGTCATATTTCAACGGCAATACAGTTATTTCTTTGCACATTTAGCAATGTAATGCACTAAGCTGTGGGTATCCTATGAGGACTATTTAACTGGTGGGCTTTGGGACCTTTTAGAATCATGGAAGCATTTGGTGCTGTCAAGTTTATGTCAATTTAGAGTCCATGAACCATTAGACAAATAAAGCAAAACCAAAAAAGAATTCCCTTTCTTTCCCCCAACAAATAGCTGGTGTAGCTGGTAATTTAATCTAGCAATTGGTGGTGGGAGCTACTACTGCCACCTCTTCCAAATGCTTCTAAGTGGATGAAGACAGTTATGCCCCCCACCCCGAATGGCTGCTGTGTTATGCTTAAGTCATGCAACAAGCAAGATTTCTGCAATGGAGTGTTGTGGGAGTGTGCATGCCTCAGGAATTTCAGATTCTCATTAAACTAACATGAGATTGATTATGTGAACAACCCTTGTACACGTCATAGTACTGTGTACTTTAAAAAACTGAATTGGAAGTAAATACACATGGAATAAAGATAGTATTTGTTGCTCTTTGATGTCAGTTTTGTAGAACTTTGCTCTGTGTATGTGTTAGCTATAGCAGTTCAACAGAAAGGGGGAGGATAGGGGAGGTTGCAGAAAAGCTAAATGAGTTCTTTGCGTCCATCTTCACGACAGAGGATATTGAGCATATGCCTGTTCCAGAATCAGGCTTTTCAAGGATGGAGGCTAAAGAATTGAGTCAGATAAAAGTGACAAGATATGATGTAACTGTCTGGAAAAACTGAAAAACGAGCAAATCGCCAGAGCCAGATGGCATCCATCCAAGAGTCCTTAAAGAAGTCAAATGTGAAATTGCCAACCTCCTTGCTAAAATTTATAACTTATCCTTGCAATCGGGCTCTGTTCCAGAGGACTGGAAAATAGCACCGATTTTCAAAAAGGGATCCATGGGCAATCCGGGAAATTACAGGCTGGTTAGCTTAATGTCCATTCCAGGCAAATTGATGGAAAGCATCCTCAAGGATAAAATTGTAAAGCACATAGAAGAACAGGCTCTACTGGGAGAGAACCAGATTGGCTTCTGCAAAGGTAAATCTTGTCTCACAAACCTTTTGGAGTTCTTTGAGAGTGTCAACAAGCGTGCGGATCAAGGTGATCCAGTTGACATAGTATACCTGGACTTCCAAAAAGCTTTCAGCAAAGTTCCTCATCAAAGACTCCTGAGGAAACTTAGCAGTCATGGGATAAGGGGACAAGCACATGTGTGGATTGCTAACTGGTTGAAAGACAGGAAACAGAGGTAGGTATAAATGGAGAGTTTTCACAATGGAGGGAATTAAGAAGTGAGGTCCCCCAGGGATCTGTACTGGGGACAGTACTTTTTAATTTATTCATAAATGATCTAGAAGTAGGGGTAAGCAGCAAGGTGGCCAAATTTGTAGATGATACCAAACTCTTTCGGGTAATGAAATCCCAAATGGATTGTGAAGAGCTCCAAAAGGATCTCTCCAAAGTGGGTGAGTGGGCGACAAAATGGCAAATGCCGTTCAGTGTTGGCAAGTGTAAAGTGACGCACATTGGGATGAAAAACTCCAGCTTCAAGTATATATGTTGATGGGATCTCTGCTGTCAGTGACTGACCAGAAGGATCTTGGTGTCATAGTGGACAGCTCGTTGAAAGTGTTGACTCAATGTGTGGCAGCTGTGAAAAAGGCCAATTCCATGCTAGGGATCATTAGGAAGAGGACTGAAAATAAAACTGCTAATATTATAATGCAATTATACAAAACTATGGTGCGGCCCCACCTGGAGTACTGCATACAATTCTGGTCACCACATCTAAAATTGGATATTGTAGAAATGGAAAAGGTGCAGAAGAGGGCAACCAAGATGATCAGAGGCCTAGAGCACCTTTCTTATGAGGCAAAGCTCTTATGAGGCTTATGGGGCTATTTAGTTTAGAAAAAAGACAACTGTGGGGAGACATGATAGAGGTCTATAAAATAATGCATGGTGTGGAGAAAGTGAATAGAGAGAAATTCTTCTCCCTTTCACATAACACTAGAACCAGGGGTCATCCCATGAAATTGATTGCCAGGAAATCTAGAACCAACAAAAGGAGGTACTTTCTCACACAACGCATAATCAACTTGTGGAATTCTCTGCCACAAGATGTGGTGACAGCCAACAACCTGGATGGCTTTAAGAGGGGTTTGGATGACTTCATGGAGGAGAGGTCTATCAATGGCTACTATAGGCCACCTCCAGCCTCAAACGCAGGATGTCTCTGAGTACCAGTTACAGGGAAGTAACAGCAGGAGAGAAGGTATGCCCTCAACTCCTGCCTATAGGCTTCCAGTGGCATCTGGTGGGCCACTGTGTGAAACAGGATGTTGGACTAGATGGGCCTTGGGTCTGATCCAGCAGGGCTGTTCTTATGATTTTATGTTATTATGTTAACAGTGATTGCTGCATAGGTCTATCATAGCAAAAAAAACCCATGAAACATACCTTTGCAGCACATGAAAGACTTATAACAGTGTTTCCTAATTTGTTTGTTCAGGAAACCAACCAAAAATGGAACAGGGTTCATTTTGAGGCCTACATTTTCAATCTAATATTTAACCTGGAACTCAGCTCTTCTGTAGTGCTTTCTGCCACTGATTGCACAAAAGCTTCCTATTTCAAAACTATTAAGACTCATGATTGGGAATTACTAATCTGTTTATAAGGTGTATTATTATTGATATACCTTATAAGCAGCATATAACTGTTATATTTGTAGCTCCATGTTAAAAAGGAAAGACCTGTTAAAATACCTCAGAATAAAATGAAAACTGATTATTTTTTAAAAACCTTTTTATATATCAAGCCTCTGATTTGGTAATATGCTATCCAGTCCACAAACGTCAGCATTAGTATATGAATCATTTAAATCAACAGTCTGTTTGGATGGAGATCCTTTGAGAATATCAGCCAAGTTTTTTTTTTAAATGTTGGTAATAATATACCTGCAGCTTTTCTAAAATAAAAATGGAATATAAAATCCTCGTAAGACCAATCAAACAGAGCAAAGTTTGGAAGCAAGGGTGTGAAAATGAGAGCACTTGAGTGAGGATATAGGGAAGGATTTGCAAGATAAATTTCAGTGACCCTATGGGTTAATTTATTGTTGAAGCTGCAAAGCACAAAATGGTTTATTGGCTATGAAGGTCAGATAACTGTTATACCACATTAAATAGGCTAGAAGATCCAAGGATCCATGGGATTGCATGAAAATTGCCAGAAAAGCATATAAAATCTAGTTTACCTCTTTATCGTTAATAGCTTTCTAATCCCTTACTGCAAATTTATAGTTAAGAATGGCAACACGTCTTGAAGATTAAAGGTATGTGACAAACAGTTCATGCCCCTCAATAATCAAATCACATAGCTTAGATTGGGGGCTTATCAGCCTTCCCCCCCTCATGGTTTCATAGGTAGAAAGTACTTTATATCCCCTATTACATATATGATGAATGGGGCCATTGGTTATGGGCTGTTATTTGCTTGGCTGTAGTCAATATGTTTTCTTTGGACAGGGATTTCAATGATTTATTTCTCTTCTGGCCTTATCACTTATTCACTTAAGGCAGACATGAAAAAATCAAGGTTGTAAGGCCTCAGGCCCATTTATACATAATATTGGGGAAGGCATATTAATGATTTGGACACCCTTGCTGAATAGGCCTTCATTGGTAAGCAAGAAAAAAAATTCTTCAGAAATGGGGGAGTAAAGTGTACAAAATAATATTTCATACATTGTCTCAGTCATGTACTGCATACCGATGATATTTAATGCAACACGTGACAATTCTTTTAGTTACATAAAAACAATGCTGGGTTTTTCTGTCTGCAGGCCTACTCTGTAGTGGCCTAACAATCTGACAGGTAGCATCTGTCCCAGATGCTGGCTCTTAGAGTTCAGCTGCCAGCTGTGATTCATGGTGCTTATCCCTTTCATGAAGGAATAGGCAACACCAGCCTCAGAGAAACCAACAGGAGCAGCAAAGAGGGTGAGGAATGGATGGGATGTGGTCCAAGTGACATGGGCAGCTCTGTAAGGAAGTAAATGGAGGACAGGATGGGAAGAATCTCAGCAATGTTGTGTTTCTTTTAACTTCCAGATATTCTTCTTTTCAAAATCTGAGGGCATAGCCTTTTTTTATTCTTCTGCTCCTTCTGTAGCAATGTTTAAGAACATTTAGAAAATGTGTAGACTAAAACACATGACATTATTCTTTTTTCGTCCCTTTTTATAAACATCACAAACAGATACAATTCCTCATATTATTATTTTTTTTAAGTTTACATGTTCTTTGAGAACACTATTTAATTACTAAATTTGCTGCAGTTAAGGGCTATTTGTTGGTCTTTAATCCTTACCAGAACAATGAAAATCAACAGCAACCTTATTGCTTTTAATGTGAAAATCTAGATATTATTTACTTTAAATGCTTTACTTATGTTTATTTGATGCACAATAGGAGGAAAGAACAAAAGCTGCTGCAATGGCCCTGCCTTCAATTTTACTTTTAAACCTTTTTGCTTTCAGGGCCTCATAAAAAACCAACACATCAAAAAGAGATAAAAGTTTGCATCAAGAACAAATAGCATTCACTAGCCTCTGAAATAACATACCCGATACCCCATTACTTATTATTGGAGATGAGAGAGGTTTACATTTTATTTCACAGTAAGAAATATTTATCCTTGTCACTGGCCTTTTGTCTTCATTCAAACTAACAAGCTATTAAGTCATCATTAGATATTCATGATTTAATAATAGAAAACATGTGGGTGGGACACTATTAAAGCTAATGAGGTTGTGTAAAGTAAGCTATGCAACTTAAACACGTTCCAGACCTACCATTCACACTGTTCTGGTCAAGTTTAGCTAGGAGGAGACCAAATATTTTGATTGGATGACAGATGACTCCTGGCAACCAAACTGTCTATTACTACTTTTCATTCTAATCAACAATGACAGTGCTTTTCCTTCACTCTTTTTT
Source organism: Hemicordylus capensis (assembly GCF_027244095.1). Classification (NCBI taxonomy): domain Eukaryota; kingdom Metazoa; phylum Chordata; class Lepidosauria; order Squamata; family Cordylidae; genus Hemicordylus; species Hemicordylus capensis. Next base: position 333,970,457 of record NC_069658.1, on the reverse strand, counting down.
AAAGCTAAAGTTATATTGATTGTAAATTTTTGGAGCATTAAGAAATCATTGATGACTCCATGAAAACAGAAAACCTTCTCAAGAGAAAATTCAATAAACTCTCATCCATGCTAGAATCCTTCCTTGTGAACCAGTACAGTATGTATTAGTACATGGGGAACTCCTTAATCAGACCATTATTTTTTGGTGTTTTGTAGTTTGATTTTATTACCCTAACTCTGAACAGAGTGCAAAGCTAAGCAGCTCAGAAAAGTGAAACAGAAACTCTTGCTCCATTGAGGATGCTGTTTCCAGAACACAGGAGCCCTCTTCAGACATTTGGCAACAAAAGAGCCGTGGTGTCCATGAATAGTGCCCCAAGAATGTGTCTGTAAGCCCTGAACATGCAATGTGTTCAGAAGCCTCACTCCTGTGCTGAACACACTTAAAAGCATTTGTCTGCAGCGACAAATGCTGTAAGTGTGAAGAGATTCTTTCCGTTATTGCAAGGTAAGGTAATAGAACTGTTCTTGTTCTGAGTTCTCAGGCTGCCAAGGCCTATGGCACAATATGGTCTCTGTTACCTGTAAAGCAGAGCTAACAAAAAGGCAGTGGTGATATTTATTGCTCAGGATGGGAAATGAAGCTTAATTCATTACTATATGACATGATGACTATTTATAGACCACTTTCAACAAAAGTTCCCAAAGCAGTTTACATGGATACAAATAAATAAAATGGCTCCCTGTCCCCAAAGGGCTCACAAACTAATAAAGAAACAAAAGATAGACACCAGCCATGGTCACTGGAGGGATGCTGTGCTGGGGATGGATAGGACCAGTTGCTCTCCCCCTGCTACATAAAGAGAATCGCCAATTTAAAAAGGTGCCTCTTTGCTCAGTTAGCATTGCTGGTGTGCACATTTGTTCACTTTGACCCATTCCCTGTGTTTGAGTATGCATGGGAAGTCTCGCTGACCTCCCACATGTAGAAGAGCTTCAATGCAAGGAGAGATAGTTTTATATGTGTCATATCTGGGTAAAGACCACACAGCTTGTAATCTGTTAAGCCGAACACAGTCTACCACTACCAGCCATGTATTGTGGCTTGACAGGTAGCTGACAACAAACCCACTCCATTGCTGACAGGCCGAGAGTGGCAGCCAAAAACAGAAACTTTGTCTAGTCCTTGGCAAATAGATATACATCCCAGCCAAGTTAGTCACAAGTTGTGCAGGTGTATACTAGGTGCATGGATTGGTTCCAAAACTGAACCAGAAAGCCTGACATACAGGAAATACTTCATGCTCAGAACCCACAGGTTCTGAGCATGGAAATATTTTAAGAGACATATAATATAATTGGATAATATTTAAATAAATACATGCCCACTGGAGATTTTAGCCAAATCCAACAGCAACACTCTGAGTAACTGCTCAGGAAAAAATATATTTGATTAGAAGCCAGCTCTAATGGGGGAAAGGTGTTAGTGCCCAATGATTTCAGCCAAACCTGGATGGGACTACGGCACTAGCTAGTCAGGTTCCATATTAAACCAGTAAAAACCTCCCCCTCTTTCTGAAAGACAGCCTGACCCAGTCAATCTGTCAACTTTAACCAGGAAACAATGGATGACATCCAGACTAAGTTCCAATATTACTACTCAGGAGTTACTCTAAAGGACTACTAAATTCCAAAAGGACTTTGACTAGTAAATTTAGTCAGGATATCAGCCAGTTTCACCCTCCTTCTGTGACTTTGTGACAGGCCACATGTACACACAAAGTAGTTCTGGTTACATGAGTGAGTGAGTTCTTCTGAAGTAAGGTAAAGAGAGGAGAGAGAGATACACATTTTCAAAGGATGGCAGCAAAATTACTAGAACAATTTGTTTACTTGCTGTACTATACTGCCAATGCAACACTATTACTGGAAGCCTGGTGTTTGTGTGTGTGTGTGTGACTATCATTAATTTAGACATTATATAACTTTGTGAATTTGAAGTAGTTCGTTGCTTTGCACTAAGATTGGCCTTTTAGAAGTTCAAAGAAAAACAGGTCCATGGAACACTGGAGATATCTGGCTTTTCTATATTAAAATCCCTTAAAATCTGAGTATTATAATGCGTTTGTTTTCTGAATAACTGTCTCTGCAATCCTTTATAGGAAAAGAGTAACAAGGGGCCATTCTTAAGAACTCCCAGTGAAATTCAAATAGGTGTTATTTTACAAAAATATTTTTTAAAATATATTTTTCCTTGCATAAAAGGCCTTGATTCATGGATGGATCATGCATTCACAGATCAAATTTCTAAGTTGCTGGCAGTTTAAAGAGGAAGAAAAAAGAATCTAAATTTAATGGGTCGCTAGGCATTTTCTTCGGAGAATTTAAGCACTTAACAGTAAAGAAAAAAGCAGTTTACAGCCAGGTGGCTTGAGGGGATATTTTGTTGAACACTGATTAAAAATAATTTCTTCTAAATGAGACCTAACCACAAAGTGGGCCCATTAATGGATAGGACATTTTCACCAGAGAGGAAAGTACGCTTGAATGGCTCTTGTACCTCCCACAACCCCAATTCTCTTTCCTCTTTTCTTTCCTCTCTGTCTCCTTTTCTCATTCTCAATCGCAGGGTAAATAAACACCAAGTGATGCCTCACTGTTTTCAGCCAAAAACAGAGGCCAAACTCCTCTGAGAAAACATTTGGCCTCTGTGGTTTTGTAAAATGTTCCAGAACACTGAATTCACTGACAAACACTGTGGAAAAACTCCCATCTACTGGAACGCTGCTGTGGAATGTTACAGTATCAGAACTTCCAATTGGTCCATTTCCTGTAGGCCCATAATGAGACTTGTTTTAAAAAAAGTGCTATGTGGGAGTTAAAAGAAGTTCTCATGGGAAAAATGAATGGCAAGAAATTCTAGCTTTAAAAGAAACAGCTAATCTGCTAGTTTGATTGTTCTTCAAAATTTACAATGAACTAATAATCCTAATTAAAACCACTTGGCCTAGTTCTGTAAAGCATCATAGCTTTTTTTATGCTTCGTTTGTACACACCACAGTCTATTATTTCCCCTCTTCTACTGATCACTAACAAACTGCTGACTTTGTCAGGGCGGCTGAGCTAATTTGGTGAACTCAGTGTGAAACCTTAGCTAAACAAAATTGTAGCAATTTTCCTTAATTTGTAATAGTGATTGGAGTGCAATCGAAATTTTCCTCTTGGGTCAATCCTATAATTTTCAATTAACTAAAACTAATCGGCAGGCTTGCTCCAATCCTGTATTTTGTTTAAAGGCTGGGAGGCATTTCTGAAGAGGTGTGTGTGTGTGTGTGTGTGTGCGCGCGCGCGGGCGCGGGGTGTGTGTACATAATTTTTCCTCCTCCTAAGCAACCCTGGGTAGGACTGCATCTTTTATGTATTCTCTACACAGTAATGCCTGGTACATTCTTGGAGTGTTTAAAAAACCAAATTCTTTTAGAAAATTCAGAGGTGTAGGAATATTGGAGGTGCCCTGGGACAAGATTTTTTAGGGTGGGCCCTGCCTGCCACTGTTGCCACCACGAACACCTCCCTGTCTGGAGCTCAGCGCCACACTCAGCCCCAACTCCATGCCCTTCACTCTGGTGTCCGAAGCACACCAACACAAGGGATGTGACTGGCACTGAGGCACGGTTGCAGTTCCCATCACTCTCGTCCAGCTGCCAGGTGCTTTGTTCATCAGCTGGGTGCTTCCTTGTGCTCTCTCAGAAGTGCTCACCTGCTGGGACAGGGTGACAAGTGGCACCTCCATGCCCTGATGCCAGCCACACCCTGTGTCAGCATGATTCCGACACCAGTGCATGGCCGGCACCAGAACACAGACATGCTACCCGTTGTATCCCGCAGCCAGCGGTGTTGTGGGAGGGAAGAAAGGTTGAGGGGCAAGATACCAATGCATAGTAAAACTAATTGTTAAGATTTTAATTTCTGTTTTAATTTGTTTTATGTTGCTGTAAACTACCTAGAGATGGAAGTTTGGAGCAGTGCACAAATATAGTACATTAAACAAATAAACAAAACAAAATTTCATGCAGTGGAAAAACCCACCAGATGAAATGGTTGCAAAGGGGAGGGAATTCTGAAAATAAAACATGTACTGTGGGTCAGGGATCTGATTCTAACAGGATCTTAGCAATGCCCCTGGTGCAGATGGACACTTGGTATCCATACATTGCAAACTGACAGCCTGAACAATAGAGCTCTAATGTAGTATAACTGTACTGTATTAGTATTATAATCATTGTGTGTTGTTGTTTAATATTATTATCTGATAATTTCAAGGGTTAATCAATATACTTTGAAAAAATCTAATTATTTGTAAGGAATAATTCAGTTTATTATCAAATGGAGGGGCTGTGGGCTCAACCTAGGTTTTTGGGACTGATGCCTGGATCTTTTAAGTATGTAATAAGGATCCTGCTAATGACATTGATCCTAAATCTGTCATCATGACTGGTTCTGATAACCAGATGGTCTCCTGCATTGTTGAATAGCAAGGCAACATTAAAGAAATTTGCTCCCCAAAAAGCATCATACAGAAAGTCTGTCATAGAAATAACTGGCATAACTACACCACATTCACAGCATTCTGTGACCAAATTTTAATAAAAGACCGCCATTATGATTAGAACTGGTGTCTGAGGTCAGTGAGGGTTAATGGTTTGGAGATACATAATGAAGCTAATCTTATTTCAGAAAAGACAGAAATCCAGGTTAGCTGGGAATGAGAGCTCTGTAGAGCTGGGTTTAAGCATTCAGCCTGTTTTGCAGGCTTGCAAGTTTCTTAAGAATCAGACATGCAGTTTGGGTATGTTTCTGGATTAGGGATGTGTGAACCAGCTTGAAATGGATCTGCTTCATTTCAAAGGCTCAACCTCAGACCAAACTGGGTCTGGTTCGGTCCAAGGTAGAGCCAAACCACTTGGGCTGGTTTGGGGTCAGTTTGGGGTGAGGGGCTTCCCTGAGTGTTATATTAGTTAGTAAAATCGAAGTACTTACTCATGGCAGTAGTTGCGGCAGCCACAGGGGGTGCTGTGGTGGCTGTGGGCTGCTGGGGATACGCCTTCCACCTCTGGCCTCCCCCCCCCCATCCCCGGGTCTCCTGGACCCAGTTCGGGCCTCCACGCATGCACACAGGCCATTTGCGTGACTACACAATTGCGTGGTCATGCAAAGAGCCCCCACGCATGCACGAAGGCCAAAAACATGGCTGCCAGATGCACGCAGAGGGCTGAACCGGGCCCAGGAGATTCAAGGGGAGGCCAGTGGAGGTGGGGGAGCTGCCATAGTCCCCCTCCCCATGGCCACCATAGCAACCCCACCACCGCCAGGAGTAAGTACTTCAATTTTACTAACTAATATAACACTTAAGGAAGTCCCCCACCCACCTCGAACATGGTTCAAACCAGCTCGAATTCAAGTTGCTCCCCGGTCTGGAGGGGGGGAGGATAAATCGAACTGGAAAAACCAGTTTTGTGCACATCCCTGTTCTGTATCCCGTTCTGCCTTGGATGTCCAGGTGGCAACAACAGCCCAAAGCATTTTTCTGCAACTTTGGCTGGTGCACCACCTGTGCGCCACCTCCAGGTTCACCTCCTGGAGAAATTAGACCTGACTACAGTCATCCGTGCTCTAGACATCTAGATGGGTTATTGTAATGTACTACATGGGGCTGCCTTTGAAAAGTGTTTGGAAGCTTCAGTTGGATCAGAACACAGAAACCAGGCTGTGGAAAGGCATTCTAATCACATCACCCCAGAGCTATTTCAGCTGCACTGGCTGACAATCCGGGTCCAAAACAATGTGATGGTCTTAATCTTTAAGATCCTAAATCTTGTGAAACCAGGATACTTTAAATACCATCTTTTTCTGTTTAAACCTCCTTATACACTGAGGCCTGGCCACTTGGTCATCTGAAGTACAGCAGGTAGAGATGTGAGATGAGATCTGCAGCACTTAGGCTGTGGAATGCCCTCCTCAAGAGACATTAGCCTTATTCAGACATTGGGTTGTACAACTGTACAAATGTCTGTACATGCCTACATGTGTTTGTGTGAATGACTGCATCTGTGTTCATTTTAAAAGTAAACCTGTGTACAGGCCCCTGAAATGCATGATACAGGTAGGAAGTATACTGCCATATTTATATTCAAAATAACCTTAATAATAAGAGACAGTGTGGTATGGTGGTCAGAGTGTTAGACTACAATTGGGGAGAACTGAGTTCAAATCCCTGTTCAGCTATGAAACTCACTGAGTGATCTTGGGCAAGTCACTTATCTCTCAGCCTAACCTACCTCACAGGGTTGTTGTGGGGATAAACATAGCCATGCACACTGCTCTAGGCTCTTGGAGGAAGAGCAGGATAGAAATGAAAAATAAAATAACTGTACCTGTGCACACTGTACACTCATTGTACAAGTCTTGAACATAACATGTGAATAGGGCTATTATCTACTTAATTTCTTGCTTTCAAGTAAGTGGCCAAGATCTAGCTTTTTAAGGAAGTTTTTGGGCTCAATTGATGGTGTGTTTGTCAAGTGTTTTGGGCTGTGTATAATTGTCCTTTTGCTGGCTGTTTAATCTGATTGATTTGATATATTTGAGTTTTTATTACCGATTATTGTTTTTGTGAGCTATCTTGACTATAAATATTTGTATGAGTGAACAAACAAAACCATGGTCCCAAATATGTAGCACTTTCTGGAACTGATTTTGGAACTTGGTCTTTCAGACATCTCTTTCCAGGATCCTCCCTCAATTCAGCAATGGCATTATCTCTCTGTACCTCTGGTAAGAGCAGCTGAGACAGCATGGGGACACTGCCAACATTTCCTAGATGACTTAGCTGAGTTCAGTTGTTCAGCATTAGTAGGCTTGTGTTTGGACAACTGCTTTCATATTGGATGTACAGCACTGCATCAGAAAGAACTGTATAGGATAAGTATATCTATCAGAGTGGAATGGTTTACACTGAACATGCGTTCGGTCAGGTGTTTACTATGGAACACACATTTCTGTTGTCTCTAAATGTGCTTTTTGTCTAGAACTTGTTAGTCATTAGTGTTAAAGTAACACAGAGATATCATGTTCATTTCTTCCTGTTCAAAAAACATCAGGACCTAAAACTGACATCTAAAGGGTTTCATTGAGGACCAATTCATATAACTGGTTTCCTCCTGATGGTAGGTGATATTTCTTATTAATTTAACCTGTGGTGACAATCACATGGACCTGAGAAAGGGCCAAACTCGTGTATACCTTGTCAGCCACAACATAATCAGCAAACTATACAGTTTGAACGTTTCACAAGAGCCAGCTCCACATAACTATCAATGGTGGGGAAATGATTGTGATAGAACATATGAAACTGTTTTAAACTGAGTCAGACCAATAGTCCATCTAGCTTAGTATTTTCTATGGACACTGACTGTCCATAGCATGTTTCCAGTCTTACCTGCAGACACCAGGGACTACTGAACCTGGGAACTTCTGCATACAAAGCATGTGCTCTGCTACTAAACTATAACCTATCCACTTCAGTAATATGGTCTCATGAATCAACTTTAATATGACAAAATGGAGCAGAAATATCTAGAAAGATGAATGAAGCACATCTTGTCCCCTTACATTATACAGAATTAAAATTAAAGCTGACTTACCTGTGTAGATGAATCTTCCCGGTGTACCTTTACAGAACTGCTTGGACTTATAGGACAATGTAACTTCTACTACTCCAGGGATGTGTCGGGGTGGTGTTTGAACTCTGATTGCATGAGGTGTAATAAGCTAAAAAAATGATAATAGTGAGGAAATCTGTTAGAATAGTTCTTTAATAACACATTCTTCTCAGATCACATAAACAAAGCTTTGAAACATGTAATTAACCTGTCAGTGTTTGAATGCATTCTCAATGTAACCAGCATAAAAGCCAATGACAACAATATTTGCAAATGTTCATCTTTCCCAGCCATAATAATATTAACTCTGTTTTCATACATGGGGGCATTTGCTTCTGGGTATGGAAATTACTTATGACATACTGCAACATTTTAATACACTCCGCTTGCAGCTTTTGTATCCATGAATCCCAAAAGATTTCCATCTAGTCACTAGCACAGGCCAACTTCTTTAGCATGAGGTATCATTAAAAACTAAAAGAAAATTCCAAACTCCTAAAATGCAGCAGCATGACCTAAGAGTATAACAGAGATGGCTAAAAAATTTCATCAAAACAGCTTTTCCATTCATGGATATCAAGTCCTTTTTTTAACTTAAAGAATTTATTGAAATATGATTTTAAAAATATTTGTCCACCCACTTCTAACAATAATCTATCTATCTATCTATATAATTCTCTAAGGTGTACCCATGGCTAATCTCATGTGTGGCAGCTCTCGCGAGAGTTTGCGAGCAGAAGCACCGTGGTGAATGGGCAGTGGAAATTCCACATGCAGACAGGGAGGAGGAGCCTGTGAGAGCAGACACACCATGGTGTTTGGGCAGTGGGGATTCCATATGCAGATAGGGAAGAGGAGACTGTGATGGTTAAGGTCAGTTGGAATGCAACTGTTACTGGTCAGAAGATGTTCTTGATTGTAGAGGAGAGGAATAGATAGATAGATAGATAGATAGATAGATAGATAGATAGATAGATAGATAGATAGATAGATAGTGGGCAGGGATCTGCGAAGAGAGGGGTCGTGAGGGAGGAAAGAGCCCCTTCAGAAGAAGGAGGCTGCCATTGTGTGAATTAGATGAGGGAACAAGATGAACAAGATCTGTTAGCTCAGGGGGAGGGGGGAGGGAGGCAGGGAGGGAGAGAAGGGAGGGCAAGAGACGGGACTAAGGCTGTCAGTGTCCTGAGGGGAACGAGTGGCCATGGCGGTTTCTATTGGCAGCAAGAAAGGGCCCAGTCAACCATTGCTGCTGTTTGGGGCTACCAAGGCCATTGGTGGAGGGAAGCAGGCAGGAAGGCAAGGGATGGGCCCGGGCCTGTCAGTAGCCTGAGGGGAACGAGTGGCCATGGTGGTGGCAGCAGCAAGGAAGGGCCCGATCAACCACTGCTGCTTCTGTTCCTGTGGGGGGGAGCAGGAGCGGGGCTCAGGTGAGGAGGTCTCTAGGGATAGGGGGCTGCAGCATGGCCATTAGGCACCAGCAACGCTGCAGCTGCGGCAAAGAGGGGTGAAGGGGATGGAGTAAATGGATGGAGGAGTGACCAAGAGGGGAGAGGGATATGGAAGCAACTGGATGGAGGAGGAGGAGGAGCAGGATTGTAGTTCAGGTGAGGGTGGAGAGATCTCGGAGGTGAGGGGGGAATCAAGTACTAGTTTTTATTAAATATTCTATTTTCTCATTTTAGTAGATTTTGATATTTTAATAAATCATCTTTCTTCCGCCTAATTCTCCTTATCCTAAGTACAGCTCCTAGTTTGGGAGTCTTAAAGTAACAAATCTTCCAATCATTTATCTATTAGGTAAATTATATCCCCTTTATTATAGAATAAGGAAATTAATACAAACACAGCAAAGTTAAAACTTAAATGGATACAGAACAAACTTAACAAAAAAGGGCAAAGTTTTTAAAGATGGCTCCATGAGTTTTATTTTCCTTTTACACAATGGTATGCATGTTAAAGGAATATATCTGTATGTTGGTTCTGTCTTCAGAGCACATATAGGTCTGTCACCAATTTAATTCTCTTTCAACATTATTTCATGCATTTTCCAATAAAAACATGTTGGTTCCCATGAAGAAACTGACATATTTATGGAACATTGTTGCATAGTGTTAAGGTTGAAGAGAGTTCAGCAAATTTGCTAGATGGTTCTTTACGACCACTCTCCCTCAGCCTTTTAAGTCTGTACTTTACAGTAAATATGTTAAAGAGAAACTATAGTTTTAAAAGCATAAACATACAGTATTCTTGCCCAGTCATTGCACATTATTCTGGAAGCCATTAATTCAAAACTGAACAGTTGATATTCATTTCTCCTCCAGGTTAAGTTCATTTCTCCTCCAGGGTAAGGAAAGGGAACAATCTAAAAGCCGTCCGAACATGAAATGCAGTCTCTGTGTTGCTGGTGCTGCCTCTTCTTCTTCCACTTCCTCAGTTTAAATTTTCCACACACACTTATAAATATTCCAAGGCTTCCCTCCCCCATGCTCCAGGCATGCATGCATAGAAGGCTTCAGAAACAAAGCCATTAAGGCATGTCAGCAGGCTAGCTAACAATCTGGTGATTTAAGCTGTCAGCTTGGAGAAGGTACCCCAGAGCCTGAGTCTTCAAGCCAAAGCCTGAGATCTGGAACTGGTTCATTAAAACATCTTCCCAACACATTAAACTCTAGAGCTTTTCTCACGATCCATGAGAAGAGCCCGCGGGCAGTCTGTGGGGCAGGAGGGTTTTACATAACTTCCCCATAGACGATCCACAGGAAATCGCTGGGTGGGTGAATTGTCCAACCAGACGAGCAGCAGCTCCTGCTGCAGCTCCCAGGGTCAGGGTTCTGGGACGCATCCCCCCCCGACCCCCCCCCGGAGCCCCAATCATGCACCACGCGAGTGCGCAGTGCATTACTGGGATCCCCCTCCCCCCCCAAGTGTGCCAGCCACTCATTCCCTTAACCTTGTTTAATTGGATGGCTCAATAGGTGGGTTTGCAATCCTGGTGGTTCACACAAGCGTGCAAAACCAGGCTGGGCTCCCTTAGCCCGGTTTTCCACGCTTATGTGAATAGCCTCACAGTGTTACAATCATGTCATGCAACTGTCACATATTTTCTAATACACAGAATTGGAATTAGTCCCAGGTCTTGTAATGACCGAGCATAAATTTTCCTCCCTTTTTTAGCCGACTTTCCAGTAGGCTTATGAGATAACCTGGTATTCTCTCTGTGTGTGTATGTGTGTGTGTCTGTACGTACATGTGTGCCATCAACTTCTCAATGCTTGGACCAATATGAACCAAATTGGGTACAGTTGTAGGGACACAACAACATAGTTTGTGATGATGTCATCCACCCCAATTCAAGATAGCAGATATAAACTTTTGAGGTGCAAGTGGACTAACTTGTGAACCACCTAACCTATTTGAACCAAATTTGGTACAGTTGTGATGAATGACACTTGGCAGCACCTCAATGGTGTGATGATGTCATCCACCCCAAACCCAACCACTGTGATGATGTCATCCACCCCAAACCAAGATGGCGGATGCATAAATGTTTGAAGCACAAGAGTGCTAATTTGTGGGCCATCTAACCAAATTGAACCAAATTTGGTACAGTTGTAGTGAATGACACACAGGACCATCTCAATGGTGTGGTTTGTGATGAAGTCATCCACCCCAGTTCACGATGGCAGATGCATGAACGTTTGAGGTGCAATTTGGCTAACTTGTGAACCGCCTAACCGATTTGAACCAAATTTGCTACAGGTGTAGGGACACATAGGGATGGCTCAAAGGCATAATTTGTAATGATGTCCTCTATCCTGGTTCAAGATGGCAAGCACATAAATGTTTGAGGTGCAAGTGGGAAGCGATTTGGACCAAATTTGGTACAGTTGTAGGGACAGTGGAAGGAAAGTAGGCAGATTAGTTCTTACTAGAACTGGCTTGTTTTTCAAATCCCTATTGTATGAATTTCCTGTTCATTAATTGCACAGCCTTCCACAGTAGGATTCCTGGACCTCTCAATAGAGTCTGTTGCAATACCTTTACCATACACTCATGTATTCAGCACCAATAAGGACTGGAAAACTAATGTTTCTTTTTTCTTTTCTTTTTCATCATCAGTTATCATCACTGCATGTAAGAATTCATGACTGAAAGATTAGCACAGAGTATAGCCAGTAACATATGTATTCTATATAATGTTCTGTGCCTGAGTGTACCCAGGTACAATCAGGTGTTGGTTGAATGGCCAACATTCCAAATAATGAAAAGAAATTCTCTCTGGATTCAGTGCTTGCCTTTGTAGAAAAGTTCTGAGCCTGGAGACAGCAGATGGCACATCCACATAGTGCTTATGGGGGCATGGTCAGTGTGCTACTGTACCTCGGTATAGTATTCAGGTACAGATTATCTGTATAGGGCTTAAGGTACTGCCCAATCTGGTACTGGCCAAACATTCAACACCTTGGAAAACTCTGTTTTAAATTAAAGAAGGATTCAGGCCTTTACAGCTGCAAAGGTATTGGAAGTGTGTGGTCAGTGAAGTCTGCTAATAGCTCAGAAGGCAATGGGTAGGATTTTAAGTGGTTAGAAAATGGGGTTTCGGTGCCCTAAATAACTTCTTGCTTTGTGCCATGACTGCTGTTCTCTATATTCAGAATAATATAATATTATGTTGTATAAGCAGAATAAATTGCTGTATGTAAAATAAGCAAATAGAGGAAAATATGTTTAATTTGCATAGTTAATACAGAATGTAGCTTTTCATAGCATACAATAGTCATTGCTTTAATGTGGAGTGTACCCATAACACTGCTATCAACTTGTAATGTTCTTTAGACATAAGGGAAATTGGAATTGAGAACCAGGTCTGCATTTAACAGCCTAGCACTCTCTCTCCTGGGATTTTTAAGTAAACTGTTTTAATATTATGGCATTCCTGTCAACTGTTTCATATAATCTCTCTTAACTCAGTTGAGGCATTAAATGAATTAAATTAAAAATTGAGTTATAATGCCTAAGGACAGCATAAGGTGTATGCTTGCTATCATTTTAAAATTCTGAACATATTGGTCTTCCCATTTGTATCACGTCCATTTTTTTAGTTTGCTAATCTGTTCTTTTTTATTATTATTCTTATGCACCATTTTCATCATCCCGTGGAGCTTCCTTTTATTACAATTATTGCTGTTATTGTGTTATGTATTTTTAATTTTTTATTAATTGTTATCTATTGATAATTAACAAACATAGTGAGAATATAAATCAGAAATCAAGTTGGGTTGCTGTGCAAAAACCAACTCTGAAGGACTAATAACCCACCAACACCCATGATTCATATCCACATATGGAGGCTGGGATAATGAGCGCGATCGACCCTGCTAGGCGCTGCACAGAGCAGTGCAGATTGGGTGAGAGCACGCTCCCCGCTCCCACCAAGCACAGGTTGCTCGTCTGGGGGGAAGACAAGGTTTGGAAAGTCTTCCCGCCACCCGCCGCATGAACACCTGATAGCTGTGTGAATGTCTCCAATACCCTTTCTCTCCTGTGTCTGCATTCCTATGACTGCTCTTGTTTCACTAGTCTTTTGCTCTCCCCACACCCATCTTCAGTCTTGACTATAGCCCTGACCAAGCTTTCAAAAGTAGAGTGGGTGAATGCAAGTACAGAGCCTGAAACGGTGCCAGAAATCTCACCACCAGCACTGTCAGTCATCTTCCCGCTGGGCTCTTCATGCTTCTTCGGGTGTTCATCTGAAGCGGCAGTCAAGAGATTTAAACATGTTCACCCCATTTCCACGATCAACAGGCTGGGGTTGCAGTTCGATACTCAAGCTCACCAGCTCCACTTTTGAACACCTAAACAGGGCTTGTCTCACACCATCATCGTCTCTCATGCTGCCTCTTACTTTTCTCTCTGGATCATAAACATGGGCGAGGCAGGGGTGGGGTGGGGTGGCTTGCTAGATTGAACCAAAAGTCTATCTAGTATTTTGCTTCCGGCAGTGGCTAACAGGAGGCTTCTGGGGAGCTCATGAAGGTAAAGTATTTTAATTGGTTTTAAATGCTTTTTAAGTGTTGTTAAAATGTTTTTACATTGTTTTGAGCACTGTGTTTTAAATGGTGTGTGTTTTTGTGTCTTTTTAAACTTGTACACTGCCCAGAGCCTTCAGATGGGGCAGTTTACAAATGTAATAAATAAATAATAACCATGCCCTGTTGTCTGTCACAAGCACCTAGTATTTAGAGGTATGCTGCCTGAACATCATATCAGCATGGTGTAATGATGCCACAGTCTGGCAACAGGGGCTGGGCCATGAGATCACTATACAGTGATGTCAGCAACAGCAATTGGTAACAGCTTAGCAAGCTGGGCCATGCATGGGATTTGTGAGACTAAGGTCATCAGAGGAGGCAGGTGAGTGGCAGAGGGAAGCTGGGGGTGGGGGGCAAGTGAGTGGGGAGACTGCAGCAGCATGGCTGTGGAGGCCATTACTGCCAAAAACATGAGTACAGGCTGCTGTCAACGTTGCTATGCCACTGCTTAGTTCCTTATTGGCCTACTTTCTGAAAGGAAGCAGGCTTGCAAGATCAACATATCTGTGCATGTGTCCATGTGTGTATCCTCCTCCTAATAACAGTCTGTACTTACAATCTGATATAAACCAAATTCGCAACACATGGGAAAGGGTCCTAGATTATTATTTTTTGCCAGTTCACACTCAGACAACACCCCCTTGTAACCCATGTGCTGATAGCTGGATACAGGTCATAGAAGGAGGTCCTAGGCAATGTTCTCTATACAAAGGATTCCCAAATGTTGTTGACTACAACTCCCAACATCCCCAGCTGCAATGGCCTTTGACTGGCGATGATTGGAGTTGTAGTCAACTATATCTGGAAATCCCTGTGACATGGAACACTCATCCTAGGTAACAGTCACCATGTTACACAGAAAGTAGGCTCTAGCTTAGTACTACTTGTTACTATTTATGTTCTGGAACTGACTCCTGGCGATTAAATGAGATTCTGGAGGTAAGCCCTGGAATTTGTCATTAATTATTCTTTACATGAGGTTCTCAGGCATTCCCTCATCCAGGCACAGACCATGCTAAGACCTGCTTTGCTTTTATCTTTGTTCCCTCTATTCTCTAGTTTTGGAATGCTCTCTGGCTGATATTTTTTAAACCCTGAATTGGAGGCTGCAGAGCTCTTACTGTAAAAGTGGTAAAGAAGGAAAGAAAGAAGTTGCAAGCAAGCAACAAAACAGATTATTGGTTAGGCATCTGTTGCAGCTGCCCCTTCTCCCAGCCAGTCTCTAAGGTCATTCACACAACCAACCCTACGGGGGTAGAACAAGAATACCCCAGGTAGGACTGATAGTGTGAAGCGGCAGGATTGTTCCTGATCCTGCCACTCCTCCCCTGAGTAGCCCTGCTTTTTAACCCAGGCTAAAAGTGAGCTAGAAAGATGTGCACACCTCCTACCTCACTGCCTGGTCATGTGGGTGCTCATGCTACCGGTAGCTGCTCCCAGCATGCCGGCAGCCATCTTGACCATAGAGACCAAGGGAAGGAGCGGCCCAGCAGCAGGGAGAGTCCCCAATGTATCACAATGTTCACCCAGTGCATTGTGGGATACCAGGTGGCCTAGCTTCCTGCCCCCGCCTCCTGATCACCACATGGCTCATGTGGGTGCATGGGGGGTGGAGCCCTATTCGTGCTCTTGTTGTGTGGGGGAAGGGATGTAGGCCCTGGCCTTATCCCAACCCTCCCCACTTTGGTGATGTTTATAAACTTTCTCTTTCACGCTTTCCTCCCTCTCTTTGGGACCCAGCTCAGTGCATGTGCTATTAGTGCCAAGTCTTCACTGTCATATGTGAAATACAATAGAAAAACCACTAGCAAATAATGAGGATGTCTAGATTAAGGTCAAATCCTTATACAGATAGGCTAACTTTTCTCAGGGAGGGAGCTTTTGACATGGGGATCATTCTGTGTGTGATTTTTAAAAAATTTTCATACATATTATGTACAAGTCCCCCAGGCTGTGGAACTCACTTGTTTTTGAGATCCACATGGCTCCCTCTCTCCCAGCCTTTTGGACAAATCTGAAAACCACCCTTTTTAAAGACTGCCCTTTACCCTGTTCTTATTGAAGCTCTATTACTATTTTCATCTTGTTGGGGCTCTGGGATCTTGGGACAAAGAGAGGTATAAAAATGTAAATAATAAAGGAATTATAAAGAAATAAACCATCCAGAGATTTGTCTGTTGAGCAGTATAGAAATATGCAAAATAAAATAAAATATGTGATCCAACACCTCCATTTTGAAATGGAGCATCCCAAGGAAGGGTGTATCATATACTGTTCCTGAATATCTCGGCTGCCCTCCATCAAATCCCAATGATGCTTTCATATAGGAGAGTGGCAGCCCTCCCATGCCCTGTAATGTATGAAGGTGTCCTCTGGCTTTACTCCCAAACCTGGCCTATTCTAACTAATCAAATTATAATCTATTTAATGCAAGGATAGTCTCAAGATCAGTGCGTAATTTAGAATAAAGCGCTTCAGGCATGAACTTTTGCAAGATATATATTAGCAAAAGTGGAAAGAACCAGATTTACTAGTCATTGTTCACAGAGCTTGAATTATCTTTGGAGGTAACATTGCCAATTTTGTACTTTGCCAGAATGCCGAAGATGGGCAGAAGTTGAACTTTAGGGATCTTTAAATATTTCTACGATGAAAAAATTATAATAAAAACAAAATCACTCAAGTTTCCTTTTGCAGAAACATACTTAGGAGAACAAAAATCACACAATACAAGGCTGTTTGAGGACATATTCAAAGAAATGTCATACACAGGCAGACTTAAAGAGCTGAAACACATGCATCTGAATACATTTTCTATGTCTGCTTTCTTACTTCAGGTTTCTACCTGGTGCTACATTGAACAGCTGATGAACAATGGCAGCTCTAGCATTGTTCCTTATATAGTACAGTGCAGACCTGTGCCTGGGGAACTTGTTCTGCATCCTCATTCCATTATATACATGGATCAGGACCTTCTACTGAAATCAATATTGAAGCTCTTGTAGATACCACACTCACACCCACATCTGAGGTTCCATGCCTCTAAGCATAAGGAAACTGTCACTGCAGTAAGAGCCCTCTCCTCACTTTACAGCTGATGGTTAGAATGATGTCTGAGTAGTACTCCAAATTTTAAATTAATCAACTTTTGAAAATAAAATTATTTGCTGAAGATGGTTTATGCAGCTTCAGCTGGTACATATTATATACAACTGCTGCTTGTGTACAAACTACATAATCCAAGTGAACAAGGCATAACCTTTTCCACTTTCTTACTTAAAAGAAAATATTATCAAGGAATTCTTAAAATCATTTTCATAATGGTAACTGGAGTATAATTGAAAGCCTTGACCTCAAGTATCTGTATTTCTGAACACAATTAATGTGACAAATTATGTTTCAAAGTACTTCCCTGCGTGAGAAAGGTTGTAATTATGTTAGAGAGACTATAACTGAAATATATGTTTAAATTATAAGTATGTGTTACCAAAATCATTTTAAATATACATATCTAACATAAAACTTGATCCTCAAAGAACAGTGCTAGCAAAATCCTATTTTCTTCAGTGGTGCTCACACCATTAGAGTTTTAAGAAATGGCTTGATAATCAGCTCCATTTCATGCTTATAAATACTGCAATTACAAAGCTTGAATACATGCAAAATAAATTAAAATTATAATATTTACACTGCAGATTGCTTTTATTGTACACATTACAACAGCAAGACTATTTCAGGTTTGAACACATCAACCCGTTTTCCTTGTATTTCAAATGTAAATAAAAAAACCTCTTCATATCTACCAAGGGGGGCAGGGGGCGGCTGGGTAGGAAGTCTGAATAAAGTGCTTCAGAATTTTTGCTCCAGCGCTTATTTAACTTAATTGGACTGATTCGGTTTAGACTGTAATAAAAATCAGGTGGAATTGATTTCCAGTTCTTTTCCTTTTATGCCTTACTCAGGTAAAAATTTACAACAGAATTAAAAATATTAGAGGAAGAAAGTAAAAAGTCTAACTATAAAAGAATTTAGTAAAAGCTAATGAAACCACACATCAAGGCTCTTCGCACGCTCAGTGTGGGGAGCCGAAAGGGGTTCTGCGGGGAGAGCAGGCTTGACCCACTCTCTCCGCAGATGATCATGCACCCTGCCTCGGGCAGGCAGATCGCCCACCAAGACAAGTGGCGCCTTCGCTCCAGTGCTCCTAGGCCTGGCCTCAGCTTGCCTGGCAGCTCCAGTGGTCAGGCAAAGGGAAGCACCAATGTGCAGCACCACCACCACCCCGGAGCCCCAGTAATGCACTGTGTAAGTGTGCGGTGCATTCCTGGGATCGCCCTCCCCTCTCCCCACTCCCCGAGTGTGCCTGCCATGGCTGTGAGCAGCTGCGGCCAACACATGATCGTTAAGATGAGGTTAACAGAGCACTCGCTCCATTAACCTCTTTTAAGGGGGAGGATATTTTGGCGGGCTTGCTGCCATGGAGCCACCAGGCCTGCCTGTGAGCACAGTGGTTTTCATGAGCAAGCAAAATGAGGCTAAGGGAGCCCAGCCCGGTTTTGCTCACTCGTAAAAATTGCCTCATTATGTTATATGCAATTGGCCCTTGTATGGCTGGCTTTTTTCTTTTCTTTTGCTAAATAGCAGCTGTTGGTCTGCAATCTGGATTAGTATCATAGCATTGGGGGAGGGAGATGTAACCCTTGGCCCCAGCCATGGTCCTGATTCAGACTGGGTCTCCCACAGCTAGAGATGTGCACTAGCGGCTCATGGCAGCCGGCGGGGGGGGGCAGTTCCCTTAAAAAGCAGGTAAGGCGCTCCTCCACTGCTGTTCCGGCCCCAGCAGCCGCTCTCCAAAATGCCACATGCAGAGCTCCTTACCTGCGTTTTAAGTGAAGGTCTTCCTGCCTCGCCGATTCAAACACCGTTGCCTAAGCCGGTTTGGCACTTCCCAGAGGAGGCACCGAACTGGCTTGTGCACATCCCAACCCAGTTATTTGTCTCAGATGAGAAGTTCCCATTCATACAAATAGCAGTCACAGGAGTCAGACTTGGACTGTAATAGGCCAAAGAGTTAACTGATGGTCCTGATCCAAAGTATCACCACAAATGATATTCAACAACAACAACAAACAAAGCACACAGGACCAGTCACATGCTTAAAAGTACTAGCTCTTTTGTGTCATTCATATATATATATATATATATATATATATATATATATATATATATAACACAAATCGTTCTAAATATGTATATATTCTACATTTATCAAAAGAAAATATACAGTACGACTCAGGTTTGCATAGCAGTCAAAGTACCAAAAGGTGCTTTTCACTTTAAAATATGTACCACACAAAACGGGGAGTGCTCCTTCTGAGAATCCTGGTGATTTTTAAAGCATAATGAAGTTATCTCTTTCAGTCAACAGTACAACCACTGAGGTCTTATTTCTCAATCAGCCGTCCACGAAAACAAATGCATGAGGATGTTTCATGGGTCACATCATTATGCCTACCTATTGTAAAATCTCTATCGCTCTTCTACAAAATGAAACATGCTTAAACAAAAGTGCGTAAAACTGCTGTCACAGAAAGGTAACTCCACACTCAAAATTTAAAAAAACCTGGTTTACTCCCTTTGCCCTATTCTCTCTGCACTCCTGAATGCTCTGGACCTAATTCAACTACCACAAAACCCGATGTAATGTTCAGTCAGTTTCTTCCTTTATTTCTGCTGGTCTTTGTGTTTCACAGAAACAGATCCTCAAAAACTCTTAATACTAAGAAATTATCAGTGACTCAGTTGGAGAAAACACTTAAGATTTTTTTAAAGCAATGATAAGTTTTTATTCATTCAGATGTAGTCACTAGTACATTATTGTGGACTAACATACCAAAGACAAGTAACATACAACCAACCACTTAGGCTTTTGAGAGCTGACTGAAATGCACAGGCACGCACATAATACAATCATGTCTTCTAATTCTACCATCCCAGAATGAGGAATATGAACACTGAAAGCTACCCTACACCAAGATGAACCATTGATGTATCTAGCCCACTTCTGTCTTCTCTGACTGTGGCAACCCTCCACGATCTCAGGCAGAAGTCTTTCTCAACCCTGATAATCAAGTTCCATTCTAAATGGAGATGCTAGGGATTTAACATGGAACATACCACATACAAAGCATGTGCTGTACTACTGAACAATACCTCCTCTTCTAATTGTATGTCATATTTGTTAATCTCTTTTCAGCCCTCTCTTTGACTAATCACACTTATACCCTTATTAACTAGTATCTAACACCTCCTTTGTCACAATTTTACTAACCTTTCCCAATTCCTGACATACTTTACAGATGGTCACAATACAGGTAGGGGAATGTTTGTTTGAAATAGTTGACAGGTCAAATTTTCCATCTGTATCAGAGTTACTTCTAGGTTAGAAACTTCATCTCCATCTTACTAGCTCTCCACATATGGGGAGATAAGAGGCACTAAACCAAGCTACCCACAACATTCATGTTGAGGTGGGGGGCAGCACCATGAGATCACCTGTACATTTACATTTCCTCTTAAGACTATAATTTTCAAATCACTTATTGTGGAGTACTCTCTTTACAGCCAACACCACTGCTCTGGAGTAAATGATATCACATCTGTTGTCCATGATGAAATAGCAGATACAGCCATCCATTTACATTTGTTTGTAAAAGGGGCATAGATTGGCTGGAAGTAGGAAATGAAATGAAAGCTGGGAAAGGAGGACTGAATAAATAAGATGCTAATAAAATGTAGGTTGTGAAAAAGTATAAAGTCATAGTCAACACTGAGACTAGTGTTGTGTTCTTCGAAGAACAATTTTCATCATGCAAGCAGGAAGGATCTTCAATGATCCCCCTTTTTCTACAGTGAAAAATATGTCCCTGAGAGAAGGGGAGAAATAGCTAAAAATCACCTGTTCCCCCCTGTGCAACAAAAAACACTCTTCTGGGAGCACAACATTAATTTGGATGTTTATCAAAAACATTTGGATGTTTGGTAAAAAGAAGGTTAAGTACCAAAAGAACTTATTTAACAGAGATGTCACATTCAGTTTAATTGGGATTACTGGTGTGTGACACTATCAGTGTTTTGTTTTATTGGGAAGTGGATCCTTGCAGAAAAATTATTTACAGAACCTTCCATAGTTATGATTATATCTAAATTATCCATGGATGGAATAATGTAAATATGGGTAACAATACCAGAAATGTGCCAGGGGTGCCTTGAGCGTCCTGTCTATATTAAAATGGGATGAATGAAGGAAGTGTTTCCATTGTTACTGTGATAGAAGAGGGTCTAAAAGAAAGAGAGCTGGCTACAAACTAGACAAAGTTATTAGACATTAACGTGCAGACAACACCTACCTCACTCCAGACCAGCATGGTGCCGAATATGACCTGTAACCCATCAAAGAAATTGTCTCCTATGATGATGACAGTGGCACCTCCCGTAGTCCATCCTTCACTTGGACTGATGGCTTTGATACATGGTGTAGCTGCTTTCCAACACACATGAAAAAGAAGTATTCGGCTGTTAGAACAAGATTTTAATGATAGAAGACTTGTGAGGGGGGAGGGGGGGAGAGAAAGCTTTGATTTTCTTTTCTCTTGTACTAACTTGAAGATTCTAGAGATCTGTCTCTGTCTACTTTGTGTGTGAGAGAGATCCCAAGCCAGATCTTTGAGGAGGGAATGTTTGCAGATTAATTTTTTGTTTCCATTGTTTCTCTTGAGAAGATAATCATGTTTGGCAGCCTGTAAATAGAAACTAGCAGAATTGTTGCTGAATATTGACTGAGGAGCAGAGCACACTCTAGTAACACTGAATTCATTTCTGTGCAAAGCATGATTCCAGGCACTCTTTAAGGTCTGGCACAATGGAGCTCAATCGCCCTTAGGGGCATCTTCCCTGCCTAGATAGATCTGACTATGTCAGATAGACATTTTATCCAGTTCTGGGTTTGTTTTTTTATGATAGTATGTTGTAGTCATAAAAAATTACAATGCATATGGCATTGACCCAATACCAAGTAGTAGTGCTTCTCTGTGAAATCAAAATATATGAAATAATTGTGTATCTGTTTTTATTATTGTATTATTTTATATCATGAAATTAAGTAATGTCCTACTCATATCCCTCATTAAATGTCTGTGTGTTTCCTGCTTGTTATACACACATGCCCTTTGACAGGTCCAGAAACGATTAGTTTATATGCTTAATTAGTCTTTTAAGGGAACACACAGAGCCATATAGATATACATATTCTGGACATAATTTGTTAAATGGAATGCTATGCTAATGTTAGTGACAAGAAAGCTTCCCACAAGCATGGAACAAGCATTCCCGGAACAAGCCTCAAAGGGCCAAGTATAACGTAAATGAGCAGGAGTTGGGTCAGCCTCCCTTCTAAAAGTCCTTCTCCCTAGCTATATAATTGTGGGTGGGCCTGGGAGTGGGGTATAGCAACTGACAGTCACATTGTCTGGGAAAGGCTTAAACAGTATCTCACATTTAGGAGGGGCTGTCCAACTCCTGCTCAGTCAGATATGCAAGTCTTATCACTCTCCTTGAACCCTTTATAAGACTTGACCCTTCGGGGTTGGTTCAGAAACTGAGCAGCTTCCTTCTGCCAAAGCTTCTAAATCATCTTCACAATTGCGATGTGAAACAGGGTTGTTGCTGTTTGTTGTTGTTATTGTTGTTGGGGTTTTGGGGGGGGGATTCAAAGTTTCTGCCCCATTAAAAACACACATTTTGATGCGAAACTTGAAACTTGCAAGAATTTTATTTAGTACATTTCTGGTATTCAAATCTTCACATCATCCCATTCTATAGGAACTTTCCAATTAGAGGAATGAAATATCAAATAATTCTGGGAAAACTCCAACAGACTACAGATGTTACATAAATAGGTAGAGCTCCTTTTAAAACGATACATGTTGAATTATATGAAAATAAATACAAAGAGCTGTTGTGCATTAGCCTAGAAGCTTAGAATTGCTGTGAATGAATAGTGTTTGACTTTTACTTGAACCCAGAATGCCATGTTTCATGACATACTTTGTATCTGACAGTGATACCCAAGTAAATGATAAACATAGGGCAGCTTTCATGGAGGTTCCCCATGAGGGTGTACTCCTGGCAGGCATGTTGTGTGAACCTGTCAACCAGTGGTTCCCGAGCCATGTGGCCAAGATTCTACCAACCATCTCTGCCCACTAGAATGAAGATTTGAAGTTAGTTGCAGAAAGTCAGTAGTAGTTTGGGCAGATGGCCTCAGAACCACTGGTTGGTGGGTTTGCATGAAACACCTGCCAAGAATGCACACTTGCTTGCCAGAAACCAGAGGTTCCCAGCTTACTGACTTGGTGACAAGCTTTATGATGTGAATCATAAAGCCCTACCTGGGTAGGGCTGCTTGTGTGCAGCATCAGGATTGAGCCTGACCCCAGCGTGCCTCCCCTGCAAGCCTGGTTTTGTACCTGGTCATATACCTGGGTTACCCCAGGTACAGGGTCATGTGTATGCTCGGCATCATGTGTATGGATGTAGCCCAAGCATACCCAGAGATTGGTGCCTGGAGCGCACATCCACAGAGGTATCTCCCAGTGCACTGTGCTCATTGTGCAGTGCACTGTGGAATATCCGGAGACCAGGATGCTTCATCCCGGTGTCCGGAAATCCATGCTGCTTGGAGCAGTGTGGATCGTCTGGGAATGTGAGTCACGCTCCCAGCAGCATTATGTTGATCGTCTGGGGGGAAGGTGAGGCAGAACCTGCCTTCCCCTCTGCCTTCCCACGGACCCTCCTGCAGGGTAGTGTAAATAGCCTTATAGTGTGCCAATGATGAAGCATGCACTTTTGTGTCAAATGCAGCTTTTTCCTTTAAACTGTAAGGAAGCAGGAATTCAAATTCTTTACTATACACCTTTTGACATATATGTAATTCTCGAGTTTGTTTACTAGGACCAAACTCAGGGAAGGTCCATGACCCAAGTGAATCAAAAGTTAGACAGAATCCCTGTTGTGTGCTCTTTTTAAATCCTTCCCGCAGCCCACCAGAATGTAGGCAAGGCATTCTAACAGGACTGTTAAGAGCACATAACAGGACTGTTACTCATCCTTATGGAGCACCTCAGGGGCTGTACAGCTACATTATTCTCATTGTTTGGGGGCTTCCCTGATCAGTGTCCCATGGTCTATGTCAGGATCTGTACAACTCTTTGGAGATTTGCTGAGCTCTCTCGGAGCAGTAATTAGTGCCCACGACTTGGAGGAAAAGGAAACACTTTCAGTTTTGTGTAACTTGTCTAATTTGATGAAAGAGTCTCTCTCTCACACACTTACACACACACACACACACACACACAGTGAATATGCACATTTCAAAATGAACTCAAAACTATTATAAACGTTAAGCCCAAGTTTGAAATATGCATGCACCTTTCATTGTTAGCAAGGTATTCACCTATTTTATAGTCAGGTATCCATATTCATATGCATAAAGTATCCCAGAGAGTCTAGAGTTCAAGTCCAATTTGAGCCATAGACTCTTCAATACTCTTGAGCAAGACACTCCTAATAAAAGCCATTTCCATTGTTGTTACTACTACTACTACGTATATCTCAATGGGGTTGCTTTGGCTGAATTTTCATAAAGTGTTGAGTTTTTTCTTCAAACCTTTTGCAGAAGAATGCAAAAGCCCAAGGCATATGCCCAGTCATTTACTGGAAAATCCAGTCCTGTGGTCTATTTTAAGTTTTTAAAAACGGAGAGAAAGAAATCCTCTCACACACATTACATGAGTTTGCATCTCACAGCATTAACATGTGCTAACAAAAAGCATCTTATAACATGATAGTCATAGAACTACTACACAGACACACAGATACACACAAGGATGAAACTTTGATATGTTTAATTTGGACTCAAGCTACACTCATAAAAACATGTATAAATACACCAGAAAGCTTCTCACTTTTTCTTTTTCTTTTTAGTTCAGCTTATGGTGCTGGGCTTACAGCTAATAAAAGCAGTGTTTAAAAATATCATCCCACGCCCTCCAAGGAATCAAATGCTCTGATTAAATCAAAGCATGAATAAAAATTAAAATTGCTCCTCAACTACGCACTTCCTGATGGCATACATCTCATCACATAAGCGAAACATAAAACTATTTCTTATGTCAATATGAGGGACTATATTCTGAAAAGTTATACATCATCCATAGATTCCTGAATACAGTAAAGCTTATACATCTCTTCCTACTCTCTCCTTGCCAAACAGATGACTGGTGAAAGCGGGTAGTGTGTATATGGACTATATTTATTTAACACATCTATATACAGAAGGCCCTCTTTATCCGCGGGGGTTCTGTTCTGACCTACTGCTGTAAATACCAAAACTGCAAATAAAGAGACCCTATGGGAATGGGGGTGGGGTTAAGTTCCTAAGCACACTGAAGTGAAGGGTGGAGCAGAAAAAAGCACAGTACCTTGCCCTACAACAATGCACCCAAGCCCTCAGGTTCTCTGATTTTTGCCCAGTTGATTGGGGGGGGGGGGGGCTGAGAAAAGAGCCTCAAAATAGCTCCTTGATATAGAGGCAGCCAGAAATTACATTAGAAGTCATTTCCAGTCATTCAGGATAGGTGAAAATAACCCTATTTTCACACCACAATTAAAGAAACCAGGTCTCTGTGACCAGACCATGGATACACGGACCTACAGATAGAGATCCTGTGAATAATGAACGTCCTTTCCAATTTATCAGTCACCACTGATAAAAAGAATTCCTGGCCACCACCTCAACCTAAGGTATCAGAGAGAGGTTTGGATCCAGGAGAACTGTCTGCCAGTCTGTGTAGAAAATACTGAGCTAGTTAGACCAATGGTCTGACTCAGTATACGGCAGCTTCCTATGTTCCTATGTAACTCTGAATTTGTGCACTTGTTCTTTCTGAGGGAGTATAACCCCATCCAGAACAGGCAGATCTATTCCAACTTCTGGATTACAACTTCCTGCAATGAGCACCTCCATCTTATTTGGATTCAGCTTCAGTTTGCTATCCCTCATCCAGCCCATTACTGCTTGCAAACAGTCATTTAGGGAAGTTATGCCATACCCTGTTGAAGCTGACAGAGAGAAGTAGATTTGAGTGTTATCAGCATACTAACACCCTGAACCAAATGTCCTGATGATCTCCATCAGCTTTCATGTAGATAGTTGGATATCCTCCTGCTAAATATACAGTAATACAGCCACCAATTTAAAATATGGCTCTTTGTCACTTAGCAAGAGATTGTATGGGAGATAAAAGAAAATTAACAGGTCCAGGATTTAGACTGAAGTCTCAGGATTTTAGCCTTCTTTGGATCAAATTAGATGTTACTTTAAGCACATAACAGACAAGCATGCTTGAGGTTGTTGTTATTTAAGGCAGTAAACAACAACTGAATTACTATTTGCCCTAGAAGAAAAGCTTCAATTGGTTACAGGCCTGGTGTCAATGGTCAGCCAAGTAGGGCACTTTGTGGGGGCCCACATCAGAAGACCCACAGCCAGCCCTTGAGGACCTGTTCAATCCTCTTCTTTATGTAGTGACAGCAGCACCTCAATTGAGATAAGTGTACTGTTGCTGTCTTCTCCTACACCTCAAACCTGCAAATACAAGCATCCTCCAGAAGTCCCCTCTGGAAGGAAGCCCATGGAAAGGAAGAAGGAGCCACCACCGCAGTGACCACCACTGAGTCTCCCACATGCCAAGGTAACTACCTTCTCAGGGGGCAAGGAGCACTGATGTGCTAAGATCTCCTTCCAACCCTGATTAGTGTCAAAGGGAGCGTTTCTTCTAGGGCAAATAGGAGGCCTCGGTCCAGATCAGGATGCTGGCAATCGCAAATCCCCTTCTCCCCTGATGCATGTCCTGCTGTATGGGAGGTAGGATCCAGTTGCTTTTTATCTGATAAAATATCATGCTTAAGACCCTCAATGTTCTCCAGAGGGAAGAGTAACACCTTTGGGTGATCTTTGATTTTAGAACCTTTGCTATCACCCCACAAACACTCATGTTCATTACGCTACATCCATGAAGCAACAAGCACCTTCATACCCTTACCGGCCAGGTTCCATCAACTGCCCCCACTAGGTGCCCACAAGTGCTCCACTTCTTGAGTTTCAGGGACTGACTGTCAGAAGACTTAGCAATTGTATATCCACAACTTGAGTTGTCTCTCTTGGCACATGCAGGCCAGACACAGAAGATTTTGGAAAAGACAAGTATATAATAGCTATTGAGACCTATGCTAGAAACCAAATTCAGTTGCCAGCTTCAGCAGATTATTCATAGGAGATATCTCAATGAGCATTTCTACTGGAACATTCCCATCTGACTTCATGAACTGCCAAGCAAGCACACTTTCAATTCATTCTTGGATTAGGCCCACATTCCGTGTCTAGAGATGTGAATGTCTGGGGAAACAACTGAAAACCTTCATGAAAAACTAATGGGAAGTGGGAAGCAGTGTTTTCTTTTATACTACCAAGTGAAATAACAGAACATTATGAAATACTTAAATAGTACTAGAAAATATCTTCACTCCAACCTTGGGTATGTTTAAGGGGAAAGGGGACAATCTTTCATCCACAGAATGGGTGGATATTTATCCACCCATTGGATATTGTAAAATGGATATTTATCCACTTCTATCCCTGGGCTTTCCAGTTTCTTAGAATGGAAGAACCAGTTTCTTAGAATAGAAGAAGGAAGACTATCAAATACCGGGGGAAATGGATATCTTAGGACTGGGAGTTTCACATTTTGTGTACATAGATTGCCATTTCCCTTTTTTCCACTGACTGGGCTTGAGGAAGTGGTGGGACACACTTCTACCACTGACCATAGAAAATAGGCAGGATTATCTGGGAGAAGATGGTCCTATAGATATCATGGTCCCAGGCCATTATCACATAATTGGTACTGTTCTGGGGCAAAATGGGTAGCAGTTTTTGTGGTGAAAGAATGAGGGAACCCAGACTAATGAAGACAGAAAAACCAAAATGGTCAGAGTCTCCTGGAAAGGAGGGTGTTAACAGGCAAGCACTCCAGCCTATGAGCCAATTCACACAACCAAAGTTGTCATTTCTTGACAATTTTACTGGTCTTTTGATTGAAGCTCAACACATCCTGATACAATATACATTCTGGAAGTTTCCTATAAGTTGTGAGTTGCAATCTTTTCATATGTCACAAGTATGTCATTACACATTCCTATGAATAGATAACAATAAAATATCATCTAGCATTATTATGAAACACTGGAAGAATTATTATATTAATTCCAGCACCTCAAATAGTGTATGTGAACTGTATAACTCCTGGAGATCATTCAAATGACCAACCTTCCTTCTCCCAGACAATCCAAGCCTCTTCTGGACTCTGCTGCTTGTATGCCCACATGAGCAGCTCTGTGGTGAGCCGGGGAGCAATCAGGAGCACAGGAGGAAGGAAGCTGGACCACCAGGTTTCCCACAATACAGCACACAAGCAACTGCCAGGCTGTTCCTTCTCCTCGGCTCTTGACTATGTGGCCGCTGGCTGCCCAGGAGCAGCTGTTGGCAGCACAAGCACCCACATGAGCAGAAAGTTAGGAGGTTGTCCTACCCCACTTTCAATCCGGGTTCCAAACCAGGGCTACTCAGGGGAGGAGCAGTGGGATCAGGAGTAATCCTGGCACTTAACAAGACCAGCTCTACCTGGGGTAGCCCTGTCCTACCTCCATAGGGCTAGTTGTATGAATAGGCCCTATGAATAGTGTTCCTAAATCATATAATCTATATCAAAATAATTCCTTCATATCTAGAGTTGCAACCAAATTTTGCTCAAAGCCAAATGCTGCTTAAAAAACCCACCCCAAAACATTCAAGTAATGATAAAAAAAGGGGGGAATTGTTTGATAAACAGCATTTCTTGGGGAGGCAGTGACCCACATATTCCCAGGATACCACAAAGATTCACCTAAGGCAGCAATTTTAGACATATCTGAAAAGTCCTACCAAGGCAAAACATCTGAGCTATTTTGATGGGAGCAAATTGAGTTCAAATAACAATAGTGGCATTTAATATTCACATTTCATAAGTCAGCTGAGGAAAGAATAGTGGCTGATATCCTGACTAACAAAATTCGAGCCTCTGCAGGCACGCAGCGCTAGGCCCTGCACTATTATCCAGTCCTCTAGCATGTGCAGCTGCACACTGTTGCAAGAGAGGGCTAGGAGTTCAGAATGCTCCCCACACTCCAAACTCCTAGCCTCTTCTACAACAGCGAGAATGCTAGAGGACCCAAGGAGTCGCACAGGGGCTACAGCTGCATGCCCACAAGGACTCAAAGCACATCTGTTTTGTTAGTCAGGATATCAGCCAATATTCCTAATATTGTCACCAAGTCAGTACACTGAGCATTAAGCATGGGAATCTCACAAAAAGTTTATTATTATTATTATTATTATTATTATTATTATTACTATTATTATTATTGCTCTTGCTCTTACTATTACTATTATTATTTTGTTAATTTTATTGTGGGTATGGGTTTTTCTTTCTCTTTTCTCTATCCACTAAGGAAAAGGTGAATTTGTTCCCTTCAAATGCTGACAATAAAATGATTACCCCATCTCAGTTTAGCATAATGGTTCAGAAATGCTCATAGCATATTGCAGCCTTAAAGTGGAAATTATTAGGTAGCTGTTCTTTGTTATAATAATGATCACTCCACAAATAAAAGCTCATCTCCCAAAGGTACTGCAAGGCACAAAATGCTAATTCTGAAGATTATGTGCACGCTTTTATTAAATATTACTATGGCCTGTTCTGTTTGAGGGCTTCACTGCTCTGATTGTTTTATGAGTGCCATGTTAATGTCATCCCCATCTCACTAGCAGCAGGCACACATTTTAGCTTTTGCAAAAGAATTGATCAAAGGCCACGTGCTGTGGGAATTGCTGAGAAAACACGGACAAGCGATAAAAATCTAACTGATTAATTGGTTTAAATTTCATTTCAGGGTGTTGAACTTTGGCTTGGGACTCTCATACTACACTAAGAGTCAGGGCCTAATTACCAGATTTCCAATTTGCCTCAGCACAATAGTGGGGAGGGAGGAAAATGAACACTGAAAATAATTATAATGGGGAGGGGGGGCTCCTCCTGCCTCTGTACTTATTTAACTGCTAATGCTCTGTGTGCAAACGATTTTACTGGGGATGCCCCCAGCATCACCTGCTGGGCCACCAGAGCATTTAATGACACAAATAAATTAAGAAGCTACCAGCAGTGTCAAACATTTTGATTTTCACAATCGAAGAGACAGTGATTCAAATGCCCACAAACATGCAATAGGCCTATCACACCCTTCATTAGAAACTTGAATTCATAAGTAATGGACCTGCATTTTACCCTTGAAGAGAAACAATCTATTTCATTGATATAAAACAGGGGCTGGAGGGAAAACAGTGCTTACTTCAGACTTTATGGGTGGCCTTGGGAATAAGGGTTAATTGAGCTCCAAGGTACAGGCTTACTGAGGCGAATTAGTGGCATGTACAGCTATCAGCAAGGTTCTGCCACTGCTCTTATTCGGCCCTTGAAATCTATTTGGGCTATGATTAATACACAGTTTCTGCTGGTGTCTGTAAGAATGACCCACCCCCAAGCCCTTTCTCTAGTATTCATAATATAATATTGGGCTACTCTCCATAATCCATAGAAGAGGCTCCAGCAATGATGGATTCAGCCCAAATAGAGCTATGATAGCATCCCTATACAGTGATATGTATTTGCTATGACTGTAAAATACAAATGTAGTGTAACTGTACAGAATCTGTTGAAATAGGGAAACAGGATGTAGCTAGTAAATGACATTTAAACAGGTTTAAAATGTTCCGAGGGGAAAATATTTGCTCCGAGATTTTTAAGCAAGCCAGTTATGAAAGCTTACACCCAACAGTCCTTAGAGTAAACTCTGAAGTCTATGTACTGCACAACTAGGTCTCAGAGGCTCAGTGGAGCCTCTGGCCCATACAGTGAATAGAATCCTGGAGAATCCTGTGAGTGAGGTGGGTAGGCTCCCAGTGACATGGCAACAAAATCAGAATATAACAAACAGGAAAATAAAAGCAGCCTTAATTTGGCAGGTATAACAGACAATGCTACACAAGAACTAAGATTTCCATCTACCTATCTAAATGTCTGGTTATTCCAGATTAGACTACTGTAATGCACTCTACACAGTTGTCCTTGAAGTTGGTTCAGAAGCTTTAACTGGTCCAGAACGTTGTTGCAAGAATGTTTGTGGGAGCAAGACTGCATACCAGTGTAGCACTCATCCTGCACCAGCTCCAATAGCTACCAGTTTGACTTCCAAGTAAAAATCAAAGTGCTGGTTTTAAATACGAAGCCCTAAATGGCCTGAGGACATACCTGAAGGGTGTCAGGTGTCCCATGAGTCTTATGCACCCTAAGACCATCCTCACAAGCAATGCATTCTGGTCTGCCATTGTCTCATACTTAACACCCAACATTTAGATGTAAATGTTGGGATGTATAAAAATATGTTACATACAAACATACTTACATGCATACATACAGTACATACATACATAAAATAAACAAATATGGAGGTAACCAGAGGCAGGGCTTTTTCAGTAGTGACACCTTGCCTTCAGAATGTTCTGAGGATCTCCCTGAGAAGATCATTCAGGCAGCATCCTTGGCAATGTTCAAAAGAAATGTAAACACAGAACCCTCTTCTGAGTAGCCTTTAACTGGGCTTTTAAATCCTCTGGGACTCTGGCTGTGTCTGTGCATGCTTCAGAATCAGGTGGCAGCATCCTGAAATGGTACAGGGGACTTAAGCACTTCAAATCACAAATAGAAGATACCATGTGTGAAAGTCCCCTATGAAAAAAAGATAAAAGGTCCCCTGCAAGTAAAAAATGTGTGTATCAAAGATAAAAGTTCTAACCAAGTCTGCTCCCTGCTGTGCTAGTTTTCTAAAGGCAGTTTTCTTCTTCTTATGGATTTTTTAAAATATGGAAGTAAATTCCATGGCCCTAACCTTAGAATTTTATTTGCTCATCTGAGAACATTATTTAAGAACATAAGAACAGCCCTGCTGGATCAGGCCCATGGCCCATCTAGCCCAGCATCCTGTTTCACACAGTGGTCCACCTAATGCCACTGGAAGCCACAGGAAGGAGTTGAGGGCATGCCTTCTCTCCTGCTGTTACTCCTGCCTTTGAGGCTGGAGGGGGCCTATAACCCTCCAACTAGTAGCTGATGATAGACCTCTCCTCCATGAAGTGATCCAAACCCATCTTAAAGCCATCCAGGTTGTTGGCTGTCACCATATCTTGTGGCAGAGAATTCCACAAGTTGATTATGCGCTGTGTGAAAAAGTACTTCATTTTGTTGGTCCTAGATTTCCTGGCAATCATTTTCATGAGATGACCCCTGGTTCTAGTGTTATGTGACAGGGAGAAGAATTTCTCTCTATCCACTTTCTCCACACCATGCATGATTTTGTGGACCTCTATCATGTCTCCCCGCAGTTGTCTTTTTTCTAAACTAAATAGCCCCAGGTGTTGTAGCCCTGCCTTATAAGAAAGGTGCTCAAGGCCCCTGATCATCTTGGTTGCCTTCTTCTGCACCTTTTCCAGTTCTACAATGTCCTTTTTTAGATATGGTGACCAGAATTGTATGCAGTACTCCAGGTGTGGCCACACCATAGTTTTGTATAATATTAGCAGTTTTATTTTAAATCCCCTTCCTAATAATCCCTAGCACAGAATTTGCCTTTTCCACAGCTGCCACACATTGAGTCGACACTTTCAACGAACTGTCCACCACGACCCCAAGATCCTTTTCCTGGTCAGTCACCGACATCACAGATCCCGTTAGCATATACTTGAAATTGGGATTTTTCGTCCCAAAGTGCATCACTTTACACTTGCCAACACTGAACCGCATTTGCCACTTTGTCGCCCACTCACCCACTTTGGAGAGATCCTTTGGAGCTCCTCACAATCTGTTCTGGATTTCATTACCCGGAAGAGTTTGGTATCATCTACAAATTTGGCCACGCTGCTGCTTACCCCTACTTCTAGATCATTGATGAATAAATTAAAAAGCACCGGTCCCAGTACAGATCCCTGGGGGCCCCACTTCTTACTTCCCTCCATTGTGAAAACTCTCCATTTATACCTATTCTCTGTTTCCTGTCTTTCAACCAGTTAGCAATCCACACATGCGCTTGTCCCCTTATCCCATGACTGCTAAGTTTCCTCAGGGGTCTTTGATGAGGAACTTTGTTGAAAGCTTTTTGGAAGTTCAGGTATACTATGTCAACTGGATCACCTTGATCCACACACAACACTCTCAAAGAACTCCAAAAGGTTTGTGAAGTAAGATTTACCATTGCAGAAGCCAATCTGGTTCTCTCCCAGCAGGGCCTGTTCTTCTATGTGCTTTACAATTTTATCCTTAAGGATGCTTTCCATTAATTTGCCTGGAATGGACTTTAAGCTAACCGGCCTGTAATTTCCCGGATCACCCCTGTGTATAGACATTCCAGATTTCTATATGTATAGACATTCCAGATTTCCAGGTAGGAAACAGGGTAGAAATAGGTCCTAACATGGTAAAGACCACACGTCCTTGGAGAAAAATAGCGCAGGGGCTGAAATGACTTCTACTTCTGCCAACTCCCCAAAACTGGTGGGGGCTGAGGGTTGAATAGGTGCATTCTTAAGTGACTACAGAATGGTGCTGGGAGCAGAAAGCAATGTGCAGGCACTAGAATATAGTTGTTTGGGATCAAGAGTTTGGTTGGCTTGCTTTAGGGATGTGCACGGAACCACGGAGGCGTGGTCCGGCACTGGGGGGCATGTAGCTTTAAGGGGGGTGGCAGTACTTATCCCCCACCCCCGCTGCTCTTCCCCCTCCAGTGCTGGTGTGTTTTAAAATCTTCCTGGGGCGGCAGAGTTCCTCTCTGCCGCCCCTGCCCCCATCGTTGTCAACCCAAGCCTTCAAAGGAGTACAGCCAGTGGTGTGCATGCGCCCTGCGCGGCGCACGCGCGCTTGTCTCCGCTGCTGGTGTGCGCGCGCCGCATATGTCATGGCGCATGCACGCCGCTGGCTGTACTCCTTTGAAGGCTTGGGTTGACGACGACGGGGGCAAGGGCGGCAGAGAGGAACTCTGCCGCCCCAGGAAGATTTTAAAACACACTAGCGCCGGAGGGGGAAGAGCGGCGGGGGGGTAAGTACTACCCCCCCTTAAAGCTACATACCCCCGCCCTCCCGGACCTCCGAATCGGTCCAGCGGTCTTTTACATTGTGCCCGGACTGGACCGTGCACACTCCTAGCTTGCTTCCCTTTGGCCTAGCTCAAATCTCTGCAATGATGTTGGGTTGGGCTAATTAAGTTCACATCCTCATTGGCTTGAAGCCTTCCAGTTGCTAGAACATTTTGGGGCCATTCACATGACCAGGTGGGCAGAGAGCGGGAGGGTGGGGGGAAGGCTGCATGAAGCTTACTTTCCCCCTAGATGAGCCATGGAAGGTTGCTGGGAGCACGAACCATCCAGTGGGGTTCGTGAACAATTTTTTAAAAAAAATTATTCAGGGGAGTTGTTGGAGTGGCAGGGAGTCCGCGGAGGTTCCCCCTCCCACCGCCGGCCTCCCTTATTGCTGCCACCAGCTGTTTGTCCAGCTCTCCGGCATGGTAGCCATTTTGGAGGCTGCTGCACCTTTGCAATTGGCCTCTGCATGGCCCAGGTCACGCAGAGGCCCAAGAGCCAGCCAAATAGCCAGTGGCGGCAATAAAGGAGGCCAGTGGGGGAGGGGAAACCTCCGCAGACACACACCCCCGCTGCCTCCAACAACTCTCCCAAAGGGGGTAAGTTTTTAAAAAAATAATTTTAAAAAAATCCCATGAACTCCCTGAACAGTCGGGAGGTGTTCAGTCCAGTTTGACCCCGAACGGTCAAACCGAACACGTTCGACTTCTAACCTGTTTGCACATCCCTACTAGGTATAGCTGAGGAAAGTTTCCCAGCCTTGGAAGCAAAGGAACTATGCAGTACATGAGCTTGACTGACCAAGATCTAGGAAATCTCTCAATTTGTTTGAACTAAAACCTAGGTAGAGACCCTTTATATATTCTCTGTAAGCCCTCCCCCAGTCCAGAGAATACATACAATGTCTCTGCCTACGCACTAGTGCTGTTCAGAGAGGCGATGCTTGATCACAGAAGCTCAGAGATTGCATCCCAAGACTCAGAGATGTCACTGAGCTGTGCCCTTCAGGGACTGCATAGTTCCCTAGAGCCTTAACAATAAGACTTTCTTATATCTGCCCAACTCTGCTGGAGCTGTGATTGTTCGCATGACCTGATAAAAAGCAGAGACATACCTTCAGTTTTTAAATGTTTTGTGACACAAAATTCTTTGTTGCCTTTGCTGCAGCAAGTTAAACATGGTTACCCCTCTGATATTTTCAGTTTTTGTGTAATTTGCTTAGCTATTCAACAGAGGGTTTTCTAACACTGAATATGCACATTCCAACATGAGAATCTAAACTTCTGAAAAATGTGTTGAGCTCTAATTTATACATGTAACAGTACAAACTTAAGTCATGAAATTTATATCACTAGTGGGCCCGGGCACAGAGCATCTGTGCCTCTAGTGCGGCCGGGCCCACCGCCGCCTGCGCTGCGGCCGGGCCCGCCGCCTTACCTCCACGGCCGGGCCCGAGGGTGCCGCCGCCGCCGCCGGGCCCGAGGGTGCCGCCGCCGCCGGGCCCGAGGGTGCCGCCGCCGCCGGGCCCGGCCAGGCCCACCGCCTCGCCTCCGCGGCCGGGCCCACCTGGCTCCCCGGCCATGGCCGCCGCCGTTCTCCTGGGTGTGCTGCCAGCCAATCAGGCGCCCCCTGCAGCCCAGCCAATCAGCTGGGCTGCCGGGACGCATTTCTCCTGGGCACACCCAGGAGAATTATATAGATAGATAATAAAGGACCGCATTCCAGCACGTAGCAGGCTGGACATTGGATGGGATTTTGAGTTTAGGGGTTCTGCTGCCTCTTCACACTCTGAATCAGCCTTCAGATGCAGATTATTTTCATGAGTAGTTAGAATGTGGATCCATGCAGAATGCAAGCTTAGTTTTCTACTATACATACACAGAAAAAGATAGGAAAACAGACAGGCAGACTGACTAAATTCCTGAATGCACTGAAGCACTGTACTCTTGGGTAAGACTTCATTAATTAATAAATATGTAGTCTTCTGTAACAGATACTGAAAAAATATAGAAATTTAATTAGAAATAAAGACAAAATGTAATGATAAATTAGTACATACTTTACTGAGGGAGCTTTGCCTATAATATTAAAAGTAAATACTTACAATAAACTAACTTGGACTATCATTCAACTTCCATCATCTGTGACTATTGGTCACTGCAGCTGTGGATGATGGGAGCTGTAGTCTAACAGCTGGAAAGCCCAAGTTGTACAGCCCTGGTCTAAACAATTAAGTGGCAGTTTTCATATGGATTGTTTTGTAGTGATTCTGCTAGCACCAATTGAATCAGTACAGAAGAGGAAAACTTTTAATGGATTAACTCCCTTTCATATCATAATACTAGCTTCCTGCATAGTTTTGAACACTGTTTTAATCATGCTAGTAATTATGCTAAAATTGCTATTTTAATTATGCTCATTATTTATGAGGACAAGGTTTATGGAGAAAATAAAATCCTCACATGGTGTAGAACTAGGTTTCAGAGAGAGGGAAGTGTTATGAATAGTTGATGGGAGAAAGGCAAGAAGTAGCACATCTTCAGGCAGAAGTGGCCAAAATTTTTAGTCTAATATTTGGTTGCAAATCTCTCATTTAATACTAAATTGTATTTAATACTCTGTGCTTTGGCTGGACACTGCTAATATTTAAGAGGTCATTTCCACATTATGCCATATCTCAAGGATTCCTGAACAAGCAATTTACTTCTTGGGTCCAGATTTCAGTAATATCTAATTCTGGGGCCGAATTCAGACATAACATGAAACTGGAGGTTGCCGAACCCGCAGTTTCATTTATAAACATTAAATCACACCACAGACTCTAAATCACACCACACCACAGCTTGTTGCCAGTGGGCTATCCCTCTCATGAGAGGGCTAGTCTACTGGGGAAGACCATGGGGCTGTAAGCCCTTGGTCTCCTGTCAGACTGCATGCTCATGAGTTGAGCTAACCCAAACAATGGGGCCCCCATCTGTGTGGGTCCCCCAGCTCTCCATGGTAAAACATAGAACAGAAGCGCTGCAAACTTCCCCCTCCCTATGAAGCCCTGCAGGCACCCAAAGGATATTTAGATGCTCCATGTATCAGAGCCTGGCCATGTGTGCAGATGGGTGTGGGAACACTGGGTGCATGGACAGATCTTTAAACCCATTCAAAATTCCCAGATTCGGTCCAGCATTGTGACTTATGCAGATCTGCTGGCCCAGGGAATTGTGGGAGAGGGGAGCCCCCCCTCAGGAGAGCAAGGTTGCTGTTTGGGGGCATAAGCAAGGGCACACATGCCCACATGGGCGGATGGGCTGGCAGGGGGCAAGCTTTGATAGCTATTAGGTGGCACTCACCAAAACAGAGAAAGCAGTCACCAGGGTATCCTCCCTCCCATGGATTTCCTCCATACTGCAACCTGGCTCGATATAGAGCTCCAATAGCCTATTGGAGTGAGAGCAGTCCATAGGAGAAGGGGTTGTTTTGTCATCAGACATCATAGTGATTTTGCTCAGCAATTCTGACAGTTCTTCTGAGTGGTAGGTGGGCATCCCCATGGCCTGACACTCTTTTGAGTGAGCACAGTCTGCCTCGGGATAGCATCTATCCTCATCACATATGAGGAATTGCTCCTTTCACTGGAGCAATGTTGATCCTGCTGCCCAGCCCTGTTCATGAGTAAGCCTAGGAACCACAAATCACTAACCACTGGGCACCATTTCCCCAACCTTTCTGTGAAGAAAATAGAACTTGGCTGCTTGAGAATCCCTGGTTGGGGCTGCCTTTTAAATCCGACCCTAGGTGTACACGTGCGTACACACACACACACACACACACACACACACACACACACAGACTTTTGTTCCATTGCTGGTGCTGTGATGGGGTGCCCTACTTGTGTTGCCACCTGGAGAATCAGTCTGCAAAATAAACTGAACAGCGAAGCCTGAGATATATCCCATGCTGGGAATATACACTCTGATAATGTTCGATATTAACATATGTTTCAAAATCACACCATGAAATTACATCACCAGTACAGATATGGCATTAGTACTGCTGGTAAAACTAAGGTGATAATCTACATGCAGACATCCATATATTTGAATGAATGTGTGGTTTTTAAAAAAAAAAACAAAAAACATAATACACTTCTATAAAAAGGAATTTATGTGGTTGATTATGATGCTTTTAGTAATAAAAAGAAGATTTGTTCTGATACAATGACAATATTTTAAAACTATTAAAAAGGCAGCAGATCAAAAGAAAGCATAGGAAACTTTTTTTAAAATAAATATATAAGGACATTGTTAGTGGTGATCATTCAGTTTCTACATATAAAAAGTCCTTCAAGACCACCTATTCTTGTTTTGATTTCTCTTCTAAATAGGATGATGCCATTTAAAGCAATTTTCCAGAGCCTGGGAATCATAAAATCAAGCATGAACAAATCTACTGGAAAATCTGGGATGTTAATCCTGGCCCTAAGCTGTATTTTTAACAAGCAGTGAATTTGTGCATTGGATAATCCAAATGGCCATAGAGGAATTGCCCAGACAAGATTAAACCTTTGTGCTGAACTCTGCTCCATCTGTTCTTAGAGGTTTGCCTATACTATATATTTAGCAATGATACCATTAAAAAGGCAGGATGTTGGTAATATTGTTGTATACTGCCTCTCTAAAAGTCAAGCCCAGAAGGCCTTGGAATGAGAAGATGTGAGAGAAGTGAGAGAACAGAATCAATTCTGAACCAAAAACCTTTCTGAGTAGTTGGGCCTAGGGTTGTCATATTTGTCAGAAAGAAACTGTAAAAAGGAGGGGCACACATTTTAAAACATCACCTTTTTTTTTACTGGGAGTGGGCATACTTCACAGCTCAGTCCACAGGCCGACTACTACCCTCAACTCTTGACATTATTATTATTATTTTTATTATTTTTACATTTATATCTCGCTCTTCCTCCAAGGAGCCCAGAGCGGTGTACTACATGCTTAAGTTTCTCTTTCATAACAACCCTGTGAAGTAGGTTAGGCTGAGAGAGAAGTGACTGTCCCAGGGTCACCCAGCTAGTTTCATGGCTGAATGGGGATTTGAACTCGGGTCTCCCCAGTCCTAGTCCAGCACTCTAACCACTACACCATGCTGGCTCTCATGATCAAGAAAGGAGGGGAAGGGGTTTACTAAGCCATATATAAACTGCCAACCCAGCTGTTCAGCAGCAGCACTGGTGCCCAAGGAAGGCAAGAATATGGAGCTTTTAAACACTGACACAATATAGTGGCAATACCTGGAAAGAAGTACCAGCAAAATGGGTAGAAATTGTTAAAGCGATCTTCCTGCTCAAATTCCTGGGCATTTCCTGCCCAGGACAACACTATCCCTACATTCTAGACTTTCCAGGCCAGTTCTGGACATGTGGCAACCTAGCCTGGCCCTATATGTTCAGTACCCTGAGCAGTCCTATGCCCAG
This sequence comes from Hemicordylus capensis, assembly GCF_027244095.1. Taxonomy (NCBI): domain Eukaryota; kingdom Metazoa; phylum Chordata; class Lepidosauria; order Squamata; family Cordylidae; genus Hemicordylus; species Hemicordylus capensis. Next base: position 333,930,804 of record NC_069658.1, on the reverse strand, counting down.
ATGGAATAGAACTAAAGACATTCTTCAGACAAATTGTGCTTGAGTGGTTTGTTGTTATTTTTTCTATCTTCCACAAATATTTTATAGACTAGGTTTTCCAGTCAGCAATAAAGAGTTGAGTTACAGAAAAAAGATGTAGAATATACTGATGTTTTCAGTTTCAATATTTTGAATATCATCCTCCAGTGAGAATGGGATTATATTCTGCAAACATGTCTGAAATACTCTGAGCCCAGATTCTTCCCACTTTCTTCATTCTGCTGCTGTGGACAAAATGGCACTTTTATTGCATTGGATTGAAGAATCTGATGCAAGTCAACCAACATCTTGTGACTGTTTTCCTGAAAAGCTATCTTATTACTTGCAGCCCAATAAAATAGAAGGTGCAAAACAAAAGTATGCAATGCTACTAGGCAAAAATATTTGCTATTGCTCATTCCCTTACAGCACCTGCTTCACCGAGCATTATGTATCAGGGATCCCATGCTCCAATGATTCAGAGCAGCCATGTATGACCATGCCTACTGGGTCACCAGGACTCTGCCAGTGGAATGGCTTGTCACGAGGGGCTGGATGTGGCCATGGTTTCAGCCGGGGAGACCTGACCAAGAAAAACTGCCTATGTTGCCATCATCAAGGTGACAAGACTGTCCAGTGAGAACTTGTGAAACCAAACAGTAGGGATGTGCACGGGCTTCTGAACAGGTTCAAACACTGGGCAGTTCAAATGTCCGGTAGTGGGGGGGGCATAGGACTTTAAGGGTGGGGGAGGGTGCACTCACCCCCTCACCCCGCTTTTCCCCTGCCGGCGCTGTAGTCCTGTAAAATCTTTCGGGGTGGCAGTATACCTCTCTGCTGCCCCTTTCCCTCTTCGGCCGGAAGTGGCCAGGCACACATGTGCATGCTGGGTGCGTGTACGCACATGTCTCACATGTGCTCATGCACATCAGATGGGCTCGCATGCAGTCGTGACATGCGTATGTGCCTGACATGCGCTCGCACACCCAGTACTTCCGGCTGAAGAGGGGAAGGGGCAGCAGGGAGGTACACTGCCGCCTCAAAAGATTTTACAGGACTCCAGCACCAGTGGGGGGAAGGTGAGGGGAGGGGCAAGTGCACCCTCCTTTGCCTTTAAAGTCCTACCCACCCACCCCTTCGAGTCACCCCCACCCGGTTCCATGCACATCCCTACCAAACAGTCTTGTAGGAACAGGAATTACCATGAAATGAGAGCTCCATCTCTGGTGAAATGCTGCTTAAAGAGCCAGAGGCCAATGATGAGACAGGGCTGAAGAGCTGTAAGGTGGTAGCCCTCTGACTACTGCTCTTCCACAGCTTTGCAACCTATGTGCTGAGTCCAGTGGGAAGATCAGTTATGCACACAAACTGGGCCACATCCATTGCTCCTGTTCTGTGATGTTCACATTTATTGGGATTACAAATGCACTGTAAAAATAGCACAAAACAGGACCTGTACTGAGAACCTGCCATTAACCAATTATTGTCTGTTCTTACAGAAGGGAAGGCTTTTGCCATACCCTCACTCAAGCAATTGTTAGTGGATGATTATACTGCTATTGCCAAAACACGCCAAGGCATCTTGGAATTTCATAGTAATGGGGATTTTCAAGCAGTTTATGGAAACACAGATAGCAGGTATTCCTGGGTTGTATCCTATTTTGATGATGTGTTAATCAGGCTACAAAAGACAAAGACAAAGATTTTCCAATATTATTTTCTGATCTTATCCAACACAATCCACTTCAACATTTTTTTTATTTTTTAAAAAAATTGGAATCTGATGAGGGTCCTTTTAAAACTTTTAGATAGATCACGTTGGATTATCAGTCATAATTTCCTACTTATTTGGATATTTTCCCCATATGGATCAATCAGAAACATTTTTTTTAAAAAGTCCTGAAAAGCTGGGCAGAAAGCTCTGAAATTTCACATGACAGTAATACATGACGATTGCATTATGTGCATGGGCTTTCAAGGATGTTTTTAAATGATTTTTTTAAAGTTTCATAGGAGAAAGTTACAAAAAGTGCAGGAATTCACTATGGCCCTCACTCTGGCCATAGATCATACCTTATTTCAAGGATATTGTTCCTTGACTTCATAAGAAAGGAGTTGTATCTCCTATTTTGGCACTCCCTGTTATATTTTCAGAATGGATGGGCACAAGGTTCTCATGATGGTAGTACATGATGAAGTACATTAAGTAGTACATTAAGTATGCGACACTTGAAGATCACTTCACCTGCTGATTTTTAATGAATTTTAACGTTTTAAAAACTTTTTAAAAATTCGTAACTGCTTTGTTTCATGGCAGACTCTTACAAGAAGTGCAGGAAGTGAATCTCCCACTCTGACCACTGAATGTGTCCCGTTAAGAGGAAAGTGACTTCTTATAGGAAGAAGTACCCCTCCTCTTTTGGGCACCCCATATTATAACTGCAGAATGGCTGAGCAGAAAGTTGTCAAATCTCCCACGGTGACAGTATATGGCTTGCACTCTGTGTGTGTAGTTTGAACCATACAGGTCCACCAATTGATTTTTAAGGCGTGTGTGTTTTATTTTGTTTTGTTTTGAACTGTGGGTTTGTAAAACTGGTAGTCTGAGTTGTAAGGTAAAGTAAGGTAGCAAACGGATAAGACTGGCAGTTGAGCAAGAATAATGTGTTCCTCCCCAGAAGCACTGTAACTGGAAGGCAAGATGGGAAGGCATTTGACATAATGCATTGCAAATGGCCAGCTTGAAATGCACAGCTCTTCTCCTCTTCTCTCCTACAGCTCTTCTCCCTGCAGCCTATTTCATATATGGCAATTTTTATGACAACACTGTTTGGTTTCTAGCAAACAATATTTATTTATTTATTTATTTATCTATCACATTTATATATCACCTGATATATACATCTCCAGGCAATGAAATGTTGATAGCTGTTTGCAATAATCCAACAGATCTAACTATTCCAACAGAAATCCAGCACAACAGAGATTTCATTCAATTTCTGATACAATAGGACCCTATAAATATTGTGTCAGAATTAATCCAACATTAATCCAACATGGCCCATGTTGGATCTGACAGCACTATCAGATGGACAGAACTCCACAGACCTACCAAATTGATGCATCTGTCACTCATCCAACAGAAGACAAGATAAGGGTGATAACATAATATCCATAGACCAAAATGCAGATGAGATCTTCTTCAATATCCTTAGACACGTATTAACAAATAGTACCACATTTGGGTGTTTGTGCATCCTTGTGTATGGGGTATGTGATTTCCACCAATTCCCCCTCCTCCCAGAAGAACTCCATATGACCTGAAAGTAGACCCCTGAGGGTCACACAATTTTTAGGGACCTACTTCCAGGTAGCACACAGTGCTTCTGGGGGAAGGAGGAATGGTGAAAAACATCCCCCCCATGCAAACATCTGTGCTTTAGAAGTAGGGCAGCTAGTGCTGCATGTGTGCTTTTTATGCTTGCATGAGCACAGTGTTAGCATGTCGGTTACTGCCTTTTATTCAAGGACAATGACCTCAAACAAGATAAACTATGCTCTGACTAAGAACCTTCAGCTATTGTTACAGCAGTAAAGAAGTTTTACAACTATGTGTATGGTTATACCTCTGAACCCAAATGGATCATAAGCCACTTCTTGGGATTTTCACTAGAGGCAAACCAGCACTTCCTCCATATACACAATGCTAGAGCATCATGCTTAATACAACGTATATAGAAACACACAGTTGCTACAAAAAATTCTTGCAAATGATGACACATTAAGTCACCTACCACTGCAGATACCTGATTGTGCTAATCCTCCACCAGCAGAAGTTCCTGTGTGGGTATTAAATGCCAGAGCCCCCTCCTCACGCAGAAAATATGGGCAGAGTGATGGCAGAAGATCCTACACTGGAACACACTCTCAGCTGGAGAAGCTGGCCAACTGAGAAATTGGCTGAGGACTGCAGCCTGTTTTCAGCTTCTCAGCATGTATTGCGGGCCTGCAAATTTATTATGGGGAAATGGTATGGTAATTCCAGAAGCAAAATGCCAGATCATACTGAGGACCCTATACACAACATACGCAGGTACTAGGTGGATGAAAGTGCTGGCCAGAGGTTATGTGTGGTGACCTATAACACACTCTGATATAAAAAAAGGTGAGCAAGTGAAGTAACTATCTAGCTATTCAATATATTGAATCGACAACTCCTGTATCCTCTTGAGAAGTGACCAAAAAGCCTTAGTGACACCTCCATGCTGACATCTCTGGGCCTTTTTAGGGTAATATGTTTCTAGTGGTGATTCATTGTAGCTTGAAGTAGCCATTGTTCCAGCTCTAAGATCAACTGCTGTTCATTAATAGTTTGTAACTATGGAGTACCAGACATAAACATTTCAGAAAATGGCGAAGTGTTCATCTCTCAAGTGTTCCGTGATTTTGGCAGCCACAATCTCATTAGGACTATCAGAAACCCCAGCATAAGCAAGTGAATGTTACATATTACAAAAGATGTGCCAAGGAAGATTGTTTCAGGGGATTGAGCAACAAGACTGGGAATATTCCTGTTCACACAAGAAGTTTCCTCTTGCCTTACAACTGGGTCTAGCCCACTGAGCTGCTTATGGGATGTTGCCTCAGGATGTATAAAATGCCCAGAGACACAAGTTTTGGATGGTACAGAAATGTGTTAAAAAAAATAATATGCCTGAAAAATAAAATATAATAATAATAATAATAATAATAATAATAATAATAATAATAATAATAATATAACATGGCCACTCTGATGTTACAAGAGAACTGCAATTCAAGAAAGAGTAGGACTGGACACTGCTTTGGCACTGAAAACTCTATGTATCTTTGTTGGTGTATGTATGTATTTTTTAGAACGCAGAAAAAAACACCGTAAAATGTCTTAAATAAATAAAAATGAATAATTTTTACCTTCTGAAGAGCTCCAAGTATCCTCTGTCGAGCCCACTGCCAAGTCAAGTCCTGTGGGAAAACCTCAGCAAGTACAGAGTCATCCAGCAGGGATGACCAACTACTCTCCTAAGGGGACAGAGGGATGTTGTCTAGTCTCTTAAAGAGTCATTCCCTATGAGCTCTAGTTCTGGGCACTATCAGAGATGGACTGATAGAATGGTCCCATCTGGCTATTCTTATTCTTCATGCCATTTGCCATACCTGAAGAATGTGTGTATATAGGCTGGAGAGTTTTTTGTTGTTGTTTTTGTTGTTTTGGATGCCACTATTTGTTGAGACTGACATAGAATCAAGGCAATTGCCAAAGAGCCTCTGTAATTCCACAGAGTGGAGGGAGAAAGAGGGAAGGGGGAAAAACACAGTCCTAGCCCTTAAAAAAAAGAGAGCCATTTAAACTGCTTGTCAGTTGTCAGCTTGACAAGGCCACTTGAATATATTCAAGATTATTTGCATAAACGCTCACGGTGAGTTCACCATGGCTGCTAGCGCTAATGGTACATAAAGTAATTTAGTCACTTCTCTTAGGCATCCTGTCAGAGTGATGAGCACCTCCTCTTTGCCTTGTTGCATATTAGATCATTAGATAATAAAGTGTTAGAGCATGCAAGCAGACAGGGTCTCCAGCACTATAATTTTGAGGCTACTGCATTATGCTTCAGAAGGGGGGAAAGGAGAAACCAATTGTGCAATTGGCTTTAAATTCAAATAAATGCAACCCTCATGCTGGCAAATTACTTTGAAGTGATGCTATTGAGCTTGCTTATAAAACTTTGCAGACATCTTAAGGTGAAACCTGGGTCTCACCAAGGCAGGATTTCTCCTGCACTTCACTGCTACCTTATCTATTGTAGTTGATTATATAGCAGAAAAACAAGGTTTCCTCACAACATGTGGCAGACTTTATTTTACACTAGCGAAACTGTGAGTTCACCTAAATGCACTCTTTGTTGCCAGTTTCCCCAGATCTTAAGAATGGTTATCCTTTTCTTCATGTTCTTTCTTTGCCCTTCACCTTTGTCCGCTTATTTCTGGCTTATTTACACATTATACCCCCAAGATGGAAACCGCTTCAAAGTGCCTTCAGGTGGTGAAAGTTCAATGTAATATTTGCAAGATGCAAATCAGTTTAACATGTGGATTGCCCTCTTGGTAGGAGCTTTCAAAGCCACCACAAATATAAATATTCAGCAGTGGCATATCTGCACTCTATATCATGGGGGCAATCCACATGGCAAGCTGCCACGTGTGAAGACCACTTCTAAATACCTCCATGCAGTGGACATAACATGTAATCTGGATAGTACATTGCAGGTTCTCTGGTTCTATACAGGATCTGCATGCTGCTGCTGCTAAAAATTGTTTACTTCTCATAATGAGATTCTAAAATGGGGGTTCAGATGACTAGAAACTGTACAAAAGCTGCTAAACATTGAGCACATAGCACCTATGAGTGATTAGGACTGGAGGATATCTGAATCCTCCAACCACACAGTTATGGCCAGTGGCTGACATCCTGACTAATGCTGCATATGTGTGTCTAGCAGGCATGCAGTGCTAGCCCTCACATTAATCCCTGCACTTCTAAAGTATGGAAGCACATATGCAGGAGCACAAATTCTTTGGAGCTCTCCCAGTGCGCTGGGAGCACTCTGTTAGACCAGAAACATATCCTTAAGGGTCAGGACAGGTTTCCAGTAGGGATGTGCAAAATGATTCCGGTACAAATTGATTTGTACCCAAATCTAGCTGATTCAGGTGATTTGGAGACAGAACAAATCACTCCTGTGGTCCATTGGCTAGATTCAGGTCCAAATCAAATCACACCAGATTCGATTCAAATGGATTCAAGATTCAGATTCCTCCTATTAATTTCCCCAGATTCCCAGCTTTCATTTAAAGAAAGAAAGAAAAAAGGCTAAGCTCTAGCCCTTGTAGAAGTGGAGTTATGGAGCAAAATGTGTCGTCATATTTTTCAAGCGTTTGGATTCTTTGGTGTATAATAACTTTTCCTCAGTGAATCCCTATGAGGATTCATTACACACCTTCATTTCTTCTATTCATTTTGACAGCCTTTGATCAGTGCCAGCTGTTAACTGCCATGTGCCAACTACACCCCACTCCAACCTGCAAGGCAGTGAGGTACTACTCATACTACTCAGTTTATGTTCTAGAAATTTTTTCAAGTGTTTAGACTATTTGGTGTCTAATAACCTTTCCTCATAATGAATCCCTATGAGGATTCATTACACACCAAAGAGTCCAAGCATCTCAAAAATTCCTAAATTATAAAGTGAGTACCCAGTGACTTGCGGGTTGGGGATTAGTTGGCACATGGGATGCCACTAATTCCCCACCCCCACCCACAAAGCAGTGGGGTCAAAACAGACAGAAGATATGAAGGTGTGTAATGAAGACACCAAATAATCTAAAGACTTCAAAAAATTCCTAAAAGATAAACTGAGTACCCCAGTGTGGGGGTGGGGGTGGGGGCGGGGCGGGTAGTTGACAGGTGGCAATTGACAATTGGCACTGTCCAATGAGAGTCAAAATGAACAGAAGAAATAAAAGTGTGCAATGAATCCTCATAGGGATTCATTATGATTAAAAGTGTATAGAATCCAAACACTTGAAAAATAGTGTTTTTGCTCTATGACGCCACTTCTACAAGGGCTAGAGCTTTGTTTTTTTGGTTTTTTAAATTAAAGCTGGCGATCCATGTTAGGGTTAGGATAGGACGACTTCAAATCCCTATTATTTCCTATTGTGGAAATATACAAAATCAATAAAAACTTAAGAAAATCATTAAAAATCAACCAAGTGCCCCATTGCTTTGAAACTTGGGTGGAAGATGGCACCCATGGGGACCTACCCACCAACCAAATTTGGTGCTCCATGACCTTTATAAGTGGTTTGAATTGATCCAAAGCTGGATCAAATTGAATTGAATCCAAATCGAATCTGGGGTGATTTGGGGGGACAGATTTGGACACAAAACAAATCAGGAGTGATTCGATTTGGGCACAAATTGAATCAAATTTGATTCATGTGCATTCCTAGTTTCCAGTCTAATAGAGAGCTTCTGGAGCACCAGGAGAGCTCCAAAGTATTTGTGCTCTTGTGAAAAAATATCTGCACTTTGGAAGTGCAGTCACTAGAATTGTGGCTAGCACTGCATGTGTGCTAGTGTTAAGAGCATGCACACAGTGGGGTTATTCACATGTTGTCTCATGTGGGCGGGCGGAGGGGAATAGGGATGTGCACGGTCCGGCCCAGTCCGGACCGGCACCGACGAGGGGCCCTTTCTTTTAGGGCGGGAGGGCTTGCTTACCCCTCCCGCCTCTTCGGCCCCCTCCAGCGCCCGTATTTAACTTAAAAGCGGGGCGCTGGAAACCAGCCGCCCCCGCCGCCGCTACCGCCGCCCCCCCTGAGCAGATTAACAATTAAGGGTGCCCCTGCCGTCGCACGCGCGCCAGCCAGCCAGCCAGCCCTCCCTCCCAGCTGCCCGCCCGCCCGAGTGTGTCCTTACCTAATGCTTGAAGTAAACGAGAGGAGCTACCGAACGGAGCTCCTCTCGTTAGCAAGGCCTCCAGAAGACTGAAGGCGCTTTGCGTGCGCGCACATGCGCGCGCCACAAAGGACGCCGGAGGCCCGGTCTATCCTGCCGGGCCGGGTAGACCGGGCCTCCGGCGATCAGAGGCCCGGTCTACCCTCCGGGAAAGGGCCAGGTAGACCGGGCCTCTGATCGCCAGAGGCCCGGTCTACCCGGCCCGGCAGGGTAGACCGGGCCTCCGGCGATCGGAGGCCCGGTCTACCCGGCCTTTTCCCGGCGGGTAGACCGGGCCTCCGGCGTACTTTGTGGCGCGCGCATGCGCGCGCGCGCGCAAAGCACCTTCAGTCTTCTGGAGGCCTTGCTAACGAGAGGAGCTCCATTCGGTAGCTCCTCTCGTTTACTTCAAGCATTGGGTAAGGACACACTCGGGTGGGCGGGCAGCTGGGAGGGAGGGCTGGCTGGCTGGCTGGCGGGCGGGCGACGGCAGGGGCACCCTTAATTGTTAATCTGCTCGGAGGGGCGGCGGTAGCGGCGGCTGGTTTCCAGCGCCCCGCTTTTAAGTTAAATACGGGCGCTGGAGGGGGCCAAGGAGGCGGGAGGGGTAAGCAAGCCCTCCCGCCCTTAAAGTCATACCCCCCACCCAGACCCGAACCACCAAGAGCCGAACTGGTCCGGCAGTTCAGCCATTCCTTAGAATGGCCGCTGGACCGGTTCGGACTCACCACTAGAGGGGAAGGCAGGGTTCAACCTACCTTCCCCCTAGGGGTGTGCACGGAACCGCAGAGCTGCGGTCCAGCACTGGGGTGGGGGGTTCCAATTATGATAGGGGGGCTTTCCTTACCCCTCCCAACAACCACGCCGTATTTTATTGAGCAATCGGGCAGCAGGATATCTCCCTGCTGCCCGCTTCAAAACCCCGCTCAGCGGCGGCTCCTCCTTTCGTATTCAGAATTCAGGCGGCAGGATATCTCCCTGCCACCCCCTTCAAAACCCCGCTCGGCTGGCGGCTGCCCCCAAGAAGACCCCTGCCGCCCCCTTCTTGTGAAATCCCTCCCATTGCAAGTGGGCGGCAGGAGAACTCCCTGCTGTCCCCTTCCCCTTTGCCAGTCTGGCTGCAAATGGCTTCTAAGAAGCCTTTTGCGCGCGTGCGCGCAAAGGGCTTCTTAGAAGCCATTTGCAGCCAGACCGGCAAAGGGGACGGCAGGGAATTCTCCTGCCGCCCGTTTCCTAAAACGAACTGCTCCTTTTAGAAAACGGGCGGCAGGAGAACTCCCTGCCGTCCCCTTTGCCAGCTTGGCTGCAAATGGCTTCTAAGAAGCCTTTTGCGCACACGCACGCAAAAGGCTTCTTAGAAGCCATTTGCAGCCAGACCAGCAAAGGGGAAGGGGACGGCAGGGAGTTCTCCTGCTGCCCTCTTGCAATGGGAGGGATTTCGCAAGAAGGGGGCGGCAGGGGTCTTCTTGGGGGCGGCCACCAGCCGAGCCGGGCTTTGAAGGGGGCGGCAGGGAGCTATCCTGCCGCCCGATTCTTAATACAAAAGGAGGAGCCGAGCCGCCGAGTGGGGAATGAAGCTGGCGGCAGGGAGATATCCTGCCGCCCGATTGCTCAATAAAATATGGCGCGGTTGTTGGGAGAGGTAAGTAAAGCCCCCCCCCCAATCCTTATTGGAACACCCCACCCCATCTTCCTGAACTAAAACCACCCCGTGTCTGGACCAGTCTGGAGGCCTTTAGAATGGCCTCCGAACCGGTCTGTGCACATGACTACTTCCCCCAGATGATCACCCCTGATCCTTTCAGCACACAAGCTGTGCACCCACACAACTTGCGCTTGCTCCCTTAACCTCAGCTAAGAGCCGGGCTTAGGAGCAGGCTTAGGCTGGGCAGGAGAGTAAGGATCTGCATGGATCCTGACAGTCCACACAAGAAGCCTAGCCCAGACTAGATTGCCCTAGCCTGGGCTAGGCAGCTCGTGAGAACAGCCTTAGTGCTAGAATGTCAGCCAGTGTTTTCAACTCCTTTGAAGCCATTTGAAAATCTGGAGACATGGAAGAACAGTAACACTGGGACTACGTAAGTGCAGCTGCTACAGACAATTGCTTCCTCATGTGCTTACAGGTATCATTTCCAGCACTACTAATGGCTACAACATAATCATGGTTTCGCTGGCTCTACTCATATATGGCTATATAGTTCTATTGGTAAGAAGTACTCAACACTTAATTTCTCAAGAAAGGAGCTACTCCAATTCTATTTGACTAACATCAAACCCTTTGACCAGCACATCTTTCTCATACATTACAGATGAACGGGAATTGTGGTTTTTGGGAAATTCTGACAAAAGATGAGGTAATGAAGCCAGCGAAGAAACTGAATTTCCTCGCTTCCTGGAATTCCAGTGTTACCTCACTTCACCCCCTGAAGTCACCTCAGCTCAGGAGGTGATAATGAGCAATGATCTTGCCAGTTGCTTGTGGCATATCAGAGGATTCACAAAAATGGCAGCATCTTTAAAAACCAGCCAGGTGGTTTTCAACTACCTCATTCATTGTCTCAAGTATTTGTCTGAATTAAACTTCAGTAGTGGACAAAAGATGTTCTGTACATACAGATTATCTTTATTATTATCTCTTTGTCCTTCTCAAACAGGGTTCTAAGCCTTGGTAAGCCTTGTATCATAGGAACATAGGAAGCTGCCTTATACTGAGTCCAACCATTGGTCCACCTAGCTTAGTATTGTCTACAGTGACCAGCAGTAGCTCTCCAAGGTTTCAGGATGATGTCAATCCCAGCCTTACCTGGGAATGTCAGGGATTGAACCTGGGACCTCCTGCAGCAAAGCAGATGCTCTACCACTGAGCCAAATATTTCTAGCTCAGGTATTCCCCATCCCTAACGGAAATATCTTAGAGCAGAAAATACTCACATGTAGTCACCCATCCAAATGCAAACCCTGCTTAGCAAAGGGGACAATTCATTAGGGATGTGCGAAATGTTTTGGATACAAAACATTTTGTACCCAAAACATCCTGTTTCGGGTGTTTTGTAGACAAAACAAAACACCCATTTCCCAGATCCAAAAGTTTTGTATACAAAACAAAATGTCCCTGTTTCAGCTACAAAATGTTTTGTTGTTTCGGACCTCCATTTTGTGGTGATCTGAGTCAGTCTCCATTTTGTGTTTGACATCTCTTTGAATTTCCCACCCTTCAAGCCTTCTGATCAGTGACCTAAATCATGGGCTGACCTGCTGACAATTCCCTCCTTGTTCCCCATTGGCTCTTTTGCTTCTTCCCACTCTTTACTGACCCCACATTGGCCAGGGGAAGGGTTGCTAACCCACGGGGTGCTGGGTTCTGCTGTTTCTGTGGTGTTCTGAGTGTAGATTCTCTGGTAGCATATGAGAGTGGATTCTTGTTTTTCACTGAAAATCTCATATGCTACCAGAGAATCTACACTCAGAACACCACAGAAACAGCAGAACCCAGTACCCCACAGGCTTGTGGGTATGGGGGGTGGTTGGCACCCTATGTGCACTACACAACCCCTCACTCTGGGCAACCCCAGTGCCCCCCAAGTGGAATTATGGGGCTGCTGAAACCTCCATTATTCCCTATGGGAGAAATCTTAAAGACACGTAAACTTCAACAAATCACAAAAGATCAGCCCTTTGCCCAATTCCTTTGAAATAATTCTGGAAGTTTCCTTGCCCCCATTGGGCACTACCACCCACCACACTCTGCTCTGGGTCATCCCTTTCCCCTTGATTTGAAGCGATGCTTTTGCTGGAATCCCCATTATTCCCTATGGGAAAATTCTTAAAGTTGTGTAAACTTAAAAAAAATTCACACAAAAAAATCAGCCCTTTGCCTAATTCCTTTGAAATTTGTGTGGTAGCTTCCACCCATTGGACACTACCACCACCACCCACTCTTTTTGCCCAGGGACCCTTTTTAAAAATCCCAATCAATTCGGATTCGGAAAATTTGGCTACAAAACAAAACAGGGCTGATTCGGATTCAGAAAATTTGGGTACGAAACAAAACAGGGATGTTTCAATTCGGATACAACTCAAAACAAGAAAATTCCAAAATGCACACCCCTACAATTCATGCTTGCTACTACTACTACCAGAAGACCAGGTCAATCAATTAAGCCCTGAATAGCAGTCCACACCATTTTGATCCTGGCATCCATTTCTACTCATTCCCAGTGTCTTTGGTTTTGGATTACTGAAGTTAACCTACATAAGTGCTTTTGAAGTCTCATAAGGGGTTTTGAGGCTTTTGGAAAAGAATAAAAATACGTTTCCCATTCCAGCACATCCACAGTTACCAAATGAGGATACCTGCAGAGGTATTTCTGGAAGCTATAAGCCGAGGGTACATAATACAGTGATACATTCAAATAGCACATTGCATCACAGCAAGTAATCACTGCAGGTAATAACTGCTTTGGTGCATGGTTGTCAAAATATTACCAGAGGAGCTCAAAGCGCCAAGATTACTAACAACCCCTGAAATCTCTTTATAGATATGCATCTTAAGTGTAAAATTTTCATAGACAAAAATGGTGCTCAGATTCATATGCATGAGGAAAGTTGTTTCACACAGGTTCATGATCACATTATAAGATTTTTATAGTAAGCAGGTTTATAAATTTACAAATACATCCCTCCCCCCAAAAAACACCCTTCCTTTTCTATCCTTACGTTGAGCTTACATGCTTAAAGATGGCATTTCTGCACATCTGGAATGATCAATTTTGCCCTTTAAAAAATCTGTACTTCACCAACTTGTCCATGAGACACACAAGAGGTCTGTGGAAGGACAAAGGGAGCTTAGCTTTATGATGCCAGGTATTTCACCTCTAAAGAACAGCAACCCCCCTTTTTTTTCCCTTGGAAAGATGAACAGATTCCTTCAATCCTATCTGAATACTTCTTACACATCCCCCTGCCCTCCTTCTTCAAATTGTATTTGGTACTATGCTAAGTAATTTTGGAAGTTTTCCTTTTAAAATTGTATCTTGGAGTTCCATACTGATTTGGGCACACTGGTTTTTCTATAAATAATCTGACGTGCAAAAATAATATTCAAATAAACAAGCAGAAAAAAACCCAATCATTATCTAAGTGAAACTATAATAATAATAATTGCAAGCTATTGATTGCCGTGGTTTACCCTATTTGTACCACACAGTGCTGCTGAAATTAGCCTCTGCCAACTATTACTTTTGAAATACAGAAACATTAAGTTGAACAATATATTTATTAGTGCAAGGGTATCAAGGCTCTGTGAATGTAAAAGCATGATCTTGATTACAGCAAGACAAACCACTGAAAGGAACTTGACTTTTTTGGCTGTCTGACAAGAGCACTATAAATAGAAAAAGACTGGGTAACTCCAAATTATACAGGCTTCCTGGAATGTGAATTGGCTAGAACCAAACAGAGGAAAGGATAGGCTCCCGCAATATTCTAGAAGGCGATATCCTGTATCACCCTAGCTCAAAGCTGAAAGGTACCGTATTTCTAAAACATAGGTGATTGTAGAGAGTAACAGAAATAAAATAATTCATCGGAGGTTCCGTTCTGCAGACTCTGCCACTATTATTTAAGGAGGGGCTGCATGATTTGCATGTAGAAAGTCCCTGACAGCTCTGGGTAGGGCTGGAAAAGATTCCCTGTTTGAGACCCTGATCCTTCATCACCTACATTGCAGAGCTCTAAATAACCAGATGGCTATATTTGGAATTAAGTCCACAATATCCTATGGGTGTTAGAACACAGTTCTCAACCCTGGATTCTCAATGTGCAAAATGTTATTTTAGTAATTAGCAAGAAACAAAGCTGTGCAATGTACAGGTGAAACTCGGAAAATTAGAATATCGTGCAAAAGTCCATTAATTTCAGTAATGCAAATTAAAAGGTGAAACTGATATATGAGACAGATGCATTACATGCAAAGCGAGATAAGTCAAGACTTAATTTGTTATAATTGTGATGATCATGGCGTACAGCTCATGAAAACCCCAAATCCACAATCTCAGAAAATTAGAATATTACATGGAACCAAGAAGACAAGGATTGAAGAATAGAACAATATCGGACCTCTGAAAAGTATACAGTGTACTGTGCTTGATTGGCCAGCAAACTCGCCTGACCTGACCCCATAGAGAATCTATGGGGCATTGCCAAGAGAAGGATGAGAGACATGAGACCAAACAATGCAGAATTGCTGAAGGCTGCTAATGAAGCATCCTGGTCTTCCATAATACCTCATCAGTGCCACAGGCTGATAGCATCCATGCCACGCTGCATTGAGGCAGTAATTGCTGCAAAAGGGGCCCAAACCAAGTACTGAATACATATGCATGCTTATACTTTTCAGAGGTCCAATATTGTTCTATTCTTCAATCCTTGTCTTCTTGGTTCCATGTAATATTCTAATTTTCTGAGATTGTGGATTTGGGGTTTTCATGAGCTGTACGCCATGATCATCACAATTATAACAAATTAAGGCTTGACTTATCTTGCTTTGCATGTAATGCATCTGTCTCATATATCAGTTTCACCTTTTAATTTGCGTTACTGAAATTAATGGACTTTTGCACGATATTCTAATTTTCCGAGTTTCACCTGTATACATAGCCATTCAGTATTACAAAGATCTATAGAGCTTCTGAATTAATGAGCCTTTTGCCAAGCCTGTTGAGCTTGCCTCTGAAACTTTGAAAGCTAAAACTACATTGTTGTTGTTGTTGTTAATGAGGTAGTTACATATTCCAGATCAGAAATATAGAATGAAGTAGGAGAGGTGGAGCTTGGTCTTATGCATATTTACTGAGAAGTGGGTCTCAAATGTTTCAGTGAACATGTGCAGTCAGTGAAAATTGCAACCATAGACTTAAAACTTGACTACACTGTCTACTAGTACTACAACATACGGTGGCATTGTGAAAACAATTTTGTTTGCTACATTTGAAACCCACTGTCGTCCTCCTGGCAGCTTCCCACTGAAGTGCTTATTCAGGGAATGAGGTTCTGAAGAAAACACTTGGAACCATAATTCCTAACTGTAAGAAACTTTATTTAAAATAAGAAAAACTTAGATGTTTGGGATAGAAAGAGAAGTCTGTGTCTGAGAGGCTTTGTCTTTGTCCTGTGTCTTAGGCACTGCAAATTCCAACAGGGCTGCATGCTCCCAAACGTACTGGAGCTCTCTCAGTTGGCTTTCAGTTGAGAGATCTTCTCTAGTACAGTAATCTCTTGAAAATGTGAACATTCACCAATGGCTTCCCAATTTCCTTACCCAAATAAATGGGAAACATTTGGAGAAGAGCCATGGAAAGATGATACATTAGTTCCAGTTTTAGAAGATAACTGTAAAACGTAGTGTTGACGAGAGTAAGATAAACTTTCACAGCAACCACTGTAGCTAAAGTATTATTTCCTTCATTTCCCCCACACATTACCTCATCTTGTGGAGAGGAAATATGGGAAATATTTGAAGCAGATAGCTTTACTCCAAAGTGTGAGAATAGGAATATTTCCAAACTGAAGGAATCTAGTGCTATCCTAATAATTGGCAGGTATTCATGGGGCCTCTGTCCTTGAGGGAGGGAAATATCTGGCTCTGTCTTCCTTTAAAAAAAACAGGTTTGGGGAAGTGATAGTTTATGTTAGAAGACTTCAAGGATGAATGGATAGATATCCTTTGTATAGATTTGGTTCTTGCTAATTAATAAAATAACAGTTTGCACATTCCTTAGTAAAATCAGGCAAAAATTATGACAGTGGTTTGTTTATTAATTAGGTTGTTGGCAGTGATAGGGAAAAGAATCTATCGTATGAGTTATAGCCTAGAATGGCTCATGGCCTACATAAAAAGTAAAGCTAAATAAATACAGATGTAAGTTATGTTTATATAATAAGAAACACTGCTCAGCTAAGAATGTTAGGTTAGAAAGTGCAAAGTTGTGGCCCTGATTCATGATGAATTTGTCACATGACTAAATTTACTCGTGTAAGTAGTTCTAGTAACAAGGGACTATTCTGCACATATGCAAAGTGAAATGATATACACTAATACTAAGGCGAGAAAAAATTATTTGTTCAGCGATTATTCATCTCATCATGAAAAAAGTATTTTCTCACTGCATTTTTTGTTAGTGGTACTTGGCCCTATAACAGTGTGCCCAAGGCTGCTGTGGAGTCAGAAGGCAGCCCCAACGCTGGTAAGAATGGGCGATTGCACTAGCAGTGCTTCTGCAGTTTCCTTCATTGCTGTGAGTTGGGAAAACTGTGGACATGCTGCTAGCACAACCACCCATTCTCACCAGCGTTGGGCTGCTTTCCGACTCCTCAGCAGCTCCCGGCAGCTCCGTAATGCTGTGCATCATGTCAGCCACTGTGTCCAATTAGGCTTAATCCCAGATAAATGTACACACTTAGAGCTATATTTACATATACGTATACACATTTACACAAATTCTATTGAGAAGGAAGATTTAATTGTTTTTTTTAAGGTACTTCATATAAGCATCACTGTCAAAACATGTTCATGTGACTTTTTAATGTCACATTTTAGAAGTCATGAAAGTTTTAAAAGTTTAAATAATATAGTGATGCACACAACATCTGAATTATGAGCTTTTGACAATAATGTCATTTCACCATTCCAACTCTCAGAGTTGGAACCTTACTATTTAATTAATTGCATTTTGTATATCATCATCATGATGATACCAGAGTACCAGAGATTTGCCAGTACTGACTGACATCCTACTAACACTGTTTGCGTGCATCAAGGGGAGAAAACCCAACCCTACATGCACACTGTGAGAGACCCTTCTTCCAAAGTACAGATGCTTGCGTAGCTGGGGGCATGAATTTTGCCAATCCCCCCATACCCTGGAAGCACTCCATGTCATTCACAGGGAGCTACTGCTAAGTCACACAAAGCACTTCTGGAAAAGGGCAGATTAGGGGAAATCACCCCTTCATTCATGTGAGCATCTGAAGTTTGGAAGTGGGGCGCCAGGGGTTAGATGCGCATGAATCAGTTCAGTGCTTCCTTAGGGAAGCGCCAAACCTGCTTGGGCACCCACAACCAAACCAGTTCAGTGGGGCGAGCAGCAGTTCCCTTAAAAAGCAGGTAATGAGGTCTTTACTTGCTCCTCTGCTGCCCCATCACTTTTCTGGGAGCAGCACATGCTATACAAAAGGCCGCACACAGCTGCACGCATGCGCAGCAGCCATGTGTGTGCCAATGCCACGCACAAGCTACAGGGACCGGCACCACAGCCACACATGGCCTTTTAAAGAGCAGGCGCTGCACCCGGAAAAGCAGTGTAGCAGTGCAGAAGCAGGTAAGGACCTGCTTGCCTGTTTTTTAAGGGAACCACTCCCCATCCTGCCCGAGCCCATCCCTACCTGGGGCTGCTGTGGCGAGCACATTATTTTTTTCACTACATACGCACACACTGAGAATGTCATCCATTAAATCCAATGATAACACATTTTTGAAGCACATTTACTCAGGTCCAGAGAAGAAAAATCATTTCTAGAAACAGGTTTCTACCTGCATGTCACTTCTCTAGCAAGGGTTCCCAGCCTCCAGATGTTGCTGAACTACAACTCCCATAATCTCCCAACTACAATTTATTGTGGCTGGGGATGGTGGAAGCTGTAGTTCAACACCATCTGGAGTACCACAGGTTGGGAATCCCTATTTTATAGCAAGTGCAAAAGGCTGCTGGAATTCTGAACCCAGCATCCATGGTACATATCTATCCACCTGCATTCTGAAAAGTCTTAAAGCATCAGCACTGCTACCTACCAAGAGATCATGAATCAGTGCTTCTCATGCGTTAAATGGAGAGAATGGGAAGATGCCTGAACTCAGCCTATGTGCCACATCCCCCCCCCCTTTTACTCCTCTTAGGTGTGTGTAGTAGGATAGAGCTCAATAAGCACAGGAAATTCCCAGAAGCCAGATGGTGGCTGCTTGAACGTCTGCCCCCGGCACATGTAACTGGATAGGCAGGCAGTCATCTGAATCCACATCTACATTCCATTGTGAGAAGGTAGGACCCCAAAAGCGAGATCAGCCACACAGAAGAAAAGTGTTGAGACAGGTAGATTTCTGGTTTGTGATAAATATACAGGATGAGTGGTATACAATGTATTTAAGAGCACTAGTCACTACCATCTATGTGGTACTGTTGCTATTTGTTGTTCCACATAAGCAATTTTTTTACATTTAAAAGTATATTTATTTTATTTATTCTCAACAGAGTGAAGTAGTTCACTATTGGCAATAGAGAACTCTAAAACAGTCTGAAACTAGTTTACCTGAAAGATAGCCTGCTCCCATAGGAGCCAGCTGGTTTACTTAGCTCATCATTTGATTATTTGTTGCCCATCCCTGTCAGAGGCAAGGTTGACAGTCATTAGGGTCAGAAGCTTTTTAGTGATGGCCCCCATGCTAAATAATTCCCTCTCCTGACATCTCCCCTTCTCTCTTTGAGGAGACAAGTCAAAATATTCCTGTTTTAGAAAACTTTGGAGGAGATCTTAGGAGATGGATATCCTGTTCTGTTGCTGATTATTTTTTATCTGGCTGCTATGTTATATTTTTATGTTGCATTTATTGATAGCTTTATGCTGATTTGAATGTATTGATCATGCTTTGCTTATTTATTTATTTATTTATTTATACATACATACATACATACATACATACATTTATAGACCGCCCCATCCAAAGGCTCTGGGCAGTGCACAAGAAGTTTTAAAAGACATAAAACCAAACATCATTTAAAACACACTGCTTAAAACAATATAAAAACAATTTAAAAACCATTCAAAACCATTTAAAGCCAGTTAAAATGCTTAAAAACAATTTAAAAACCTTGAAAGGCCAGGTCAAACAAGTAAGATTTTAGGGCGCTCTTAAAGGCCAACAGCGAGTTTAAACTGTGGATATCTGCCAGGAATGCATTCCATAGGCCAGGAGCAACTACAGAAAAGGCCCAGCTCTGAACTGCCTCCAAACATACCGGTGGTAACTGGAGACAGACCTCTCCGAATGACCTCAACTTGCAATGGGGATCATACAGAAGAAGACAATCTCTAAGGTACCCCAGACCCAAGCCTTTCATGGTTTTAAAGGTAATAACCACCACTTTGTATTTTGCCTGGAAACATATCAGCAGCCAGTGCAACTGTTTTAAAACAGGCATAATATGGTCTCTCCAGGTTACCCCAGAGATCTGCCTGGCTGTCGCATTTTGAACTAACTGAAGTTTCCAAACTACGTACAAAGGCAGCCCCACCTAGAGTGCATTGCAATAGTCAGGTCCAGAGGTTACCAGCTGATGCACCACTGTTTTGAGATCATTTTCTTTAAGGAATGGATGCAGCTGATGAATCAGCCGAAGTTTATGGAAAGCACTCCTGGCCATAGCCTCCACCTGAGATACCAGGGTGAGGCCTGGATCCAAGAGCACTTCCAAGCTGCGTACCTGTTCCTTCTGAGGGAGTGTAGCCCCATCACAAGAAGGTATAACTCATCCCTCAAATTCCGATCCCCCACAATGAGCAGCTCCGTCTTGCTTGGATTCAGCTTGGATTCAATTTGTTATCCCTCCTCCAGCCCATTACTGCCCGTAGGCAAGTATTTAGGAAGTGAATGATTATGAGAAGGATAAATATATTTTGGTGTTATCAGCATACTGATAATACCCTGTACCAGATCGCCTGATGTCTTTACCCAAGTGGTTTCATGTAGATGTTAAAAAGCACTGGTGAAAGATGCTTTATGGTCCTATTTATGGTCCTATTTTATGGATTGTTATTTACCTTGGACTCCCCTTCTAAAGTCAGAAGACAAATATTTCAAATAAATAAAATAATAGTTTCCATTATATAGATGGTGGATTGAGGGTGAGAAAAATGGATTTATAGAAAGCTGTTTTAAGAGTAAGTACTTCTAAGTAGGTTCAAACAACATATTCAGATAGCTACAGAGCAGCAGTGGCTGGTGCAGGTGTTGCCAAGGAAAGGCAGAGGGAGGCACCGTGAACTGTGAACTAGTAGGTGCTTACCTCTTCTCCTGCTGCACCTGAAAGCTGTTCAGAGCAGTGGCATGTCATTCAGCACCCGCTACAGTGCTCCGCCACTCAGCTGGTGGAGGCCATTTTTTGGCCAGCAAATGACCTCCCACATATGCGGAGGCCAGAGGAGTGGCGGAGCCGATCCTCCACTGCAGTGGGTGCTGGGCAACATGCCGCTGCTCTGAACAGCTTTCAAATGCAGCAGGAGGAGAGGTAAGCACCTACTAGTTTACAGTTAAAGGTGCCTCCCACCCACCCCCCAGCGGTGCACACACCAGCCGCCGAAGCTACAGAGGTCATTCACACAAGCGGGTGGGCAGGGCAGCAGGCGGGTGGGCGGGAAGGCTGGTTACACTCACCTTGCTCCAGATAACGAATTGCAGGTTACTGGGAGTGCGGACCACACTCCCAGATAGGCAGTGCTGCATGACACAGTGCACAGCTCTGGAGGCCGGAACGATGCATCCTGGGCTCCGGGAATCCCACAATGTACTGTGTGCCATGCACATTGCATTGGGGGATTCCCCCAGGAGACAGGCTCTCTAGGTGCCAGTTTCTGTATCTCTTCAGATTAAACATAGCCTGAGGAGACTTACGATCCAGTAGCCCAGGTTAGCTGGGCACTCCCTCCCTTAACCTCGGGTAACAGGCAAGCTAAAAAACTGGGCTAGGCAGTGCTGCCTCACCAGGAATGAGCCCAATCCCGGCGGTTCTCACACACAGCCTAACCCAGGCTGGGCTTCCCTATCCTGGGTTAGGCTGCATGTGAGAATGGTCTCACAGTGTCCTAATCTGACCCAAAGTGCTGGGAGGAACATGTAAACATATCATCACAGGACTGCTCTGAAAGCCAGATTATTGAAACCGGATCTGGGTTCTCCCTGAGTCAGATGTGTCATGTGAGTGCTTTTTTGTGGATGTCTGAAAAGAACCTAATGCTGTATCCATAGGATAAAGGAGAAACAGCTTGCTTTAGGTGTAAACCATAGTATGAAATTATCCTCTAGCAAACACCTATTTGTGATGATGTTCAATATTTCTTAAAATCTGACCACTTTAAATCTGATTCCTGAAACACAAGGGGAGATTCACATAGCCATATTTTTCACGTGTCACTAACTGTCACGTCATTGTCAGCCATTATAGTTCTGTGCTACAATCAGTGACCCAGATACAGACACAATTGCAGACATTCCAATCTCTCCTATGCTTTGTGCATTTGGAATCTCCAAGTGCATAGAAAGCTTGACTGAGACAAGACTTGGGCAGTCCTTGTATTTAGGTCATGCTTTGTCCACACCGGAGCTGCACAGATTCTGGCCATAGTATTTGCAAATGTACAGACAATAACCATAAGCAGAGAGCCCGTGTGGTGGCTAGCATATTGGGAGTTCCGGGTTCAAATCCCCATCCAGCTCACTGGGTGGCCCTGGGCCAGTTACTCTCTCTCAGCCTAACTGACCTCACATATTTTTCTGAGGATAAAAGAGCATAACCCATGTACATTGCTCTGAGACCCTTGGAAGAAGGGTCAGATATACATGTGAAAAATAGTAGTACTGCAATAATACATTTGATGTGAGGCGCTTTCCCAAAATAAGCTTTTTAGACAATGAATTGCATGAACAGGGTGGAACTCTGTACCAGTTTTGGGAAGAGTGATCCTAAAAATTAAAAAAAAAGGATCTGATGTTTTCACACTATGAACCCTCAAGGAAAAATAGAAGTGGAAAAATTGGATCACATCCAAATAAGCCCACAATTTAAGAAGCAATGGCAACTAACAAAAAATGCCTACCATGTTCCAGATAAGAAGGCGTACCTTCCGAAGGATCAAGCCTTCGAGCCCTTCGCCCATGTTTGGAGTTGTTGTGCACAAACATGTTATCCGACACTGCCAAGACATGACCATCCACGTTGACTGTTGTAGATACCACAACCTATGAGTGGAACAGCAATATAAGGAAACACTTTAATACAATTTAAAATGAAATAAGTGCGGAGTGTAATAAACTCAGAATCTTAAATAACAGCTGGGAGCTGCAGAAAATTGCTCAGCTATTTCGCATAATAACTAGTGCTTAGACTGTACGACTCTAACAAGAGGTGCTATTGATGAGTGGGTCTCTGGCATCATACGCTTTTGATGTCGTTTTAAGTCAAATTGCACAGTTTGTAGCTGCATGGCAGAACATACACCGTTAACCATCATTTTAACAAGAGCAGCTTTATTAACTTTAAAAAAAAGCCGGCTGTATTTTACCCCACATCACTCTTCTGCATGCACGACAGAGTAGATAAAGCTGTTGTCATTGTAAATGAGAACTGATTCAAAAGAGAAAAGAAAAACAAAAGTGTGGTCTGTGAAGTTGCGATGAGAGCAGTTGTTATAGCTGTAGCTGCCAGGGGTATATGTACCTCTGCAATATTATCCTGAAGAGATGTAGGGGTGTGTGTGTGTGTGTGTGTGTGTGTGTGTGTGTGTGTGTGTGTGTGTGTAAAAGACATTTTAGAGCTGTAATGACTAGCACTTTTCAAACCCAAGTAGACATTTTCTTTAACAAATGATCAAGTTTGAATTCATACACTTTGCAAACTTTGACGTCTACTAATTCATTTAAACAACTAAAATGAAGATACAATTTTGCTGTAATACATAGGATACATGGAATTACAGTCACACAGAATCTACCAAATTCACAAACATGCCTTGCAAATACACAACTCTCAGCTAACAAATTTCCCAACAGATCACAAACATATTTCAGATTTGCATCATGACCCATTAAACAATTGTAATTAAACTCCTTATAAATAAAGTGTAGGCCTGCAGTGCCTCATGCCTTTGCACCCCCCACCTTTGCGTCCCACACCACTGCCTACCTCTGGGAAGGGGGAACACTTCCATGTTTGATTCTAGCCACCACACCCCTGTGATGATAGCAGAAGCACATGGACACAGAGGGCGTGGCCTGTATCGGGGCACTTGTACGTCGTCCATCCCTTCCCCAGTTGGCAAACAGTTCTTTAGTCAGCTTGATGCATCTTTTCTCTCCCTCACTTCAAGCAAGGGAAAGAAAGCAAGCACCCAAACACAGACATTAGATGTTTGTCCCCAAAACCATTCTATAACAGATAAAAGGAGGTAGAAAAGGGCCCAGAAGTACCTAGAAAAATATAAGTGTACCTATGAGGTAAATAAATGTGTAGACAACTTTTGAGGGATGTTCTGTTGAGAACTAACGATACAGTAGTAGTTCAGTGCTGTTAAAATTTTGTCCTGTAGTTTAAATAGTCTCTGAACATTTTTGAAGATCCTAGTAATGGGTTCAATTTATTGCAATGAAGGATACTGAATGACTGTGCAGCTGAGCTTTGCCCAAACTACTGGGACAGCATCCAGACTAGTTAAATCACCCATACTAGCAAAATGACAACATTTCCATCTCCCCACCACTGCTCACACATTGGCTCCGAGTATCCTTGCCTGATTACAAGTCTGTTTCCAATGAACAAGTGCTGCCTTCCAGAACTTTGGCTAAAACAATAAGAAGAAATGACCTACACTTCTCCTTATATTAAACAAGGAAGGGGGATTAAAAATTGAAACCCACTGAGATATGTTTATTCATGCGACCTCTTACAACCAAATATAATAATTGTCTGTTAATTGCAGTTTCAGCTCCCACCTCATGCTTCAACATGTGAAACAGCAATCAGCCAGCTCCTGTTTAATCCACCTATTATGTTGACTAATTAACTTTGCTCGACAGTTTATTTCTTCCTCCATTATCAGCCCCTGTCAGCCGCAAGCACAGTGCCGCAAAGGGGGACCTCGGCCCCTTTGATTGATCACCGATAGATTGACATGCAGATTAATTTAATTAGAATCACCTCACTTGAGAAATGAAAGACAATGGCAAGGGGGCTAATAGATCTGCTCTTATAATGAGGCAACTCTCCAGAGCCAAGGCAGAGGATTTCTGATTTATTTTGCTGAATTCCCCAGTCACTCCGAAAGGCTCTTGCTTTAATTGTTCTTGGTATTGAGAGGCTTTAGCCTCTGAAGAGGTGAAATGCTTTACAAGGATTGGCAAACATTGCTTCAACTCTCCAAGGAAGCCTCTACCCTCCAAAGTTACATGAACATGGAGGTTTGCTTGCAACAATTCCCTTGCATTTCTTGAACTAGGTAAGAGAAAAATGAAACAAAAATATTTTTAAATGCTTTATCAACCCTAATACAATTCTTTACAAACATATTTTGACAGATCTTGACCTATAATACCACTTAGTCAAACAGTTCCAGCCAAACAAT
Organism: Hemicordylus capensis; assembly: GCF_027244095.1. Taxonomy (NCBI): domain Eukaryota; kingdom Metazoa; phylum Chordata; class Lepidosauria; order Squamata; family Cordylidae; genus Hemicordylus; species Hemicordylus capensis. The sequence goes on along the minus strand of NC_069658.1, from coordinate 333,905,804 downwards.
CCCTCCCCCACCCCATCCAACTTAATAAGTCTTTCAAGACTGTGAATATAAATTGATTTGAGTCTAGAAACAAGTCTGCCAAAATGCCACTGGCTCATTTCACAGCATGTTTTAAATTGGGGAAAGTGTCTAAGGTTCAAATGGGGTCAAAATTATTGAGAAGTTTTAGAGACTGCTATATTGTAAAGTAGTCTTCACTTACAAAAAGTATCAGGAAGAGAAAGAGAGAAATACTCTAACAGCAACAGACTAGGGGGGGAAATTGACATTTTCTTATATGGTATCAGCACATCTTACATGAAAAGCATAGGCAGGGCCAAATCCTATCTCTGTTAAATCAATTTCAAATTTCCCTTCAACCATAATCCATAAATATTAGCCCTATAATCCATAATCCATAATTAGCCCTACTGACAATGGGCCAGTTCAAATGAACACCAGTCACAATATACATTCAGGATGGGGTCACATCTAGAGTGCGCCCACCCTGACATCACTGAAAGATGCCCAGATGAATGGTGCCTCATGTGATTAAGGGACACCCCAAAAGCAGATTGAGGCTTCCTTCAGTGACATTTGACAAAAGGAACAGCTTGGGTGGGGCACTGACTGACTGTGCTGTCTTTGCCTCTGCCCCACCTTTCCTCAGGTGTGTAACATCTCCTTGGGCTGTTGCTGGGGCTTTTCTGCTGCTATATAGGGCAGGCTGGCCCAAGGGCCTGGGGGAAGAAGACAGAAGGAACAGCTTGGGTGGGGCACTGACTGATTGTGCTGTCTTTGCCTCGGCCCCATCTTTCCTCAGGTGTGTAATATCTCCTTGGGCTGTTGCTGGGGCTTTTCTGCTGCTATATAGGGCAGGCTGGCCCAAGGGTGCGAGCCTCTTGGCCAGGGGCATAGCAAGGTTGGAGTGGGCCCAGAGACAAGATTTTAAAATGGCCCCCCATCACTGAAACTCAGCTCATGAAGTAAAGAAATCTTAAATGAGTCTAAATAGTAGTAACAAAAAGCATAGTGTTATATATATACCTATGTGCCACAATAGAACATCATCCTAAATTATTTTTTAAAAGGTTTTGTAAATTGTGGACAATGCAAATCATTTCATAGTACTAGAGAAAGACATGCTGTTCTGGTCGCTCCAGGTCTTAACACCCACATCAGTTTCGGAGGAAAAAGACAACTGAAGGAAGCCCGGGCGGGTGCGTGGCTGGGGGAGTCAGTCATGTGACTTGCTGGGGGGGGCAAGGCAGTGGGCCCCCAGAAAACTGTCTCCCCTTGCCCTATTATAGTTACGCCCCTGCTCTTGGCGCCAGCCGGAGGGCGAGAGCACAAGGGCTCTCGTCCTTGTGGCTCTCAGCCGTGGGGCGAGCTGCCTGGGGCCCAGAAGATCTTTCTCTTTCTGCCCTGAAGATCCTTCTTCCTGCAATTAAGAAGCCAGCAAGAGATTACACAAGTCTGATTCTGGTTTTTATTAAGCCAAGAAGCCATGGTGGGTTAGTCTGGGGAGATGTGTCTGGGAGAGCGAAAAATTGTGTATGGAGTGCGGGCAGCAATATCACGGGTAGTGGGCAGAGGGAGGTATGGCGGTAGGAGTTGGGCAGGCCGTTACAGGGGAAACCGGTCCAGGCAATTGAGGCCTGATCCTTTTTCCGGCCCTTCTCCCAACCCTCTGACCCCAGGGAGCTCTGAGAACACTCCCTCGAGGATTAGGGTGCTGCTGCTGAATGCAAGGTCAGTTAATGCAAAAACCTCTCTCATCCACGATTTGATTGTGGATGAGTGTGCTGACCTGGTATGTGTGATGGAGACCTGGTTGGATGCGCTGGGCAGGGTTGGTCTTTCTCAGCTCTATCCTCCAGGTTTCCAGATCATGCAACAGCCCCGCCTCAAGGATGGGGGAGGAGGCGTTGCAGTCATCTTTCGAGAGACTCTCCCCGTTTCCAGTTGCCCGGTCAGGCAATCTCAGAATTTCGAGTGTTTGTCCTTGAGGGTGGGCCTCCAAGATAGGCTGGGGATTCTGCTGCTGTACCAACCACCCCGCTGCACTTCAGTCTCCCTACCTGAGCTGGTGGGGGTGGTCTCGGAGGTGGCCTTGGGTTCCCCCAGGCTTATTGTTTTGGGGGATTTCAATGTCCACGCTGAGGCCCCCCTAGTGGGTGCGGCTCAGGATTTCATGGCCTCCATGGCAACCATGGGCCTGTCTCAATTGGTATCGGGCCCTACCCATGTGGTGGGACACACTCTGGATCTGGTTTTTGCCGACTGGGAAATAAATGATCTGGAGGTGGGGGAATTTGAGACCACTCCCTTGTCATGGACAGATCATCTGGTGGGGTTTAGTTTGACTGCTCCGTCTGCCCTCTGCAGGGGTGGTGGGCCGATTAGGATGGTCCGCCCCCGGAGGCTTATGGATCCGCTTGGATTCCAGACGGCCCTCGGGGAGTTTCCAGTGTCCAGAGCTGGTGACCCTGTCGAGGCCCTGGTTGATCTCTGGAATGGAGAGATGGCCCGGGCTGTTGACATGGTTGCTCCTAAACGCCCTCTCCGGCTTGGTTTTCCTCGAAGCTTAGGGCGATGAAGCAACTCAGGCGACGGCTGGAACGATGCTGGAGGAAGAGTCGTCACGAATCTGACCGAACACGGGCTAGAGCCCATTTTAGGGACTACTCCGTGGTGGTGGGGACGGCGAAGAAATGCTTTTTCTCCACCTCCATTGCGTCTGCTCAGTGCAGACAAACAGAGCTGTTTCGTGTGGTAAAAACCTTGCTCCGCACATCCCCCCAGACAATGGGGGAGGAGTCATCTACAGCTCTTTGTGATCAGTTTGCCTGTCACTTTGCAGATAAAGTCGCTCGCATCCGTGCTGACCTGGACTCCAGAGTTTTGGCACTTCTGGCAGACGTGCCTTTGGTACCATCTGGACCCGTTGTGTTGGATTCTTTTCGGTTGGTGTGGCCTGAGGATGTGGACAAGATCCTGGGCAGTGTGCGGGCGACTTCGTGCGCTCTTGACCCTTGCCCTTCATGGCTAATAAAAGCTGTCAGGGAGGGGACAGGCAGATGGCTGGAGGTGATCGTTAATGCTTCATTAAGGGAGGGCAGGATGCCATCGTGCCTCAAGGAGGCGGTGGTAAGACCACTATTAAAAAAACCCTCCCTAGATCCCTCCAACCTGGATAACTATAGATCTGTGTTTAACCTTCCCTTTTTGGGCAAGGTGATGGAGCGTGTGGTGGCGTCCCAGCTGCAGAGGGTCTTGGATGATACGGATTATCTGGACCCTTTTCAATCTGGCTTCCGCCCCGGGTATTGGACTGAGACTGCCTTGGTCGCTCTAGTGGATGACCTACGCCAGGAACTAGACAGGGGGAGTGTGTCCCTGTTGGTTCTGCTGGATCTCTCGGCGGCGTTCGATACCATTGACTATGGTATCCTTCTGGGCCGCCTCTCGAGTATGGGAATCGGAGGTTCCGGTCCTTTCTTGGGGGGAGGGTCCGGAATGTGGTGCTGGGGGACTACTGCTCGGCCCCGTGGCCATTGGCCTGTGGGGTCCCGCAGGGATCGGTCTTGTCCCCCATGCAGTTTAACATCTACATGAAGCCGCTGGGAGAGGTCATCCGGGGATTTGGACTGAGTTGTCAGCAATATGCGGATGACACTCAGCTCTATCTCTCCTTGTCATCTGATCCTAGGGAGGCGGTGGATGTCCTGAATCGGGGGCTGGAGGCCGTGATGGGTTGGATGTGGGCTAACAAACTGAAATTGAATCCGGATAAGACGGTAGTACTGTTGGTCAGTAGGAGAGCCAATCGGGATGAGGAGATTTTACTGGTTCTGGATGGGGTTGCACTCCCCTTGAAGGAGCAAGTACGCAGCTTGGGGGTACTACTGGACCCGGCTCTGCTTTTGGAAGCTCAGGTGGAGGAGGTGGCCAGGGATGCCTTTGCACGTCTTCGGCTAGTGCGCCAGCTGCATCCCTTTCTCGAGAAGGCAGATCTGGCCATGGTTACCCATGCCTTTGTCACGTCGCGGCTGGATTACTGTAACGCGCTCTACGTGGGGCTGCCCTTCGAAGAATATCCGGAAACTGCAGCTAGTGCAAAACGCGGCAGCGAGGGTTTTATCCGGAGCTGCCCGTTGGGAACACATCACTCCCATTTTGAAAGAGCTGCACTGGCTACCGGTTCGTTTCCAGGTCCAATTCAAGGTGCTGGTTTTGACCTTTAAAGCCCTTAACGGTTTGGGCCCGGGGTATTTGAGGGACCACCTGCTCCCAAGGGTTGCTGCCTGCTTGATGAGGACATCTGAGGGGGCCCTGCTCTGGGTGCCGACAATGAGAGAGGCCTGGCTGTCGTGCACTCGGGACAGGGCCTTCTCTGTTGCTGCTCCTAGACCCTGGAATGCTCTCCCAGTGGCCATTCGTTCCTCGGACTCCATCACAGCTTTTAGAAAGCTTGTAAAGACTTGGCTTTTTACCCAGGCTTTTACATAATCGTTTTTACTGCTGCTTCTGTGTGTTTTTATCTGTTGTATTGTTTTTATGCCTGTTTTAATATGTTTTTATACTTTTTAGCTTGATGTTTTTATTGTCTTTTTATTGTATGTTTTAACTTTTGTAAACCGCCTTGGGGTTGTCTTTTAACGAAAGGCGGTATATAAATGCAAAAATAAATAAAATAAAATAAATAAATAAATTTGAGTGAGCGCACTCTCTGCGCACCCCATCTTGATCATGTGTTGCAGCTGGTGCTCATCAAAACCAGCCCATTACATGGTACCCGCATTCAGATATCTGTACATGTGAACATGTTTTTGTATGAATGACTGTACCAGTGTTCATTTTAAAAGTGAACATGATAGATACAGGTCCCTCAAATGCATGGTACCTGCTGTACCTGCATTCAGTATAACACGTGAACAGCATGGAAAAAGCCTCTGTGTGGGAGATTGCATGTGCACTCAGAAAGGGCCAAGTAAAATGTGATACATAGATCCCATTTGTGACAGAGAGAAATCCCTTCTTCGTCAGTGAAAACAGGATGATAAGCTACTTGCATTTGTTCTTAATTTATTTTTTACAACTACAATTACTCATCACTAGAGTGAGTGGAACATTGGATTGCTTCTATGGGACAATTTTCATTGATTTTTCTTTGTACATAAGGCATCAAGTACTATAAGAACTCATTACGTGATTTTTACTCACCAGAGTGTCCTTGCAAGTCACTCCTTTAAGTAAAATCATGAAATCAGGATTGATGCACATTCTGTCTATGAATCCAACAGAGATTATGCCATGAATATAAGAAATTTTCAAAAGATTAATGTCTTTCTTGAATGAGTTACAGGAGAAGCTTATGACAGAAAATCATGAGTCATATTCTAGGTTGAAAGGGCTTCATCTTTTATGAGAAGCCAATTATAAATGGTGATTAGTAGTCTGATATCTGCATGCTTATTTAGAAGTAAGTCCCACTGAGTTCAGTGGGAGTTACTCCATTGTAAGTGCATTCAGGATTGCAGGCTTACAGGAGGATCAGGTTCACCTCTATAGTAAGAAAATAAGGGCAAAGATAATATCTTCCCTTGTAAAGGACAACATGCCAATTAAAGCTAAATGAGCAATTATAATGCTACCAGAAATAGTAATAATACATCCATCTATGATTCCTAGAAGAGACACGTGTGAAACATTCTTTACGTTTTCTATAGTCAAGCTGCAAAACACAGTAGGCTCAATTTATAATACCTGTATTATAAGGAGAATACCACTTGGAGAATACCACTGAAGGGCTTTTTCAAAGTCCATGTCAATCAGAAAGTAAAGATTCACAAGGATCAGGAGCAACATTTATTTATTTATTTATTCATTCCATTTCATTTCATTTCCATTCCTGAACATAATTAAGATCCCCAGAAATCAGAGCACTGCCCTACCCCACTCACCTGAAAGCAGTGGAGTGAATGGGAAAGGTCACTCACCATTGCACTCTCAGGCCACTCTCAACCATGCCACTCCCTCCATTGGTAGGCTGCTCAACTTTGGCCTTCCTGCAAATGTTGGCCTAAAACTCCCATAATCCCTGGCTACTGGCCACCATGGTTGGGGTTTATGGGAGTTGTGGTCCAGAAAGTAGCTGGGAGGCCAAAGTTGAGCAGGCCTGGAACTATCTGATGGTTGGAGACCATGGCCACCTGCTACATTTCTCAGATGGAAAAGACTTCCGCTACTTGAGAGTGCTACATAAATTCTAATTTAAAAACAAACAAACATACTAGAATGTTTCTGGGACCACACCATAAACAGTTCAAAAGAATTAGGCAACTGCTCAATAATTATTTACTATCTGCTTAACAATTGCTTAGCTAAAAATAATTAAAATACAATTCTGTAGTCTGGGGCCATAATCTATAAAACGTAATGGCTGACATCCAGAGCAAGAAGTCTGAACGCACCAGGAAGATCTATCCTGCGCTTTGGAAAGCTTCCCCACTACCACTGTGCTTCAGGAAGTGCCCTGTGCCACTTCCTGAGTGACAAAAAACATATTTTCAGGTGACACAGGACACTACTGAAGCCGGAGCGAACAACAGAAATTATCTCCTTTCTGCACCTCCTCGCTGCCTGCAGGGGAAAGGGAGCCTGTACAGCTAGAAAAGCTCTGCAAAGCACAGATGTGTCTTCCTGACATGTCCACACTCAGTTGCTCTGGATGTCAGCCAATGCAAATAGTTTTGCTTATAGTAGTAGTACATAAATGAACAAGAGAGTAGCTGTAGTTATCAGAGTAGCCTCACTCAGCTACTTACATACCCACCCCACAGCATCTGCAAGATCAGCACTCAGTTTAACCCAGACAGCTTTGAAACACACTTCAAATTGCATAACAGAATCTTGCTACCTTGTTCCCCTGAACAGAATTTGATTTACTACAAAGCGAGCATAGCAGAAGAGCAGAACGACTCTTCTGGAGTCGTTAGGAGAATAAACTATAAAAGAAATCCCCTAGAGAAACTATTTCCAGAGCCAGGAAATATGAAAAAATAAAAGTGGTTATTTTGGTGGTCTACTTCAAGAAGTGATTATTCATAGTGCACCTGTAGGACAAGCAGAAACATTCTACTGATTATTTAATATTTTTAAAGGCAATCATAAGTTTAAATTCTGAGAAGAGAAAAAAAATTACAAAATGTTAACTTACAATATAAAACTTAGATATTAATGCTATAATTCAACTGAAAACAGCACTCCTTGGGAGTAAATGGATCTCCAGATATGACCCATATGCATTTCCAGAAAGAGCAACACTTCAATTTCTGAATTAGAGCCATGTGTTTAGATGAAAGGACATGTAAAATTAATTTGTAAGAGAAACAACTTTTGGTTTGGATTTTAAAATTATGAAACTAAGAGATGTAGAATAGACAGAGACACAACTAAACAAAAAACAAAAAACAAAAATCACCAGGCCAAAGTTTGAGGGGAAAGGCATATTCTAGTTTCAAAATTGATTAATGAGGTGCTGACAAATTCATATAAACATGAGTACAGCCAGGCCTGCCAAATCTCAAACCTATCCAAATGTTGTGAAGAAAACACAGTGTTTTTTTTAAAAAAAAATTGGGACAGGCAAACAGAAAAAGATTTTCAGCTTTAGCATCAACTCTTCCCTGATTTTCTGTTTAAATCTTATACATTGCATTGGAGGCTGACTGCTAACTAAAATATCAGAAACTTGTTCTAAACATTGTGTATCCTAAATTAGTACTCCAATATATACATTCTATGCATTATTAAATAGTTGCAAATGTTTTGAAAACTAGTTAAAATATTCTGGAAAAGAAATTGGAGGTTAGGAAACCAAGCTGTTTATCAGGGTTGCATACTGAGCCCATTTATTTGTTATGGTGCACCAACTAATATTTCAAGATTAGGAGTCACATTACTCCTCATTTTTAACCACAGCCCATTAAGTTTTGCTAGCCAATTAATTTATGGCACGTTCCTGGTATTTTCAGTAATCTCCATTTTACTGAGAGCAAATTTATATTGTTGTTTACAATTCTAAACACTGTGTGGAAAAGACTGGAAGAACCCAATTGAAATTACGTTTAGGTTGACTACTCCTCATGGTTCACATCTATTATTATTTTGGAAATAAATGATCCAATCCCAACAAGGTAAAACTTCTGCCTAAATTTAGGTAGATGCTTCAAGACAACAAAAATGCATTCTCTTATTGTTGGTCTTTAAAATTAGACTTATGAAACGTAATTTCTATCTCTGGTATAGACTTGGCAGTGAAGCATCAGTGATGGCTATTCAAATCTGATGAACAGTAGTACCACACAAAGACAGCTTAATATCTAGTTTGGACATACTGTTCAACCAAGCCTACATTGGATTTTTTAGTATTGAGAAGTGAGTTGCCACATCTCCAGCTACTTCAACCAGACCCCCCACAAAACCATAGAAAACAACTTGAAAAAAGCAAGTACGAATCAGCCCTAATTCTCTCTACTTAGAGAGGTCATTCACACAATCAAAAACTTTGTTCTACCGAGGTTTAGGAGTTGTGTGTGCTCTCAATTTCCGGTTGTGTGGAAGCAAGGTAAGAGGAAAAACTGAATAGAAGTGATTGAGGCTATTCTCACAATTGCAGAAAATCGGGCTAGCCTCCGCTAGCCCGATTTTCTGGAATCGTGAGAACCACCGGGCTCGGCTGCGAACCCGGTGGTTCTAGAGTGGGTAACCCGCTCAAGTACACCTGCCCTAAAACCAGGTTTGCGGAGCAAGCGCTCCACAAACTCTGTTTTCAAGATCACGAGGAGACCCCCAGAGGGGAGGTGAAAAGCCGCCTCTCGGTTCCGGGGGTCTATCCAGTACGCCCTGCGCACTCGCGCAGGGCATACTGGAGCTTCCGGGGGCGGGGCAGCCCCCAAACTCCCCATCCCCCGCCGGCTCCGTTACAGAGCCAGCAATCGTGTGGGTGGCCAATCCGGCTGCCCAGGGCTCCCGCTTGCTCATGTGCGGGGAGAGCAGGCTTAGCCCACCATCCCCGCTCAACTTCACAAACCGGGTCTCACTGATTGTGAGACCCAGCTCATTGTGTGGAAGCAACATAGGAGAAAAGGAGAAAACCTTTTCAGAAAACCTACCCAGGTTTTCCTCCTACCCTGCTTCCACACAATCACTTCTACCTTGCTTCTGCACAATTGAAAATTGGGAGCACATACAGCTCCAAAATCCTGCTAGAACACAGTATTTGATTGTATGAATGACGTCTGAGTATAGCTGTAACATAATTTGAGAGCTTATTTGGTGGACTTTTTCTGGAAGCACTATCAATACATTCTGTTCAAACAAACCTTTTTATTTCTAGTCACGAACTCAGAAGGGGGGAAAACCCCAAACAGTTATATGAGTTTACAGCAGTGCTGTGAACCCAGCACCCACCTGAACCCTCATGTCAGGAACCCATCTCTCCCCATCCTGGAACAATTTTGCAATTCTTTTAAAGTTTATTAGGTCTTTACTTCCTGTTGAATATGAACTGAAGAAATCAAAGTCGAAATCTGAAGCACAAGGAAGACTTGAGGTGGAAGGCAGTGAAAGTGGGTAAGAGAGACTGTCTTGAGAAGGCAAGCACATCGTAAACTAATCAGCCTAAGAAGCCTCCCCCAAGAAACTGAGCTCTTACCCCATCATACCCATAAAATTTTGCCTTGGAACATAGTAAAGGCTTCATGTGTGGATGATAAAGTTAGGGGTTTTAGAAGCCCCTACTCTTGTTTTGCATATCTAGCCAGGATAAATATACAGCATCAACAGGCTGCCTTGTTTTGTTTGCTATAATGCTCAAGCAAGAAGTCCAAAGAGAGAGGGAGGGGAAGCAATTAAAGCCAACAATTATTCATAAAAAATAGAAACACACTGTCATTGAATGCATTTCTACACACTTTACTGCCACACTGAATATTAAAGTATGAGGGGTGATTTCCTCTGCTGAAAGTGATTAATTTCTTTAAAATGGTAAGGTCACACTAATTGACATGACCTGTGTAATTAACCAGTCTCTGTTTACACACGGAAAGCTCGACTGCTGTGAAGCTGGGCTTGCCTGACAGAATGTCTTTACAAGTCAAGAGATCAACAACCTCTCTTATGTCCTACCTAGTCACCTACACAAGCTCCTGATTGCTCTTCTGACAGAACACACAAAAGCATTACCATATGAAAATCAGTTTATATCTTGGGGGAGTTGCAAACTGGCAGTGCATAGGTAAGCATGAACCATTGCTTTGACAGGCTTCGGCCTTGGCCGTTCACGCTAGATTGCCCTGTTTCTGAAGGCACGTCGAACTGGAGGATATCCTCCTAGAATGGTTTAATATGTGTGATGTAATAGTAGAAGAATATGTAGGAAAGCAGATAGGAGATCCTTAATAATTATGCATGGAAAATTATACATTCTGTAAGAAAAACTCACATTCTGTGACAAGGAATAAAATAAATAAACCAAACAAAAATATTCAGTTTCCAGCTGACAACAGATTAGGAGAACATTGTACATGTCAGGAGCGGAGGGATGCCAGTGGCGGCCCGAGTTCTGCCACTGCTGCTGCCCCCCTAGCCCCGCCCCCTGTATATGACATCAGATGCAGGGAGCATTTAGCTATGCCCCCCACATCTGAAATCAGAAGTGGGGGCATGGTTTAGCTCCCAAACAGGGCCACTAAAAGGCAGCAAGAGCCGTGCAGCCCCGTTTGGGAGTTAGGTCAGCCAGTGCTGCGTTTGCAGTGCAGCTGGAGCGACTTTCCCTGCTGGCCGATTTAGCTCAAAAACAGAGCTGTGTGGCCCCGTTTGGGAGCAAAATCATGCCCCCCACATCTGATGTCAGACAAGGGGGCATGTCTGGGGTGCGAGGCATGGCCCCTGAGGGATGGCGGCCTGGGTCCTTTGAACCCGTCCGCTCAATGGTGTCTCTGCCCCTGGTACATGTTCAAATTTTCATGGCATTACCTTGTCACACAATTCATTTAGCCTTTCTTTATTCTGCTCTTCCTCCAAGGAGTAAAAGGAAGGGTACTTCATTTCACCAATTTTATCCTTACAACTCCATGTTATTCTGAGAAACAGTGACTGGCTCAAGGGATCTGAACCCTGATCATCCTGGACAATGTCCAGCATTTTATCCATCCCATAATGTTGACAGGCAGGTGTTCCACAACTGGAATATAAGATCACCAACGGCATCTATTTAAGAGATAATATCTATTTTCTCATGAGGTAATATATATAGAATATCTATACTACCTCAATGGTCCTCCAGTGGTTGTTCCTAGTGTCTACCATATGTTTCTTTTTAGATTGTGAGCCTTCAGGGGAGAGGGATTCCTATTTATTTATTTTTCTGTGTAAATTGCTCTGAGCACTTTTGTTGAAAAATGGTATATAAATATATGTTGTAGTAGTAGCAGCATGCACAGAGGGCAGAAATGGGCCATATTGGAGCATCTGGCCTGGTCCGGAGAATTTGGAGGAGCCGCGCCACAACCAGGTGCCCTCTTGCCACAAGGGGTTTTTTTCAGATAGCCAGGGCCCCCCCCCCACTTTGTTTGTAAAGAAGAATGCTCATGGGATTCCCATTTACAAGCATACCATCTCAAACTGCCAAACTGGTTCTGAACCAGTTCATTAGAACTAGGGCCAGTTTGGCTAGAACTCAGACTAGCACCCCTTTTCTGGGGTCCAGTTTGGTTCAAGTCCAAACTGGTTGAACCAGGCTGGTTCTGTTCGAACCAGGTTTGAATAGAACTGGTTCTGCACACCCCTAACATGATTATCTATTATCTATGTGTTCAGGAATTGCTGAATTTGGAAGATTAAGACATATTGTTCTCTTAACATAAGAACAGCCCTTCTGCATGAGACCCAAGGCCTATCTAGTCCAACATTCTGTTTCACACAGTGGCCCACCTCTGAGAAGCCCAGAAGCAGGAGGTGAGGGCATGCTCCTCTGCAACTGGTATTGAGAGGCATCTTGGCTCTGAGGCTGGAGGTGGCCTATAGTCACCAGAGTAGTAGTCATTGATAGACTTGTTCTCCATGAATTTGTCTATACCCCTTTTAAAGCCATCCAAGCTAGTGGCCATCACCACATTCGAATACAGAGAATTCCATAGATTAATTATGTGCTGTGTGAAAAAGTACTTCCTTTTGTTGGTCCTAAATTTCCTGGCCTTCAGTTTCATGGGATAATCCCTGGTTCTAGTGTTGTGAGAGAGGAAGAAAAATTGATCTCTATCTACTCTCTCTATACTCCATGCATAATTTTATACACTCTATCTTGTCTCCTTGTAGTCACCTCTTTTCCTAACTAAAAAACCCAAGATGGTATAGGGAGTGTTCTCTCTGATTTTTTAAAATCTGTGTGCGGAATGTGTTTTGTTCTGGGAGGCAGTATCAAATCAGTGTGTGCACACATGCATTCAGAGTGGGGCTTTCCTGATTCAACCTGAGCGGGATCTAAAATTCACTGAGTGGACATCAGAAGATATGCGAGTGTGTGCACATGTGCATGCCTTAGAGGGAACAGTGGCTGTAGCCTTGCCTCATAAGGAAGGTGCTCCAGGCCCCTGACCATCTTGGTTGCCCTCTTCTGCACCTTTCCCAGTTCTACAATGTCCTTCTTAAGATACGGTGACCAGAACCGTATGTAGTACTCCAAATGTGGCCATACTACATATTTGTATAAGGACATTATAATATTAGCATTTTTATTTTCAATCCCCTTCCTAATGATTCCTAGCATGGAACTTGCCTTTTTCACAGCTGCTGTCCACTGAGTTGATACTTTTAACAAGCAGTTCACCGTGACTCCAAGATCTCTCTCCTGGTCAGTCACCTGCTGCTCAGACCCCATCAGTGTTTATGTGAAGTTGGTTTTTCAAATTTATGATTGATTGATTGATTGATTGATTGATTTACTACATTTTTATACTGCCTTTCTGCCTTGACAAAGTGGTTTACAATATTAAAAGCGGTTTACCATATTAAAAGACGCAAATTACAGAATGTTAATAAAACGTGGCCTCAGGCTGTTGGTCTTTTCAGGAGCTGAGGACAAGAGCTCCCTGGCCTGGGCGCCTCCTTGCTTGCCTCCCTCTCAGGGCACCCTGGTCTTTCCGTACTCCTGGGAAGGTGGGGAACCCCAACAGTCCTCACAGGTTTTTTGCCCCAATATGCATTTACACTTTACACTTGCTTACACTGAGCTGTTTTAACCATTTTGTCACCCACTCCCCGAGTTTGGAAATGTCTTTTTGCAGCTCCTCATAATCCCTAAATAGTTTACTACCATCTGCATATTTGGTATCCCAGCTTCTAGATCATTTATGAACAGGTTAAAGAGCACCGGTCCCAGTACAGATCCCTGGGGAACCCCACTTCTTACTTCCCTCCATTGTGAAAACTCTCCATTTATTCCTACCCTCTGTTTCTTGTCCTTCAACCTGTTACCAATCCACACATGAGCCTGTCCTCTTATCCCATGACTGCTAAGTTTACAAATATATGAAAGAGAGAGTCACACACACAAATCAGTATTATAATAGAGTTTCCCCAAAATTCAATAAAAGCACCCGTTAGCAAATACTTATGTTATATCTCTTCCTTCTTTAAATTTCACCATCTCCATAAGTTGAGACATTTGTGTGCAATGTGCCACACATTAGTTATCCATACTTTTCTTGTTGAAGTTTTGGGACTGTGCCAAAGTTTAGCAACTACCACTTTAGCTGCTGTCAGTAATTGAGAGGTTAACAGATAATGATTGTCTCACTACTCCATCTAGCAAACCTAATAAAACAAGTAGTAGATCTAAAGGTAAATCATAAGCTGTCATCTGCTTTATCTCTTTTAATGCCACAACACATCTTTATTACTACTACATATGTAGAAAATCTGCAGAGGTTAAATTGCATTTGTAAAAGATATATCTAACAGAACCATATATTTTATCCAACTTATGGGGAGTTAGGAATCACCTATTAATATTTTATAATGACTCTTATGGATATAAACAGAATATTCTGAACTCTCTGAAAATTTTTGCTCCAACAGTTCTATTTAGCATTTTCCCCAACTTGGCTTAAAACTAAAATTCCAGCCTCATATTTAAGAATAAATTTTAGATAATCGTTCTTTAAGCTCTTTGGGATTATTAACTAGCTTTCAAAGTCAGTTAAAGCTATTCTCAGAAGCTCTCCGCACAAGTAGTGTGGAGAGCCTGCAGGGGGTTTGCGGGTTTGCGTTTAACAGGGGGGTGGGTTAGGGAGGCTTACTGTTGGAGGCACGCAGCTCCCGTTGCAGCACATGAGCAGCAGTAACCAGGCTGGGCTCCCTTAGCCCGGTTCCTGCTGCTCGTGAGAATGGCCTCTCCGTGTTGTTTCTTAACCCCATGTTTAATCAGTCCTTATACTGAAAGGGGGGGGGCACCCAGAATAGTTAATCATGACTAAGCACCACTGAAAGCAATGACAGAAACTTGTCATGGCTAACCTAAGTCCCGTTAATTTTGATGCGATGGCGTAGTCATTACTAGCTTAATCTAGATACTTCCCATTAAAACAATTAGAGGTTTTCTCCACTCATTTTTGGTTCAATAATCAAATGCCATTTCTTTATTTATAATTTGTCATGCTGGTATCTATAACATTTCATAAATGTTTATGAAATGTTTACAAAACAAAACAGTAACAACTTCCAACAGAACAGACACATCAAATCAATAAAGAAATATTCAATAAAGAGCTGCAGAAATGGCACTACACAGAGAAGGGCAAGCAGCATCACAAATGAAATGTCCTTTGAAAAAGAATGGACTTCAGCTGTCTACAAAAAGATACCAGGGGGTGGCTGAATAAACTCCTCTTGAAAGGGAGTTCTTGAGCCTTGGAGATGACAGAGGGAAAGCCCTGCACCTTGCAGAGGCTATTCATTTAAATTTATTTATATTTTTAATCTTTACATTTATAACCTGCTCTTCCTCTGAAGGGCCCAGAGCGGTGTACAGGGTTACGTTTATCTTCACAACAACCCTGTGAGATAAGTGGCTGGCCCAGAGTGGGTATTTGAACTCAGGTCTCCTTGGTTTTAGTTCACTACACCAGATGAGACCCTGAGTAAGTCCTCCTCAGAAGATCTTAAATACGGCGGGGGGTGGGGAGCTCATATAGGAATGTTGGGCCAACCCTGAGGTTTTTGGCTCCCTAGGCAAAGTTTGACTTTGGAGTCCCGCTGCCCCACCACAGTCAAGAACATGCAGCCCAGCTTTGATTTGAGCCAGGTTGAATGAACAGCCTACACAGATGACCAGCGAATGACTAGCAAATGCTGGTTTGGGGATACAGTGGGAGAGCGAAAGAGCTGAGGATCTTGGAGCTTGCCCAATGCCTGTCCTTCCTCTATTGCAGCCACCTCCCTCCCCTCAGCAGTGCAAACCCTGCAATCTTCAAGGCCAACCAAACTCCTGCAGCTTTTAATGGTTCCTCAAGGAGCTTCTCTCCATGACCAACCAGGCCTGACGGCAGCCAAGCCAATCATTGTGTGTGCCACTTCCTGTTTTGGATCTGAGCACTTAAGAAACCAGGATGGAGGCTCCCACCTGAGCAGCTGCAGCAATAACAGAGCAGAGCAAGGCAGGAAGGGGTTGGGGACAGAGAGTACTGGGAGGGAGGAAAGAGGGAAGCAAGCCACCGTTCAGCTAGGAGGCAGGCCCTTCTCATTCGACTCCCCCCCCCGCAGAGAGCTGCAGCACTCCTCCAAGAAGTAGTGCCCTAGGTGACCACCTAGGTCTGCCTAGCAGACAGATCAGCCCTGCAGGAATGTCTAACTCTTCTGGTTTTAGCACATAGCCTGATGGTCTACCACGAATCCCGCAAATGCAAGTACCTGCCATTTGTAATATCTCCCAAGTACTTAACTGGGTTACTTTGGTTGAAATTTTCATTTTCACAAGGTGATTCCTAATAATAAAAGAGAAATCAACACTGACCTGAAATCTCCGCATATCTCGAGGGTTTCCTGCATTTTTTAGGCAGTTCTGGTTACATTTAAGAAAAAATTTCAAGAAGAACCTGTTGGGAAAGAGATATTGTGTTTAGTATAGCAGTTGTTCACAACTTTCTATGACTTATTCAGCTTAAATATTTAAAAATGTCTTCCTCAAAGTACCACTTGGATAAAGACTGCTCTTACCCACTTCTAATGCACTGGAGTACTGAGCCAGGAATACCTATTAACATATGCACACAGTAGTGCTGCTGAAATCAATATATTCCCACACATTATCTCTGAAGCTTCCGTCACACGGGATAGAAGAGACTTGGGCAGGCCGTTTCACAACAAAAGAATTCTGGAGTTGTTGATTTCATACTATGCATTTGCCCAACATTTTGGGTATGAGAAACTGTTACATTTTCCAGGTGCCGCTCTAGCTCCCACATACTAAAATTCACAGGATTCCAAATTGGTTTATGAGCCACATTGTCACATGCAGTACAGTACAGTACTGTAGGGTAGTGCCTATGACTTCAGCTAATGCATGAAACTCTAAAGCAGCTCTCAAGGCAGGTTCAAAGCTTCATTTTGTCCTGCTCTCCAGCCCTATTGCCTTGCATCTTCTGATGTTTTTCCAGCTCCCATGTTAATGCATGTTCTTCCTGTGTGTGTATGTATATGTGTGTGTGTGTGTGTGTGTGTATATTTGAAGTATATTTCTTACAGTGCTTTTAAAAATAAGTATCAGTATGCCAATTAGCACAGAATACGAACATGTGGGTGATCAGCAATAACGTACGCTCTTAAACTTCCACTTCTTTATTTTGAATCCCAAACTCCCAGAAAACGGATACAGATGCAAATACTGTATTAATCACTTTCCTAATGCAAAATTAGAGTGCAATCCAAAACACATTTACTAGGATAGAGGCTCCATTAAACTCAATGGGACTTGCTTCTGAGAGAAAATGTGTACAATTGTGCTGTAAGAAAACCAGGATTCTGTCAACCAAATAGAGCTAGGATACCAACAAGCATGCATGGAGCAGCAAAGACTGTGCACATAGAGCCTTTAAAAAATGCTGATGCTCAGTCAACAGCTGTTGGGCAGGAAAAAGGAAGTGGGGGAAACTGAATCCAGCTTCCCACTCTCTCTTACACAGGATTTCACCTTTGTTTAAATGGCTACATTCACACAGCCTCAGTAGTTGTATCTACAGAGGGAACAGCCAGGAGCGCATTAAGCTTTTTGCCGCCCATAGGCAAAAAGGATTATGCCGCCTTTTTACCTTAAACAAAAAAGGTCTGCCTTTTTAAAAAAATAAGGTAGAATGTTGGGGGGGGGACTTTCTCCTCACCCGCTCCACCAATGCTGCAGCAGCTGCTGCCCACAGAGAGGATCAAATTTTCAAATTTTCCTCAAATTTTGCCACCGTAGGCAAATGCCTAATCTGCCTCTCCGTTAATCCACTGCTGGGAACAGCTGAATCAGGACATTGAATTATATACTAGTACAATAGTCTTCAACAGAAAGAACATGTTCCAAAACTGGGTCATGTGACTCAGCGAAACTGGCTTCACACCATCATTTTTTGGTGATGATGTTGTTAAGGTTGGTTAAGAGAAGAAGACAAAGAAGGAAAGATAAAATATAAAATATACACAAGCAATTAATACAGTGTAAAATAGGTATTGAAAACATTTTTTTTTAAACCAACAGCACTAAATTAGAACAGTTGGGGATATATGATGCCTTAAATAGGCATGCTTATTACAAGTTAAGCAAAACAAAGGCAGAAAAATGCTAGCCAGGGATGAAGGTCTCACGTGTGTTTTCTTTTAATAAATTTGCCAGCGAGTGCAGATTTTCTTTTAATTAGGACTGTCAACTTATTAAAGGTTGCAATCAATTAGATGTCTTGCTTTTAACTTATTAATCAATCAACTAGCAACTTAAAAGAAATATTACAGTATCTCAATATAGGTTATATTCTGAGGGTCTTTACTGAAGTTAATTGTTTTTCTAAATAACAGAAATGTGATGTAATATTTGGAAAATATTTTGTACATGTGCTGCCTGAACCAGTAGACCTACAGAGCATTATTCACAATCGAGAAAATCCTTTCAACGGTCTAAATAAAGCTGATTTGAAATCTAAATTTTAATCTGTAATTAATTCTAATATTGTATCAACCAAATGTTTATTTGGTTTGTGGGGGGCATACTGCCAGTAAAAAATGGCAGGATGACTCATTGTGCTACACCCACAAACACTGATGTGCAATCTCAAACAAACACAAGTATGCACACTATGGTACTGTCTAACAACACTGGTTGGTTGGGGCCTCCAAAGTTACATCAAGGAAGAATATATTACTGGGAACAGAATTTAGAGGACATTCCCCATTCTTCCCCACCACACTGCCTTCACACCTTTTTCAAGTGCAGGGTACTCATCCGGCTGACACCTCCTGCAGAGATGAAGCAGGGCCCTGTGAAGTGTTGAGCCAAATCAATATGGACCACAGGGGAATAGCATAGGAGCTGATGAAAAAGAGGAGAGGATTGATTTGGCCAAGAGCTCTGAGATACCCAATATTTCTGATAAGCTAATGGCACACACCCTCACACTGATAATGCACACTTCTAATCAGTTTGTAAATCACTATTACATCAACTGAATCAAATTTGTTGTTAAAGCCTGGATGGTGATTAATGAAAAGTAAGCAGGTTAGTTGTGCTGGGGTGGGTGGGAGAGAGAGAGACTGAGTTTTAGCTTAGTTCATTCAGGTGGCAGCAAGCAAATTCTGTTAATGCAGAATATTTCTGATTTCCTGACCATGCACAAGACAGTGAAGTACTTCCATAACCCTGATACATTTTTTCAATAGGAAGAGCTGCATTTTACAAGTCAAAGAGATAAACAGTACAGGCAATAGCTCCTGCAGTGTTTTGCATGAACGGACCATAAAAACAAGACCCTTGGTTAAGAATGAACCATAGGCCAGACTTGACAAAAACGCAACTATTATCTATCTACCTACCTACCTATTAATTACATTTCTATACCATGCTCTATGCTCTAGGGAGTGCAGAACAGGTAAAATACTACATCAAACAGCATTTAAAACAAACAGGTTAAAACAATATAAAAACAAATTTAACACTGTTGAGAGCCATTTAAAATCAATTTAAAATACTTTAAAACAATTTTAAAACCTTGGAAGGCCAGGCCAAATAAGTAAGTCTTTGGCGCTCTCTTGAAGGCCAACAAAGAGCGCAGACTATGGATACCTGCCAGGAGTGTATCCCATAGGCCAGGAGCAACTGCAAAGAAGACCCGGTTCCAAGTCGCCACCAGACTAACAGTGGTAACTGGAGACGGACCTCTCAAATGACCTCAGCATGCGATGGGGATCATAGGGAAGAAGGCGCTCTCTAAAGTAACCCGGACCTAAGCCATTTAGGGCTTTAAAGGTAATAATCAGCACTCCGTATTTTGCCCAGAAACATATTGGCAACCAATGCAACTGTTTGAGCATAGGCAAAATATGGTCTCTCCAGGTTACCCCAGAGACCAGTCTGGCTGCTGCATTTTGAACTAACTTAAGTTTCCAAACTACATACAATGGCAGCCTCACATAGAGTCCATTGCAAGCCTGGAGGTTACCAGCTGATGCACCACTGTTTTGAGATCGATCTCTTCAAGGAATGGAAACAGCTGGCGAGTCAGCCGAAGCTGATGGAAAGCACTCCTGGCCATAGCCTCCACCTGGGATACCCGGGTTAGGCCTGGATCCAAGAGCACTCCCAAGCTACAAACCTGTTCCTTCTGGGAGAGTGTAATCCCATCCAGGACAGGGAGACTGGCCTATAACTACATCACTGAGAGAGACCTAGGGAAGGCTTCCTAAGAAGTGGTTTAATCATCGCCTCCTTCAGACAAGGAGGCATCCTACCCTTCCCTCAGTGAAGAGTTAACTAGGCCATCTCAAACAATTTCCCTGCTAGATAGAAGCAGCCAAGTCTGGCAAGGATCCAGAAAGCAAGTGGTAGGCTGCACTGCCCCAAGCAGCTTGTCCACATCCTCAGGCATCACAGATTGAAAGTGATCCAATCTAATACTGCAAGAGGGATCGCTGGACACCACCTTAATAGATTCTGCAAAAACAGTGGAGTCCAAGTCCAACTACATAAAAAAATCCCAGAACAACTAGGGGCAACTGTTGAATCAACATGTACAGGCCAATTTACTTTGAGCACAATCCTTCAGGAGCTTCTAGTGCACAAGGAATAAATGCCACTGAAATAAATGGGAGTTTGTGTAAGAAGAACACATCTGCAGCTCTTGAACAGCAACCTTATCTCAGTTTTGGAGAGGCAACAAGACCAATAATTATTTGTAACATAAACCTTGCAACAAAAATAAGGGGTTGCAACAAAAGCAGGGATATTGTCCATTTTGAGGAAGAGGGGGAAAGAGTGTTTCAGTAAAAATGTAAACATAATGGGGCCATTCACATGACTGGGGGGTGGGGGGAAGGCTGCTCCAACACACCTTCCTCCCAGACATACTGCTGTGAGCACAGACCGCTCTGGAGGCCAGGACAATGCAGGGTTACAAGGCTGGGATGATGTGTCTCGGCATCCGGATATCCCACAATGCACCACACAACATGCACAGTGCATTGGGGGATTCCCCCAGGAGATGGGCGCTTTAGGCTTCTGTCTCTGTGTCCACTGGGGCTGAATGCAGCCTCAGCCAACTAGTGATGTGCACAGAATGGTCCAGAGGCCATTCTACAGGCCTCCAGACCCGTCCGAGCATGAGCGGTTCACGGTTCGAGCGGACTGGGGTTGGGGGTTCCTTTAAGGGCGGAGGGAGGGTGTACTTACCCCTCCCGCCGCTTTCCCCCCTCCTGCGCGCCTTTTTTAGTTAGCAATTGGGGCGGCAGGATACCTCCCTGCTGCCCCTTCCCCCTCTCGGCTGCAAAAGGCTTCAGGAAGCCTTTTCCGCGTGCGCACGTTGCACACGCGCATCACATCTCCACGACGTGCGTGCGCCCCTGTGGCCACACGCACACACATCACGGAGATGTGACGCGTGCGCAAAAGGCTTCCTGAAGCCTTTCGCAGCCGAGAGGGGGAAGAGGCAGCAGGGAGGTATCCTGCTGCCCCAAGTGCTAACTAAAAAAGGTGCGCCGGGGGGGAGCAGCGGGAGGGGTAAGTACACCCTCCCCCCGCCCTTAAAGGAACCCCCATCCCAGTGCAGGACCGCAGCTCTGCAGTTCCGTGCAGATCTCTACAGCCAGCACACTATCCCAGAGCCTGGGTTAAGGGCCCGCTTGAGCCTTTAAAAGCCAGGTTTACAAGCCAGGCTAGGTGGTGCTGCCCTGCTGGGACTGAGCCCAATCCCAGCAGTTCTCACGCACAGCCTAACCCAGGTTGGAATTCCCTAGCCTGGGTTAGGATGCACATGAGAACAGCCCCAACTTGTAACAAAATTATCATTTTGCTCTAATTTTTTTCAGGCAAGTTCCCCCCCCCCACCGCCTTTCCCTCCCCAAATGCCAGACATCATATACAAGTTCATGATATGTAATAAGATCAAACAATTTTAGCCATGTTCTACTGGCCCTAGCAAAGCAATGGAACTTGAGCTAGTTGTAACTTTGTTCTCTTGCTTTCAGTGAGAGAGTCACCACTAACATTAGCTGGGCAATGTTTTAAAGCACAGCTACTTGCTAGACAACGAACTAATTTTCAACATTTGTTTAAACTTGTTTGTTGACTAAATTAATTTGTTGACTAAATTAACATATGCAGATGAGCAGTCACCATTTTTCCATCTGGGAGAAACTGGACTCATGGAATAGACAGAGTATTTAACACTCAAATTTGTTAAGTAAAAAAGAAAACTTAGGATGGTATGGGGAAAATATTGCTTGCTAGCCATATTCATCAAGTAGATTCTACCTCTGATCACTGTAAGTTGGTGCTAGCTGTTCTGTGCCACTAAAATTACAATGTTTAGGGGCATTTTTTTCTTTTTCATTATACTAATACCATTAATATGACTCTTGTTTATTAGAGCCTAAAGAAAACCAGTCATGGTTACAAACGTTTAATGATAAAAACAACTAGAATAGGTACTCTGCTAAAGAGTACTACTGTATACATAAATCAGTCTTTAATGCAATTCAAATACTAGGCAAGCCTAAGTAGATGAATTCAAACTACAACTCACAAAATAATAATACAGCAAATATATACATATGTAAACTATGTTGCACTCTATTTCACACAGTGATCCACCAGATGCCTCTAGGAAGTCCACAGGCAAGAGATTAGGGATGTGCACAAACCGAAGTTCATGCACTGATTCGGCACCAAATCAGTTCAGATAAGGTCTGAACTGGTTCAGCATCACGTTGAGCAGAGCAGGGAGCTGGGTCTTTAAAAAAAGAGAGAGAGATGAGGTCCTTACCTGCTCTCTGCCGTGGGTCTGTCTCAAGAGCCCATGTGTGGCGCCAGCATGCACATGGTGTCCACATATGCACAGGTGTCATTTGCGTGGTCAGCATGGTGTTGCTGACCATGAAAATGGCACCAGCACATGCATGAACGCTGTGTGCATGCTAGTGCCGCACATGCTCTCTTAGGACAAGTGCAGCAGCAGCAGGAAGCTGCATGCAGTAGCAGCGGAGCAGGTAACTACCTGCTCTCCTTTAAAAAAAAAAAGATTCCAGTTCTCCACTCCCCTCCCTGCAGGGCCGAACCTTGTCCGAACCGGTTTAGTGCCGAACCAGTTTGTGCACATCTCTACAAAAGATAAAGGCATGCCCATTCTTCTGGTGTTGCTCCCCTGCAGTTGTTGTTTAGAGGCATCTTGACTCTTTAAGCCTGAAGGCAGCTTATAGCCATC
Source organism: Hemicordylus capensis (assembly GCF_027244095.1). Classification (NCBI taxonomy): domain Eukaryota; kingdom Metazoa; phylum Chordata; class Lepidosauria; order Squamata; family Cordylidae; genus Hemicordylus; species Hemicordylus capensis. The sequence continues at coordinate 333,882,816 of NC_069658.1, read as the reverse complement.
AAAACTAGTAGCTATTGATAGACTTGTCCTCCATGAATTTGTCCAAGTCCCTTTTAAAGCCATCCAAGCTAGTGCCCATGACAGAGAATTCACAGATTAATTATGTGCTGTGTTAAAAAGTACTTCCTTTTTTTAGTCCTAAATTTCCTGGCCAGATCCCTCTCCTGGTAAGTCACCTACAGCTCAGAACCGATCAGTGTATATTTGAAGGGGGGGAGGGGTGTCCCAGTGTGCATCGCTTTTCATTTAAATACATTAAGCTGCATTTGCTATTTTGTTGCCCACTCACCCAGTTTGGAGAGATCCTTCTGAAGCTTGTCATACTTTGTTTTGGATTTCACTACCCTAAATAGTGAAATCCAAATTTTGGATTTCATTACTTTTGGGTTTGATCCAGCAAGTCTGTTCTTATATTCACACACACACACACACACACACACACACACACACACACACACACCATAGATCTTCCCAAAGCAGTCTTAGTAAGGCTTAGTAGGGGAGGGCCTGGAAAGGATTTGTTTGTTTACACTAAATTAAAGAGCTGCATAGGTTACTGGATTGCCCCATAAAGTAGCTCCTAGTATCCAGTAGCTTTAAGCTGGCACTGGCTGGTGTGTGTGTGTGTGTGTGTGTGTGTGTGTGTGTGTGTTTGTGTGTTTGTGTGTGTGTCTTTTCAAGTCTCTAATGGCCAGCTGTGACAGCTTGACTCTGAATGTGTAGAAGAAACTGTCAGCACAAATCCTGGCACCCTGAATCCAGACAACTGTTTACCACCAAGAGGTGGTTTGTACTCGTGCCAAAATAGATTTTGAGAGACAAGCAAACAGGACATTAATTCTACCAAAGCAAAATGAAATGTGGGCGAGGGGGGCAGAGTTCAGGATCTTACATTTTGAGGATGAGCACTTGATGGCTCTCCTGTCAACAGCTCGTCATTTAGCTCGCCAGCTATGAAGGGCATGGACATTAGATCCCTCTTGCCCTAAGCTGGCCCTGCAGTGTGGAATGCTGGCAGAATCCTGAGATCTCTCTTCTGCCTGTTGAAATGAAAAGCCTGACCATCTGTTGGGAGGCAAAGATTTCCCTGTCAGCTGATGCCTGCTCAGAGCCTTCAACAGGCCCTTATGTGGCAAAGCCCTTATTCTTTGGGGAAAAGCCTGCTTTGCCCCAGAGGTTTGCTGGAGAATTCTTCAGAGTTTTCCAGAATGTAGGAGCCAAGCAGCTGACTACTTTGGCCTGCCCTTCCCTAAAGGAATAGATTACCAAGAAGGGGAGGTAAAGGGAGATGGGTGTAATAGTTAAAAATATATTTACTTGGAGGCAGTAGTGTGTTTTAAACAGACTGTGCATATGCAGAAGGGACTTGTTATCCTAACTGTATAAGGCATTCACAAATGTCAGAGGGATGTCTATGTGCTAAGCAAGAAGGCTCTGTATGTACAGGGAAAGCTCTATGTGTTGAAGCAGTTCCCTTTCATTTGACATAACAATGCTCTCCAGGCATTTGGTTTATAAGCTATTTAGAGTTTTTAAAAAAGTAAGTAAGATTAATAAAATAAAACCAGTGGAGAGTAGGGTCTACAAGGTAGGTTGAAGATTCAGTGTCAGAGTATTTCTGAAGCTAGGATGCAGAGACATAACTATAAGGGAACAGGGGGTGAGGGACAAATATCCTTGGGGCCCTGAGATAGGAGGAAGGGGCAGGGGTGGAGGAGTGTCCAGCAATATCCTTCCTTTATCCCCTTCTTGTGACTGGCTGGCTGATGCTAAGCAACACTTCCCTTGTTACTGAGCCAGGGAAGGGTGGGATCAATGAACCTGAGCACTAGCCAGCCAGCCAGAAAAAGAAAAGAAAGGAGGGATCCTGCCCAACACTCCTCCCTGCTCCCCTTCTGGAAACGGCTCATTTTGCTTGAAGCTGAGATGAGTTATCCAATCAGGAGCAAGCAGGAGATGGGATAGTGAAGAGAAAACTGTCAATCAACCCTAAGGATTTATATCCTGTCTCTGATGAGGATGTTTTCTACTCTCCGATGAGGATGTTTTAAATTTTAACTCTGTAGCCAAATTTTGTTACATTGCTCTTAAGATGTATAATGAGAACCTATAGAGTTTCTTATAAATTTGTTTTGCCTTTTGCATGTATGGATTGTTTGGTCTAGGACCATAAATAAAACTTGACTTGACTTGACTATCCTGTCTTTCCAGCAATTAGTGAGGCAGCTCACTTCAATAATGTAAAACAGAAAAGGTAACCCTTTCTGCATCTTTTCCACTTTCACAATGTCTTTTTTTAAGAAGAGGTAACCAAAACTGCAAGCAATACTCCAAGTGTGGCTGCACAACAGATTATAATACTAGCAGTTTAATTTTCAGCCCCTTTTCTAATAATCCCTAGCATGAAATTTCACAACTGCTGTATATTGGGTTGTTTTCACAGAGCTATCCACCATGACTTCAAATTTTGAGACTGCCAGTTGAGACTTCAGCACAGTGGCTGACTCCAGACTAAGCCTGTACTGATGCACCAGGATTTTCTGTAATGCAAGAGGTGGTTTTCAACCTGTGCCTCTCAAAACTATGTTCCTGAGGGTTGGGAGACACTCGCGGGCACAGTTTCAGGAGGCACAGGCAGCTGTAGAGGGATCAGCTGTCAAAAGTTGCCTCTCCTCACTCGCACGATGGAAAACCCTGGTGCACCAGCACAAGGCTAATCTCAATGTCAGTTCCTGTATATGTGAAGTTAGCATTTATTTCGCCCCAGTGTGCATCATTTTACACTGGAGTCAAATTTCAGGTTTTGTTTTTTGTTTGGGCAGAGATTAAGCACTGGGCAGAAGGAACCACATGAATACATCTTGGAAAGCTCTCTGCCATAACAATGAGGCTGTTCTCATGAGCAGCCAAGACCGGGCTAGGGCAGCCTGTGAGAACTGGCAGGAAGCCCACCTAGGAAACCCGCCTCTTAAACGAGGTTAAGGGAGTAAGCACTCCCTCAACCCCATTCACCTGATCGTGTGCCAGTGCCAGCTGCTTTCATCTGGTGCTGAAGCACTGACAAGCGCCCACCCATCATTGGGGGGATCCCCCCAATGCACCGCACACGCATACACTCCTACACCAACAGGTCCCAGCCCCAGATCCCTCCACCCTGCTCTGTGCTTCACGGAGCATGGCTGCCCATGTGGGAGCATGGAGCACGCTCCCACCACCAATCCTTCAATTGTCTGCAGGGAAGGTAAGCTCTTTGGAGCCTGCCCCATCCACCTGCTCTCAGTGATCATGAGAATCACTCCAATGACTATTAGTCTGGGTATACTCAGTCCCAGAAGGCTTTGGATCCCATCAGAATCATTCACTTCATCATGATCATCCTCTCCTAAGAGGTGGCGTGAGTTAACCAGAAATATAAGATACTGCAAATTAGGTGCATCTGAAGCCTAGGAAGAGTTCTAGCCTTCTCGTGGTATAGCCTCACCACTGTTTTGATATAAAAACAACTTCTCTGTGGATACTCTGAAGAGACTCAAAGTTGAAGCAGGAAGATTTTCTTTGCCATTTCCACAATAAATATATCAGTGGAAGAGGGAGGGAAAAATTGTTGGAAAGGAAAAACATACATTCCTGGTACTGAAGAAAAGCATGTTTGTTCCCAATACATTGGAGAAGTTGTTCATAAATGGCTCATCCATGCAAAAATATGACAGTTGTAAGGCTGCCAGAGTCAGTGAAACCTGGGGTGATTCCACATAGCAAGTGTTGGCTGCTAACTTAAACCTGCCAGGGCAAAACTGAAAGCTACAGGCCTACCTATTCCAAATGTATATTGAAGGAAGCAATTTTGAATGTTAAGGAATTCTCATGTAGAGAGTTTATACCTGCAACATCTGTAGTTCAGCACGTCTCTCAACTTAAATGACTTCTGACCCTTGAAGGCAAAGGAAAGAAGAGAGCTGTCTGTATCACAGAGATGGACACCGTCACAGAGATAGACACTTCACATTCCACTTCCGGCTGTAACAGCCAGGGTACGAATGTTGAAAAATACAGTGGTCGTGCAGGAAGCAGGGAGGGACCACATTCAAGTGAAACAAGAGGTGAATTATCTATGAATTATTACTTGCAAGTATGTCACACTCTTTCTGGGTTTCTAGAAGAACTATGAACTTTTCCAGACTGACAGGTAAAATGAAGGATATTCAGTGGACTCTCACAATTGAATGCAGAGTCTGCACATGTCATCCACACACACTGTGTTTCCTCCTGCAGTTCCCCATCCATACTACATTTATCTGTCATGAAATATTGCGGGTATTAGTCTACTGAGGCTTCCTCCCTTCCCAGGATCCCACCGACCATCTCCCGCCCACTCCTTCCAATTCTGCCCAATGTTTCTGCCCACAGTTGCACTGGTTCTATGAAAGCTCGGCAAATAGACAACATATAGGCAAAATAGTAGAAATGGAAAGATGTATGGCAGTGATTCAAACACACAGGGATTTTTTCTTTAAGTTACTCAGTGTCATGATCAGGCAAGGCTGGCATTGTTATGAGTCAGCAGTATGCAGGATCTCAAGATTCCCAGCCTTAACACAGTTATGGCCTTATAGCAGAACACTATCTGGTTGAAGTTTGGGCTTACAGTGACTAACAACTTCCATGGGGATAACAGAATCATAGGCTTTGAGGGAATTCATAAGGCTTATAGTTAGGTCAATTAAACATACAACCCCCAAAACAAATTCTCCTATTACAATCTAGTTCGTTTCTAGAATAGAGAGTTGTCTGGGGTGGAAGATGATGCCATGACATCTCCTATGTATCCTCTCTTGTTCAGTCCTCTCGCTCTGAAGTTGATGGGGCAGATGCAGCAATGACTTGAGCAGATGCAGAGGAAACTCATGCCAAATCCAACTGAATATGGATATGAATGCCTTTTATATAGTGAAGCTCAAATATTATTTCTCTGTCATCAAAGGAATATAACTTCTCTGTCCCCATTACATTTGCAAAATCTCATCCAACTGAGTTTAAAGGCGTTTTACACTCCGCCCTCCCTTGTCTTTGGAATGGTTAGGGCTGTGCAACTGGCCTAGAATCCCCATAATCCTTTATGATTGGCCACTCTGACTGGATGATGGGAGTTGTAGTCCAGCAACACGTGGACAGCCTAAGTTGTGCAGTCCTGGGTTAGAACCTTCAGTAAGTCACTGTAATAATTTTACAGAGATTGTTGTACATAAAATTTTCCCCATCTCTTCTGATGGTGACGCCACCATTGTTTCAAAGTTAATAGCAAAGGTGTACAAGTCCTCCTCCTCTAGTTAGAGTATATTACATGAATTTCAGTTATTGACACCCATGGATGTGTGGACAAGTTATTTGCTTTTAATGGTGAGGCTGTTCTCATGAGCAGCCAAGACCGGGCTAGAAAAGTTAAGCCTAGTCTTGGCTGCCCATGAAAAGCGCCTGGAGCTGCATGGCTCCTGGCAGTGCCTCAGCAGCAAACTCACCTAAGAAGCCCGCCAGTTAGCCAAGGTTAAGGGTGCGAGTGTTCCCTTAACCTGGGCCAACTGCTTGTGTGGCAGCATGGCACAGATGAAGTGAATAAACTGAAACTTAATCCAGATAAGATTGTGTTGTGCATGATAGGTTATTCTAAAGCTGGAGAAGCTATGGAACTGCTGGCTCTTGATGGAGCTGCACTCTCCCTGAAAGAATAAATTTTCAGTTTAGGAGTATTTCCAGATCTCCTCCTGGATTCCCAGATGAAGGCCACAGTAGGGAGCATATAGAGTTATCTTCATCTAATATGCCAGATGCAACCCTTCTTGGGCTGATGCCTTGACAGACACTGTTGAACATGCTCTGGTAACCCCTGACTGGAGTAGTGTAAGCTTCACTTGTGGGATGTGGTAGACGTAATAGAAATCAGTGTTAGTGCTAGGAGGCAAGACCACCAATATTACAAGAGCAACACTGATCACCAATGTGTTTTCAGAATTATTTCAAGATGGTGGTTCTTAAGTTCAAAGACCTATATGGCTGGGATCCAGAACATCTGAGGGAATATTTACTCTCACACACATATCTCCCTGGTCACTGAGGTCAAGAAATTAATCTCTGAAGCAGGTTCTACTCCACTGGGGCACCTAAATGGGTTTTAACTATTGTTGTTTGCTTTTTTTAACCATTTGAACATTCTCTGTTGCAGTCCCACATTTATGGAATTTATGGCTACTGGTCTTGAGTTTCACCCGATCCAAAAGCTTGCCCTGTTCAGTCAAACCTATTGGCTTTTTAAACCTCCAAATGTGATGGAGTCTGGAACGATAAAGTTTTATTGTATTTTACCTGCTACTAAGATGTCATCAATTTGGTTTTTATTGTTTGTTTGGATGTATGATGGTGTTTTTTTAAATTAAAAAAAATCTGCTCTCCATTTTGAGAATGCATGTGAGTTAAACAGCAGATTCCAAATGGATAGTGATATTAGGATGTTTTCCACTAAGGTAGTTGATCTGAACACATGAACTCCTATCAGTGTTCTAAAGTCATCAGATAAAGCACCAATTATTCAGCCTAAGTAATCCACAATGTGTTTTTCCCCATGTAGATTGTCTTCAGTGATCATTGGTTAAGATAATTTGTAATGCCCGTCCAGAAATAAATGCTACCATTGACCTGAGGAGTATTTCTGAAACTATCAAAACTCAAAATCAGAAATGAAAAATAATCTGTCATTTCCACTTAAACCAGCTCTCAATATTCTAATATCTCCCAGTGTGTAACCATAAGGTTATGTGATGGCCGTATTTACCAAAGATCTTGTACAGATATTTATCAGCATGAGGTTGTACATGAAAATCAAATATAGACATAGAGAAAGCCTCCTCTTATCCACATGTTCACAGCTGGCTTGCACATGTCTCTTAAATCAATAATCAGCATTAACTACTCTTTGTGACAAGCTCACAACAGGAAAATAATTTTTTAGAACAGAAGTTGTACATCACACTGCCTATAAACTGCTTGCTGATATTCTTAGAGGCTGAATCTATGCAGGATCCTAAAAGCTGTTTTTATGCATGTTTACTCAGAAGAAAGTCCCACTGAGGGTGAGACTGAACATGATATGGGAATCCTGCTATTGGAATGCTTTTTCAAAAAACAGTTGCAAGAGGGGGGGTTTTGATCAGGGCAACGGTGTGAGAGGCCTAATTGTTTCCTCTATGCTATGGCCCTAAGACAAACTGGAAGTTTTTCACATGGGGCTTTTAAAGCCCTTTAACCCGCATCCCCTCTCGAATGAAGTGGGGCATCCATATATTAGCCAGATTTACCCCGAAGTCCCTGCGAGTTATCGGGGAGAAGTTCACACACAATTCACGTTTTTCATTGCACGTTAGAGTGTAGCCCAATTTATACCCACTAAAAAACCCCCACTATTTGAGTCATTGTCGGGGGGACTTCAAGTTCGCAGCAAAGCCTCCCAATAAACTTGCAGTAAAGCCTGCTGTGTGTAAAAGTCCCTGCCTGCAGAGAATTGTGCCTGTACGTTTCACCACTCAGCTTCAGAGAGGGGGTTAGCTTGGGAAGTTGGTGCAGAAGCTAACTGCTAATGCTTCCCCGCTTGCTGTGGTCCCAATTCAGATTGCCTCCTCCCCATAGCTGCTTTCTGAAAATGAAAAAGATGCCAGGAGTTCTATTCACAGAACTGAGATGTCACAGAACTTTGATGTTTGGCCTAGTGTTCAGTAACAACCCAGCAAGTGTGCATAGGACTGTATCCTAAGCATAAGAACAACCCTGGTGGATCAGGCCAATGCCTATCTAGTCTAGCATTCAGAATATTTTCTTTGAATTAAGTGCCTCTGAAAACTGTTACCATGCCCTTTCCCCATTTCAACAGTTTTTTTATTTGTCATTAAGTATCCATCTGTACAGGGACTAATGAGGGTAGGGGATACATAAGCTATAAAAGAGGGGCAGTGCTAAGATAAGTAAAGTTCCAGCCCAGTTTCCAGGATCCTAGTTTGAGATTAGCTGTAGCCGAAGCTCCTGATAGATAGGACAACATGTGTCCCCATACTGACATGAAGCCTTGTAAACTACTCCTGTAAAAATAAACAGTGCCCATCCTCTTCCTTGGAAAGAGAAGAGTCACTCCAAAGGGCCAAATTGCCCCAGCTGTCACTGCTTCCAGTGTGGCAGCAGCTCATCCTTCAAGCATTGCCTGCTGAGTCATACCTGAGAGGCTGAAGATGTTGGAGGCAAGACAAGAGGCTGCCAGGATCGCTAATGAGACAAAACTGAGAGTGTGAGAGGCCTTAGTGAGATGAAGAAAAGGAATGACTTTCTGTATACTTTGTGTACAACTTCCCACATTGCCAGATCTTTGACTGGTGTTAGCAAAGCATCTGTAAGAGACTAGGATGCATTCAACGGGAAGCTCAGAGTAACCAAAAGACTTATCTGACATTTATATATAGTATAGTCATTCTTTGACCTTATATCCCACTGTATTTCATGGGCTGCTCCTCCATGAGGCGCTTCACACGATTATTGTGAAGCGCCTCGATGAGGTCTGTGGGGAGAGTGGGCTTAGCCCGCTCTCCCCACAGATGAACATGCCCGGAGCCCTGGGCAGCTGGATTGGCCGCTCACACAACTACCGGCTCCTTCATGAAGCCGGTGGGGGCTGTGGGGATCAGGGGCCACCCAGCCCCCAGAAGTCCCAGGATGCCCTGTGCAAGTGCGCAGGGCATTCTAGGGGGACCCCCGAGCCTGGGAAGCTGCTTGCAGCCTCCCGGTTGGGGGTCTACTCATGTGTCACCATGCACTGCGGTGGCACACGAGCAATAAAATGAGGTTAATGGAGCACTAGCTCCATTAACCTCATTTAAGGGGAGGGTGAATTAGGTGGGCTAGCTGCCTGGGAAATACCGAGCCCGGTGGTTCCCACGATCAGTAGAAAGCGGGCTAGGATCGTGGAAATAGCTTCCATCTGTTTGCAAGAGGGAAGGTGCTGGAATGAGTGCACTGTCATTGCTGAACAAGTGGTATATCCTAAACCCATTTTTCATGGGAGGAAAATGGCTTAAGCATATGTACTCCTGGAAGCAGCAGTAGTCGGCCAATGAATGAAGTGCTAATGTGACGACTGCTTGGGCATGATGGCAATTGAATACAGTCAGAACTTCTCTGTGAGCCTTTGCTAAGCCAGCACCTAGGAGAAATGTGCCATTTGATCAATGAGTAAGCTAATCTTGATCTTGATGAATGTCGAAATAAGAACAGAATGAGTTAACACTATTTTTGTTAACTTGGCTGTAAAGGCCTGAAGTTATTGCTGTAGGTATGTATATATGTATAAATAAATAAATAAATAGATAGATAAATAAATAAATAATCTCAGCACAGCAAATAGTTGAGAAGAAGAACCCACCTAATCACTGAAGCAGAAGCTAGTCTTGCCCAGAGGCAGCCTTCAATTACTCACAGCTTGTTTCACCAAGGTTTTCAAGTTGCCTTTCTATAGGCCTCGGTGTGCTCTGTGCACTGGAACACATCATATCAATTTTTAATCTTGCAGCCTCTCTTCTAACTTCCTCAGTTCCCTATTTTCAAGAGTTACAACACTTCATAGACATTCAGGCCATTTCAGAAAACGTGCCAGGGTTATCATCATTCCCTTCCAAGAGGACAACTTTCCCACAGAAGTGTTTAGGCTTTTTGGAGGAACAGAAAGAGGCCACACAACATATTAATGTTATACACAAAGATGCAACAATACAAAAACAGAGGCAAGATTTATGCCTTGCTTTCCCTTAATTTAATCTTATTATCCGTTTTCTGATTTTAGAATGATTTTCCTGAAGAACTGGCCTCTATTTCATTCAGCAAGCAGTCTGCAGGATGGAAGAAAGGAGAGGCATTATTTGCAGAGCAATTTCTGTATCTATATGTTTTACCAGAAATGCTCTTAGTACCTGAGTATCTAATACCTTGTAACCATCAGGCAGTGAGGCACTTCGCACGACACGTGTTAAGCGCCTGAGAGCGTTCTGCGGGGAGAGCGGACTGAGCCCACTCTCCCTGTAGACAAGAAGTCGCTCATAGCTGGGGGGCCAGATCTGCTGCCCACACGACTGTCAGCTCCGTCATGGAGCCGGCAGGGGCTGCAGGGGCCAGGGGCTGCACGGCCCCCGGAAGTTCCAGGATGCAAGTGCACAGGGCATCCTGGAGAGACCCCTGAGCCTCTCAGGGGTCTCTCATGTGTCACCACACATGAGAGTTCTACTCTCATACGCAGGGGTCTCTACTCATGTGTCACCACACACCGCGGTGACACACAAGCTACGAAATGAGGTTAACGGAGCGCTCGCTCCATTAACCTCATTTAAGGGGAGGGTGGTTTAGGTGGGCTAGCCACCTTGGGAGCACCGGGCTCGCCTGTGCTCAGGCTCGGAAAGCAGGCTAAGCGCCTTCAAAAGCTTAGTAACAGCTTTCAGAACGTAACAGCTTTCATTTCCTATAAAGAATGAACCAGAACTGTACCCTGTCCTGACTGACAGGCTTGCGATCAGCCACTTCACACATGGTGGGTGGGACCTTGAGGGCCAGGAGACAGGAAGAGAAGTGTGTCTTCGTTCATTTGGAGGCTGGTGGTGCTTTCAACAGGAAAAGCAGCCATGGAATTTGTTACTGAAAAGGACTGCAGATCCTTGAGAGACAGGGTTGCAGGATACTTGAAACTCATCATGTGAGGGGTGAGTTTCCAAGGAAAAGGGGATTAAGTCTAGGGAACAGTTTGCTAGTTAGTACACGTCAGAAACTTATTTTCCCTTTTGTGCTGTGCAGATCCTTACAGTTGCTCTAAGTCTGTTTATCTGTAATGTAATAAATGCTAAACCTGTGCCCATGTCCATCTAGTGCACCACAAATGTCTCTGTAACCTAAAGGGGCTTTTAAAAGTTCCTATATCCCTGTTCCTTGCAACTCAGATGCTTTTTAAAGTATTCTTGCAACTGCTGAAACATATCTTTTACCTCTAACTAAAAGCTGAGAAAGCCTCAGATGGAAACAGTCTGTTGTATTTTGAATAAAGCTTTTCTCTTTTTGTTCTTTGTATTTTACCTGCCTCTGACTGGATTTTTAACTCAGGAAAAGAGTTTTACTCTGGTGCAAACACGTCTCAATTTGAATTGCTCAGCAACCCTACCAGGTTTTCTCATCACATGTAGGCTTGCATATAGAGGTTTTTGTGTACTTTTCCAATAGTAAAGAGAAGGAGAGTTCCCTGGAATTTCACCCACACCAGGGGTGGGGATTAAACTCTGTTACAAAGTGGGCGTGGTGGCAGCAATTGAGCTACTTAAGGGACGGTTTAAAGCAGGCTTCCCCAACCTGCAGCCCTCCAGATGTTGCTAAACTACAACTCCCAGCATAGTCAGCCACAATAAATAGTTCAGCAACATCTGGAGGGCTGCAGGTTGGGGAAGCCTGGTTTAAAGTAACAGCCTTTGTGGGTGAAAGCAAGAGAGAGGATGATTCAGCATTTTTCTTCACATGAGATTGCTTTGAGACAAAGGCTGGGTTAAATCCGCTACATACCTTTTAACCTATATATTCTTTATCAACTTATACATGCCATTTAAATTTCTAGACGTGTAAGAATGTATTTTATTTTTTAATTTCATTTTTACTGTTCATTTTTAACTTCATTTAATTAATTAATTAATTAATTAATTAATTATTGGCTTACATGTTCCACAGCATAACATGGGGAGTGTAGATCTGCCTACACTGCTGCAGGGTTCTAAATCACCCAGTGGTGTTGCTGCAGAAGAGAGCAGTACTAGCACTGCTGACTCTTGTGTGATCACATTGCATGCTACTTCCATGGGAAATAATGGAAATAACATGCGACATGTGATCATGCAAGAGTCAGCAGTGCCAGTACTGCAGTGCTTCTGCAGCAGCACTGCCGGCTGATTTAGAGCCCCACAATGGCGCGAGTGGGTTTGCACCACCAACATTAGGCTGCAGAACATGTAAGTCATTCTTATATTTACACAACTGTAACAATTGTTTATGTTACCACAAACATATTTCAGAACCTGGCTACTATGTGGTAGCTCTTTCTTAATTAAATAGCCTTGTGGCAAAGGATGGATTTTATCAAAACACTGTGTAATGCTTCAGCCCTCCATCATGCATTTTATTCCTACTATACATATTGCAGCATAAACAGCCAAATCTTGAACACGACCTACAGTATTTTGAACACTAACGTCTTGAACACTACCTTCTTCTGTCCCTAGCCAGCCTGCCCTCCCACCCTTCAATCCACTGAGGTCAGGCTACCTGTATAGCCTACCAGGAGCCAAGACTCAGGTCATGCATATATGCAGAGGCCTTCTAGTAGCTCCTCCCCAGCTAAACAAGCCCTTCCCCCAGAATGCTGATAACACTTATGACTGTTGAGCCTTCTTAAAAATCTGGATGGGAACTTATTTTTACGAGTGTGTTTATTTTATGTTATCTTATAACTTTAAATACTATATCATTTTTAAAATGCTGCTATGCACCCTAAGCTTTCAGGATACAGAGTAGCATAGATATTTAAGCCAATCCATACATACAGTACATGCAGACAGGGAACACCAAACGTTGCTTCATGTCCCACATTCCCATAAGTGACAGGAAGTTCAAAAGGCTGCCTTTTGCCGTCAGTTTTTTTGTGAGGATAAAATACTGAAAACGTATGACATGGTGTTCAAGCTGAGCAGATGGCAAGCAACCAAACACACACACACACCCCAGAATATACAGGGAACCTGGAAGGCAGCAGGGGGCAGCATTCTGCATAATCAGGGAGTGCCCATAAGAATATTCATCCTGTGGACCCCTTCTCAGGGTGAGGCTGAAACCTGGAAAAATGGACTCATGTTGTATTCATGGTTGATTCCACAGTGACAAAGGCAGGTGAGATTACTGATTTTGCCCCCCATACACAGCTGCTGCAGGAGCATTCAAGCCATGCTTTCCTTTGTATGCTTCATAGTCACTGACTGCTCTTTAGGAACTAAGGAGTCGTTGCTTGAGCAGAGATGGTGACAGGCCTCTCCAGAATTAGAGTACTTTATTATCACATTAGCACAGAGAAAAGTCACATAATTAACAGAATTTATCCTCATTTATTCAGTAAAAGCACTAATATTCAATCAATCTGCCTGTGTTTAATTACTTTCCCTTACACTATTTTTTCTTACTTGACCCCTCAAGTACTAGAGTACAGAAATGTGTGAAGTTTCCTTTTTAATTCCACTTATGATGCTAGACGCTATTCATCCAAATAAGCATAAAAATGGCACTGGGGTCTGCTACAGTTCACAAGCTGCCACCGAGTTAGCAACCATGCCAATGCTATACTTTGGCTAGAAGAGCCTCTATTAAGTGATGACATATAGCAGAATTATCGTTAATTGTAATACGACAACATCCAAAGTGCCTGTTATCTCTGGATGAACTATTCCTACAGAAGTAGCACGAGTGCCTGAGAACATCAGTAGCACTGAAGGCTGAATATACACATGAAGCATGAGGTAGGGCTGTGGTGATCAGCGTTCTGAGGAGGCAGAAGAGACTGTACTTCAGGCTACAGTTGGGGGTGGGGTCTCATTTTTAACATTCTCCGATGTTTGCTTGTTTTTTAAACTCTCCTTGCTACTGTAGTAGAAAGTGAATACAGCAAGCCTAGAACATTCCTCTCTGATGTGATTGGTTGCTTCTTGCAGAGATGTTTCTTACAAGGGGCAGCATTAACACTGTGCCCCCTCACCTTCTGAAATAGTACAGTCAGTGCTCAAGGATGCCACCACCCCGTTCTGCTGCATGTGCATATTTTGCTATAGCTCCTTAAATGAAAAGGCATCAATAAATAAAACTCGCCTTCCTTCAGTCCCTCCTCCCCTTGGTCCTATTTTGTTTCCGGCTTTAAAAAAAAATCCTTAAAGCCAGGTCAAATTAAAACATTTTGCAGTATATGGAAAATATGTTTAGAGCCAGATTTCACTGTGTCTCCAAGGCAAGGGGGTTCAATATCCACATATTCCAGTCCCTGTTGCCCTATTTTGGTTCAAAAAGCTGGAACCATCTTTTAATCAAAACTCTGACTGTTCTAACTAATGTCAAATTATGAATGAATGTTTTATCTACACAGCAGTGGACAGCCTGCTTTAGAAAATGTCCTCCCTCTGCTTTATAGGCATGGTTTCACTTAGTCCTGTCCTCATAATTCTTTGATGGCAAATTATAGATCATTGTTTGTTTCACATTAAAACTTCAGTGAGTAATCACAATTGCCTATTCCCTCTGTCAGGAAGCAGTACAAATGTACAAACATACCCCATAGACATGTGCATTCACAAATGAACAATCAAGCCAGTACATGATTACCTTTTTTGATATCTGCAATGGACAGAGGCTGGGAGTGGCTGGGAGGGCACAAGAACAGGCCAGCTCAGTCAACATACAGCCATTGTGATGGCGAAGGAATATGGGAGGCAATATGCTCTGAGTTCATATATTTTTTCATTGAACACAAGTATTTAGCCCTGTTCAGACATTACATTGTATGTAATGAACATAACATGAATAACTGCATGCGCATACCTATCTGTACATGCTTCCATGTACACAGATTGTACATGTGTTGAATATAACACATGAATACCAGTTCTCTCTTTTTTTCAAAGTGGGGTAATTTTAAACATGCAAACAACTTCCACTGGTTCTCATACTAGTTCCCAGGTGTTTTTCTACCAATGTCAGCTGCTGATTAAACCTGATTCAGTTCAGTTTTGCTGAGAGCAAACAAGCCCTAAGAATATATTTGTTGTGTCTCATCCCAGAAGACACAAGAAGGGTATAGACAGAATGCACATTTGGATGATCTATGGTTTTCAGTTAAGAAAAGCTTATGAAAGGATCCTGCCCCTAAAGTTATTTAGTCAAATATTTACACGGCATTCCTAGCTGTGTTGATAACATGTGATCCAATGTCTAGGAAGCAGCGCAGAGCAGCAACCAGATCAACAAAATGGTCTTGCATAACACAGATCAGGAAAAACTTCAATAGAGCAACTCTCTCCTGCTGCTCTGAGACCAAGACTGAGGCACAATGCTGACATGAAGGAGCAATGTCCCAGAAGCTTTCGTCCATAGTCTTTGGCTCTTCATTTACAAATTCTGCTCACAAATCATCCAGTCTAAAGAGTTAATTTCACAAGCACATATGTCCAGTGCTCACGAAGTACTGATTTTACTCTGGCACTGAAGGTAGTTCCCAAGCACGCACTGAGGCTGTTCTCATGAGCAGCCAAGCCCAGGTTTAAGCAACCAAGCCTGGGCTTGGCTGCCCATGAAAATCGCCAGGATCCAGGCGGATACCCGTGGTGCTGCAGCGCTAGACCCAGTGCCAAAGCCCAGCCCTTAGCCAAGGTTAAGGGCACAAACACATCTGTTTAATCTGGCTCCCGGGATCGTACTGCTGACACAGAGACGGAGCACTGGGACTCGGAGTGGTCGTCTGGGGAAAGGTAGGCTGAACCCTGCCTTCACCCCGCCACCCGCTAACCCTGCGCATGCATGTGGTCATGTGAATGGCCCCACTGATTTCTTTAAAAGATGCCCCAACAAATGATAGTAGTTCTTTTTCCAGAACATTTTGAAAATCAAGATCTACAAAATGGATGCCTAAAAACGGAGGGAAATCACTTTTTAAAAAAATCCTACACAGATGTTTGAAAATACTCACAGAGAATTTAGCAATTTTTAAAAAAGTTGAGTGAGTTTGGCAATAATTAAAAACAAAAAAGGCTTTACCCATATCCAAGTGTCATTTTGAAGATTTGAGTTATCAACTCCTCCGTTGTCACCACATAATTATATCAGTTTAAAATCACTTGTTTTATGTGCCCCCCACCCTGCATCAAACCCATTCTGATCTACTTGCAAATAACCAAAACAAGGACACTGGAAATAATGAAACAGCAGTAATTTCGTGAATAAATTTTTCAAAAGGAGAAAGAGAAGCAACAATGTATTGGGGGGCATTCTGTTTACTACACGTACAATTTGCACTACACCTAATACAGACATTCTGCCACCCGCATAAAATATAGGGTTGTGCACACGATAATCAATATGCAGTTAGGAGGCAGCAAACCCAGCTTTTAATACTCATGAGAACCCTGAGAACCCATGCAAATTTCTCCAACTTAGCTCACTCAAATATGGGTAGCCTAGTTTCTGTACTTCATTTTTAACTGAGGTAGGAGGGAAAGAGGAGCTCTCCTATCTCAGTGTTTTGATCATAAGAGTCCATTTGCTGTTTCCAGGAGTCCCCAATGGGAGTGAGCAGCCATGTTTGTGATAGAGAGCTGTGGCTAGAGGGGCAGCCATGTGCCACTCTGCACAGAACACTCTATGGTCCTTTGTTTGCAACATCTTCAGTAGAGCTGCTCCCACCTCCTGCCCCTTCATGGTCATTCAGGAGATAGCTGATGTTGCATGGGCATTCCCATTCTCCTGGTTTGCAATGCATGCTAGGATAGTTCTTTCAATAATCAGAGAACCCAGCTCCCGATTTCAAATATGGAGACCATGAATGCCTTGATTTTCAGGGTGCTGAAAGTGCAGACTTATACAGAGGATCTATTTGTCTGTGAAGATTAGAATAGGAGCTCTTTACTCCCCGCCTGCAAACCACCCACATATGATTGTGTGGAAGGTCCTTATACATTTAGCCACATAAATGCATGCCCTATTCTGAACATAAATTGGGTTAGAGATGTGCCCAAACAGTGGTCTGAAGCACGATTCAAGCACTTTCCCGGAAATTAAGAGGGGGACTTTAAGAAAAAGGAGACGAGGTGCTTACCTGCTCTCCACAACCCTTCCTACTTCCTGCTGGGGCAGCACTGGTCCCAAAACACCCCATGCATCGTCAGCACACACATGGCCATGTGTATGCTGAAAGCACACAGGGCATTTTGGGACCAGCACCGCCGGAAGCTGAAAGGGGCAGCAGAGAGCAGGTAAGCACCTGCTCTCCTTTTTCTTAAAGTCCCCTTTTTAATTTCCAAGTGTAATTTTTAATTTCCAAGTGTAATTTTAAGTGTAATTTTAAATTTCCAAGTGCTCAAACTGTGGTTCAGGCACATCCCTAAATTGGGGCTTGCCAGCACAACTGGTAACACAATTAGATTTCCCTATTGTGTCCATTATAAATAGATTCTGTGGTATATCATTTATTTTCCTTGCCATATACATCAAACCCAGATTAAGCAGTTGGGAGAAAATCTCAGTCAATGAGCAATACTATGAACAATTGAGCACCTACCTCCCATGGTAAAATCTGTATTACCACCTTATGGTTGTTGTTGGTTTTTTAAACCAGACAATTCACAATTTTACCAATTACTAAAATATGTTGAATTTAATAGTTTAGAGAGGCCTATAATGGCTTCCTGGTAACAGGGGCACCATTCATTTCTCATTGCGCCTAATAGGCTTCTACTATTTCAGTTCAATCATCACCAAGGATCAACTACCTTTTGCCAGCATGTGCGCCGTGTCTCTTCCAATGGTATGCAGCCATGTCTATAAGCAAGACCCTTTCAACTTATAACATTTACATCGTTGTCGTTATACTTGCTTCCACATTCTACACATAGCACAAGTTAAAGGCCTCTTGGCTTCAGCTGTTCCACTGTGTCAGTATCAAGGAGAGTGTGAGATGCATTCCAGAGACTAGAGATTAACCTCTGGGATGACACCCAGTTTCAGCCTTAGCTGCATTAAATCCCCGCCAAAGCTGTAACAGCCATGGCTGATTTAGAACCTAAACTGTAAATCTCCTCTTCATGCTGTCTTTCTCAAAGGATGAGTGGAAAGGTTTTTCCCCAGCCAATTTGGGTATTTTACATAAGGATACCTACAGGTGTCAACGTGGTGAAGCATTGAAGATGCGTCCTTAGAGGTAAATGCTTCAACAAATACATTAACAGTGGCTGTTTAGGACTAGCAGTAGCAGGAACAAATTCCCCAATTCATTCAGAAACTTGGCTTTAAAAGGTAATTTTGCCCACTCTCTGAATAACTACAGACACATTCAAAGGAGTCTTAATGCCATGTGTGGGGATGTTAATGATAAATCTTGACTCTTAAAGTGGGACTGCAGCAAAGGGGAAGTTTGCAAGGCATAAAAAGCCTGGAGGCAGAGCCAGGGCACTTTCCGCATTACATGCTGCAACAGTTTCACAACATATCCGCTAAGTGTGCTTCCGTAATGCCCACAATCTGACATCACTTGCAACGAGGTGCCATCCATATTTCCAATGTCCTAATTTGGATTTTATTGCTGTGCTACAGCACTACAACGTTGTATTTGCATTGCAGGAAAATAGCAGTATTTTTCCATTGTAGGAGGGTTGCAACAATGTTGCCCCTGAGTAAGTGGCGTGGTGTGGATGGTTCATTGCAAGGGGGACGAACTGTCCATATCACCACCTCCCGCTTCAATTTATATCTTTTTATTTTTTCTTTCTTTCTTTCTTTTTTTCTATTTTATCTTTCTTTCTTTTCTTTTTTTTACACTGTGCATAGGGGGAGCAACAGGCGGGCGGGCAGGGAGCCTTAAGAGCCAAGATGCTCTGACTGGGCTTGCTATGCTCACCACTTTTCGGGGGCAAAGCAAGGGAGACAGCTGCCTTGACTCCCCCACCGCAACTCTCTTGTTAAAAATCCACCCGATCCCCAACTCCCTGATGTCTATCTAGGGGCCCTCTCCGCCATTTTTGTTTGTTTTGCTGGATTGCTTGTGCAAGGGTGCAATGCTGCAAGCAAATTCTTGCTTTGGAGTGGCGCTTTGTTTTCCCCACCACTGTATTTTTTTTTCCTTTTTGCTGGATTGCTTGCACAAGGATGCAGCACTGCAAGTAATTTTTTTTTTTTTTGAATGGTCCTTTCCCTGATGGTTTTGCACAAGGGAGATGAGAACTTTTTTTAAAAGATGTCACGTCATCACCCCACCTCCTCCACGACCCCATTGGCCCAAATGGGGCAGAAGGTGGGGGCAGATAACGCGGTTCAAGGATAATATGGACAACACCCCCCCCCACCTGGAAACCACATTGCAGTGGACAGCAATATGAACGGCCACCAGCCTACCATGAGGCATTGAACAACACTTTATTCACAGTTGGAAACCGCTGCACCATTCTGTCGCACCTTGCAACGCTTCTACCAAGCGCAAAGCTTGTAATCTGGAAAACGCCCTGAAGGACCTAATGATGGGAGGCCTTAAGAAAGATGCTTTGTTTGCAGTCTATAGTAAGGCCAACTATATAACCTTTCTGAAACTATCTAACAAACCTGAGAGAGGTTCAAGGCAAACCTGAGGTGAATCCGTTTTGTCCCATTATGAACAATTTTTGGGACACAAATGGATAAGGAGCTCCATTCTGCTCAAGGCCACAACATTACATATCTGCTTCTGGATTTCCATTGAGCTACCAATGTATGGACTTCCATTGAGCTACCAATGTATGAATCCCATTCAGTTGTTCTTGTAATAAAGCAAAACAACCTGGAAGTCTACCTACACCCACATTAGTAGCAATAACAATACTTAAGGAGGTGTGGGAAGAAATAAAGTGCAGATCCAAGGGGGAAGAGCAAAGAACTTGCTCTGCCCTGGGCAGAAAATGAGAAAACCTACGATTCCGGAGCACAACCATTGTGGCATCACTCAACATTAAAGGGAATTGTGTGGGAGATGCCACAGTGTTTGTGCTCCAGAATTCTCTGCATTTGGTGCACCATATATCTAATGCTGGTGCACACTGCACCGGGCCAAAATAAAGAGGTGTTGTTCCACAGATACAGTGCTACAGAGCAGCATTTCCCAGCTGGTGTACTGTAGCATGCTAGTGTGTCGCGATACACTAGCTGGTATGCCATGCTGACTTGCTCTTGAGTCAGCTCCAAAAGTGGGGAGTTTAAGCTCCCCACCTTTGCAGCCAACTCACCCAATAGCGCACAAGGAGGGACAATCCTTTGTGTTCCAAGAGGGATGCATCATGGGGTGAGTCAGCTCCAAAGCAGGGAGTTTGGGAGCTGCTTTTGGAGTGGATTTGAAACAAACAAATATTGTGCAGTGCCTCTGCCAGCACCAGAGGCGTAACTAGGGAAAACGGCGCCTGGGGCAAGCACTTAAATTGCGCCCCCCCCGCCGCGTCCCCCAACATACATCTGACTGACACACATGTTTCAGAAAACTTTTATTTAAAAAATTTAAAAAATTACAAAAATTACCAAAAATTTCAAAATGCACTACATACTTAGGTTTTTCCTCACAACAACCCTGTGAAGTTGGCTTGTATCTCAAACATCAGAATTATGATGCAATGATGATACATACTACATTATACTTAGGTTTTTCCTCACAACAACTCTGTGAAGTTGGCTTGTATCTCAAACATCAGAATTATGTTGCAATGATGATTATTATGGTTATGATGCCCCTCCCTCACGCCCTGGTTCTGTTCCTGACTTTCCCTTGTGAGTGACTGTATTTTAACAAAACGAAAACCAAGGACTCCAAAGTAATTCGAGGGACTAGGGTGATAGTGCTAAAGACTCCTTATTCTCCCGCTGTTAAAGACTCCCCTTTTCCAAAACCACGCACTATTTACACCAGAAAAGGTTTCAAATGGAGGGGGAAGCATTTATGCATTTATGCTTTGTTTTATGTTACGATTTCAAAGTTAGAAAAACTATAAAAGGGCCATTTTAGAGAAGATATGCACTGCCTTAGTTGCAAATCCTGCTTTTTTGAGATTCCCTGCAATTGAATAAAGCGATAATATACACCTTTGCTATTTAAATTGGTTGGAGAGTATTTATGACAATAAAAAATGAAATGGCATTTCAGATGCAACATTGGTTGCCTAAGACCACTCAGATTTAACTAATCTTCATCACATTGACAAAAAGAGCAATTAAAATTAAAATCCATGACTAAAACCAAACCACTTTGGGGTTGTTTTTAATGAAAGGTGGTATATAAATTTAACAATAAATGTTTAGAAGTATATACTTTCACCCCCTGCCCAACCCACAATTAATTCCAGCTTATTTTCAAAGGGCTTCTAGTTTTATTTACAAATTGCTTGGCAGCACCAATGTTTAAGTAATCGCTAATTGCTCCTAATGATAGTTTTACTTATTGTTAAATTTATATACCACCTTTCATTAAAACATTCTCTGTTCATCTGATTTTCAGTCTGGTTAATTAAATCGGTGGAGGTTTAGACTTTCCTGATGGGCTGAAACAGCTAATCCATTTTGATGATGACATATAATTAAATTAGCTTGCATTACATAGTGAAAAAGTCCAGGAAGGGAGAGATGGGGGGATGTGGAACCCAAGGTTCCACATCCCCCCATCTCCCCCTCCCTGAACCTTTTCAGTTAAAATGTGGTTAGATTATAGGGGAGGAAGAACTTGAATGAGCAAAAAGGGGAACTGGTTTGGGCGTTCAGGAAGTTGTTCAGAAGAGGGAGTTGTTCAGGAAGTTTGCTCTGGTGCGTGTCCTCCTCTCGACGCATGCACGACTGGTGGCGGGGCGGCGGGGCGTGCCGGGGAGTGAGAGTCAGAGACTTGGACTACGAAGACGCCGCGGCGCCCAGTGCTGGATAAGCAATGCCAATGGGGGGGGGGCCCCGGGACCAGGGGAGGGGGACTGCTCTGCAAAAATAAAAAATAAAAATAAAAATAAAAAAATTTCCCGGCAAATCGGCGGGGGCACTTTTGGCGCCCCCTGCCAAGTGGTGCCCGGGGCATGTGCCCCCCCTGCCCCCCTATAGTTACGCCTATGGCCAGCACAAAAAAAGATAGTGTGTCTGTATTGGGGAGTGTGCCACTCTTTTTAAATTTGTGTGAAAATGGTTTGGAAGCATTGCTCTAGGATTACGTGCATGCCACCTGTCACACCTACAGTACTACATCTATGACTTCCTCAACTTAAAGATCTCAAAACTTTTAAAATCATTATTTAAATGAGATTCTGAGCCAAGTAAATTATCCTAGCAGCACCTCTGTTGAAAACATATAATGGGATACATGATATAAGATTCTTGATTCCATAGACTTGGAAGATAGATGGATTGTATGGTCTGGAGGATACAAAGAACATCTATATGTTCATAATATTCTTACTGATTTGTTGTTTTTAATCCCTGCTGGAAAGGGATTGTTCAAAGATGTGTTATTTCTTGTGCTAGAAAGAACAGGTTCTTTCTTGTGCTACATCCTGCTATGTCCAGGTACAACTCTGTGCAACAACCGTCTAGTGACACTATATTTTCTTTCTTCTCCTGTCCTCTTCTGCTTATACTAAAACATGTCCCTGCAAAAAAAGCTGGAGTGGGTGAATGGAGAAAACCTAGCTATGGGATCACTGGATTACTTTCTATCAGTCACACTCTCTCTCATCCCAGTCTACCTCATTGGGTTGTTGAGAGGATAAAAGGTGGGGTCATGGGCACCACCCTGAGTCTCCTTGAGGCAGAGTGAGATAAATATGAAATAAATTAAAGA
Organism: Hemicordylus capensis; assembly: GCF_027244095.1. Lineage (NCBI taxonomy): Eukaryota > Metazoa > Chordata > Lepidosauria > Squamata > Cordylidae > Hemicordylus > Hemicordylus capensis. Next base: position 333,860,141 of record NC_069658.1, on the reverse strand, counting down.
ATTAAAAAGTCTTTCACCAGATGTGCATAAGATAGACTCATCCATGCTGACATTCATCTGCTTTTAGAGGCTGCAATCTTTATGTTCATCTTTGCAAGAAGGGCAACTATGAATAGCCCTTCAAGTAAAGGAATAATATTGCCCGTGAGCCACAAACTGCAGTTTTATAGCATCCTAATCCTCTATCCTGTTTATTATTCACTTTAAAGAAGTGCTCCAGTAGTTCACTGTCCTATTTTCCCCTCTGTTTGGTTCAGTGCCTGGAAACCAAAACAAGCCATAAGCTGAGAGAATGCAGTGAGTTGTGTTGTGCGGGTGGCTCAACAGCAAGTCCTGGGCCTGTCAGGCCTGCAGCTGCAAGGCACACCCCTTCCTGGTTTCCCTCCCTTTTCCTGCCTCTCCCTTGGCTACAGCATCACAGCATGAACAAAGCAGAGGAAATCCCCCAGATGGGAGGGGCTTGGCACCATCACTGCCAGACCACATAAGCCCAGGGCCAGAGCAGTTCCTTCCAGTCCTCTGTTGCAGATGCCCTTTCTCTGGTTCCTCACACATTTTACCTTCTCTGTGCATGGAGGAACAGTCCAAGAAGCTCAAATCTCCCACACCTTTTTTAAAAAAAATTCAAAATCAATTCTAACCAGTGGTTCCCCCATTGTTCTGAGGCACTTAGAGAATAAAACTCTCACTTCCTTTGCAGCAGGGAGCCTTGGCAATGAGGATGGAATCTAGCATGTGGTTACTATTTTAAGTGTTGCAAGGAAGGGGTTGTATGTGGAAAGGCCAAAGTGCTTCATCTGAGCAGTGTGTATAGTCATACTGGAGCAGCAGTGAAACATGTATCCATTCCTGTTTTTAAAGGATGGCTACGTTCCACAACTTGTTAGCTGTTTTTCTCAGTGAGCTTCCCCCCACTTCCAGGAATGCATACAAGAAATCCTGGAAGGTGGGGGGGCTTACATTGTTGCTAAAAACTGTTGCTCAGAGGGTGTGGTGTTTTATTGTGGCTTTGTTTTTTGTGTGTGTGCATGTGTGTGTTTTGTTTTTGTTTTTGATTTTTTGCACTTTGTTGGTCAAGTGATGACATCTTGAGTTGTTCTGGACTCAGTACAAAATATGTATATTGCAGGCACATGTCAATTTTGCAGTAACAAGACATTGGGCACATTTAATTAGTCATCTCAGAAACCACATGTGGAAGAATCCCATTTGGAGGAGTCCCATCTGGATTTTGAAGCAACTCTTGGGGAAGAAAAAAACAAACCTGTCCATACCACCATATGCTATTTAGCTACAATCTTTTAAAAGCTGCAGGTCCTAAAGACCAAACATATTCCAGAGGTAGCTCTAGAGCTTCTCTCACAGGGAGATAACTTCCTCTCAAAAGAGGACATAGCACCTGTGCACAGTTAGGGCTGAGATTATTGCCTAACATATTAGAGATAACCAAAATATTGCAGGAAGCTGCAGAAAATCTTGTTGGCTGCATTTCTATCTGGTCACTACTATTCAAAATACAATAGTCCCAAACAAAGCAATAATGAATTATGATGATGGTGGTACTTTTCCCATTTGGGATTTATTTAACTTGGGCTGCCATTGTGTTGATGAGCATTAAAATAAGCAGTATATTGGTTTTAGGCATGTATAGCCAATGCAGTGCATAATGTGCGCCAAAACATAACTTTTTTTTTAAATCCAACAATCTAAATTCTTCACCAGTGAGAGTCAAATTCTATAATCATAATTATGCACATGAAAGCAGATTTGCATGAATATATCAATTTTATATAACACATTCTGCTTCCAAGAGACAGATTTTCAAATAACTGTTATTTTAAACAATGGAAGGAGGAGAAGGAGGGAAAATACATGGAACAGTAGTAAAAGGCCAATAATATTGAAAAACATGGAGCAGTAGTTACTGAAGAGAGTTGTGCACAACAATCATATCTTTTCCTTTGACCATTAGATGCCTTTCCCAAGACTCCTCTAGTCTCGGAACCTCATCAAATGCTGCTCATATGTTTCCAAGCTTTTCCCCACAACCAAGAATTACTTTAAATTTGAATGTGAAAGCAGAGATTTCCAGGATAGCAAATTCTATAGAACTAATTCAGTTTTAAGTGATATCGTTGGGTGTGATAGAAGGAATCAAAATGTGACATGTAATCTGGATAAGAAAGTAGGTGGTGGCACATTCCTGAAACAGTACGATGGCAGAAATGTGCCTCTAAAGCTTTAGGCAAAGGAGGAAAATAGTTCATCCTTTTTGAGTGTGCCATGTGTGGCTCATTAAATATACAAGGCAGGTTCTATGAGTACATTCCCTACTTCACAGCTTAATTTGAGTCAATGCTCCAAAGAATATGCATGTTAAACAATGAGATATGCTGAAAGCAGAGAGGGTGATTTTCATATTCTAGTATTATTTGTAGTATTTTAGGATCCTTACATCGTTCCTACAGCCACTGTAAAATAAATGTGGTTGTTGGCACCAGGCTTGCAAGGGCAAAAGGTTAAAGCTCTCCCTTATTCTCAGTATAACAAAACACAAACATTACAAGTAATAATCTCATTGGCTGGAAAGTATTACAAATTCTAACCAGGCCCATGTCTCCTTCACTACTTTGATAGCTGCTGCGCTGCCAACTGGCTGAGAGCAAGGAAAATCAGCAAAAATTTACAGCTGAGCCTCTTCAGAAAAACCCTGACAAAAATTAATTCACTCTTAATGTAAACTTAATCAGGCAGCTCCATCCAAAACCTTTCTACTGAGAAGTCAAGTCAGAAAGCATCAGCTAGAGCACATCAATACTAAAATGTCAAAGAATTGGGTTGATTTTGGGGGGATTATTTTCCTGAAACCTGCAGTCTGTTCCGAGTCTCAATAAAAGAATTATTTATTAAGACACTAATTGCACAATAATTAACTAGCCTCTAAAATATGTTAGCTTATCTATACATGTATAAGTATAACAAATTGGGCTGTCTAAGCAGTTTAACTCATTGACAGCCAAAACAATGCAAATATAGCTGCCATCTGTATTCTGCTCTCAGGTGCACTGCTGTAACTCAAGAAGCACTTTCGGTCTTCACACTTCTAACACTGAACTCAGGTTGTACGTAAAACTGGCAATTTTAGATGAAATGTAAGAGGTGCTGTTGGTATTTATATTTATAACGCAACACTCAGGTTATAGAAACTACTGCCAAGGCTAAACTTTAATGGATAGGAAAGAGCTGTTTCCTCATATCAGCATTAGAACCCTTACAGTAGGTTTCTGTGTGATTTGGATGTGGAACACTCATTCACAGAGTGACTTCAGAGATACTGGCCTCCTAACTGCAACATTAGGAGGGTGGAGCAAAAGCTCTAGCCTCACAGAAAGGCTGCCAAGGAGCTCAGACAAAGGTTTGCCACTTAGCTGAACATGCACAGAAGAGCAATGTTCGCTACTTTCTCCTCCTCCAAAGTGCTATTTTGCTTCCAGAAATGTCCCTGAGTGTTGCATGACCCTCAGTGACATATTAGAAAATTGGACAGAGGGTTGAGCCGCGAAAATCACTGTTCTGCCCGCTTCTGCATATGTTTGGCTGACCAGCAAATATTGCCTGAGTTCCACAGAGCCTCTTTCCTAATACAGTGGAGCATGTGGGACATTGTAAATTACAGTAATAACTTAATGAAATCCCAACATGTTTGAGTCTTTGAAAATTAAACTTCATGAATTTGTTGTTTTCTGGTCCATATTCAGTGGTGGAGTGAGGAAACTGGTGGCCCCTGTCCTGCCCGCTGCTGCTGGCCCCCACCGCCCAAGCCACACCCCTGCACGGCTCCATTTTTTAAAAGATTCAGCCAGCACTGGTCTCCCAGCCTAGCTGGGAACGCAGTTCTCTGCTTTTACAAGCAGGGAGAGGTGCTCCCAACCCTGCTGCAAGCTTGGCACTGGCCAAAGTTTACTTGCTAACAGGGTGGATCATGATTTAAATCACTATCAGGGTGGATAAAAATCAAAAAAATCCGATTTAAATCAATAAAATCCAATTTAAATCAAAAAAATCAGATTTTTTTAAAATTTAAATCAGATTTTTTGATTTAAATCAGATTTTTTTTATTTTTATCCACCCTGCTAGTGATTTAAATCGTGATTTAAATCATGATTTAAATCAGTTTGATTTATATCAAATCCACCTTGCTTGCTAACAGGATGCATGGCCCTATTTGCTAACGTGGCCATGCCCTTTGCATCTGACATCAGATGCTGGAGTGCCAGGCATGGCCCCTGAGCATGGCAGCCTGGGTTTTTTGAACCCCCGCCTCCCATGTGGGTGGCACTGCCCCTGTGCATACTAGATCATGCTCTCAAATAATAAAGCTCTGCTTTTCCCTCCCCACCCACCCATAAACTCTTGTCTTTAGGTGATATTTTCATTTTATGAATTTGCTAACACATGTTTGTTTCTTTCTTTCTTTGTTCGTTTATTTATTTAATGTACCAGGATACATCATGTCAAATTAAGTCTTCAGAAAGGACAGTATCTCATTGCATACCAGGAATATTCATTTCATTTGGCATTTTTACTAGTACTATTAGTATTGCCTCTAGTCTAGAACACAACACCTGTGGATATTGTTAGTGTAGCATGGAAAACAGAAGAGAGCAATTTTGAAAGTACACCTGTGTTCTAAATTAAGAATGGCCCTGATACCTTGTGAGCCTCACAAGAGTGGAAACAATGTGCACATTTCTATTATGCCACTTCTAACTTCGCAAGACATCCCAGTGCAAATTTAGATAATTTGATGATGCAACAGCCTTTGTATCATCATTCTCTCACCTTTTTCTAAAAGAGACATCTATCACATGAGAAGCAACGTTTTCTGGCCTGCTTTTGGTTAGGTAGCAGTACTCACTGACCAACTTCATTCAGGAAGCAGTGCTTAACTGACTGGAAACAGAACAGGAAAGACTGAGATACCACTTTCAGCTTGGCAAAACAACCCTCCCTCCCAGTGCAAAAGCAGTTCATCTTTCATGCCTCAGGACTTCTGCAAGGTTCTTTAGTTAAGAATTGCATGGTTTGGGGGAGTATGACATCATGGACAGGAGTGGTAGTGAGCCTAATGCAGTTAAAACTGGTTGACATCCACACTAGCACTGTGCTATTGCACTGTGCTGACATCTGGACCAGTGCTGTACTGTCATCACTCAATGGGACCAAGGGGCAATTTTCTTAAATTTCCCCTTCCCTCTGAAGCCCACTGTGCCTCCCAAAAATATGTCCCCAAGAGATACACAACCCTCAAGGACATATTTTTGGGAAGCAATAGTAGGCTCAGGTGGAAGGGGAGTGTGATGAAAATTGTTCCTCCCCCTCACATGAGGTGCAGTGTTAGTCTCAATGTTAGAATTGTTGTAACAGCACAAAAGCTGAAAAGAAAAAAGAAGAAAAATCCAAGCATCAAGAAAAATTGACATAGGCAGCAGGTCTAAGAATGATGTATCAAATGCCCCACCCAGAAGTGAGCTTTCCATGACGCTGCAGTGACCTAACAGTTTCTCAGTGTACATAGAGCATCTCTTCTGAACACTGCACTGAGCCCCTTTAAAGAATAAGGCAGTAAAGCTATTCACCCAATGATCCTGGGGCGGGGAGTGCAGGCACCCTCAACCTCAGCTAAAGGCCAGGCTTCAAAGTGTGGTTAGGCAGGTGGGCAGCACCGGGATCTGCGTGGATCCCAGCACCGCACACAAGAAGCCTAACCCAGGCTGGGCTGCCCTAGCCTTGGTTAGGATGCTCGTGATAACAGTCTTAATATCTGTCTCATATTACATAAGAGAAAATACTATGTTTGCAGCTATTATATTATTAAATATAATTATAGCTTGCCCAGCCTCTAGGTGGCCTGCCAGATATGTTTTGTTTTTCATTATGTTCATAAAGTTCTTCTGCAGTGACATGATGGGGTGGGGGAGACGGAGTCGGCGAGGTGAGAGGGGTGTCTGTTTCTGAGCTAGTGGAGCCCCCCTGCCTCATGGGCCCATAGATGTTTAATCCCCCCCCACATTAAATTATAGCCTCACCTCCATTTGCAGGGTAGCAGTAATCCAAACTGTCATATGGGTGACTACAGCCCTGTAAATATATCTTAGAGAAGTTCAAAGGAGCTATCAATTTCTATTGAAGGAAGGGTGAGGGTGGGGTGGACTGTAAAATCAAAGCAAGGGGAAGGGATGGGAAGGAGTTCAGAAAGTCATTGCTCCCTCCTCCTTGGCAGGATGCTGCTGTGTTGAACCTCTGGCTTGTGTAACAAGAAAAGAGAGCAGACAGCACCAGGAGCCTGACATGGGCACAAGACATACCTTTAACTGACCATTATAAATAGGATGGTATCATGCATATCAATATCTTAGAGATCCTCACCTATTTGTCTGGACATATTTTAGAAGAAATAGCTTAAGAACAAGTGGCTGAAAACTGTCACCAATTCTCCTGCAATAGTAACACAATTTCTACAGCAATCATTGGCTGACACCCAGACTCATGAAGCTCACGTGAAACATGCGGCATTCGAGTAAAGCAACATGGCTGCTCATGTGGGGGTAGGGATTTTCACCAGTCTTATCTTCCCTCTGATGAGCTCTTTGCCACCCGAAAATATGTAGGAACATAGGAAGCTGCCATATACTGAGTCAGACCATTGCTCTATCTAGCTCAGTATTGTTTTCACAGACTGGCAGCAGCTTCTCCAAGGCTGCAGGCAGGAATCTCTCTCAGCGCTATCTTGGAGAAGCCAGGGAGGGAACTTGAAACCTTCTGCTTTTCCCAGAGCAGCTCCATCCCCTGAGGGGAATATTTTAGTGCTCACACTTCTAGTCTCCCATTCATATCCAACCAGGGTGGACCCTGCTTAGCTAAGGGGACAAGTCATGCTTGCTACCACAAGACCAGCTCTCCTCTCCCTGAGGAGAGGTTTCACAGTCCCTGAGGGCTGGGCAACCCTCAGTTAATTTTATTGATAAATTCTGCAAATGGTAATTCAGCTTCACCCACTTTGCTTATTAAGAAGATGAAGGCATTGTGAGAACTCACACCTGGGACATCTTAGACAGAGACAGGTCTTCACAATGCTCCAATTTAAATGTGTTTCAATATATTTCCTTCATTCTTTAAGCAAATGATCACATTAAACTATGTTGCTGTTACTTTCCAGGAAAACTTAAATCTTTATAAACTGCCCCAAACCAAGATGTTAGATATAAGATGTTCAAACTATTTGAGGGGAAACAGGGAAACATTTCCAGGTCATGGCAGCTATCTTTGAAATCTTTCTTTACCTAAATGGAAGCAGAGATACTGTGTGCTTCCATGGCTCCAGAGCTCTCCAAACTATATCCATTTTCCACTACTGAAGGGACATTGGTTAAGACATCATCTTAATAGGGCCATGTACATCTCCACCCAAAGTGCACCATCACTCTTCTGCTACCACAAAACCTTCCAGCCAAATACTTGACAGTCTTGATCAGGTGCTGTCCAAACATTTTATTAAAACATTTTAAATGATGAATATATCCAATTATTACTATTAATGCAGCTAATACTGACTAATGAGGGGGAAACATTCTAGCTTGTGTCCCGCAATTCATTACCTCTGCCTTGTCAACAATTCAAAGCCCCAAACCTAATCATCCATACCAGGCCCTGTTATATTTCACATGTCACATTTAATAAGTCACTCAGTGCCTATAAATTAATGTAACATGTCGGCGTTTATGAGTGCGGCTTTGTCGTTGTTAACAAATGATGTGCTGGCCCAGTCTGCTGCAGCCAGGCAGTGACGAATGATAGAGAATGGTTTCTCTCCAAAATATAAACTATGCACTAGAGGCTGCAGTAGTTAGAGTTCTATAGTCACAGTTATGTGCACAGATATATAGATGCTTACCTATGCTCTCCCACTGAAACAATACAACAAATTTATATTTTGGAGCACAAAAATACCCTCAAGCACTAACTTTCTTCATCTGTACAGAACATAGATTTGTCGTATTCTAAAGTTCTATGTATGATTAACACTTGGAGTGCACATACAATGTCGCTTTAATTTCAGTGAAGCATCCAGCTCACTCATTTGGATCAGCTCCCTTCACTGAAATCAATAGGAACAGTATGGCAGTAAAGGAAACACCAGAGATGCAACTAAGCTCCCATGCCCAAAATAGATTATTGGGAGAAGATATATGCGCAAATGCATGATTGGTGACCAAAGCACATTATTGTGTCACATGTTTTGTAATATTTGATTTGTACTGCAATATTTGACAGTCACCCCCTCATCTTCATTTTTTTATTTTTACCACCTCCCTAGAAATACAGTAAAATAAGTTATCATAACTCCTACGAGAGCTAGAGGAGGAGAGTGGATTTCACTGGGGTGCATCCTTGACTGCAAGAGATTCACAGTAACCTGCCACCAACCCAAAATGAAGAGAAGCACACTTCACCAACAAGGGTTTATTATTAGATTAAAAGAAAAACAAGAGTATGCAATAAGAACAATTGTCTCTTCATAAAGCAGTTTGCAAGAGACAAAGTTTTCATTAACCAGGCAACTCAGATTCAAGCAATACAATAAAGGAAAATAACTTCCCTCACACTTCTAACAGAACTGGTCGCTGTCTTATTACTCACAGGCAGGGATCTTCCTGTTATCTTCAGCCTCCAGGCTGTGGCCTTCCCATTTTCCAAGCAGCTTCTCAGCCAGCTGCTGCCTTAGGGCACTCTTGGGACAGAACAAACAGAACTAAGCCTCCTCTTATTCTGCTGGTGGCTATGAGTGTAGTTCCCACCCAGGCATCTGGATTGGTCCTTCTGTTTTGATTTGGGCCCACCTTCCCAGCAGTTGCCCTAAGTGAGGCCTTGTCCTCCCTCAAATTCTGCCCTCACTACATAAGTTAATAAATTAAACAGAAATAAGTTTTTTTTAAGTTCCTTTCTATCACACAGAGATCTTGAAAAACTTCACTTAGCAGATCCTGAAGGTTCAAAATCCCAGAGTTCAGATAAATTGCTTTTCTAAAGAAATAAAACTTCATATTGCCCAGACACACTAAAAAGAGAGTTTAAGAGAGATTAGTAAGTATCATTAGCTTACCTGTCCCTCAGTGTAAGGTGGTTGGTGCCAGATCTTCTTATGTTACAGTGAGACTTCAAAACATGCAGCGATGCTGCTGCACAAGGCGCCAGTACTGGGACTGCTGACTCTTGTGCTATCACGCATCATGCACAACATCCGTTAGGAATCATGGAAGTTGCACACAATGCACGATCATGCAAGAATCAGCAGTCCCAATAGTACCGCCTTGCGCTGCAGCATTCTGTATTTTGGAGCCCCATTGTGGCATGGGCAGATCTGGCATTGCCCATGGTATGCTGCAAAACATGTAACTCATTGAATTCAAATGAAATGGATTAAATGCACGAGTGTTATCATAAATTGCTTGTGGCAGGCATTCTGATATTTGACTATTTGAAGACTGGCAACATCATATTTAACTGCAATGTTAGACAAACATCATTGCAATCAGGAGTCAAGAAATGTTGGCTCTCTTCACCAGCCAGACAAAAAAATTTATTCGTCAAGCTATATTGTAGTGTACAATTTATTTGATTATAAGTCCATCTTGTGAGTATTCATAGGTAAGTTTTCATCTGCACTCAAAAAGTCTGAAATTATCATCTTTGGAGTATATTCTGAACTTCAAATCTGATTTTTTAAAAAGTTTGGTTAATCATCGAATTCCATCTATTAATAGAAGTCTCATAACTTCCTATGATTGCCTACATAGATTGTTTCCTAACTCAGAAACATCCTAATTTTCCATTTTTTTAAAAAAAGCCATCTCAGCATAGTTCATATAATCTTCCAATAGGGCAATCTGATGGGCCCAATCGTGTACGAAATTTTCTAAGGTTTTTGAAGAGAATTACTTTATGGCATGATTCAACAGACAAATTGAATGACCAAATAAAATTAACTAATTACTAATACGAAAATCAACATTATAACTGGACGATATTTTCATGTGACCAGGTCATACAATATTATGCTGTAACTTGTTAAGAAACAGATCAAGATACCATCAAGGATGCGAAATACAAACTGAAACAGTAATAATGTTAATACAATTAATAATTGTATTATTAATACACTACTACTACTACAAATATTTATATACCACTCTTCAACCAAAGTTCTCAAAGTGGTTTACACAGAAAAATAATTACATAAATAAGATGGCCCCTTGTCCCCAAAGGGCTCACAATCTAAAAAGAAACAAAAGGCAGATACCAGCAACAGCCACTGGAGCGATGCTGTGCCAGGACTAGATAGGGCCAGGTGCTCTCCCCCTGCTAAATATCAGAGAATCGCCACTTTAAAAGGTGTCTCTTTGCTCAGTTAGCAGCGATACAGTAATTAATAAAGTAATAATTAAAATAATTGTTTTAATTGTGTTTTAATAGTTTTAAGGTTTTAAATTTTAATTGTTGAAATGTTTTAATCTTTTTTAGTGGTTGTTTTTATTGTTTTGTTGTAAACTGCCCAGAGAATTTGCGTTTTGGGCGGTATAAAAATGTGATAGATAGATAATGAAGAATATTCTGAGGCCCTACATAGCCTCCATTAAATATATACTGTAACATTACAAACACTTTCCATTATTTAAATCATCTCCCTCATACCTGGAGTGTATTTCTCACTTGCTTCATTGAGGTAATTAATGGTCCATTCTTCCAAACAGTTAAGTACTAACATTCATCTACAGACATATTTAGAGGTAAAATTTGGTGGAGAACCAAGGACGCTGCTATTCCAACACTCTACATAACTGGAAAATGACTAGTGCTGAAGTAAAGACTTTCAGAGTGCAGACTAAGGTCAGACAATGTTCTGCAGCACACAGCTTATAACAGCAAAGGCTAGTTGACCAATTAAAGTTAAGTGATGACGATTTTCTGAGCACCCTGCTGCCATTTGCACAACTTTACAGCACCATATACCAAGCGAACAAGACAGAAGTGGTGCACTTGGGATGATAAGCACACTTCTTCCCACAAAAATGAGGGAGAAGGTCCTTAACATATTAAATATTGAGACAATAAATTACGTAATACTGGATTTTCAATTAGAAGGAGCAAAGGCTAAGACAGGATGTTCAAACACATTATACAATTACATCATAGAGCATTATTTCCCCCAAAACTAAAAGATAGCATGAACTAATAAATGTCTGGTGAATGTCAATTTACAGTTTATCAGTCAGATTTATGCTGAGCTAAAACATTTAGCATGTGATATGTTATTCAGCCCTTTATCTACCTCCCAAAGTTCCATTTGACATATTTTGGTCACTAACTACATTACTTCTCTCAACAGAATGTTATTCGTTACTCGAGTTCAACCTCAGCCCATCATGGCATGGCCCTAAACAGGCCAAATAGAACCCAGCCCAGCCAACACTGCCATTAGACACAGCATAGCTTTGTAATGCATAGGCTCAAGCCCCCTCAGCCCAATTTAGTCCAGGGCCCAGCCACAGTCCTTAAGGTAGAGGCATAGCAAGTTTGAAGTGGGTCCTGGGACAAAAAGCAGGGATGGGCCCTTGCAACCCCTGCCTTCCTTCTCAGAAATCAGAGGCAGAGGAGGCTCCTCATCTGGGGCAGAGGGGGCATAGCTTCTGTTGTCATCACTTGCCCTCTCTACCTCCTCCACTCCTAAGGTACCCCTTTCAGGGGCATAGCTAGGGGAGAGGGGGCCCGTGTTCATCCCTCTCTCTGGCGCCCCCCCCCCCGCCAGAGTGAGGGAGACAATGAAGAAAATAGGGAGGGATGGAGCTGGAGGGCCCTCAGGAGCTGGGGGCCCGTGTTCTTTGAACCCTTTCGCTCAATTATAACTACGCCCCTGCACCCCCTTTCTCTCACCAAACATATCATCTCTTCCTTTCTGTTTTTCCTTCTGCGTGCCCGTCTCTCCCTCTGTGTGTCTGCCTCTTGCTTGAATGTTGTGTTTGCATTTCCCCTGCTTGCCAGTAGATGGCACTGTATCTTGGTCTTTTTTCTAAATTCTTTTGTAAAGCCATTTCCTCCCTCTTAGGGTGTTCAGTGGGATCCATTGCTTCCAAATGAAGTAATTACTTTACTTAGTCACTACCCAAATTGCATATTTAGTGCCTCAGCACCAATCAGTATGAACCCTTCTTTCCTTCACCCCCCACAAGGGTGGGCAGGAGGTAGCCCAGCCTCTAACCAGAATAGCTTACAGGCACCTATTCTGACCAATAGCCAGCAAACAGTGTTAGACCCGTCATTTGATTCCCCAGGGTCCTTCTAGGCAGGCTGAGCAGACGCTCTGCAGATTTGTTTGCAAAATGGGAGCACTCAGTCTGCAAGCAAATGTAGTTCAGAACAGGTAGGAACCCTATCTTTCTCCAGCCTCCCCTTCACCGGAGGGAAGCCAGCCCTTTTATTTCCACTCAGTACTTGACCATGCCTCAGGAGGCATTGCATTTCTCCTGCATTTGCAGGGAGCTCTCCCCACTCTCCCCTTTTAGTTTCCTACTAGCAAATCTTGGCAAAATCCAGAGATCTAGAGAATGAATGGGAAAGTGGGGGATATGGTGGACTGGCACTTCTCTGGGTAGTTATTTTACTAACAAGCAAACAGCTCTTGGCCTTTCTTCTTTGGGACGTCAAGCAAAGCCTCATGCTAGTTCCTTTATCTTTATCTTTATCTTTATCGTACTCTCTCACCTCTCTTGAGGGTGAAAGAGAGGGAGGGGGTTATGAATAAAAACAAGGCATTTAAACTGAAAATTTCCAATAAAAACAAGGCATTTAAAATGAAATTACTAATTGGACAACTTCAAACTTATCGTGTTTGAAATGTGTGTGTCTTTAATGGAGACACACACATATGTTATGTGTCTCCACAATGGAGACACACACATATGTTCTTATTTTTTAAGAATTCTGAGTTTATTTCCTTCTCTTCATGGGCAACGTAACAGGCACAGCCTGGAAACCAGGCCAGTCCAAAACAATCAGGTAGCTCCACCATTCTATAGTCCTTACGCCAGTTTTTGTTTGCTGTTGATTGTTATTTTGTGTTTTACCTCCCAACCCCCCAACCCCTTTTTTGGTAAGTGGTAGTAGTATTGAAAGAAGACATCCTCAGCATAAATTCTTTGGACAGGTTTGTGATTTAAATGGCTTAATTTGAAAATTAAATGGCTTAATCTGATAAAGGATTCTCTCAAGTAAATCTTGCATAGAACTACAGCCAATTCTATACAATTTATTCCAAGAAAAGTCTTAATGAACTCATTGGGGCTTACTCCCAAGTAACTGTTGTGTGCATAGGACTGCAGCCCAAGGACATATCCCAAAGATGTTTATATTGTGCGAGAGGAAGAAATAAGACTTGCTTTTTTTAAAAAAAGTATGCATGTCCATATTTTTTAGAAGAAAGGAAACTAGTGGGCTTTGTGTGGGGCCAAATACACTGTGGTATTTTCAAGCAGTGAGGAATGTGTGTAAGCAGGTGCATACAGTGTTCAACACCTGCAAAAAGGCATTCAAGATTCAAAACCTCCTTCAAAATGGAGGCAATGCTGATAGAAGAAGGGATGGAGTTACTGAGAAGAAGCAGCAGCATGGGGACTTTAGAGTGGGAAGGCATTGCCACACTTTCCACACTGACACCAACCATGAACCACTCTAAGGGTAGGATTCCTTTACTCACCGCCAACGAAGGGGTGAATTTTAGCACTAAATAGCCAGCTGCCAAGTATTGGTATGAATGATGGAGATTTTGGCAGAGACAGGTAAACAACTGTATAGATGGAGAAAACTATCGGCTGGTGATTCACTTCTTTTAAATTTAGGATTGAACCTGCCTACTGTTAGCCCCGTCTATGGTTACTCCTGGCTTCCTTCCCTCACCTCCCCCCATCCCCCATCCCCAGCTCCAAGAAGAAGCCGCCGCCACTGGGCAGAGGTGTGAGGAGGAGAGCAAGGAGCAGTAGGACCTCCCTCCCTTGGGAACCTGGAGACATTTGTCCCCCACGCCTTGTTCAGTTGTAGCTACTCCCCTCCCTTGAAGGTCCCATCTGAGTTCCATTAGGCATGTAAAACCTTCCTGTGAGGACAGTTCTCTCACAGTCGGAAGCCTGGTTGCAGAAAACACAGAACACCACACCCAGTGGAAGTAGGGAGATAAGGCAGGGGGCTGGATATAATAATAAGTATTTAGCAATGTCCTAAATTGTTTACATACATTTAAATCCCACTGAAGCATAACTTCATACTTCCACATTCTACAGATCTGCCTCTCTGGAATCTGGAAGATGAAAGCTTTGTGACCAACTTCAGAGTGAAATCTTTGAACGAGGATTGGTAATTTCTTCTACAAAATTTCTTCAAGTAATTGCTTCACACAAGCCCTCCTATTTTTCAAGGGTTATTTGCATCAGTGACTCACAGTCATACCATAACAGGAAGCAGTAAAGAAATTTCTGAGCAATGTTTCTGTTTGTCTAAAATGGCTCAATTAAAATATTTAACTTCCTTTCTTGGTTGTGCTATGAGTAAGAGACAGGTGACTAAAAAGACAAGTGACTATTAAGATAGGTGACAAAAAGAAACTGGAGCACAATTTTCATGAACAGTAGCTGCCAAAAATTCAAATTTAGCACTAAAAGCTTTTTGTAAATGCTATGGTGTGCAGAGGTCACAACCATTGATGGAGCTTCAGCATGGGAACCAGTGGTGTCTGCTGAAGGATAATTCCCATTAACAAAAGATTACTGAAATACTGAAGAAACAAAAGGAATCTACCAAGCAATGAAATGGTTTCCTACTTGACTGACCAATCAGACCCACCAAATCATAAAGGATATTGCAATTCAGCCTATTATATGGAACGTGGATGCCATATGGTTTATTTTATAATGATGATTTATTGTCAGGGGGGAAAATAAGGTTCAGGCAGAGACATATTTTCTCAAGGATTTATTGTTCACCAAAATGGCTTGTTTTGAAGAAACATTTCTTTTCTGTGTGTGTGTTTTCTGGCAGTTCCCTGTGGCTCCATCACAGAGTTGCTTTCATCCATACTTTTCTTTCATTTTTATAGCAGTCATTTAAAATTTTTCTTTCCTCTGTTACCTGCTGCTTTCCCTGTTCTTACATGTAAGGATTTTGAGTATCAGTATTCACTACTAGATGACCAATTACAAGTATTCTTGTAATGACACAACATTGAACTGCAGATTTGATTTTTACAATATTAACCATTTACTGCAAAATCATGCTCAGAGATTTCTCAAGGAAGTTGGAAAAATTAGGACTCAACTGCTATTCTAACAATATAGGAGGAAAGGGACTGGTTGCTAGTAAAGAAGCCAAGAAAAACTCATGAAGTAACAAGCAAGATGAGATCCCATTTTACGTTTCTGTTTGTATTGGGAGGGGGGTGTTCTCAGCAAGGTAAAGGGTACTCAGATATATTTAAGTTTAAATTGTCCAGAAACAGTGCATTTTCATACCATTTACTGCAGTTCCTTTTTAATACCTCATAACCACCACACCAAAGTTATCAATACAGATCCATCTATTGTCTTCAAAAATATAAATGACTTTTCCATCCAAGTGTCTGAGATGTACAAAACATTCAAATAAATCATAAAATATCAAGCTGATTACAAAATTATAATTTTTAAAACATAATTCAAATACTGAAAAAAGAATAATTATACTCAAATCCTCCATTTTAAGTGAAGAGATGCGTGCCTTATAGGGGTTTTTTGGGGGGGGTGGGTAATATACTAACACTGCAGAGCTGTGTGCATAGAACCTCTGAAGCATTTAGTGATCCAAAGTCCTGCTCTACAGGCAGGAAAGTGCACTTTAATATCCATAAATATGTCTCTGAGGGTTGCATAATCCCCAGGGACATATTTCTGCATGTTGAAGAGTACTTCTGGGGGGACGAGAGATTGCCATATATTCCCTCCCACCCGCTAGGCAGCTGTACTCTGGATTACTAAATGTTGTGGTGGTGCTTAGTCAGGATGCCAGCCTCTGTTTATAATAACCACCATTTAATGTGTAGAAGGTACTCCAGATATGAAGTTGTTTTTAAATCTTGATCTCAGTGGAAAAGCCAGAGGTGTTATGGTATTTTGCTTTACTATTTTCCAAGATCCCTATTCAGATGTTTTTTTAAAAAAATCCTGTTCACACTGACAAGTGCTGAAAGCGGGTCAGAGTCCCGCCCTGGCATGCCACTCACCTTCCTCATTGTGTTGCTCAAGGAAATGGCAGCATTTGTCTTCAGAGGGAAGCTACCTAACCACGATTGCAAGCACTTCTGTGATCAGCAACCTGGGCCAAACCAGGTTGCCCATTAGAGAAGTGCTTGCAATTGTGGTTAAGAGCTTCTTTCTGCAGACATGCTCTTTCTGTGAGCAGGGCAACGAGGAACATGAGTGATGCGCTAGAGCAGGACTTCTGATCCACTTTCTGCACTTGAATGCATGAACAAGATTTTTTAAAGTAACGTATGAATAGGGTGAATGAGGGGTTGACACCCAGACTAGTACTGCATGTGTGCAGCAGCAGTTTATCACTAAGCTGGCACTTGAGCAGGGACAGGAGTGCTTTTCGCTCATCTCCCCTTTCCTCTGAAACCCACTGCATGTCACCAAAATATTATTATTATTTTTACATTTATATCCTGCTCTTCCTCCAAGGAGCCCAGAGCACTACATACTTGAGTTTCTCTTTCACAACAACCCTGTGAAGTAGGTTAGGCAAAGAGAGAAGTGACTGGCCCAGAGTCACCCAGCTAGTTTTATGGCTGAATGGGGATGTGAATATGTCCCTGAGGGTCATGCAATGCTGCTTCTCCTGCTCAAGGAATAGGAGGAGTATGCATCAGTAGTCTGGAACTCACACTGCTGCACAGTTGCAGTGCTGGTCCAGATGTCTGCCAGGATCGCCAGGCAGCTGTCTAGGAGCCAACTGTACTTGTACTTTGATGTGAATTGGGCTCCTGAAACCTATAAAGTATCAGTCTGCACTAGTCCTTCATGTGCCTGCAACGTAGATAGAAGAGATTGTCAGACAAGCTTTTATCTACACTTGGAGCGGACCAATGCTGGCCTGCAGTTCTCTCATGCTGCTCCCTTTTCTAGGATATACAACTCACACTACTGTTTTTCATGAAGTAGGAGTTAGGAAAGTATTGGCAAGTGCCAGTGCTCATGTGCCCTTAAGGGCAATTCACGTATCACTGGTGTATTATCCCATTAATTTTTATTGGACTACAGAGCTACAAGAAGCTTTCAAAATAACACATCAAATCTCATACTGGAGTAAAAGAAATTTGGTTAAGAATATATTCTTTTTAAAAATGATAAGAGTTATTACTGAACAAATAGTATGAGCTGATCTCATCCCTTTTCCCCAGCTCTCATTCAAAAACTATTAACTAGGTGACAAACTTGGCAAAGGGGGAGGTGGGAAGCTAAACAAAAATACAAAAAAAGCTCAGTAAACATCTGTGTTAGCTGAACTGCTGAATGTTTGTTAACCATTAGATCAGGCAAACTGATCAATAGTACAAAACAAAGGAGTTCAGGTACAAATGTGTTCTTGTACATCCATTTCAATAAATTATCTGGGACAGAAGGACAGGGGAGGGTTCTTCAGAACAATCATTTTGGGATCAAGAACTAAATCATTTCAGCCCACATCTTGATTTCTGCACAACATGGCATGAATTATGAGGCTTAACAGCATCTCGACAATTAGCATATGATAAATACAAAAAACCCCAAACATATATTAAAGCAAGAGGAGAAAAAGGCCAGCATTTTACACCTACAGTAATATAATTCCACTACTTAATGCAAAGTAACAGGCATTAGAGTGTTTGGGATCCTCTTGTATGGTGTTATCTGCTCTATCAGTAAATGAGACTATGTGAACAGTACAACCTATAAATAATTCAAGGCCTGAGACGGCAATTATAGAGCCATGCACAACCAGCATGAATATTTTATGAAGGCTAAAACAGCCCTCAGAATGAATCATGGATAGATGAACACACACACACACACACACACACACACACACACACACACACACACACTTGCTAGCCAAGTATTGCTTCCAGACATGCCTCACATCTGAGTCTTAGAACACCCACCAAAAAAATCCCTCCTGAAAAATAGAAGCTGCATCTGTATTCATATTTGTTAAAGTAATTTTCAATATAAACAAAGTGAATGTATGGGGGGGACCCCACTTCTCTGTTCAAGGATCCCAATCAAGATTTCAAACCACCTTTTTCTTTAGTGCAATATAACATTGTTCAAATAAACCAAAAATTGCTGCACTAAGGAGCATCAAGAAGCACCTGAACCTTCACCTCCAATGCCATAGATTTCATTGGGAGTCATACATGTATGTTCATCAAAAAAGTAAACTTCTAGCACAACCTAAGAAAGCACCAACATATGCACCACTGAACATCACTGGTGTACTGTAAAACTTTACTTATCTTAACTGTTTCAAAAGACATCTACAATATTCAGATTATCAGGCATTTGGATGGTTGATGTTAGAAGCAGAATCCTCAAGCAAATGTTTGATGTAAGGTGATTTGGGAAAGTAGTTTCTGAGGACAGTTTGGGTAAGTACTTCTGCCCTGTGCAATCTGCACTTAGCCATGAGTTGCTTTGGGTAGGTTCCACATAGTAGACTTGCACCGTCACTGAAAAGATAATTGGCCTTTGCCGGAATATCAGCACCAGTTCTAAGATACAATGAGGCGGGTCTCATGATCAGTGAGACCTGCTTTTGGCGAAACTGTGAGGAGAGCAGGCTAAGCCCGCTCTCCCCGCAGACAATTGTTCAGGACCCCTGGGCGGCCAGATCGGCCACCCACATGATTTCCGGCTCCGTGACCTCTGCTAGTGCTCGCTCTGCAAACCTGGTTTTGATGCAGGAGTTCTTGAGTGGGTTACCCGCTCTAGAATCACCGGGCTTGGCTGCGAGCCTGGTGGTTCTTACAATCTGCAAAAATCAAGCTAGGCTCTCCAAGCCCGATTTTTGCAGATCGTGAGAATACCCCCAATGTATTCTCCACCCTCTTCTGCCAGCTACATCAGAGATGTACAGACAGACTCGGCATGATTCTGCTCATCATCATCCCAGTGCCAGATCTGGTACATTGGCTTAGAATTAGAATCTGTGCTCCCCCTTCTCACAAAACCATTTTGCATCGGAGCAGGCCATCTTCTCATCTTTGATGACATCTCACCATTTGAAATTTTCATATATTACCAAAAACCCCAGTGATTTTATGTGCATAGCACACTTTGGTTGTAACCACTCACTCATAATGGTGGTAAACATTTGATCTTTGGAGGGCAGAAAAGAGGAAGCATGAGTACTATACCCCTAAAATAATTGAATAACTTGTGCTCCCTGTTCTCACCAGAAGTCTGAATGTCTGAAGCCACCTCTATAAGCAACCAAAAGAATTATAATACATGGTTATCGGAGGAGGAGGAGGCAGCTAATAGCAATGAAGAATGGCTCTGCAGCAAGGTCATGGGGTGACAGAGAAAAGCAAGACTATGAAGGAGCTGGAATTGTAAGTTATTTCACTGAGACTGCTATAATTTTGTGGGTTTGGAAAACATGAGAAGCAATTCTTTTAGTTGGTTTGTGGCTGCCACCATGGAAGAGATTGTGGCTGGCTTTTATATCTGAAACTGAGGGATTGTGAAATGAAGGGTCAAGCTAAGATAGTGTCTTTTTGGGTGCACAGTTGGCAAAGAGCCGGTAATTCCAGTCACTTAAGGGCAGGTCACAAAACAGCAATGGACATGGAGATTTTAACTGAAATTATTTAAGAAGGTTATAAGAACAACATAAGCAGAGGAATTAGTTCAGTAGTCAAAGTAGTTAAACTAAGCTTGAGACTGGAACAGGAGAAAGGGGGAAAGTGCTGCTTTGGGAGAAGAGTTAGCCATTTTCTTTCTTACTTGTAGGTCTCATTCATTTTCTCCTTCAAAACACTTTTCAGAAAGAAGTCCCCTCTGCCTAAACACATTCTCCGTAAGAAAAATAACAACACAAAATAGAAAATATGGCCACTTTCAAACATATTTGCTCCTCTTAAGAAGCACCTTAAACTGCAGACTGCTTTGGACAGGACCAGGAATAGAGCCTCTTCTCATGATTAGTGAGAAGGGCTCCAGAGTGGGCTGCGGGGAAGGCAGGTTATACTTACCTTCCCTGCAGACATTCCATGCAGCGTTGCTGAGCACGCTCCCCACATGCCCCGACAATTCCCCGTTCACCTAGGCAGTGGGGAGGGTCAGGGGCCATCCCAGCCCCCGGAAATGTGTCATCCCAGCCCCCGGAAATACCATCATGCACCACGCAAGTGTGCAGTGCATCATGGGGATCCCCTCTCCCTAGCAGCGGCTGCCAGATAATTTAAAAAAATGAGGTTAAGGGAGCACTCACTCCCTTAACCTCATTTTAATGGGTAGCTGTTAGGCGGGTTTGCCACTGTGTTGCCGCCAGGATCAGCCCGATCTCGGCAATTCACACACGCGTGCAAATAGCTTCATAATATAGGATCCTAATAATTTTCAGTTTAGTGCTATGAGCAGTCAGCAAAAGCATTACATAAATATCACCGTTATTAGCAAGCAATCAACATGCATAAAGTAGCTGTATCTGTATTCATTGGGTAGATTCATATCCATGTTTTATTTCACTTAACCATAGTTAATTTGTATGTCTGAATCTATGTCAGTCAACATATGGTGGTTTATTTTAGGAAATCAAACCATGATCTCAACCCAAGGTTTGAAGTTGCTTTGTTTGACTTAATGATGCTGTTGTGAGATGTCTGGATCTGCAAATATTGTTTAATCTTTGTTTATTTCAGTAGCTCCACCCTTGCAGGGCTTTCATATTAGAGGCAATCCAAGATCATGAGAGGTGGGACAGAACAAACCACAATATGGTGAAACAATCAACAATATGGTGTTTGTCTGTGGTGCCAATCCAGGTTTTCTGTGTAAAACTGCTTTGAGAACTTTTGTTGAAAAGTGGTATAGAAACAGTAGTAGTAGTAGTAGTAATAGTAGTAGTAGTTTGTTAAATAAACCTTAGCTAAACTAAACTAAACAACCATTTAGTCTTGTTTTTGACCAACCAGACCTTGCTTAGTGATGCTAAAATGTAAAATATTTCTTTAAGCACTGGCATATATGGAAACTAATTCACCAAGAACTGATGATTTTCAGCATCCATATAGTTCCGTGTGTCCTGGAAAAGAAATTGATGTTGTAAAGTAGTAATGCTCAGTTAGATTGCACCCATGGGCTATAGCATGGCAGGATCAGCAAGCATGCGTTTTCTGCTTTAAAGCCTGTGTGCAGTGAGGGAAAGGAATGCATACCATCAGACCAGGGGCGAAGCCACCATTGGGCCAACGGGTTCAAAGAACCCAGGCCGCCGACCAATCAGGGGCCACGAGAGCGGCCCCAACACACCCCCGTGTCTGACGTCAGACGCAGGGAGGCTAGTTTAGCTCCCGAGCAGGGGACGTGCGGCCCCTTCGGGAGCTAAACAAAGGCTGGTGCTGTGTTCGCAGCTCCAGGCAGGAGCGGCTCTTCCCTGCAAAGGCAAGGAGTTAAAATGCTGGTGCTGCTTTCGCAGCACAGCCTTTGTTTAACTGCCAAAGGGGCCGCACAGCCCCTTCAGCAGTTAAAGGGCAACTCTCCCGGCCGAACAGAGCCTCAATGCTCCATTCAGCCAGACCACGCCCCCGTGTCCGACGTCAGATGTGGGGCGTGGCTAGCCCCAGCGTCTAATGTCAGACATGGGGGTGGGGTCAGTGGGGCTGCGTCGGCGGCCACACACAGGCCGCTAGTGGTCCCGCTCTGCAACTGCATCAGACCACAAATAAAAAGGAAATACCCTCCTAATTGCTAGGCTGTATTCAAGTCATGAAATAAGTAAACTAATTTGCTGTTGGCATATCATCTATACTTCCCAGATTTATGTTTGGGTCTCTGTTTTGGGACCTCACAATACAGATCTGGTTAGGGCTGGGAGAAAAACCTTCAAACGATGGTGAAAGAACCACAGGCAACTGACAGAGATGCAGGGTTGGTTTGTTATTTTAACATATAATCAACAATTTTATCCATTTAAATAAAAGCTATAATCATATTTTTAAAAATCTGAATGGGTTAATCTTTTATTCTCTTTGTTTTGACATTTCTGTTTACCTTTTCCAAAGGCTATCAGAGGCAGAATAAAGAATAGGAAAGCTAAATGCTAACACATGGAGCACTCTATGGCTTGTCAGGAGTTTCTCTCTCTCCTTTTTAGAGTAACCCTGGCCAAAACAAACTGCGCAAGTTTGATTTTCTTCATCATGAATTGACAGCTTATTTATCTCCACAGAGGAACATTCTAAACCCTGTAACACTTCCACAAAACTAGGGATGAAACTGCTGACTTGTCCAAAATAGCCTTGGCTTTATCAAATGCAACTCAGGCTGCAATCCTACACACAATTGCCTGGAATAAGGCCCACCAAACACCATGGGACTTACTTCTGAGTAAAGCATGCCAAGAACTGCACTGTAAATGATTCACATTCTTGTTATGAAGAAAGAACTTCCATGCACTGTGATTTCAAAAAATCATAACTGAGCTGCTTTATTATGTGTCGCACATGCTCTGTTTGAACCTTCCCCATATCATAATCTCCATTTTTTAAAAAATCATTTCTGGACATTTCTGCACTGGAAGCTTAAGTATCCTTTGGCTGGGATTCTATCCATCTTACCTAATTCAACTGAAATCATCTTGGGTTACTTCCAAGCAATTTATTTATGATTAGGTGACTTGGGGACATATCCAAAGTACTTGACGGAATCAGAAAATCATATAAGTGGGAGTTTTATTCACATAGAATTACAGTGATAGGGGATTTGTATAATAGGAGTTCCATGGTATTGTGGTGGGAAATATGATCCACCTCATTATTGCCAGATAATGCCTGAGCTATGCTAGAGTAACAGGAAAAAGTCATTTCCATCTGCCATCAGTTGCAATGAAAATAATGGCTTTGGATTACTGTAAGGCGGCTTGAGTTGGCATGCAAATGCAAGCAGGGAGGTGCACTGGAAGATGCAGACCTTGGTGGCATTCTTATCTATGACTAAACCAAACTCTGATTCTGTCAGTCACTAGTGATGCATCAGTGTTGCAAATAAATGATGCCTTCCAATGGGCTAACAGACATTTGCTCTAAAGGTTTAAATAAATATACAGGAAATGAAAGTATCTTATTGCTAAGTGATCAAGTATTCAAATTCAGAAATTAAATAAAAGGTACTTAAAAGTTCCAGTGTTCTGTAATTCATTCACACAAGAAAATGAATTACCCACATAGTGTAATTCATTCACACTCTGAAATCATTTTTAGTGGCAGCATGCTTATGTTGAATGTTTGGACAAACATCTGGACTAAAATTCCTCAACTGATTAAATTATCTTTTTTAAATTTATTCATTATTTACATGTATATACTGCCCTTTGTCCTGGGACCCCAGTGAAGTGAACAAATTAATAAACAAGCCACTAATTAAAATGCCATTTAAAATACAAAACAAAACAAAACCCCAAAACAAACAGCAGACACAGCTATCGAACCAATTAAAAGGCAATCAGAAGACAACTACCCAATAGCCAAAGGCTTGAGTGAAAAGGGCAGTCTTTAGGCACCTCCAGACAATTGGGAGTGGAAATCTCACCTGAGAGCATGTTCCACAATGTGGGGGCAATCGCCAAGAAGGCCTCGACACACATGGTTGACAAATGAACTTTCGCAGACATCAGCACATGGAGCAGAACTTTCCCACCCGACCTAGTCAGCTGATCAGATTCAGTCAGGAGCAAGCAATTGAGGTACCTAGACCCCAAGCTGTTTAGGACTTCAAAAATAATAACCAGTTCCTTGAATTGTACCAGAGACAGACTGGCAGTGTCTTCAAAATCTGCATAATATATGCAGTGTGGGCAGGTCCAGATATCAACCACATTCTGCATCACCTGTAGTTTCAACATTTTTGCCAACAATCCAAACATGAAGTGACTGAGGTATGGATGAAAGAGGTCAGATTAGTCTTCTCAAGGAAGGGCTGTAGCTGGCATACCAGCCAAAGATGTGCAAATATACTCCTGGCTATTGCCACCACCTGATTTTCTAGTTGCAGTGCAAAATCCAGGAGGACCCCCAGCTTTGAGCCTGCTCCTTCAGAGGCAATGCAATTCCATTTAAAACAGGCTGAAACCCTCAACTCTGATTGACCCCTCTACTAACCACCATCAGCTCCATCTTGTCGGGATTAAGTCACAGCCTCCAGACCCCAGATCCTAGCAAGATAGAGCCGGGTGTCAGCTGCATATTGTTATCACAGCCCAAATCGCCAGATGATCTCCCTCAATAGCTTCAAGCAGAAGTTAAACAAGGGAGACAAAATTGAACCCTGCAGGACCCCACAGGCCAGTAAACATGGGCTCAAGCAGTAGCCCCCCAGTAACAACTTCTGGACATAACTCACCATGTAAGACTGCAACTAGTCCAAAACCAACCCACCTAACCCCAACTCAGAGGCAGATCAGAAGAATAACATAGTCAATGGTACCAAAAAGCCACTGGTATTGAAGTCCAGTAGAATCAATAGGGCCATACTCCTCTGTCTAGTTCTCAGGATAGAACTAGGTAACAAATTCACCAGGGTAACAAAAAAGTTTCAGTCCCACAACCAGGTTGAAAACCAGATGGAAACAGGTGCAGAAATTCAGCAGCATCCAAGATGCTCTGCAGCTCCACCACACACTTATCACCTTGCCCCCAAAAGTAAATACTGTATTAGAAACCAGCCAGGATTTGCTAAGATTAGAGAGGACTTCTTCAATAGAGTTCTAACCACAGTTATTAGTAGGCTCACCAACTTCAAGATTTCTTCCACGTTTCATACCAGGGTGGGTATAATGGCAAGAAAAATTGTGATTCAATAATATATCAATTTCTATCTAGCCAATATATAAAATCAGCAGAGGGCTAACAGAGAGTTTAGCTCTTTGATTACGTTCCCTACCCAACAAACTCTTAGATATTTCCTAAGACTGGTATTGGGTCCAAAATCTTAGGCATTTCACAGAATCTTGTATTTATTTTACCAAAACTGGTATGCCTGCACTGGGGGTGTCCATCAGGTTGTATACTTATGATAATACAGTAATTTCTTTTTTAAATGTCATGTGTTAATTTCTAGCTCTACTTTTACTAAATAGATACATTAATTAAACTATAGTGCAGTTATCACATAAGAAGGCTATTCACACGATGATCCTGGGGTGGAAATGGGTGGGGGCGAGGCAGGGTCCAACTCACCTTCCCCCCCAGAGAAGGTGAGTTGGATTGCTGAGCTTTTCTTTGGGCATGCCGCTGCATGCCCACATGATCCCACTGCTCCCAGTAGTGTGGCTCTCCGGAGGCCAGGACAATGCATCCCGGCCTCCTGATATCCCACAATACACCGTGCAACAAGTGCATTGCATTGGGGGATACCCCTGTGAGACGGGCACTCTAGACCCTCAGGGCATGAGGGTTACTCATGCCCTTAACCTTGATAAAAGGCTGGGGTTAAAAGTTGGGTTAGGTGCCGCGGCAGGGCAAGTGCATTCCTGGCTCTGCACACAAGCAGCTTAGTCCAGGCTTAGCTGCCTTAGTCTGGGCTAAGCTGCTCCTGAGAATAGCCTACACACTTGATCTTAGCCAAAAGGCCAAGAAGCGATGAGAACAGTATGAAATCATTCTATTGGCTATAACATTTTGTAACAAACTGAGGTCTGATTCACACATGTAGAGCTCTCTGGGTAACTGTAGCTATCTGATAGAACTGATAGCTTCAGACATTCATGGAGAATCCCCTCTCAGTCCTCTCAGTACAACCACTGCAGCAACCATCTGGCTGTTCAGCCAACAACCATCTGGCAGCAGCTGCCTTCTTTTATCAGTAGAGGGAAACAAGGAAGTCTAATCAACTTCCCTTGACTATGACTTCCTTGTTCTCCTCTACTGTTAGAAGAAGCTGTCAGAGAATCAATGGTGAGTAACTGAGAGCAGGGCTGTCTCACGTGGGGTGCAGGGCCCTAGTCAAATTAGTGTGTGCAGGGCCGCTTAACAAAGTATGTGTGGGGGGGGGGGGCTGGCTATTTAAGCTTTAAATGGTGTAGGAGCCAGGATGGCACAGCACAATTGCCCTGAAACACCCTTCCCAAACAATGGGCCTGACTGAGTGGAACAGCATTAAGAGGACTGGAAGCAAGGAGATCTCCATGGATCCCTGCAGTTATCAGTTTTGACAGCTGCTGCTCCAATCACCCAGAGGTGGTGACTAGTTATGAAATGGACCTCCGAGCTTACATTCTGCAGAACACTTGGCCACATGGTAGCAGACTTTCCAACTCTATGAATGAAAGGAGCCAGATCATGTTACGCTCACCATGGGGATGATGCCAAAAACTGCATCCTTATGACCAGTTCTCCAATGCCTTACTATGTGGATGGCTATCATCATGTTCCTGGTGGGCAGGTTGGTGGGGTGGGGGGTAGAGCATGCCTGTGAGACAGTCATCTGTGCAGCAAGCTGAAGGGTGTAGGGATTGAAGGGATACTACTGCCATGTATGGTATATGTGGCATAGAAATAATTTCACTGATTTTCCCAAAATAAGGATTAGTAATGACCTTGCTCACAAACAGCAGCTGAGATGATTAACATGTCTCTGGACTCTACCATTTCAGAGTACAGGTGAAGTTAAAATCCATGCACAGCAAAAGCATGGCAAAAAAATCTGGCCAGGCCTTCTCACTGATATGCTGCTTTTCTATTTACAGGAATCTTTTTTTTTTTTTAAGGAGAAGAATGATTCCATTATTTGAATTCTCACTTGCACTCTGAAGTGGCACAGTTGAGACACAGGTTTGTTGTCTCATCTGCTGTTTGTGATGACAGTCCCACAAAAGTCCCACAGTGAATCATACTCGCAAAACAATGAATCTGAAACATTTCTGGGCATAATATACTTCGGTTCCATCTCTCTTAGATAGTTATTGTAGTATATCATTGCCCTCTCTGCCTTCCCACCCTCTCCAGGATAAGAGTTTTCTGAGTAGCCTCCTCAGGAAAATGAGAGAAAGGCCTTGTCTACTTATCCCTATCAGGACATTGGTGGATGAAAAGAGAAATTGTAAGCCATGATAGATTTGCCTTTGATGAAATCACAGTAACCTGTCCTGAGGTTACAGGACAGGGCAGGCTACATATAATAATTAAGGAATAATTACGGATATTTTGCAATGATGCCACTGAGGACACAATCCAGGAAAATATAGTCACAACTAGGAGCAAATTAAATGTTTCCTGCAAATAAAGAAGGTCCAATGGGGTTAGGGGTTTTTTAAAAAGAGAAAATAAAGAAAAAGCAGTCTCTGGAGGCTGTGATTTTGAGTGGAAGGGCAACAGTGAGGGAAAGGGAGGGATCTTTTACCATTTCCTTGCCAGATATTTTCCCACTCAAACTCACTCATCCACAAGCTGCTCCTCCGCACCACTCATTAATATTCCAATACGCACATATGTAAAGGTAAAGTGTGCCATCGAGTCAGTGTCGACTCCTGGAGATCACAGAGCCCTGTGGTTGTCTTTGTTAGAATGCAGGAGGGATTTACCATTGCCTCCTCCCACGCAGTATGAGATGATGCCTTTCAGCATCTTCCTATATCACTGCTGCCCGATATAGGTGTTTCCAATAGTCTGAGAAACATACCAGTGAGGATTTAAACCGGCAACCTCTGGCTTGCTAAATCAAGTCATTCCCCACTGCGCCACTAGGTGGCTATGTACATATATAGCCCAGCCCAGCTGAATTCAAGTGCATCACAGGCAACCAAATTCCAGCCACCATGCAGGGTTATGAAGAGGGCTTGAAATCATTTGGAATGTTAATTGTGGATTTCAGTTCTATAGGTCTTACACAAAGTTCTCACAAACAACAGGTGAAGTGAAAGACCTGTTTCTAGGCTGTACTATTTCAGATCATGGGTGCTGACATAACTGAATGCTCCTGTTTCTAGAAAAAGTTCTGGTGCATTGACAAGATGTCAGAGAGAAAGGTTCTAGCCTAGCTTTCTTCCCTGAAGTACTACTTTTATATGTGCAGGGTTTGGTTTGGTTTAATAGAGAAAACAGCTCAATCCCCGTGAGCCTCTGTATACAGCATGGAAATGTACAGCCCAGGAATTAGTTTACTATATCATCTGATGTTTGTTAGAACTAGGCCAGAGTTGCAACTAACCTTTACTGGAATTGAACTGGTAAAGACCCCAAAACAGAACAGAGGAAAGCTAGCAGAGGAGAAAACCAAGCCCTCCAGTTTATCTGGACCACAAGCATTTGTGTTTCATTGCATGCTGAAAAGATGCCTGTTGTGATGAAAGAGGCAGATTAAGATCCGACTTCAAGTAGGCAAGAGTTGAACCCTTCATGTAAAAACTTCAGAGACCTCATAAAAGGAGACATTCTATAGAGTAAATGAGAAAACCCTCCTCCGAGAGCCTTCACAATTCACAAGAGATTCTTGACAGTACACTGTGGTAGTCTAAGCCTATTCTTGAATCACATGGAAAGTGCTAATCATTGAGGGCAGGGGGCTCTACAGCAAGAGGAACGCTAAGTATTTTCCACTTTTAACAGACATGCCTCACTTTATCTAGAGGATTGCTTAAAGACACTCAGATGGGGATCTTCAAGTTCTAATTTCTAGCCTACCCAGAGAAACTTTTCTTTTCATAGCAATGTACTGAAAGATTATATATAACCTCAAGCACACAAACTAACACTTAAAATTCCCTGAGGTTAAAACCATTGCATAATACCTCAAATATTTATTAAATGTTATTTCTGACTTACCACAATACAGGCAGACAGGTAACTACTATAACAGCAGAATAATAATAGCAAACTGGCCAACAGATGGCAGCTAAAGCAAATCACCTGATTTAAATAAGATCTGTATTCAACTCAGTCAGGCAAATTTTCCGAGGAGAATTTAACGTGACTGCCAGAAGGAAATCATACTATAGAAGAGCCAAGCCAACTTGTAGCTGTGCACAAAATTACTGCCACTAATACATGTATTTAGAATTCTGCATATCGGTATAATAAATTAGCCCAGGGTCGAGCTATCATATCATCTCCAAAGGTTTCCTGTTTTAACCACTGATGTAGCCTTCTTGTCCACAAAGTTATTGATGTGATGAGCCATGTTTTTGCATGAAGCTTATTTCTAAGGACAGTATTTCAGCATTTATATGCTGCAAGAAAATATACATGAAAAATAATGTGGAATAAGTGAGCAAGACCTGAATAAAATAAAATCTAAAAAGGGCAGGCGGGCAGGGAAAGACAAAAGAGTGTTCTGGCCTGAGGTTAGAGGCAGAGGCTGGCATTATTTTACCGTAGAAACAACAATCCACATTCAAAACTGTAATTGATAGCAGTGAAGTGTTGGGAGGAAAGGGGCCATGGTGTTCAGGCAAACCGATCTGTCAATCAAACTCAGCATCTCTTTCAGTGAATAAAAGCTTCATTGCCATATTGTGTAGATGGAAGCAGACAGTATTAAAGTGGCATGTTTGTCAAGTTTATGCACACTGTCTGGAGCCATTTAGACACTGTGCTTCAAATAATAACTTGGATTATCAGTGAATCATTACCAATTGAAATATGCAACATATAGTACAGCTCTGAATTATTTAAAAAAAAACAACACCCAAATTAGCCCTTAAATCAGTCAAACAGATTCCACATCTGATCATACATTAACAATTCATTGGGGCTATTCTCACGAGCAGCAAAATTCGAGCTAGGAGAGCCTAGCCCGATTTTTGCTGCTCGTTTAAACCTTACAAGCAGCTAGCCCGCTTTTGTCACCCTCTCCAAAGCCCAGGTTTGCGGAGCAAGCACTCTGCAAACCCGGGCTTCCCGATCCTGAGTAGCTGCAGCACAGCTCTGTGCTGTGGCTACTCATGAGTAGACCCCCAGAGGGGAGGCGAAAAGCTGCCTCCTGGCTCTGGTGGTCTCCCCAGTATGCCCTGCATGCTCGCGCATGGCATACTGGAGCTTCCGGGGGCTACGCAGCACCCGAGCTCCCCAGCCCCTGCCAGCTCCGTCACTGAGCCGGCAATCGTGTGGGCGGCCGATCTGGAGGAAAACCCTGGGTAGAGTGATTGTGTGGAAGCACAGTAGGAGGAAAAGCTACCCAGGTTTTCCTCTTACCTTGTTTCCACACAACCAGAAATTGGGAGCACACACAGCTCCCAAATCTGGGTAGAACACCATTTTCGCTTGTGTGAATGACCCCAAAGTCTTTTGAACAATTCATATTTTTTTCCTATTGATTAAAATAAAACATTTAACTATCGACAAAGTCCTTAAAGCCTGCAATTTATTCCTACTGGAACACTGATCTAGACAGACCTAAGATGCAATGAATTCCAGTTCAAATAAGTTTAACACCGATAGAGGCTATTCTCACTATGGGGGGGAAACCAGGCTAAGGGAGCCCAGCCTGGTTTTTCCCCATCGTGAGAACCACCGGGCTCATGGGGATCGGGGGCCGTGCAGCCCCCGGAAGTTCCAGCATGCCCTGTGCATTTGTGCACAGGGCATACTGGAGAAGCCCCCAAGCCAGGAGGCTGCTTTTTAGCCTCCCGGTCAGGGGTCTACTCATGAGTTGCCACGGTGCAGAGCTGTTCTGCGGCAACACACAATCCAAAAGCCCGGGTTAATGGAGGGCTCGCTCCACTAACCTGGGCCTAGGGGAGAGTAGTTTTAGTGGGTTACCCATTTTGGTGAGATCGGGCTCGGCTGTGAGCCTGGTGGTTCTCACGCGTGGGCGAAATCGGGCTAGCCTCCCTTTGCCCGATCGTGAGATTCGCCTCATTGTGTCAATCCCAAAAATACATAGCAGCAATGAAGTTCTGCATCATAAGCATGGTTTAAAACTCAGAAATATTGTATTAGAAATGTATAGCTGGTGTGGTCTGTGGTCATGTGTATAGCATAGATAGGTTAGCCACAGTCTCAGTGGATAGCCCTGTTCAGGCCACAGTCTCAAGCTGAGTTACCATTTATTCAATCCCAAGCTATAAAAATGAAATACTGTATAACCATATCTTGACACTGCTCAAACTCCCAGCAAAACATTATTACCCTTTATTTTTATGATGCGAGTTTAAATTTAAGCCCCAAGTGGACCTCAGGATGGGGTCAGACAACCCATTCACAATTAATTCAATTCATGCAGTGATCAGCTCATCATGAGCAATTTTTTTTCTTTCCATTGATAGCTGCTGTTGGGTCACATTGAAAAGATCTCTATAATTCTCGTTCCGCATTGGACTATCACTATACAAGATACAGTAATTCTTGCATGTTCTTAAGTGGAGTCAAAACACAAGTGATATCAGGCAAACTCTGCTGTTAGGAATAAGTCCACTTCTGCATAGGAACATAGGAAGCTGCCATATACTGAGTCAGACCATTGGTCTATCTAGCTCAGTATTGTCTTCACAGACTGGCAGCGGCTTCTCCAAGGTTGCAGGCAGGAATCTCTCTCAGCCCTATAGTGGAGAAGCCAGGGAGGGAACTTGAAACCTTATGCTCTTCCCAGAGCGGCTTCATCCCCTGAGGGGAAGATCTTCGAGTGCTCACACATCAAGTCTCCCATTCATATGCAACCAGGGTGGACCCTGCTTAGCTAAGGGGACAAGTCATGCTTGCTACCACAAGACAAGCTCTCCTCTCCCGACCACTGCAGGAGGCAGTGGCCACACTGAGACTGCTTCTTTAGCATAGTGTAGGTGCACACCAGCTGAGCTGACAGTAGTGCCCAATGATGACCGCAGTGGCCAATAACAGGCACTATTATCTACTTGGTAACTGGGAGTCTGCATGGTGCTGAAGTAGCAGTTCTAGTGCCACCACCTTATGATGACCCCTGGTAAGGGCACCAATGCAATGCTTCACTGGTGGACTACCAGCTTCTGCACTGAATGGGAGTCCAGTGGCAGAAGCTGGTAATCCACCAATGAAGCACTGCACCAGCTACCACTGCTACTGGTGACAATACCAAACAATTTACCTAAAAAAACAGTTCCAATGATTTGCTATTAAAAAGTGCAAAAAAAAAAAAAATCCAGAAAAGTGCACTGGCATCTCTACTATATAGACCAGTGGTTCCCAATCTGGGTTCCTCCAGATGTTGCTATCTACAACTCCCAGCATCCCCAGCCATAATGAATTGTAGCTGTGGGTGCTGGGAGTTGTAGTTCAGCAACATCGGGAGGAACCTAGGTTGGGAACCACTGGTATAGACATACCACATGGAAGAGCACCTCATAAAGTGGTGATTCTCTTATATTTAGCAGGGTGAAAGCAACTGGCCTTATCCAGCCCCAGCATGGCATCCCTCTTGTGGCTGCTGTTGGTGTCTACCTTATGTTTCCTTTTAGACAGTGAACCCTTTGGGGACAGGGAACCATCTTATTTATTTTTCTATGTAAACCACTTTGGACACTTTTGTTGAAAAGTGGAATATAAACAGTAGTAATAAATAGTAGTAGTATGGAAATAAGTATGGTTTTGCACTTTCATGCAAACGTGTGTTTTAGTGGAATGGTATCTATAGTAGAAATATCTGTACTTAAGCAGAAGAACATCTGTAAATGTTTGTACTTAAGCAGAAGAACATCTGTACTTAAGCTCTTTGTGCATGCACCTTGGTGACCATCAGGCACACAAAACACTGGGGAATTTGGCACATAGAACAATGAGTGAACCCATTCTTCATTCCATGGAAATCAGAATTTCACCATTCAGCAGGACCAGATGAGAGCTGGTCTTTTGGTAGCAGGCATGACTTGGCCCCTTAGCTAAGCAAGGTCTGCCCTGGTTGCATATGAGTGGGAAACTTGATGTGTGAGCACTGTATGATATTCCCCTTAGGGAAGAGCTGAAGGTTCCAAGTTTCCTCCCTGACATCTCCAAGATAGGGCTGATTCCTGCCTGCAATCTTGGAGAAGCCGCTGCCAGTTTGTGTAGACAATACTGAGCTAGATGGCTCTATGGTCTGACTCAGTATATGGCAGCTTCCTATGTTCCTATGTAGTCTGTGTGGAATCAAGATAATTGGTCAGGCCAGTACTGGATAGCTGGAAACACTATGCCAGCAAGCAAGGTAACCAGCACTATGTTTTACTTATTTAAAAAATCCCTTCTTCTGAGTGACAGACAGGAAATACTACTTTGACAAACGTCAGATGAATGTTGCACAGACAAACAGAGCGGTGAGCTGTAACTGTAGTGGTAAGGAAGGAGACCTCTCTTAAAACCTCTGGAAAGCTATTAAGAGAAGAAGACAGGTGATGATGCAGAGGAAAAAAGGTTAATCTGCCTTTTGTCTTAGAAACTTGCCTTCTTTTTCTCCTGACCTAAGTTGTCTTCTCGGCTTCAAAAAACACTGCAAGCAAACTGCTTTGTGTCTGCAGAGAAGGAGCACCCAGCAACAATGAACACACAAGTTAGTTTGAAATAGATTTATCAGGCTTCAAAGATTATTGTTTGCAAAGAGATAGTACACACATTACTATTTCACAGTTCAGCTATGACATTATTAACCTACTGTGCAAGGATTTTATTGCCCGATTGCTTCATTTATCAAAAATAAGGGAAATTGAAAACTCCATAAGGAAGCAAACATTTCAGTAGGCTTGGGTTTCGTTTAATGTCATTAATCTATCTATTTACACAAGAGGCAGAAAGGTTCATTTAGTAATGCCATGCAGTTCGGTGTAAAAGCCTCAAATCAGTTATCAAGCACGAGTACATGAATGTCAGATTTATCGTCCTAACAAGTCTGCCATTTTTCTTCGACATTTGGTTTTGCTGGTAGAATCTTTTGTACTGAAATATGCTTCTCCATTATAAGTAATAACTCTGTTACAAAATCACCGTTTTCCTTACAGAACTTTCCACTCAGGTATTTTTTTAAAATACTACTCCTGCTAAATCACTATCTAAAGGCTGCCCTCAATGGCACACTTAGGTCATTTTTGAGCCTGGACCTGAAGAGCTCCAGAGCCCATCCCCCCCCCGCAGCCACAGCCCCCCACCCTTAAAGCAATATTTTAAAGTAAAACCTGCCAAAAGCTGGCCGCCACTGCCCCACCAATCTAAGCTGTTTTTGCTGCCATTTGCGTGGCCAGGAAGTGAGAGGTGAGCCGAACAGGCCACCCCCGTGGTTGCGGCAGCAGGAGCAGCAGCTGGTGGGTTGAGCAGAACAGACCAGGGCAGCAGAGGGGTGGGTGCGGGGTGGCGGCAGGCCTCTGGCGAGGCCCCCCCAGAACATTTGGAAGCCCCCTTGGAGACAGGAGG
The DNA here is from genome assembly GCF_027244095.1 of Hemicordylus capensis. NCBI lineage: Eukaryota > Metazoa > Chordata > Lepidosauria > Squamata > Cordylidae > Hemicordylus > Hemicordylus capensis. The sequence continues at coordinate 333,825,457 of NC_069658.1, read as the reverse complement.
CCACGGACCAGATCCCCAAGGTCCATGGCTAAGAGCACCTCTGGCTGCCCTTGTTACTTGACCACTTCTGAGATGTTGCATGACATCAGCCATACAATCAGGGCTGCAGCAACTGCTCTGATTTTGCAAAACGTTGGCATAACATCTATCTCTTACAGAAGGCCTATAGCTGCTGAATGAGCATTTTGGTACTATATTGTATGTACCAGTTGTTGTCTGACATGCATGTAGGCTTATGAAGGTGGAGCAAAAGCTCTATCCTTGCAAATAGCCAGGAAACTAACCTTGTGCAAGGCTTGCCACTCAGCGCTGGATGGCAGTGGGGAAGCAATTTTTGCTTCTTCTCCCCTGCCCCCCACAAAAGCCCTTTTTTGTCCAGGCAGCCCATGTGTTCACGAGAGCAGCTTTTGCGGGTGGGGAGAAAAGCAAAAATTGCTTCCATACCCCGTTCAACATGCCCAGAACTGCAAGCTAATTTTGCTGGCTGCCTGCAAGATGAAACTGCAGTCACAAGCCTGTGCAGCCTGTCAGCTGCTGTTTTTAAATTTGTTTTATTACTGCTTTCATTGCTTTAATATGTTGAAGCCACCTTGAACTAGATGAGAGGGTATAAATGTTTTAATAAATAATTTTTAAATCTTGTTGTTGACCACCCTGAGCTCTTAGGATGAAGGGTGGTATTTAAATATCAATAAAATAAAAATAAATAACGCATGTCAGTCCACCCTATTATGATAATGAGGCTATCCTCACGATTCACCAAAAGCGGGCTAAGGGAGCCTAGCCCACTTTTGATGGATCAGGAGCTGCACAGCTCCCGGCAGCAAACCCTCCTAATTCCCCCTCCCGCTCCGCTAACCCCGTCTGTTGGGTCGTGTGTTGCCATGGCGTGGCTCCGCACCACAGCAACTCAAGAGTAGACCCCCAGCAGGGAGGCTAAATGCAGCCTCCCAGCTAGGGGGTCTCTCCAGCATGCCCTGCACGTTCACACAGGGCATGTGGAGCTTCCAGGGGCCACATGGCTCCCAAATGCCCCAGCCCCCACCAGCTCCATAACGGGGCTGGCAGTTGTGTGAGTGGCCAGTTCGGCCGCCTGCAGCAGACTGACGGGTTGTCTGCGAGGAGAGCAGGCTAAATGCTCTAAACCCAATTTCAGCGGTTCCCACGGATCATGGGAACCGTCGCAATGAGTTAGGTCACCAGGGGCATTTCCAGATAGCAGGCTTTACAACAGCGAGGTTTTACTGCGAGTTCAAAGTTGTCCAAAAAACCCAATGCAAAAAGTGGAATTTTTACCCTGGAAATAAATTGGGCTACACTCTAACATGCAATGAAAAACCCAAATTGTTTGTGAAGTGCTACCTGACAGCTCACAGGGCCTTCAGAGTAAATCTGGCCAATATGTGGATGCACACCCTCCATTCTGGAGGAGATGCGAACTAAAAGCCCTGTGTGAAAAAGCTCCAGAAACAAATTGCACAAATGGGTAAAATCTGCAGTGGCTTTCTACAGCCTTCAAGGCATAACTCAATGGCTTGCTTCTACTATAAAAGACTAAATGCTTTGGATTCTTTTTATCAAAAAGACCATCCATTAGGTCTCTGATCTATTAGGTCTCAATCACATTTCCTAAGATCAACCCAAATCATCTTGTTTGTACCATCCATGCACCAAGTGTGTATATTTCAAAAAGTTCACAGGCGGGATTCTTGGAACCACTCCAAAATTACAGCACTTTCCCCCTACAGATCCCCAAAAGCTTGTGCCAGAAGTCATATGCATGGTTTCAGCACTGACACATCTCAGAGGTGGCAATTCAAGTGTACACACCCACAAAGCCCATGCTCTGGCATGGCTGTGTGACTCACAGCACCATGCAGGAGTCTTATTAAAAGTCTTCATTAGTGACTAGAGGTTATATGATCATTTAACATATGGAATTTGAAGGGTAGTGTCATCAGTATGGTTGTGACACACAGTGCTATTTCTTGCCCCCGCCCCATAAAATAAAATTCAGGTGAATAACAACACCTCAATTTATTAGCCGCCCCACTACTATTGTTTTCACAATTGTTCTTATGAATCTAAGGAAGTGCTGGATCATTGACAAGAAGGAGGTGGTAGGTGGTTTGTCCATCCTGGGAGGTGGTGTTCATCCTGTTCTAGATCTGATTTCCATTACCCTTGAAGGACCAGGTCTATAGTCTGGGAGTATTCTTGGATTCAGCCCAATCTTTGGAAGCCTAATTGACCTTGGTGGTAAAAAAAAAAACACCTTTTCACATGTGCCAGCTGGTCAGCCTCAGCACTTCCCAGACAGAGACAACCACCAACTATCCATGTGCTTCTCATTTACATTACTATGATGAGATTGCCTTTGAAGGCTGTTTGGAAAGTACAGTTACTCAAAGTATAGTTACACACTCATTAACTGGGACCAGGTGGGTGGAACATATGTCAGTTCTGAGTCATCTACACTGGCTTCTGGTCCATTTATGACCTAATTCAAAGTACTGGTTTTAACATTTAAGGCCATAAACAACATGGGAGCATGGTATTTAAAGGATGACCTTCCATATGAACCTGACTTAACATCGTAAAAAGGAGCTGCATTTCAAGTATCCCCTCCAAGTATCTGGTGAGAAAGAGGGGAACAGGGAACAGGGCCTTTTCTATTGTGACACCCAGTCCATGGAACTCCCACTTCAAGGAAGTTCACCTGGCATTTTCCTCTCCCCCCCCCCCCCGCCCTGCTTTTAAAAATAAGCACCAGTTGAATAGGGTGTGAATTATTCAACTGGTGCTTATAAAACAGGCCTTTTAGAACTCTGTTATGCTGAAACTTTAATATTCATTTCTATGTCTTTCATTAACATATAAATTTGTTTTTAGTTTATTTTAATTGTATTTTGTAAGCCACTTTGAGCATTACACAAGCAAGTAGCATATATACATCATTTAAATAAGGAAATTGTTCCATTGGGCATATACTGAGTTGTGTCTACTCAACTCTCAGCTTTCACATTAGGTCATGAAAACCTAAACAGTTTCATATGCATTATCCTTAGATATCAGATAACCATACTTAGGCTGATCTCACCAGCAGCCAAGACCAGGCTGGGGCAGTTAAGCCTGGGCTTGGCTGCCTGTGGGAACTGCTGGGAGCTGCGTGGATCCCTGTGGCGCCTTGGCAGCAAACCCGGCTAAGAAGCCGGGCTCTTAAATGACATGAAGGGAGCGAGCACTCCCTTAATCCCATTTAATTGACCGCGTCTCAGTGCTCTCCCATCACTGGGGGGATCCCCACAATGTATTGCATACTTGAGTGGTGCATTGTGGGATTTCCGGGACCCAGGACAATGCATCCCAACCCCAGCACTTCCATGCTGCCCATGGCAGCCGTGGACCAATCTGGATGCACAACTCACACGTCCAGCAAGTCCACATGGATCGTCTGTGGGAAAGGCAAGCTTCTGCTGCCTTTCCCGCCACCCACCCTCAAGCCCTCTCACTCAGTCATGAGAAAGGGCTCTCTGATTCATGCAGTTTTTTCCTAAGTATATAGGAAAACTAGAGCAAATTCAATCCAATGCCTATGGATCACTCAGTGAAGTCAGACTTTTCTTTCCATGGAAACATTTCACTGTAAATGGTATTTTCTATTGAAATCTCAAACACAAGAATACAGAGTAGCATAATGGAAGTCTGTGCTAGACATGAGCAACCAATGGATATTCTAGTTTCACTACAACAGAACAACGGATAGCACATGCCTTGTATTCAAAAGGTCCCAGATTCAATCCTTGGCATTTACAGGTAAGACTGGGATAGATCCCAATCTAAAAGCCCGAAGAGCTAGTCTCAGTCAGCGTAGACAATACTGAGCTAGATGGATAACTCATCTGATGGTATAAGACAGCTTCATATGTCCCTCTATCCATATATCCCGCTCCCTTCCCCCACATGCTCCAATCACTTGCTCTAAATTATTGATTTCTACATCAATGCAACTGAAATTGTATATCATGGTCTTACGAGAGGCTGGGTCTTCCTATGACAAGTGTAGGGAGGGCACAGGCGGCCCATGCTCAGAACATCCACCCCCCCAATTGGTGGCAGAGCCCCCCCATGGTGCCCATGCAGCCTGCCCCCCTGAGCAGCACCCCTTCTCTTTCCACTGTACATGTGGGGCACTCCTTCTCTCCCCACTGTGCACAGCAGCAGTGGTGGCTGAGTGGCAAGCTGCTCCCTCAGGGATGCTGTCACTGCACATGCAGCAGGGAGAAAAGGGGGCCGCAGCTGGGTGCCCCCAGATGGCAGCTGCACACAGGTTCTTGGACCTGTGAACACAATTACAGCTCTGCCCCTGCTCTGACTGGTAACTAGTTAAAGAAGAGAAAAACAGGAAGGGTAATGTAAATGGACAATTCTCACAGTGGGGGAAGAACTGGGGTCCCCCAAGGGCCTGTTTTGGGACTAGTGCAACCAAAATGATCAAGGGATTAGAACATCTTTCCAGGAAAGGCTAAAGCACTTGGACATTTTTAGTGTTGTTGTTTTTAAAACATGACAAGGTTGAGGAATTATAGAAGTTTATAAAATCAGACATGGTAAGAAGAAAGTAAAGAGAATTGGTTTTTTCCCCTTCCTGACTAATAAGTGATAGTGACTGACAGCAGGATAGAAAAAAGACAGTACTTTTTCATGCAACACATAATCAAACTTAGGGAATTAACTGTGACAGTGTAGTAATACTAGCTTAGATGACTTTGAGAAAGGATCAAATTCATGATGAATAGGGCTGCAATCCTGAACACACTTACTAGGGAGTAAAATGTCTGGAAACTACTATGGGATTGAGTCCTGAGCAAAGATGCATAGGATCACTCTGCTGGATTATCAATTGCTATGATCCATGCAAGCTAAATAGGACCTTTGCTAGAGGCAGCAGCCACTCAACACCTGGGATAAGGGTAGTGGAGAGGGGCCTGCTGGTGGCCTGCCCAAAGGCCCCCGACTGGCCAGTGTGGGAAACAGGATGCTGCAGTAAATTGACTTCTGGTCTGATCAGAAAATACTCTCATCATGTTCTTATATATTTATATTTCTACATATAGGACATTAGATTTTGCAAGTAGGATACATCTTTTAGCTCTGCAGTCATATACCCGTGGGAAGAAACATCTTAGCCCACTACTCAACACATCACCCACTACTCATTTCAAGCTCTAATATTTATACTGCTCGTCACAATACCAACAGACAGCAGCCAGTGGACTGACCCTGTAAACTACAGCCATTATTACATCTCAGCCACTGATGCAACTCTTGCTCTTTGACCTTTCCCAATGTAGAAATGATTCCCAATGGAGGCCTCTGATGAAGCAGGAGGATGGCTCAGTGGTTAAGAGGCTGGTAATCTCAGTTCCCTGCTGTGCTCCCTTTACTTCATTTGTGAATTTGAGGCAGACAATCATTTACTCACTTTGGGCCTCAGTTCCCATATGTCAAACAAGCATCAACAGCATTGCTGTAAAGAACACTGCAGGCTGGGAGGATAAGACAAGCAGGTGACAGGTTTCTATGATAATACAGGGGGCAGAACTATGGTATGATGCAGCAACCTTTCCAAAGCTAAGCAGGTCTGCAGCTGACCCATCCCAGGAAAGGAGACTGTCTGGGCAACTCAATATGCCACCTGGCACTCCACAACTGAAGAAAGGCAGGACTGAAGCTCAAAATGGGGGAGGGGAGGTAGAGGGATCTCAATGGGGTCCAGAAGCCCAACCCCATCTCTCCCCCCAGTTTTAACCAAAATAATGGCCCATCCATTGCCTTCTTAAAACAATAGCTAAGGGGTTACCACAAAAGGTAAGGAGACTAGGCCCCCTCTGTGATTATAGTTCTGAGCATAGAGACATTTGAATGAAAATAAACAAACAGAATATCTCCCCCATATTAACTGGTGTTCTTTTTTGGCCAGAAAGTAGGACATAAATGTTAGAAACAGTGAATATGTACAAGTGCAAATACCAAAGGCAGATCGGTAACATTTAGATCAATGAACACTATTAAATTTAAATGAAACAACCTGATATGAGCATGCACATTTGTAAAGCACAAATCTTTTCAAAAGCATTTCCTGGTGTATATATAAAAACATTCTGAGATCTGTGGTTTAAACAATGGTTTTTAAAAGAACAATTTTTTTGTAATGCATTTTAGGTGCATAAAAGCAGAATTATTTCTGGCTCTCCCACCACCACCACTACCACCATCCCCATCACCTTCCCCCCCACCCCACCGACTATGAATTGCAAACCCAAATGATTAACCTCTCTGCTGGGCTCCTGTTTCCAGGGGAAACAGCAGAAAGAAAGATTTCTATGCTTAAATCTCTAAATCAGATTGCACAGGGTAGTGCTGGCAGGTGATAGCTGAGCAGAGGATACATCCTTTTGTCATCAAAACCTTACAAATTATTTATTTGATCAGGAAAGAGAGCTGCAAAAGGCATCATATATTGACAGTTTCTACTTCAGGTTTCTGTGCCATCTTTCCCAGGCAGGGAAGCAATAAAAAGTGGGCTCTTAAAATGCACTCTGCTCTCCATGCGTGTGTGTGTGTGTGTGTGTGTGTGTGTGTGTGTACGTGTGCACGCGCACAGTGAATGTCAATGTTACAAGTGAAACCACCAGGCTAGCAGAATGAAATGGGGGCAGGAGCAGAAGGAAGGAAAGGAAGGAATATTTTGCATTTGTGCAAGCAGAAGCAGCATGACCAAGTGGAATGAAAAGAAAAGGCTAGGGGACGTGATTCAGGGACAACTACTTCTCTGGTTAGATCCCATAAGCCACTCTCATTTTTTTAAGGTGAAAGTTAATTTTTCTACAATAGGCAATAAGCAGAGCTGACACTCTTCAGGGCACATTAGCCTTTCCCACATGAAGGTAAGATGAAAAGGGGATGATTTTCAGAATCCATCGAGGCCATTCACACAATCAAAAACTGTGTTCTACCCCAGTTTGGGAGCTGTGTGCGCTCCCAATTTTTGGTTGTTTGGAAGCATAGTAGGAGGGAAAGCTATCCAGGTTTCGCTTTACCTTGCTTCCACACAATCACTTCTACCTAGCTTTTCCTCTTACCTTGCTTCCACACAACTGAAAATTGGGAAGCACATACTGCTCCCAAACCTGGGTAGAACACAGCTTTGGATTGTGTGAGTGGCCTCATCCTGTGTTATTAAGAGATTATGCAGGAAATTGGCCTGTGGATATCTATATTTTTATTCCAATGAAATCAATGAACTGAGATGGTGGACAAAATCAGAATACATATTTGGAGGTGTTCATAGAAAGTGCCATCGAGGACCTCCATTGACCTTCTTGCTAATAAAAAGATAGGTAGCCCAACAGGCTAGGACAACTGGTTGTACTTCTAGGCAATCAAAAGAAGGCCCAAATTTTCAAAATAGCAGATTACCACAGGAACAGAATCAGCAACTGAACTGAGTAGATGGGCCCATGGGTGTACTGTAAATAAGACAAAGGGAGACTAATGTCTCCTGGCCCACAGCCTTTGAGGGGGGCCCCCAACAGGGACGATCACTCCAGGGCTCATGATGGGAGAGGCCCCGCACTGGCAGGCGAGCATATGGCCAGGCTGACTAAGCCTCCAAGTCCCAAGAGGCTCCAAAACCGAACAACCTGCCCCTGCTCACTGCCGTGTGTCATGGGCATGCTGTCGGACTCCAAGGATGAGGAGGAGGCAGGCAGTGTGACATTGGAGGAGGAAGTACAGCTACCTCAAAGGCAAGAAGCTGCAGAGGCAAGCGGGACCGACTCACGGGGGACAGGGATCCATCTTATTTATTTATTATTTCTCTTTGTAAACCACTCTGAGCCATTTTTTGAAGGGCGGTATAGAAATTGAAGTATTATTATTATTATTATTATTATTATTATTATTATTAATAACTGAAGACACTTTTTTCTTTCTCTTTTTTGCACTCATTTCATGATAGAGACCTATCTGAACATTGGGTTTTGGGAATGATTCATTTTGTATGTTCAGAGTGAAGTGCATTTCAACACTTTACAGAATGTAACTAAATTTGTGCATGAATCCTGTTGATCCATAACTATTTGATTTATATGCCACTCTTCAGCTAACAGCCTCTCAGGGTAGCTTAACAGAACCATAAAACAATATTTAAAACAAATCTAAATCAAATAACAATACTATGAAATGACCCCATGGAGCAATATAATACAATATGATGAGCAGAGTACAATAGAAAGTCACCAGGTTAAAACCAACTAGATGACATGATAAAAGTACTCATCATATCAAAATGTCTGGAACACACACACAAAGAACCCATCAAATTTGATGCCATGTGATTTCCCTGGGATAGGCACTCCACACATGACAATGTAGCTGAAAAGGTCTTTCTCCATTCACTACCTACCGAACACTACTTGGATGGTGAGTGGGACTTACATATGGGCATCTGATGATGAATGCCATCCCGACATACACCCAGTAAACACTTTCCCCTCAGAATACTACTACTATTATTATTATATTACTATTTATATCAACTCCCTGTAATGTACTTTTTTGCATTTAATTATTTTATACTGTTTAAAGCAAAACTTTCACCATGTTTCTTAAACCTGACAAGCCTCTCACGGGGATCAGTAACTAGAACAGGATACAGACTTGTGAACTGTCTCACCATGGGTCACAAAGACATAGCCCTTTTATAAACACGAAAATAGCCAACGTTCCTCCTAGCATTTCATAGACCACCATCTGCTTTCTCCTATCAGAATTCAAATTCTCAGCTGCTAGAGATCCAAAATGGCAGTGGCAGTCTGTGCTTCTAATCGTTCCCCAGTGGGATCAAATGCATCTGCATTTTATTTCACCAGTGAATCCACAGACCACACTTTGGGAACCAACAGCTAAAGGAAATTCTCACTTTCAACACCTCTTCTTGTGATGATTTGTTCATTTCAGCTCATGCAGATTCTGTTTCTTTCTTGTCTTCTTCCAGACCTTACTTTTTTCAGAAAGAGGTTCTTCGACCTGTTTACTATCTTCTTACACCCATGTCCCTTTCTGTCCTGAGATCCTCTATGCCTTTAAGCTCTGGACCAACATCCTGCCTATTCCATTCACTTTTCCTTTTGGAAAATATAGTATTCCTTCAAACCAAACAAAAATATAACCCCCAATTTAAGTTGTTTAGAAAGGAAAACAAAGGCTAGCCTTACTCATCATTGTTTTCAGTTTCTAGCATACATATTATTCCCACCCCCAACCCCCTTACATTACACTGGTTATGAAAGAATAGTCAATGTGATCTTCTGTCACTAGGATTAAGAGTTAAGACATTCCCTACAAATCAGTGTAATCTCAATGTTGCATTGAGCATTCCTGTCTGTGTGGCACATTTTCAATTACTCTGCATGTTTCTACTTAGTAAACCAGCTTAATTTTCAGCCAGGTCACAATATTAGAACATGTCCTACGTTGAGAAGTGAAGCGGGAGGAGAAAAAAGGAGCAATCTTAGTGCCCTTGTAAGTTGTTTAGCCTCTGGCACTTATAAATCCAAAAAACACTAGGGAAATCCCTTTTCCTTGCTTGTAATATGCTTTTAGATTTATTACTTAAAGAATTTCCACTTAATCCCTCTGCAGAAGTCAAGTTTCATCTGCATTCTAATGAAGATTTTGCTATAAAAAATAGAAAGGAAAACAAACATTAAAAAAAAACACTAGAAAGAAAAGAAACACTTCAGACAAAAAAATTAAATGCGTTCCTGAGTAAATCCTCCACCATGAAAGCAAGAGAAAGCAGAATGTTTTAAATTACTTCACACAAGTCCGGACCATCTATCTTAGCTTGCTCTCTTCGACACTTGGCCAGGGTGGGCAGGCAAGGCAGAGGCTAAAGAGCTCTTTAGGGACCAAATTACTGTTTCAGAATGGGCCCTGTGCTCCAAGAATATGACAATATTATCTGAGAGATGTTACAGAGATTGTGTGTCCTTCAGAGCTCCGCAAAAGCATCTAGCATGATTAGAGGCATATGTCACTAAAATATATATTATGTAACATAAAGGGGGAGGGTGGTTGTCATAGAAAACTGACTTTTAAAAGTGTCCAGCCAGAACTCTATGAGATCTCTAAAACCTATTAGCATTTCATTGCAATGACAGTGTTTGCTGGCTTTCTTATAAAAACAAAAAAGTGCAGATCTAGTTCATGCTCTTTTTGCATTTTAAAGAAGCCTGGGCATTTCTCACACAGGGCTTTTAGCTCACATTTCCTCCGCAATGGAGGGTGTGTGTTCACATATCAGCCAGATTTACCCCAAAGTCCCTGAGAGCTATCGGGGAGCACTTCACACACAATTCGGGTTTTTCATTGTGCATTAGAGCCTAGCCCAATTTATAGCCAGGTTAAAAAAATCCACTTTTTGTGTCAGTTAGGGGGCAACTTCAAACTCGCAGTAAACTCACAGTAAAGCCTGCTGTATGCAAAATGCCTTGGTTCATCTGTTAGTGTTTCCTTTCAAATTAAAGCAAAAGAAAAGTTAACAAAGAATCCGTCACATCACCACTATGTGTATTTCCACAGTTAGTATTTCTTCTACTACTGAGGGGAGAAGAGAGAAGTCGGTGGCAAAATGTTTGCTTTGTATACAAAAGGTCCCAGGTCCAACTGCTGATATCTCCAGGTAGGGCTGGGGCAAACCCCCGTCTAAAAGCTTGGATTGCCAATGCCAGTTTGTGGAGACAAAATTGAGCTAGACAGACCAATGGCCTGACTCAGTACAAGAAAGCTTCATATATAATTATATAATGTCATATGTAATCACCTGCAATGCCAACAGTGTGCTAGGTTCTGGACAGAACCTAGAACATATGGCATGACTTCTACCACAGAGATTATAAATTTATCTTTATCCTAATTTGCTGTCATTTAAGTTATACTTCCTCTTTGACCAATTTACATGACCACGTGTAGTTTTGTTGATGGCCCTCAGATGGTAAAAATACATGGTAAGATGCACATGGTAAAATAGATGATAAAACCCTGAAGATCACTAATTTTTTAAAAAAAGGTTCAGGACATGAACACTTACAAATGCTATTGTATACAGGGCAACTTCAGAAAATCACTTTACTACTTTGCTGATCGTTTTGTGAACTGACTCTTTGACACTATGACCATTTTTTCAAGACTGGGGCAACTACTACATATTTTAACGAATTTTCTAGACCTGAGGCACAAAGATGGATCTAACACCGAGGGTTATGGAAGCAACCCAACAAAATCTAATTGATTCCACTGATCTTGGATTAGACCCCCATATCAAACAATTCAGGAACCCTAATCCCTGCATTTTAGGTAAACATCTTTCCACATGCCTGATGTTATAAAAAGATATTTTACAATGTTATATGTAATGCAGGAAGCAAGGGACCTTCTGGTGGCTTCTGGTGCAGCTGTTTTGCTGGCACAAAATGGTCATAAAAGCAGAATATTAATTTGCCAGGGAACTCTCCATCTGGAGGAGGGCTCCCATAGCAGATCCTTTACTACTGTTCTTCCTATAATTCTTCTCTACTTTTGATGCTGACAACATGGCCTTAGCATATGATAAAGGTTCACTGAGTGAAGAGAGCAAGAAGAAAATGGAGATTTGGGATGGAAAGATCAATAAGGCAAAATGGAATGTTTTATTTTGGGAAAGGTAACTAAATCCACAATCTGGATTGGATCAAGCTCACATTCAAACAAATTCTATGTAGGCCAATGGGGATTTTTCCAGCCCAGAAACACAGGAATTTCTGTATATGTTAATCAGGAATGGCTTTCCTAAATCATCAATCTAAATCTAGATAGAGAACTCCTTGTCTTCACTCACATGCTCTGACCTTTTTGCACACTTCTTGTTATGGTAATTAAGGCCTTTCATACAAGTGCTTAGTACTTCACAAATTGCTATCCAAAGGAACAGCTTTCAATTGTCAGTTTACACAGCTGAAGCAATCCAGATAATTCACAACAAAGTGAATTGGGTGGGATAGGGATGGGGGATTGACTAGTTTGTTGTTGTTGTTGTTTTTAATTCTTCTGGCAAGGCCAGAAATGAAATCAGAAACTCAGAGGGGTTTTTTAATGAAATGCCCATAGTCCAGACACCAAGAAATGGACAAGCACTAAATATCTACAACATATCCAAGAATTTACCAGGACTTGGAAGCTACTTTATCACAATCAACACAATTAAAGGCTACTCTGAGAATGTTACTTTTGAGTGGATGTGTTGAATAGTAAAACAGGCTTGGGACTGCTCTATCAAGCATCAAGCTTCAACATGAGCACCCGCTTATCATCCCACTATTCCAATTATGCCCCAAAAGGCCCATTGTAGCTATAAAATGCTAAAATGGTACATGCATACTGCCCATATACATGCATACTACCCATAAGATTGGGTGAATTGTGTGTGGTTGCAGACGAGATATACCTTTGCCTCTATTTCTCTCTGCTTTCTCTGTTGCTTCAGCTCCTCAAGAAAGGGACCAATTCATTTGCATTGTATAAAGCACCCTGTGCACACTGATGTTATTCAATAAATAAATGCATATATACCAATTGCCCAGAACTACACCGCAGCAACTAGGAGAGCTGTGGCAATTACACACTCTAGGTAATGTATAAACCAAGCCTAAATATTTATGTTTATGTTTCAAATAAATATCTCCTGCTTTTCCAATACCATTGCTAACAAACAGGAAATTAAAAGAACAAAATCACATACAATATCATAAAAGAAACAGAACAGAGTCCAGAGTACAAAGTGAAACCGGTAGCAGACTTAGCTATCAGATAGTCCGAAAGCCTGACCAATGGAACACCTGGATGGATGGAGCTGACTTCATGAGGCTATGAGTTTCATAAATTGGGTTCAACTATGGAAAAGCCCGTCTCATGTGTCATCACCAAATGGACCTCCAGAAATAGTGGAATAAGCAATAAGGCCCCTCCAGATGATCTCTGTGGTCAAGTAGAAACATACAAAGGTTGTCACTGCCTCCCATACAACTCTGAGCAGTGTGTAGTATTGATTAATCGAGTGAACGCCTTCAAAGTGCATAGCATTTTATAAAGTGCAAGAGGAAAGATCCTGCCCTGAGGAGTTTATAATCTAAATAGATGCTAAATTGTGAGCTAGATGTGTGGCGAAGGAATCATACAACCACTCTACCAAATGATGAGCTGTGCCTGGATCAAGCCAATTTGTACTCTCAACATACAGATTTGACCAGGAAAATTGGCCCTTGGACAGTAGAAAATTGCCCAAACTACCTATCCCATCTTTATTGTAAAGAAATTGACCTGGCTGACTTTCAGTCACATGAAAGCTCCTTTGCCTTCATCAGCCTGGATTGACTACTTGGTCCTCCCCCCGACCAATCCCTTCCCATTTCACCAATGGCTGGCCAAACAAGGCAGCACCAATTCAGATTTTACATAACATTGTGGTGCTGTGTATACTCCATTGTGTGAAACAAGTAGGAAAAGCTAATGTGTGCCTCCAGACACTAGAGATGCAACTGGCCCAAGTGTTCACCCAGAATATGTCTCAAAACCTCTTATATGAGGTGCACTCTTTGCATGCATCTATGCTAGCCTGTGTCTTCCCAATGCATTTGCATTGACTCTGGTGCTACAAGCAATCTTATTAGAGGAAGAGAGAGATTTATAAACCTAGATACAAATCGTAAAATCCCTATATATTTGGCAGATGGAAAACTGATATATGAAGAAGGGAAGGGATCTGCACAGTTGCTCTGCAAACTGGAGAAAGGAGAAACCATTGGATTGACAATGGAAGAAGCTTTGTATGTGCCTACTCTAGAAACAAGTCTGATGTCTGTAAACTATGCTACAGAAAGGGGCTACGAAGTAAAATTTAAAGGAAGGCACTGTTTCTTTACTCACATGAATTGCTTATGAGAGCAGTTTTACATGAGAATGGATTGTTTGAAGTAGAATGTGTGGTGGAAAAGGCCAAAACTGTGAAGGAATGCACACACAAAGGATGTCTGAATTTGTGGCACAGAAGGTTAGGCCACAGAGATGTCAAAATGATATGTCCGGCTGAAAATTTGGATTTGGTAAAGGGTCTAAAAATAGCCCCCTGCAGCACTGAATCAAAGTGTGCATGCTGTAAAAGAGCAAAGCCCTGCTTTTCTTCCATGCAGATAAAGAGAAACACAACATCCTTTGGATCTGATTCATAATGATGTTTGTGGACCTATTCAAGTTAATACATTAGGAGGGAATAAATATGTTCTTACTTTCATTGATGACTATTCTAGATACACATATACATGCCTGTTAAGTGAAAAGAGGCAAGTACTAGAAATACGAAAAGGATATGTTGCAACAGATCCTCCGCACTGACAATGGTGGTAAATACACTGGGAATAATGTCATAAGATTCCTAAAGGTGGGGGGCATTGAACACCAAAAGACTATTCCTTATGCTCCAGAGCAAAATGGAGTGGTGGAAAGAAAAAACCGTTCTCTTATGGAAATGGCCAGATGTGTGCTTGTAGATGCTGGTTTGGCTACTAAATTTTGGGACGAGGCAGTGATGACTGCTACGCTACTTACCTGCAAAACAGATTGCATGTGAAAACTGCATTTCTTCATGGAGATATCAAAGAAGATATTTATATGGAGCAGCCTCCAGGATTTGTGAAACCTGGTAAAGAAAAACTTGTATGTACACTGCAAAAAAGTATTTATGGTAAGCTGCAAGAGCCTGAAATGTTAAATTAAACCAGTTGCCAGTCAATGGGGGATTTACCCAAGGAAAGGCTGACCCTTGCCTGTATTCAAGGTTCAAAGATAACAGATGGACCTATATAGTTACTTTCATTGAAACTTGGGCCTATTTCACACTATCTTAGGATACACATAGAGAGAGAAGAGGATGGAAGCTATTTGCTTAACCAAAAACAGAAAATAAATGATTTACTAGAGTATTTGAGACTTACAGAGACCAAAGTAATGAGTACACCTATGGAAACTGGTTACCTAAAACAGGAGAGTGAACTTTTGCCAGAGAACAGTGAGTACAGGACAGCAATTGGAAAACCTGTACATGTAGATATGACAACAAGACCGGGTATAGCTGCATCTGTGGGAATCTTGAGTAGGAAAGTAAGCACACCCAGCAAAGATGACTGGACTTCGGTAAAGAAACTAGGCAGGTACCTAAAAGGGACAATCCATCTAAAATTAAAGTTGCCTGATAGTAGTGGTCCCAAATTAGTAGGTTATATGGATGCAGACTGGGCTGAGGATCAAACAGACTGGAATTCAACCAGTGGGTATGTATTCTTTTATGGTGGTGGAGCAGTCAGTTGGTGTAGCTGCAAGCAATCAATAGTTGCTCTCTCATCTACTGAGGCAGAATATGTATTTGCCACTCAAGCATGTCAAGAGGTGGCGTGGCTGCACATGCTAATGTTGGATTTCAACACAGATGAACCCAAACCTACTGAGATGTTCAAGGATAATCAAAGCTGCATCCAGATCTCACAAATGGAGAAAATTAAATTTAGAACAAAAAACACTGAAACCAAATATCATTATGTGCAGAATGCACAAGAAAAGGAACTTGTAAAACTGATGTATTGTCGAAGTGAACAAATGGTAGCAGATTTGCTAACTAAGCCATTGCCCAGGGATCATTTCAAAACCTTGAGAGAGACATTGGGACTCATAGACAGCAGCATGAGCCGATGAGAAGGAGTGTTGGAGCTAGCACCCTGGCAGCATCAGCTCTAAGCTGTAATGTATCATAGTGATCACTGGGGGGAGTTAGGTTCGTGGATAAAAGTGCTGGACTGACTCCTCCCCTCTTTGTTCTTCCAGTGCTAGTCTCCATTTTGTCTCTCCATAGATGGCTGTTCAACCATGAGCTACAGCTGAAATTAAGCTGCAAGCTTTTTCACATTTGTTTGTAACATTTTCTTTAAATAAATCCTTGTAGTTCTTCAATACTAAAGAACTGTCTCAAGTCCTCTTGCTTTGCTGCTCTCTCACCAAACTGTTTTTACTTTGGTATTTGGGGACTGTATTGCCATTCTTCCCCCAGAGTTTATTCCTCTCTGCTCCAGTATACTCCAGTGCTACGTTCTGTATATGTGCAGTCCAGACAAAGAACAGCACAGATATTATTCAGTAAATATTCTGGGGTGCCTAGCCAATAGAACATCTGCTGGCAGGGAAGGATACTAGTAACAATCAGAGAAAGAGTACTGGACAAGACGGACCACGCTTAGTAAGATGTTTTTATGTTCTCGTGTTTCTATTTTCCAGCCATTTATCAAGATGCACCACATTAGACAAATATTTAACAGGTCACTTAAAAAATAAGCACGTACTGCAGTTAACAGTGTTCCTTAACACATGTGCAGCCATGCGCAACACCCTACATAAGCACATGTCAGCAAACTATACAACTGTGTCAAATTTTATTTCCGCTTATTTCCAAAAGGGAAGCCAAAATCTAACTTAATGCTCATCATCCAGTTACCGATGCATGCACAAACATTATAAGCACAAACGTACCTCTGATGTGTGTTTATAAACCAGCCATTCATAGTACATTCTAATCTAGAATAAATAAAGCTGCTAGTGCATATTGGATTCTGTACCAAGCAGAATGGTCCCTTGTATATTTATCTAGAACTACACCCCACTGAGAGCAATGGGACTTACTCCCAAATAAGTATGTGTAAGACTACTGCCTACTAAGCTTAGTAAAGTAGACTGTGTTTTGTTTTGCTCGTGAGCTCACATGAAGCACAACCTGTTCAAAACTAAATTGAAATTTGAAATGTATTTTGTCAAATCATGCTATTTTCAGCCTGTTCACAAAAGCAATCTCCTATCTTATTTGTTTTTTTGTTTTGCATGGAAGAATACAAATGTCATGTTTTCAAGAAATCTTATTTCTTGGTGTGTTTCTTTCCCTATGTCCCTACATTCATCCATATTCCCAGTTATCTGAAATTTCTGAGACCATTTGCATAACAGGACTTCTATCTGAGCACATTGACTGACACAGCGGAATGTCCATCACTTCAGACTCATCTGAAAGGCTTGAATTAAGAAAAGCTGAGTAAAATATAGTGTTATGCAAGAATTCAGATCATGTCCTTTTATGGACAGTGATAAATTCTGACCTTCAAATCTATCAGTCAATAGAATTATAAACTAGTAACTTCCACCAAAGCTGGCTTCACACCTTTGCTTTTGGGCTTCACTATTGTTAGAAATGCTCATTTGTTAACACATACACACATAAGCTTATATTTTACAGTGTCACTGAAAAGTTACTGTGGGGTTGTAATTTGCTGAGACTGTAAAAAAAGAAGACCAAGTATGCCTTCACTTATAAAGGAGCGACACATGTCTCTCAACATGGTGCTGCCTGCTGTATGGTGGGTGGGGAGGAAATCTAGTAGTGAATGACTGAAACCACACAATGTTTTTCAAATGACTGTACCAGACTGTGTTTCTTAGGTCCCGATTCTGTAACAGGAGTTTGAAAGAGCTACTAAAAGTTGCTTTAATATATCCCAGGTGCCCATCCATAAAGGTACAAATTACAAGGTTGTTTGCTTAGAAAGGAAGGTGTCTAATGTGATCTGTGTGGTTTACAAACACTGTGCTTTTTATAAATTCTTAAATAACAATAATAACAAACATTTACACTCCCAGGTGATCTAAAGTAAAGCAGTTATTGATTCAGGAGGTTAGGAAAATCGCTAACCTGACAGAAGAATTCAGCTCCTACAGAGAATAAGTGTATATTCACAGCTGTATCCTCTATCCTCTCTACAAGCAGCTATTCTGTGGGAAATTTCCAGGTCACAGCTTTCTGTTTCAACTGGCTTGCTCCACTAAGAAATTGGATTGATTCATTTTCCTTGAATATGTTTCACATACAGACTACTAACCATACAGTAGAGGGAACATATCACCAAGTGCAAGGACATGACAGTGCTGCAGTGGCAGGAGAAGCTACATCTGGGGGGACTTTCCCTTTTATGTGGTTCTTAAGATATAATAGGTCTCTTTGGCTCTGAATTGGAAATTTCAGAGTCATGTTCGCTCAACACCATCAGCAAACTTTATGCGAGAAGCCTATATGGGAAACTTAAGGATTGGCTGGAATAGGAAAATCTCCTTGCTGAGGAACAAGCAGGCTTCAGGGAAGGGTGCTCTACTATTGATCAGTGCCTGGTGCTACAGCATCAAGCTGGGAAATACTCCTCCTGCAGGGTGACCTCACTTTATGCCACCTTCATTGATCTCAAGGCAGCATTCGATTCCATCTCACATGTCAAACTATGGGAGAAGTCGGAGGCCTCCTCTGTTGATCGGCGTCTGCTATATCTTCTTCTCACCCTGCATCTGGATACTTCACTCAAGGTGAGATGTAGTCCGCAAGGCCACCTCACAAGAGCTGTACCAACTAGAAGGGCGTCAAACAAGAATGCATTCTGGCCCCACTCCTATTCATTTTCTATATTAACTCTATGGTGGGCCAGCTCAGCAATCCAGATTTCCACCCTCCTAAGCTCACAGGGAGACACATTGCCATCCTGTTATATGTGGATGATGCAGCCATCCTCTCAAGGACCCCCATTGGCCTTAGAAGAGCACTGAGGGCCCTGCTGTTGTACTGCAAGGAGAACGGCCTGGAAAGTAACTACCACAAAACTAAAATCATGGCCTTTGCCAGGAGGCCCAATATCCACTCCTGGAGGACTGAGGGACATGAGATTGAGCAAGTTGCACATTTCAAATACTTGGGAGTAGTTTTTCGTTCTGGTGGCTCTAGAAAAGCTCAAGGAGAACACGTGGCTCTAAATGCCCAGAGAAGCTCCTCTGTCATTCTCCAATTCCTGCGGACAAGAGGAGGCCATTATCTACTCTTGGCTCTTGAATTGTTCATAGCCAAGCCACTAGCTCAACTCCTCTATGGTGCACAACTGGGCCCTTTTCCCAGTATTGCGACTCTGAAACGTGTACAATCTAAATTCCTGAGAGCAATGCTCTATGTTCCGAGATGTGTCTCCAATGCCACTTTGCGCCTGGAGACAGGCCTGATCAAGATTGAGGCTAGGGTGTGGGTGACCACTCTCTGCTATTGGCTCAGACTATCCTTTTGCCCAATTGGTCTTGCCCCCCTAACCTTACACGACGATTACCAATCTAGTTGGATTCAGAAAACTGAGGAAAAAATAGCTACATTTGGCCTCTCCCTCCTGACCTTGCTCAACATGGGCTATGATCAGGCAAAAGCAACCATCAAACAGTGCATTACAGACACTGAGAGCCAAACTGATCTCAGCATTGTTCCAAAACTTTATATCACTGACGGGCTTAGATACTCTGCCTCTCCAGCAGCATACCTCACCCAACTGGAGGTCCCTAACCACAGAAGGGCATTCACTTTGGCTCGCTGCCATGGCCTCCTCTTGGCAGTACTGGAAGGCCACTATAGAGGGACCCCATTTGCAGAGCGACTATGCCCCTGTGAATTAGGGCAGATCGAAACTACTGAGCATGTCTTCCTATACTGCTCGTTCTATAGAGACATCGTGCCTCTCTCATCCTTGCATGGCTAAGCAAGTACCCAGGTCGTCCGAGCCAATTCTACAGCTCCTTGCTACTCTCTGACTCTAAGCCTGCCATTACATAGAGCGTTGCCAGGTACTGTGCGGCTGCGATCAGCATTCGTCAGCGGATGACAAGCAGTGAGCCCCTCCAGCCTTAATCTGACTCTTTGCAACTCTGGGCAGGCCCTGTAATTGCTCACATGCCTCCCCTTTCTACGGCTCGTTACACCCTCAATTTAGAGGATTTCCAGTCTTATTACTCAGGATTTTATATATTTCTGTTACCTTTTAACCTTATTACAATTTTATACCTTCTTTTTATGTCTTTTACTTCTATTTCTCAGGCGTTGAGGCGCTCATGCATGCTATTTTTAGTCCTTTTAGTATTATTAGTCCTTATATTCTTAATCTTAATTTTTAATTTCTATATGTAATCCTTTTTATCTAATCTCACTTTTAACACATAATCACTCTTACATTTTAACTCTGACTTAGTATTTTTATATGTATTATTTTATATGCAAGCATTTCTTTTATCATTTCTTTTATCTAATCTTACTCTTACCATGTAATCAGTCCTCTACTTTATGCTGGTCTGAGACCGTAATAAAGATTGATTGATTGATTGAGTCATGTTCAGATTGGGATCTGGTGGCCATACACACAAATGCCTTCCGACTACACATAACTATTTCACATGCACTGTCCTTCAGACTCCTTTTGAGCATATACCCTGTTTCCCCGAAAGTAAGACCTACCCCGAAAGTAAGACCTAGCAGTAATTTCTGATATACCGCTAATTGCCCTAGTGCATTTTGGGGGGCTAAAATTAATATAAGACACTGTCTTATTTTCGGGGAAACACGGTATATGGTGTTATGGGAGGTATGTAAATGCAGCCAGCATTTACAAATGCAAATGCAGCCAGCACCAGCTTGTTGCTGTTCATTGCTTGAGATGAACGGCAACAAGCTGTCCCGCCCCTGGCTGCCCCCACCCCACCTCACTAGCCTAGGTGCCGCCTTCTTCCCCCTCATGGCTGGCATCAGTTGTTGGAGTATACACAATGGTCTCTCCATTGCCACTGCACAGCAGCTCACTCCTTCTCTCTCTCAGGCTGCCTGTTCCCTCCAGCATATGTCCCAGCAGCTGAGGCCAAAGGCGGCGGGGGGGGGGGGGGGGAGAGAAGGCAGCACCTAGACTAGTGAGGTAGGGGTGTGGCCAGTGAGGGGCAAGGCTAATGACAGGAAAAGAATGCACAGAGGTGGTGGCAGCAGAGCAAAGGCGGGGTGATAGCAAGAGGCAAGTTAGGCTATGCCTGAAGAAGGGGTGGAGTGCCTGAGACCTCACCTGGCCTCATGGGCAAGCCACCCCTAAGACAGCCTATTACCATGGCCTCAAGTGGAGTAATGGTTGTGTAAATAAATAAATCAATAAATAGTTTATATATCACTTTTCAACTAAACATAAATAAACTGTACTCGTACAGCTGCATATAGAACCAATTCAGCCCATAAGGCCCCCAGGCAGTCATAGGCGTGCAGAAATCAGGATGGGATGCATGGGTCTGTGCTTTTTATATGCAATTGCCCCACTATCAGTAGCCTCTCATTTAAAACAACCTAGTTGTCAAACAGGAGTGCTCCAGAGTAATGTCTCCTCATCATATCTGCAGGTTGTGCTTCTCAATAGAGTAACAATATGAAAGAGTGACACTGTTTTAAGGGTTGGAGCCCTAGGGGGTGTGGGGAGTCCTGGAGGAGCCTTCATGGGGGTAAAGTTGAAAAACCTTGCCATAAAGAAGCCTTCTTTCAGCTTTCTGTTCCTACTTGAGTGCTACAGAATTAAAGCCAGCGATACGGATGACTACAGGAATTAAGGTAGGCTGCGCTGCAATATATTAGAGGATTTAACAGGCAGTTTGTTATACAGATTTGGTCAGCAGCATTTTGGCATCACACAATACAAATGGGTGAGGGTTAAGGCATTTCTCAGCCTTCCTTGACAGAATCTTTTATTATTTACACTATTTACTTCAGGGGAAGACTTGGCGCATGTCATATTTATCTTGCTGAAAAATGGGCCAGTAACGCACATCACCTTTCAAACAAAGCAAAACGTTGTGGTACTAATTTGGTTCACGAAGTGTGTAATTCAGTCCTTTTGCAGGGGACTAGCATTTATCTCCTGTTTTGTTCAACCACCATAGAACCATTTTTCTTGCTTATTATTGGAATATGCAAAACGCTTCCAGTGCCACACAAAGTCTTGGATGGCATTTATGAGGAGACAGTTGACGACGCATGTGCATTGTCATATTTGAGCTTCCTATTTTGTACAACAGTAAACAGAAAAAAGGGAAACTGAATTTAAAAAAGATTAAGATGATGCTAATGAACTACTGCACCATTCCACACCCCCAGCATGATCTGAAACATGGCTGGCATACAGGCAACAAAACATGTAAAGATTAAAGATGCTTGTGGTTACTTCCCATAACCTTCTACAGTTCTCTGTAGGGATGTGCACGAAGTTTCTTCGGCACCGGCGGGGGTAGTCCTTTAAAGGCGGGGGAGGGTGCACTTACCTCTCCCGCTGCATATCCCCCACCAGCGCTCCGTCCCTGTTAAGCCCCTCGGGGCGGCAGCGTTCCTCCCTGCCGCCCCGTTTTTGTCATCGGCCGGAAGTGGCCAAAAGTGGAAGAGGCCCGTTGCAGGCGTGCACGCGCCCGTCTGCCATGCGGGTGTGCGCGCATGATGGGCACACGCGCGCTTGCTTCTTCCGGCCACTTCCGGCCGATGACAAAAACGGGGCGGCCCGAGGGGCTTAACAGTGATGGAGCGCCGGCAGGTGATATGAGGTGGGAGGGGTAAGTGCACCCTCCCCCACCCTTAAAGGACTACCCCCGCCGGTGCCGAAGCACTGAAATGGCCCCCGGAGCCGAAACGTTTCGGAGGCCTCCATAATGGCCTCCGAAACGTTTCGGGCACAAGCCTAGTTCTCTGCTGGGTGGTGGCCAGTGGCCAGCTCCACGAGCTCCAACTGCATCTGCACCAGGCCTTTGGGGGTAAGATTGGATGGGCTGTGCATCCCAACTCTTTAAAACACGCATTTCCTGAACTGAGCCCACATTTGTTCCTTGCCCTTCTGCACAATAGATAAGGACAAAAGGATAACCGTAGCCCTATTCGGAAGTTAGAGAAGCTCTGGACACTTGTGGAGCATATCCAAAGCGGGCCCGCAGATCCTGCCAAAGCCCTGTCATTCATCCCTGATAGCATGTCACTAACAGTTCCAGCAGCCTTTGTTTGGAGAGGAAAATGCATAATGGCCAGTGTTTCCATGATCAGAAAGCTGGGGCTCCCCAGCCTTCCAGTCACAGAAATGACTGCCATCACAATTATAGCATTCACCTCTTTAGACACATGTGGGCTCAGTGGTTACTAGCTCAGGGGCTTGTGGGACACAATTGGACATATGTGGACAACATTTATCTTGATTTCAGCAACGCATTTGACAAAGTTCCCCACTATATTTTGGACAGATGTGAAAGATGATCATACTGTAGAGTCAAAATTAGTTGGAAAACTCTATTCAGAGAGTGCTCATCAGTGGCTCCTCACCAAACTGAAGGAAGATTTTAAGTGGGGTGCCTCAGCTCTCTGTCCTGGGATATGAAGAGCCCAGTACTCTTCAGCATTTTTTATCAGTGACTTCGATGAAAGGGTCGAGTGAATCCTCATCAGTTTTGCAAGTGATGAAAAACTAGAAGGGATAGTCAACACCTCAGAAGAGAAAAAAAGGGGTAAAAAAGGGATAGTCAACACCTCAGAAGAGAAAAAAATTCAAAAAGACCTTCATAGGATAGAAAAGTGGACTGAAACTGACATAATGAAATTCAACCAAGACAAAATGTCTGCACCTAAGAAAAAAATGAAATGCACACGTATAGGATGGTTGATACCTAGTTTAAAAGTAGTACATATGTAAAATTTCTTGTGGTTGCTGGCCATCACAATCTACATGAATCAGCAGTATGATGCAGCTGCAACTTTAGGCTGCATTCACAAAACCACAGTTTCTAAGTCAAGAGAAATAATCATTCCACTTTATTCCACACTAGCCAAACCTCATCTCATACTGGGTCCAGTTCTGGGCACCACATGTTAAAAAGGATGTAGACAAGTTGAAACAGGTTCCTGCAAACAGGGGGCTAGGCTAGATGGCCTACAAAACATGGTTTTATTACCAAGTATGTCTGTTAGCCTTGTATTTATTTAGCTTTGGCATTTACTATTACTATCTTTATGACAAAGTAGTTTACATTTTACAAAAGCATCAACAAAAAAGTATAACACACAAGTTTTAAACACAAAATGGAGCTATTCTCACGATCTGCAAAAATCGGGCTAGGAGAGCCTAGCCCGATTTTTGCAGATTGTAAGAACCACCAGGCTCAGCTGCGAGCCCGGTGGCTCTAGAGTGGGTAACCCGCTCAAGAACCCCTGCCCTAAAACCAGGTTTGCAGAGTGAGCGCTCCGCAAACCTGGTTTTCTAGATCGTGAGTAGCTGTGGCGCAGCTTTGCGCCGTGCCTACTCATGAGGAGACTCCCAGCTCCGGGGGTCTCACCAGCATGCCCAGCGCGCTCGCACAGGGCATGCTGGAGCTTACGGGGGCCAATTGGCCCCCGCTCCCCCCAGCCCCCATCGGCTCCATCACGGAGCCGGCAATTGTGTTGGCAGTCGATCTGGCCGCCCAGGGATCCCTCTCCACGCATGCTAAGAACCCGGTTCTCACTGATCGTGAGACCCAGCCCAGTATGTTTTATGACTTAACATAGCCATGATGGCTGCAAGCTACCTCAGAGGCAGTATGCTTCTAAATACCAGTTCAGGGAGGTGTGAGAGAAGGGGCATGCCTTCATCTGGGAGCCTTCACCTTGTGAGCTTCCCAGACATCTTGGAGGGCCACTATGGGGAAACAGGATGCTGGACTAGATAAACCTTTGGACTGATTCAGCAGGAGACTCTTATGCCATTCTTAGTTACAGCTTCTTCCCTAATCCAACTGACACTATATGCTGGCATCATCAAACACAATGGTTCCCCACTCTTTTCTCACCAAAGCCAGCCAATTATATTGAGAAATACCAGGATGGCAGGGACTGGGGTAGGTTGCCTTTAGAATTTGTGAGTATACGTGGCTGATCTTATATTGACTCCTTCCTTTCTACTCTGCTGTAATTTGTTTCCGGATTTTCTTTGGCTCCATAACCCCCTCAGTATTCCCAGCAGCAGCACATTATTTTGGAGGGTTGGGCCTGCTTGACATTTGTAGGTTGCCTGCATTTAAATAAATGATCTCTGAACAATCAGAGGGAGCAGGAGATGCTAAGGCATGTGTGGAATGCTTCCCCCCCCCTTTGCTCCCCCCCCATAAAAGAAATATGTTTTAGACAAAAATGGTTTATGAGTAATTTGATATTATAGTGCAGCTAAATAAGAGGGCAAAATTATATGAACAGCTTGCAAATACAGAGAATAAATACACACTTCTAGTGAATTGGAAGTGTTTAAAATAATTTCACTGACACATTCACTTATCCCTGTAGGGGGCTCGGGTAATAGTTGTTTTCACTTAAGCTGCAAAAAATGTTAGCAACAGCAGTTGTTGATTACAAGCTAGGGTTTTGGCACTTAAAAGACCTATCAAAACTGATCCTTAACAGTAAATAACATCAGGCTAATCTCTACTTCTTGAGTCATTTTGTGTGTCTTACAACAAACATGCATTTTTTTTCATTGTGTATTATTAAAGGCGTAAACCTTCTGATGCATTGTGTTCTGAAAAGATCTCGTAACTGGTAATCTCAAATTTAACAAAACTCAACAAATCTAAGGCAGAAATGATTAAGCAAAACAAGAATTATGACTGATGTAAATATCTACCAAATCACCTCATTCATCCAAAAGAGAACAGAGAACAAACCATAAGTGCAATCATAACTTCTTTAAAATCAGAGTAATAATTATAGTGGGTACACATGATAAATGTAAACAATGATGTTCCAGAGAGGTGAGGCTTTCCTAATAAATTTCTGCTACATAATCTAATGATGATCAAAAGAAGTAAAATAAATAAAAAGCCAACAAACTCCAAATAAACAGATTGAAGCTTCAAAGATAATACGATTCAGTACAAAATCTCTTGCTTAGGGGACAGCTGATTTTCAGCAGAGATTGAAATGAAACCTTGTGGGTTTATTTGCTTCCCATGGTGTGTGTGCACACAGACATTTCAGACATATGTACTGCAAACCTTTTCTTAGTCAAATGTCAAGACACATGCACATACCTGACCTAGAACATAGAGAATATAGAGAACCTTGCTGGGTCAAGCCCAAGGCCTATCTCTAGTCCAACATCCTTTTTCTCACAGTGGCCTACCAGATCCTACAAGTAGGACCTGCTGTTGCTTCCCTGCAACTGGCATTCAGAGGCATGCTGTTTCTGAACCTAGAGAACTTCTGCACATGAAGGAGTCGCAAAATGAATTTTAAAATTACATTTGTCAATCTGTATGCCTAAATAAACCTTGCATTTACAATACATGAGCATATCCATGGTGAACAACCACATAGATAGATTCTCTCCAGAATGATCTGTCTTCAGCTTGGCCTTTAAGGTTTCTCAGTGGTGCATTCATTGCTGTCGTAACAGAGTCCATCCACCTTGCTGCTGATCGTCCTCTTCTTCTCTTTCCTTCTACTTTTCCCAGCATTATGGACTTCTCAAAGGAGCTGGGATTTTGGCATAATGTATCCAAAGTATGATAGTTTCAGCCTGGCCATTTGTGCCTCAAGTGAACATTCTGTATTGATATGTTTTATGATCCATTTGTTTGTTTTCCTGGCTGCCCATGGTATCCTCAAAAGTCTTCTCCAGCACCAAAGTTCAAAATCATCAATACTTTTTCTATCTTGCTTCTTCAAAGTCCAGCTTTCACATCCATAGAGTGTCCACCACTGCGCGAATGGATTCAAAGAACCCAGGCCACCACCCCTCAGGGGATGCTCTGTGTGCCCCAGCCACACGACCTACATCTGACGCCAGACACAGGAGCCATGGTTTAGCTTGCAAACAAGGCCACACAGCCTCATCTGCAGGGGGAAATCGGGCAGTGCCATGCTCACAGCATGGCCGGAGTGTCTCTCTCTGCCTTTAAAAGGCAGTGGAGAGCCGCTCCCAGCCACACTGCAAATGCAGCTCTGGATGATCTTTCTCGCAAAAGGGGCCACTTGGCCCCATTTGCGAGCTAAATTCTGTCAGCACAGCATTCACAACGTGGCCAGGAGCAGCTCTCCTTGCCTTTTAAAGGCAGGGAGTGTCGCTCCAGCCACACTGCAAATGCACTGGCCAATTGTGCTTGCATTTGTGAGCTAAACTACTCCCCCTGCATCTATGGCTAACCTTCACCCCTGTGTCTGATGTCAGACACTGACTTCTGATGCAGGGGGTGGGGCTAGGGAGGCCACAGCGGTGGGCTGAACCCAGGCTGCCATTGGCCTCCCTCTACCACTGATCTGGACTGTGGCTTCCTGTCCTGTGTATAGGTTTCTCATGAGAACAATGAGATGTTCTGGGATGTCAGTTTCCCTAAGGATATTCCACAATTTGACATGGTTAAGTTCACAACTTGAAATGGCAGTCGAAGGCTTTTCTGTAGTCAATAAATCACATATTGACCTTTGGGGGGGGGGTATTCTTTGGCTTTCTCAATTATCCAGCATGCATCAGCAACAATGTCTCTGGTTCCTTGGCCTTTTTCTGAAACCAACTTGAACATCTGGCATTTCCCTTTCACGTAGGGCTCTAATCTGTGTTGGATGATCCTGAGCATTATTTTGCTAGCATATGAGATTAAGGATATTGTGCGATGGTTTATACAATCTGTTAAGTCTCCTTTCTTTGGTATGGGTATGTAGACTGACCTCTTCCAATCCGATGGCCACTGTCAATCTCCAAATTTGCTGGCATAGTTTGGTTAGAGCTTTGACTGATTCTTTTTCTGTTTCCAGCCATATTTATATAGCTATTCCATCAGTTCCTGTAGTCTTCTGACGTGGTAATGACCAGAGCGCTGATCTAACTTCATCTTCCCATACTCGAGGTTCTTGCAAGTAGGGAATATCTTCTAGGGTATCTTGGATGTTGATGTCCCTGCTGTTCAGATTTTCAGTATACTCCTTCCATCTCTGTTTGATCTTCTCTGGATCAGTTACTTTGGCATCCCTTAACATACCAATTCGAGGTTGGAACCTCCTTCTGAGTTCAGATATATTTTGGAAAACTTACCTTCCGTGTCTATTTCTATCGTCAAGGTCTTTACAGATGTCAAGGTCTTTACAGATGTCATTGTAGTACTGTTCCTTGTCTCCAACAGCTTTCTGAAATTCCCTATTCAGTTCCTTCCTGAGGTCTTTGTCTTTCTTGACTTTGGCTTCTCTTCTCTTCTTGGCAATTTCCACCATCTGTTCTGACATCCATTTTGCTTTCTTCTGTTTCTTGGTCTTTGGTAGTCTCTTTTCATATTCGTCCTTAACAAGGTCTTTGCACATTTCCTGTGATTCTCTATCAATAAGGTTCAGAACTTCAAAGCGGTTCCTGATGTTCTCCTTGAAAATGGTGGGTACATTCTCAAGATCATATCGTGAAAACTCGATAGCTTTGTTTTTCTGCTTTAGCTTGACTTGGAACTTGCACATGAGCAGTTTGTGATCTGTTCCACAATCGGCACCCAACTTCTTGCACCAATAATGTAATCAATTTTATTTCTGTGTATGCCATCTGGTGATGTCCATGTGTATAGGTGCTGCTTAGATTGTTTGAAGCACGTGTTAGCAATGAAGAGACCGTTGGATTGGCAGAAACTAATAAGTCATTCTCCTGCTTCATTTCTGTTTTCTAGGCCATACAGCCTGACTGTGTTTTCCTACTTACCATTTCCAACTTTGGCATTCCAGTCCCAGCAGCACCAGCAGCACATGTTGCTTGCATGTTCTGTCAATTTCAGACTGAATTTGAGCATAAAACTCATCAACTTCCTCTTCTTCTGCATCAGTCGTTGGGGCATAGACTTGAGAAACTGTCATGTTAAAGGGTTGTCCATAAAATCTAATTGATATTAGTCAGTCACTGACTGCATTGTACCCAAGTCTGTCATTGCTATATCCTCCCTGACTATGAAAGCAACACTATTCCTTCTTTGTTTTTCATGTCCTGAGTACTAAATGGTATGATTTCCTTACTGAAAGTATCCCATTCCAGTCCATTTTAATTCGCTGATGCCAAAGATGTCAATCTGTAGTGGGTTATTTCATCTTTCACTGTGTCGAGCTTTCCCATATTCATGCTTCTTACATTCCATGTTCCCACTGTAAATCTGTCTTTGCAGCTTCATATTTTCTTTCCCCACATAGCAACATCAGCCACTAAATGTCCAAAAGGCTTAGCTTAACCACGTCATAAACACTATCGCTACTCTGAGAGATCCTCAGCTCTTCCTCAACAGCATGTTGAGTATTATCTGACCTGAGGGGCCCATCATCCAGCACTACATCAACAATCATTCTATTTTGTCTATCCATGTGGTTTTCTTGGTAAAATACCGGAGTGGTTTACCATTGTCTTCTCCCGATCAGTATGAAATGATGCCTTTGTTGTTGGCACTAAAGTAACTATTCTTCCTACATTGCTGCTGCCCAGTATAGATGCCTGCTTGTTTTAGCTGGGCAGCTGCGATGACCTTCGCACCTTGGGTGACCCTATTGGTGACCTTGGTGACCCTACTCCTGGTGACCCTACTCCTCGAATACTTTGCTCATCCCTCCCAGGAACACACACACACACACACACACACACACACACACACCTGTCACAATGAGGCAACATAGCAGGACTTGCTATGCTGGGGGGATATCCATGGTACTGCTTTGCATTTTAATGCATTGTATGTATGTTAGACTTACATCTAAGTTTCATTTTTATATTCACTATACCTCCTTGTTTTGGATACACACAGAGCACATGCATTTTGATCTAGAGGTACCTGCATTTGGGAGCTGCAGCTTGCAAGAGCTTCCCATTCCCTGCAGAATCATGGATAGCTCCACTCACTCAATGTGCAGAGCTGCTCCCAACATTGCAGTAAATCAGAAAACCTGCACTTGCCGGAATGTGTGTACATCAGAGCACCTACATAGATCTTGCATTGGAATGAATCTGTGAATCATGGATACACAAATTGTTCCTCTTCCAAACTACCGGAGCTCTCCAGGTTCTGTCCATAGAGCTCAACACCATTCATGTATACAAAACACATACATCAATCAGGGGCAGAGATATAATAGGGTACATGGATCCCAAGAACCCACACTGTCCTGCCTCCGGGGCTGACTTGCTCACCTCACCTCCCCCACTGGCTAGATACTCCTGGGGCTGCCATGCCCCACTGAGCCCTTGCAGCCCATCTCCATGCTACTGAAACTGTTCTCCTTCTCCCCACAACATTGCTGTTTGCCACACTGCCCATCCCCAGTGGCATGCTCCTGCAACCCACTGATGCTTCCTGCCCATCCCCACCCAAGTGCCATGTGGCTGGGAAAGAGGGCACACATGCACTCTGATGGGCTCCTGGACCCAAAGGAAGGAGGATGGGCCTGAGAGAAGGGTGAGTGGTGGCAGCAGCCAGCCAGCTGGAGGCAGGAGGTGAACGAGGCGTCTCCCAGATGCCTGCCTCTGCCTCCCAAGCTCATCCTCCTTCCTTTTCCCCCAGGAGCCTTTGGAAGGAAAGAGGATGGCCGGCACACCAAAGGACAGAAGGTAGGATGCTGCCACCAGGAGATGCGCCCATGCCTACTACATTAACATGGGCTGTTCTCCCCTCGTTACACCTCTGCAATCAATAGCTCTGAATCACTTGCAAAGTCCAGTGTATTATGTGAAAACATAATGTTTGGATGAGGCCTTTAGTTCC